>NC_143150.1:126220000-126845000 GCF_059928025.1 Delphinapterus leucas | reverse complement strand
CACTTTAGGGAGGCCTGCAGGATTAAAAGTTTGTTCTGGGCATTCCACCCTCGAATAGAAGAATAAAGATAGTTTAGAAATACACAGGCACCAAAGCCCAAGGCAGACACAGTAGTAAACACGACTGTGAAGTCACGTTCTAGAGAAGAATGTTAAGTGATATGAAAACATAAATCCAACAAACATTATGGACTATCTACAACACTTAAGGCCTGTTTATAGGAGTCGCCAGCAATGTTATCGCAACTACTGATAGAGGTAGCTAGTATGAGTCCAGTTTTCTAAGTCAAAAATAGCTCTTGGGGACTTCCCTGCTGGTCCAGTGGTTAAGAATCCGTCTTGCAATGCAGGGGACGCCGGTTCAATCCCTGGTAGGGGAACTAAGATCCCACATGCCGCGGGGCAACTAAGCCTGCACGCCACAACTACAGAGCCCGCACTCTGGAGCCCATGCGCCACAACTAGAGAGAAGCCTGTGCGCTGCAATGAAGAGCCCACGCATCACAACGAAAGATCCTGCGTGGGACTTCCCTGGTGGCGTGGTGGTTAAGAATCCACCTGCCAATGCAGGGGACACGGGTTCAAGCCCTGGTCAGGGAAGATCGCACATGCCGCGGAGCAACTAAGCCCGTGCGCCACAACTACTGAGCCTGCTTGCCACAACTACTGAAGTCCGCGTGCCTAGAGCCCATGCTCCACAACAAGAGAAGCTACCGCAATGAGAAGCCCGCGCACCACAACGAAGAGTAGCCCCCGCTCGCAGCAACAAAAGACCCAATGCAGCCAAAGATAAATAATATATAAATAAATTTATTTAAAAAAAAAAAAAAAGGGCTTCCCTGGTGGCACAGTGGTTGAGAGTCTGCCTGCCGATGCAGGGGACATGGGTTTGTGCCCCGGTCCGGGAGGATCCCACATGCCGCGGAGCGGCTGGGCCCGTGAGCCATGGCCGCTGAGCCTGTGCTCCGCAACGGGAGAGGCCACAACAGTGAGAGGCCCGCGTACCGCAAAAAAAAAAAAAAAAAAAAAGGATCCTGCGTGCTGCAACTAAGATCCGACGCAGCCAAAAAAAAAAAAATTTTTAAAGAAATGTTTTCGTTTTTTTTTTAAAAAGCTCTTGGAGAAGCCCAAAGAACAACAGTCAAAAAGTGACATTTCTAGGATTTAACCCAGGATTCCAAATTCCAAGTCCAAGCCCAGTGCCTTTTTACTATATTCTAATTGCTGGAAAGGGAAAAGGGCTCAGGAATTGACCAAGAGGATTGACAAATAGAGACAGAAAGAGATAGGATGCAGAAACAGGGACAAGGGCTCCTAGCAAAATTTTACAGGCACTACGTATTCACATCTGATGGAAGTGTAGACTTCTCATAAGCAGTGGGCCAACTTTCTTATGCCTGGATTTAGTGAAGAGTGTTGCTAATTTAACATCATTTTAGAAAAGTGTACATACAATCACACGGAGAACTATATATTAGCGAGGCCTGAGAATACAGTATATGATACAACTCATTTGTAGAAAGAGCAATCGGTCACGTTTCTGTTCTTGATGAGATGGGCTTGTGAGAGGTGGAGCTGAATGGATCCGGGTATGACCTGCTGGGTCTGAGCGAGATCACATGTGGGCATCCATGCGCTGTGTTAGACTTCAAATGCAGGTCTTAACATCCAGTTAAGTTCTCTCTTAACTGTTACGGGGCCACATTCTCCCCCCTGCTAGGTGAGAATTTATTCGTGTTAGACTGCATCGGATTTTTAGGGATTGCTGAGACGTGCAGCCCACACTAGCCATTTCATCTGGACATCTCACAATTTACAGCTGGAGAAAAGTCCTATCGGATCCCAGTGGGAAACCATGACGTAAGTGTAAACGCTGTCTAGCAGAGTGTCCTGGGGACACTGGAGTATTAGTGCCGCGTGCAGTTTTTAACTTTAGCAGGAATATTTCAGGCAACTGGGTGCAGCTGAGAGCAGCGAAGACAATTAAATACTTGGAACCTAGGAGTCATGAGGAAAGAAGCTGGCCGCTCTTGGAGAAGGGAGGAGACCATGTTAAGGATATAAGAGGGGTGGTAACCAGCTGTTATCCACGTGCTTTGGAAGAGATAAGTATCTAACCAGTCTCAGAGGAAATTTTCTCAAATAGAAGAAGTAACACAAAGAAGCCGGTTGGATTCTCGACCAGAGTTGTAAAGATACTCTACCCTCCTCCCATTGAAGGAACAGTGAAAACGGAAGTACCACCACCTGCCTCTATGTGGTATTCTGAGAATCAGCAGTGTGCAACACAAGCAAGCCCTCCATAATCACTAGTTTTCTTTCGCCTTCCTCGAAGAAATTCAAGTCAGAAGATGGTATTTTTTGCCCTAGGCCAAAGGTTGGCAAAGTACCGCCTGAGGGCCGAATCTGGCCTGCCGCCTGTTTTTGTCAATGGTCTTATTGGAACACACCCTCGCCCGCCCATTCATTTCCATCTACACCAGGCTGTTGGAGACCTACCCAGAGTTGAGTAGCTGTGATGGGGACCTGATAACCTGCAAAGCTGAAAATATTTACTCTCTGGTCCTTTACAGGCAAAGTTTGCAGACTCCTGGGCTTCCCTGGTGGCGCAGTGGTTGCGAGTCCGCCTGCCGATGCAGGGGACGCGGGTTCGTGCCCCGGTCCGGGAGGATCCCACATGCCGCGGAGCGGCTGGGCCCGTGAGCCATGGCCGCTGAGCCTGTGCTCCGCAACGGGAGAGGCCACAGCAGTGAGAGGCCCGCGAAGTTTGCAGACTCCTGCTCTAGGATAACAGACCAGCATGAAGGAGCTGTCTGGGGGTCTTCTAGGGATGGTCTTCTATTACGGCTTTGGAAGAGGATCAGTTGACTCTGAAACTTTGAACGAATGAAGAGTCAAGGCCACTGGCATTGGTTGGAGATGTCATTTAGGTGGCATTAGGTGCTTTTCCTGGGCTCCACAAGAATTGCTATGTGTTTGCATCAGTGAAGGTGAATAATTTTATGCCCATCAAGTACGAGCACTGAAGGCACAGTGACCCCTGTCAGTTTCACCGCTGACCTGCCCATTCAAATCATGTCATTTTTATGTCCCCCTACCATAGAATAAAGAATATTTTAAAAGAAGGAGGTATGAAGTTGACAGTTTTGTCCTTTCTTTGTCTCCCACATGAGTCGGTCTTGACCTTTCAGGAGAGGCAAAGCTTCTCAACCAAATAAAAACAGGCCTAACAGAGAATAACACCTGGGCGATTTTGAAAAACTAGATAAGCCCTGAGATGGAAGAAAAGATTCCCTTTTATGTTTTGGTCTTCATTTTGATGCTTTGTTATCAAGTACACGATAAGATCAGGTCTGAGAGTCACAGTAAATGCTGTTTTGTGCCATTGTAAGCTTTCTTCCCCC
Organism: Delphinapterus leucas; assembly: GCF_059928025.1. Lineage (NCBI taxonomy): Eukaryota > Metazoa > Chordata > Mammalia > Artiodactyla > Monodontidae > Delphinapterus > Delphinapterus leucas. Next base: position 126,841,596 of record NC_143150.1, on the reverse strand, counting down.
ACTAAAAGCAGGCTGATTTCATTCTTTCTAACTGGCGGACTCTTGTTTCAAAGGCCTTGAACTCTAGGCTGATACTGAAAAGGCTTTGACATGTCAAAGGAAAGCATCTTTAGCTGGAACAAAGCACCTCAAAGCCTCTATTCTCTGTGGTACTCGGCCTTGAAAATGCAAACAAAGGCAAGGCAGGGCAAGGCCAACCAATCACACCCCAGACACAGGCGCCCAGGCGCCGAGAATTTCCCAGCAGCCCCCCGCACTCACCTCTCAGTGATATTCTTCGCGGTCTGTAGGAAACGCGCGTGATCATTCTCCTTCAGAGAGTGTTCTGCTTGGGAGATGAGTGATGCCGACCGCTCAATGCACTGCTTGCAGTTTGCAATCTGCTGAGCCAGTTTGCGAAGCCTCATCACCTTGAACAAAAGAGGCACGAAGATGGTTACACGGGTGGGCTCGCTTAGTGAAAACGTGTCGGGCTGGACCCTCCCGGTGTGTGCGTTTTATTGTATGCGAGTCATCCTTCAGTAAATGTTCAAAAAGGAGGCAGAGAAAGACGGAAACCCCAGTTATGGCACTCTTGTCTTAGCTATTCTTTATCTCCTTGGAGAAGTGTTGCTAATTTGTTTTAAGAGGAAACCCTGACTTGCGAATTGCTTCCCTGTTGATGGGGGAAAAAGGTGTTGCCCAGTGTGAGTTACAGAGGGTCACCGGACCCCTTCCCTCACACAATTACCATAAGATCGTAGGGAACCCTGAAACTTTCTCTAGTTCCATTTTTCAGCTGGGCCATTGAGAAAATAAAACACCTCTATAGGTGCAAATGTGTGCCTTCAGTCAAAACCATTTTCTAAAAAGTTCTTTGCTATCCATGTAATAAAATCGCGATGTAAAAACATTAGGCATCACTATTTCCCACACTATCTCAAACTCATGTGTTAAATTAAGAGAAAGGGAGCATTTTTTTCCCATTGATTAATATTTTTCCTGTTGAACCGATGAGAGAAAGCCAAAAAAAGCACAGCTGGGCCATTTCCCCTCACCGGGAACGTCATTTCCAGGCACTCTGTGCTTACTTGATAACTAAAACTATTTTGATAAGCATTTCCCAGTCGGGATAAAAACGCACGTTTGGTTCCAACCTCCATTCCAACTCCTGATTCCGTCTTGCTTGCAAACGACCCTCAAACGTAATTGACCATAACCTCTGGGGCAGGCCCAGATAAGTCCACGGTAACCCACTTGACCATTTGCTCTGGTGTTTGAAATGTGCTCAGAGATGAAGCCCTCTGGCCAGAAGCCAAGTTCAAATGAGACGGCTAATTGGAATTGCCGTGCGCCTGGTGCCCCGGTGCACACAGCCTGGGACAGGTCTTGGCCGGCTTTATGATCATTCCGGAACGGAAAACAGCCCTGGGTGAAAGGCTAGGGAGGCTCAGCCTCCCTCCACAATTCCTGCTAACTCCGAGAAATTCCTCCTTTCTCCAACTCATCATTATCGTCCCCGCGCAAGTCTAACAGAAGAAAAGGAAGGAAGGAGGTGTCAGGACTTGAGGCCTCTGAGGACTGTCCAATTTCAGCTCTGTCCTCCTGCAGCAAACAAAGGAAATGAATGCTGAATCGTGAGGCATCGGCCACAAGACCGCAGGCAAGAGTGAGAAAGATTCTTGAAAGTAAAGGCTTTAGAGAAATGAACTGTCAAAACTCTGGGGCAAAGAGTATGTTATCTTAAGCCCGGTAAGAGATTTACCTCATTGTATATAATTATAGTGACCATCACCGCAGATTAACTGTGTTCATTAGTTGAATAAAATAACACTTATTTTACACCAAATAGAATTCAGCTGCTAACATCATTATACCCAGAGGTAAAGCTAAGAAAGGCACAGAGTCCAATTCAAGACATTAGAACGTATCCTTAAGAAACTGTCAGAGGAAGAAATATTTAATCACATAACATAAAGAATGCTTTCAATTACACGGCAGAATTGAAGATATGTAACACAATTCTAACAACAACAACAAAATAAGGACCAAATATTCCTTCTGAATAACTTCATGTCCTTTCGGTATACCTAATAATAGTGACCCCACAGATGACAGAATGGAAAAATGCTTGAACTCCATTTTCTTCTTTTTTAAAAAATTTCTATCATGATACTGGAAATTAAAAGCGACATAAGAGGAAAAGGAAGAAGAAGAAAAAAAAAAGCCCTAAATCATGCATAAGTTGAAGCAAGCCCAAATGAGAGCCTCCTTTGAAAATACAGGAATTTTTTACAGAAAACTGTTGGCGTAATTATAATTTTAGTTCAGTGTACAAATTCCATCTGATATACCAGATTGGAGCTTTTCAAACCTGGTGTGTGCAAGATTCAGCTGGGGACCTTTGTTAAAGAAAAACTGTAGATGTTTGGGCCGGCACTCGCATATCCTAGGTGAGGAGTTGTAATTGGCAGGGTGGCAGGAATCCGCATTTTAACAAGCAATGAACGTTTTTTTGATCTGCAGGTGATGAATCGTCAGTATGGAGAGGATTAGCATTTAAAAGACTAAATGAAAGAGGAGAGGACAAAAGAAGGTAGCAGAAAGCATTCCTGGTAGAAAGGGCAAGATAAGTTTTGTAAAACTTATTTCTGTGTGTGTGTGTGTGTTGTTTATGTGTGTGTGTGTGTGTCAGTGCTGGGTTTGATGTTATATGTATTTTTTTTTACCGTGGGTTTCAGTAAAAAGAAAAAGGAAAAGAAAAACTTTTCTAAGTTAGTTCACGAACTATGGTCTGTGGACCATATCCAGCACACAACCTGTTTGTGCAAATAGTTTTCATGGCACACTGCCACGTGCGTTTGTTTATGAATCACCTGTGGCTGCTTTCACACCACACCATTGGGCAGCGGTGAGCTGTTCCGATAGAGACCGAAGGCAAAACCTACAATGTTCATTATCTGGCCCTTTACAGAAAAAAGTTTGCTGACTTAAATGATTCTGATCAGATGGCCCTGGATTTGAACACACTCTGTAAAACACTGTCCTATGTGGTACCACACTTCAGAATCAGACACTGAGTATTTAGCAATATACGAATTTCTTCATTAGAAAACACTTCTTTAATATATTACTTAAAACTTTTTCCACGTTGCCAGCGTTCTTCTTTTTTTCCTTTGGGAAGTGCGACTGCACACTGTAATCTGTGGAATTCACTCCACACTCATCATGGAAATACTCTGCCTCCTTTTGGGGACACAGGCCTATTTAAATCAATTTATTTGCTGTTTATTTTACCTTACAAATGCTTTTTAAAAGTGGCCCATTGTTCTTCTTTAAATGTATTTTAAATGCTTTCATATATACGTAGGGTTCCCATCCCAAAATTGTTAGGTCCAAACCATTGATCCTCAGTTAAAACAAGTATCTCAATCAACAAGGACTGTCCTCAGGGTTTCTATCAGGCTATACAAAAGCCCTGACATGTAGTCCAGGGGAATTATCTTACATTTTGGAGATTCAGAGTACATAAAAGCAGTGACGAGAAGGGACCCTTTTTCTCTTCAGCTGCAGCCTTCTACCACAGGTACGTGTCTGAACATAAACACATAATTGGCTTAATCTGGAGTTTGCTGTCAGCTTTTCCTGTGTTGGCGTGAAATTTATCCCCTACTACTGAAGAAATAAGCCAGTTCTTTCCCGGGGAGTCTCAGAGCTTGAGACTCTCCAATCAGTCTCAGTATAAAGGCTGCTGAGCTATTTATTTTAAAGAAGGTGCAATGGTCTGAGAGCAGGAATTACCAGCATGTGCTAACGTGTGACATCGCCTGATTGGCAACCTCCCCAGTTGGAGGATTTGCGGTGGGTTTGTTTCCTCCAGATCGAATGGCATTGTGATTGGCGCCAGAGACAGATGAGGGCAAAGTCGCTAGCCCTTCTCTGGATTGAGTGTCTTCAGACTTCCCAACCACCAGCCTGGGCACCCTCACTGGGCACCAAGTCCATACTTGCCCTCCCTGCCCAGCCTCTCTGATTTCCAGGGCGTTGGCACCCATGCTCTTCTTTTCTTTAAAACGTATCTCTGACACCCAATGCCCTGGCCAGGGACTTACTCACTGTGAATTCCTGGGTCTGGGATGAACCAGTCCTCGGTCGTGTACCAAAGTAGTAACTCAATGGAAAGCTGAACGGGGCCTTCCTCTCTTCATCTTTCCCAAGTAACACTGCCTTCTGAGATTATATCCCTGAGCAGACGTGCACTTTCAAAAAGTGACACATCTCAAACATACGGACCGTTTTTAAAGTCATATGATCAACTTTCCCATACACAGTACCGGCTTTAGCAAATCTCAGTGCTTTCATCATATTAGCGTCTGATTTTTCAAAAGGAAGTAAACTATTATCGATGGCATTGAAGCCTTTGTGCGTCCCTCCCTAATTTCATTCAGGTCCCTCTCCAGAGGAGAGCACCCTCTTGATGACTCCCAAGCATGTTGATGTATATATGCCTAAACATTATATGGGATTTTTTTGGTAGTTCATCAAATTTTATATAATATTCCTCATTCCCTAAGAATCATCATAAAACTTGCTCCCATTTTTGTGATCTGTCCATATGAATACGTATCACCCTAGTTCGTTACTTTTAATTTCTGAAGACTGTTCCATTGTACAAATGTACAATTTCCTTGTCTTATAAACAGCTTTACTGAGGTATGATTAATATATAAGAAACTGCACATATTTCAAGTACAAATCTGATTCGTTTTCAAATACGTGTAAACCCATTAAACAGTCCTCACATTCAAGATAATGAACATATGTATCACCCCCCCATTCTCCTGTCCCTTTGTAATTCATCCCGCCCACCCCTCTGTCACTCATCGCTAAGCATCCACTGACTCGTTTTCTGTCACTGTAGATTATTAGAAAGTGTTATTTCTAGAGTTTTGTATGAATATACTCATGCAGTATATACTATTTTCTGTCTGGCTTCTCTCACTCACCATAATTATATTGAGATTCATGTTGTTGCATGTGTCAAGAGTTCACTCCTTGCTGGATAGCACTGCATTGTGCGCAAATGCCACAAACCGTTCGTCTATTCATCTGTTGATAGACTTCGGGTCATTTCCAGTCAGGAAATTACCCTTAATATTACCCTTAATATTAACGTGAAAATTCACATACAAGTTTTATATAGACATCCGCTTTCATTTTTCTTGGTAAACACCTAGAATGGCTGGATCGAATGGTAAGTGTATGTTTAACTACTTAAGAACGGGCCAAACAGTTTTCTAAAATATACCGTCTCCATTCTTAGAAACAGTGTGTGAGCTATAGTTCCTTCACATTCCCACCAACACTTGGCATGGTCCATCTTTTTAAGTTAACTATCCTAGTAGGTAAGTAGTGGTATCTCATTGAGGTTTTAATTTGCATTTCCTTAATTATTAATGACTTTGACCATCTTTTCATGTGCTTACTTGCCATCCTTATACCTTCTTTGGTAAAGTATCTATCTATTCAAATCTTTTATCCATTTTGGTGAAGGGGTCATCTATTTCCTTATTAATGAGTTTTGAGAATTTGTAATATATTCTGGATACAATTACTTTATTAAATAAATAATTTATAAGTATTTTCTCCTAGTATGTGGCTTGTCTTTACATTCTCTTAAGAGTGCCTTTTGGGGCTTCCCTGGTGGCGCAGTGGCTAAGAGTCCGCCTGCCGATGCAGGGGACATGGGTTCGTGCCCCGGTCTGGGGGGATCCCACATGCCGCGGAGTGGCTGGGCCCGTGAGCCATGGCCGCTGAGCCTGCGCGTCCGGAGCCTGTGCTCCGCAACGGGAGAGGCCACAACAGTGAGAGGCCCGCGTACCGCAAAAAAAAAAAAAGAGTGCCTTTTGAGGAGAAGTTTTTACTTTTGGTGAAATACAGTATATAATTATCTCTATAGTATGTAAATATTTCTTTTATGTTTCTGCCAGTGTATATAATCTTTGGCCAACCGAAGTTCACCAAGATTTCCTCCCATGTTTTCTTTCTTCTAGAATTTTCAGTGTTTACCTTTTACATTTAGGTATATGATCCATTGACATTTAATTTTTGTATGTGGTGTGAAGTATGGGTCAAGTTTCCTATTCTTATGTGTAGACAGCCTCCCCTATGTGGAGGCTAAAACTCAGCTTCCAAAATTCCCTTCCCGCTCAGTTTTCTTTGCCATTTCAGTGCACACGTTTTTCCCTCCGAAACTTCTAATTTGTTATTTTTATATCGTTTTTTTTCTTATTTCACATCCTTCTTTTGTGGTTTCACAATTTTTTGCTCTTTTAAGATAGAAGTTATTCCTTCATGTATCTCTTTGAACATCTTCTTAACATTTTCACATAAAATTAATTTCAACTGAGGTGAGAAGATGTCTTTGATTCTGTTGGCTGTATTTTTAGAAATTCAAGATCTCTTTATTTGCTTTGGAATTGTGGTTTGACTTTCTGTGTTCAAGGGCTGAAGTCATTCATAATGTTTTTCTCCCTCACCCACCTTGCTTAGCCTCTCCTGTCTGTTTTACAGTCTCCTTCACCCCATCCTTGGGGGTCCTCATTCCAGAATCTTGTATTATCTCTGCATTTCTGAGGCTCCCGTTTTGTGTAGGTATCAGAAACAGTGCAGAGCCAGGCTCCAACCTGGCTGACTTACTCTAGACTCCCAGGCCTGAAGTTTGCTAACAGCTATGGCCCTAGGTGAAAACTGGCAATAATCTGTTTTCGGTCCCTTTGAATGAACTGCGAAGCCTTACACAGCCCATGGCATCAACCAATGAGCCTGATTTCACTTTCCCATACCATCTGGAGCACTTCTAGCCCTTTTACCCCAATGTTTCCAAAACTATTTAGCCATAGGAGTTGAAGGTGTAGCTGCTTTACTCTCTTCCAGACCAAGTCCCAGGAGCCTGCGTCTTAAAAAGCCACCATCATGGCTTTGTAGTTTTCTTCTATTTCTGGCCCATGGAGATGGTTATCTGGTTTTGGGCCCAGCTATGTGTCTCTTTGCTTTTCTGTTTTACTATGTTCCCTATCACGGACATGTGTCCAGGGTAGAGTGGGTGCACGAGAGCCTGAAGCCCATGCATCACCATGGCTGGAACTGGGGACACACACACCCCTTCGCTACTTTGCTCTAGCTCACGAGAGGAGCCCTCATGCTGGGAAGCTACGTAAGGGAAAGGAAGACCTGCCGGCCAGGAAGTTGTGGCGGAGAGTCACTGCAGGCTGAGTAAGGGCCCCCAAAGATGCCCACATCCTAATCCCAGGAGTTTTAAAAATATGTTACCTTACATGACCAAAGGGACTTCACAGATGTGATGAAGTGCAGGATCTGGAGATGCGGGATATCCTAGATTATCTGGTTGACCCCAATGTAATTATAAGGGTCCTTATGAGAGAGAACCAGGAGAGTCTGTGCCAGAGAAAGAGATTTGAGGATGGGTGCAATGCTCAGAGTGATATGAAGAAACCACAAGCCAAGGAATGTGGGTGGCTTCTAAAAGCCAGAAGAGAAGTGGATTCTGCCCTAGAGCCTCCAGAAAGAAAAAGCACTGCTGAAATCTTCACTTTAGCCCAGTTGTGACTGATTTTAGACCTCTGACCTCCAAAAGGTCAGGCGTCAATAAATCTCTGTTGTTTTAAGCCACCAAGTTTGTGGTAATCTGTTCCAGCAGCGATAAGGAAGTAATATGCATATTGAGAGCTGATCCCTGCACACGACCACGTAAAGGCAACAAATTACCTTCCTCGTGTATGTTAATAATTAATTACAGCTGTTTTCAGGCTCTCACGTGCCTGAGAACCCGGAAGACGTCAGGTATTAAGAGAAATACACATGGTGCATGATGACAGAAGAGGAAGTAGATTCTGTACAGATTCCAGGATAATTTGTATGTGGGGGGAAAGTAGCTGTTCAATGCATCTGAGTCCGTCCCTGGCCAGGGAAGAATTGTGTATTAATTTGATAATCTACTGGAACAGCTTCCAGAACTATTTGATTTGACTTCAACTTTTCTGATCACCATCACAGTGTACATGTATAAATATTTTTCAATGCATACAGACAAAGCAGTCTAAAACATTCTACAATATTAGAAGCACCTTTAAAAGTTTGAAGAAAACAGAGAAGAGCACATACATTAGCTGTTGTAATCTGTGTACTAAATACTTGCCAAGTGGATTTAATTATACGTGTCATAGTTATGAGCAGTAATAACAGAGATTCATGAACTGACTGGATCTGGAATGAATGTTTCTAGTTTTAGATATTTACAAAATTGTCTTGTGAGGGTGGCAGAGAAATGGGGAAAATAAAGTAGATCATAAGTATTTCAATAAAAACATGACTAATTTAAAAATAGGATAAAGTGATGGATTCTTAAGTTATCAACATTTCTGAATGAATTTTGAATAAAGAAGAAGATGGCCATAAAGAATATAACCTAAGTTTGTGAATTGCTTTTTGAATATAGTTTACTATAAAACCATAGGAATTTTAAACATACACACATTAGCAAAGAAGTACTATTAATATTGTATATCCACAAAGGGGTATAAGATATAGTGAAACTACAGGAGTTTTGCCACGATGAAACTGACACCTGTCTAAATTCCCTCAAGAGCATGAGAAAGCACTTCATAATTTCTGTATATAAAGTCTGATTGATTTAAACATTTATTTAATACTGTTTTGATTGCTAGGATATAGCAATAAATATGAAATGAACTTTTCCTCTATGGAACCCACCTTCTCATAGAGAGGAGAGATGGAAAACAGTAGCTACAACAGACCAGAGCTCCATGCTGTGCCCTGGAGCTGGGTAGCGGAGCAGCCTTTGTATTGCAGGTATGCACAGGAGACCGTAACACAAAGAAAGGGTGGAGGAAAAAATGGCCAACCAAGAGGCTTTGAACTACGTCTTCAAGACTTAGGAGGAGATTATAGACAATATAGAAGAAGGGGTCATTCATTATTTCCTAAGCTATTGAAGTGCATGGGCGTATATTTTCTCTAGGTAGAGAATACAAAACCTTCGGCCCTAGAAATCGTACCTTCCCTTCTTTGATCTTGGTTCCAATAATTTGTCGTCTTTGCTGAATGATCTCAATAAGAAGATCACACTCCTCCATCAATTTGGCTTCTTGACGTGATGCATTGACCTATGGGATAGATAAAATGGTGAGCATGAATTTGGCATTTGTTTTAGTTAAATGCTCTTTTTTTAATGTAGACTAGTATATTTCTGGTAAATGCTGAAAACATATTTTATTTATTTATTTATTTATTTATTTGCGGTACGTGGGCCTCTCACTGCTGTGGCCCCTCCCGGACGCGCAGGCTCAGCGGCCACGGCTCACGGGCCCAGCCGTTCTGCGGCACGTGGGATCTTCCCGGACCGGGGCACGAACCCGTGTCCCCTGCATCGGCAGGCGGACTCTCAACCACTGCACCACCAGGGAAGCCCGAAAACATATTTTATTAAAGAATTTACTGAGGTATAGTTGCTATACAATATTATATAAGTTTCAGGTGTACAATATACTGATTCACATTTTTTAAAGGTTATATTCCATTTATGGTTATTATTAAATATTGGCTATATTCCCTGTGTTGTACAATATATCCTTGTAGCTTATCTATTTTATACATAGTAGTTTGTACCTCTTATTCCCCTACCCCATCTTGCCCCTCCTCTCTTCCCACTCCCCACTGGTAACCACTAATTTGTTCTCTATATCTGTCATGAAAAGATATTTTTTTATTTGTCTACTTTTTTCTTTTTTTAACATCTTTATTGGAGTATAATTGCTTTACAATGTTCTGTTCGTTTCTGCTGTACAACAAAGTGAATCAGCTATACGTATACATATATCCCCATATCCCCTCCCTCTTGAGACTCCCTCCCACCCTCACTATCCCAGCCCTCTAGGTGGGCACAAAGCACTGAGCTGATCTCCCTGTGCTACGCGGCTGCTTCCCACTAGCTATCTCTTTCACCTTTGGTAGTGTATACATGTCCATGCCACTCTCTCACTTTGTCCCAGCTTACCCTTCCCCCACACCCTGTCCTCAATTCCATTCTCTACGTCTGCATCTTTATTCCTTTCCGGCCCCCAGGTTCTTCAGAACCTTTTTTTTTTTTTTTTTTTTTTAAGATTCCATATATATGCGTTAGCATACCGTATTTATTTTTCTCTTTCTGACTTACTTCACTCTGTATGACAGACTCTAGGTCCATCCACCTCACTACAAATAGCTCAGTTTCGTTTCTTTTTATGGCTGAGTAATGCTCCATTGTATACACGTGCCACATCTTCTTTATCCATTCATCTGTCGATGGACACTTAGGTTGCTTCCATGTCCTGGCTATTGTAAATAGCGCTGCAGTGAACATTGGGGTACATGTCTCTTTTTGAATTATGGTTTTCTCAGGGTATATGCCCAGTAGTGGGACTGCTGGGTCGTATGGTAGTTCTATTTTTAGTTTTTTAAGGCACCTCCATACTGTTCTCCACAGTGGCTGTTATCAATTTACATTCCCACCAACAGTGCAAGAGTGTTCCCTATGAAAAGATACTTTAAATGTTAACTCTTCTTCCAATAATGCAGGGATGGCAAATATAGGACTTACATGTCCACCCCCTATCTTCTTGCACCCCCGGAAAACATTTATTATCCAATGACAGCAGTCTTTTTTGCTAAGCCATACTGAACCTCAGGGTCTTGCTTTTTTAAAAAAAATATTTATTTATTTGGCCACGCTGGGTCTTAGCTGCAGCATGCGGGATTTTGTTACCATGTGCGGGATCTTTAGTTGCAGCAAGCAGGATCTAGCTCCCTGACCAGGGGTCGAACCCAGGCCCCCTGCACTGGGAGCACGGAGTCTTAGCCACTGGACCACCTGGGAAGCCCCTCAGGATCTTTCTTAACACACCATGTACGTAGCTATTACCAACTGATTGAAAACTGACACTTGAAATATATTTGCAGTTCCTGCTTTTCTATTTTGAAGGAAAGTGCAATTTTAGCCTGTTAAACATAAAAAGTTAGAAAAAACTAATATTATTCTTTTATGGAGGACAGATTATCATCAATATCTTTTGGACAAACTTTCCAAAAGCAAGATAGCAAGGTTACATTACATTTATTTAACTTTTCTTTTATATACAGACATGAACTTTGTATTTTATCTCTATAAAAACATCAAAAAGGAAAAGGATGGTTGAATATCTTATTAATCTTATGGCATAATTTTAAATCTTACTTCTGGTATACTTCAGGAAGGCCGGGGTTCTACAATGAAAGCCTGCCATTCTCCTGGCAAGGTAGATCATTGTAGAATGGCTTGTATTTGAAGTTTTTAAGGCTCATTGCATGCAAGGGAGGGTTAAAATTAGCTCATTCTTGGCAACTGGGCTTGGGAAATACTCTGCACGTGCTATTTCCTCCATCTCACGACAATTCTGAAATGCTTATTCACAGACAGAGACCCAGAAATCACAGCTGTGGGAAATGGAGAGAGCATGCGTGAGTTTTATGATTTTAACACAGCGCAGGAGAAAAGCTTGCAGTGTTACAAAGAACGACAATAGCACTGATTACTCCAGTATAACTCAGGGAGGAGACGTGGCCCAGTCATTAAGCCCTTTTGATTAGGGATACTTTCTTTAACTGGAGTAATTTCAGTCTCTATGAATGACACAAACCGGAAGTGGGGTCAGGAGTTCAGAATAAAAATTCACTGATGGCTGTTCAGAGAAATCATGTCCTGTTTCCAGAGACCAGGATTCCTTGAGTTTTATTCCTGATCACTGTAAGACAGGGCAGAGAGACAACTCAAGATACTGCCTTATTGAGGAGATGGTGGTCACTGGCCATTTGCAGCGAACTATGAGATCATGTCCTGTGTCAGATTAGCACACAGACATACTTGCTAAATGTTTCATAAACAAAAGAAAGAATTAAGAACGCACTGATGGACAAGCACAGAACGTGGAACTCAGGCTAATATTTCAAGGGAGTTAATCACTGGGCTCAATTTCTCTTACCATTACTTTTCTGTCATCATTTCTAGTTCCCCTTGAGGCTTCTCAAATAAGTTGAGCTATCTATGGAAATATTTACTTGAAACCCCACTACTCTCGAGAAATTTCTTGTCATTTCTTTTGACTTCAAACTGAATTTAATAACTGACTACAACCGAGCTGTGAAAAGGATGGGATCGTATTGAAACCATGGGCCCCTAGAATGAGCCCTCAGAGCTAAGCTGTACTTGAACATACAATCAAGGTAAATCCAATTGGATGCAAGCTCCATGAAGGGAGGGATCTTGGGCTGTTGTGTGAAATGAGGCATCTATCCCAAGCATCTGGCACCATATTTGGCACAGAATAGGCATTCACAAACTGTCTGTTGAATGAACAGATGGTGAAGAAGATCTTCCAACAAGAGACAAGGTAAAATGAAGTGAAGCAAGTAGCTATCATGATATATTACAAGCACTCAATAGGCAGGTATTGGATTTGTTGGTTTTCCAGGACTGTACAGACACAAAAATATGTCTTAAGTTTTTTTTTTTAGGGGGAAGGGTGTTGATTTTCTTTTTTTTTACAGCCTTATTGAAATATACTTCACATATCATAAAATTCGCCCATTTAAAGTGTACGGTTTGTGGGTTTGAGCGTATTCGGAGTTCTATAATCATCATTACAATCTAATTTTAGAAAACTGTCGATATCCCCTAAAGAATTCCCATACCCACTTGCAGTAACTCCACATTCTTGCTACCCACCCCATTTCAAGGCTTAGGTACCCACTAATCTATGTTCTGTCTCTTTATGGATTTGCCCGTTCTGGACATTTCATAAAAATGGAATCAGACAACGTGCGATCCTTTTTGTCTGGCTTATTTCACTTAGCATAACGTTTTCAAGATTCCTCCAAGTCACAGCATGTGTCAGTACTTCATCCCTTTTTATGCCAAATATTATTCCATTTAAGCAATATACCACATTTTGTTTATCCATTCTCTAGTAGATGGACATGTGGGTTGCTTCTACTTTTTAGTTACTATAAACAATATTGCTATGAACATTCACGTATAAATTTTTGTGTGCGCGTATGTATTCATTCCTCTTGAGTATAGGAGTAGAATTGCTGGGTCACGCGTTAATTCTGTTTAACTTTTTGAGGGACTGCCAAACGGTTTTCCAAAGGGGCCGCAACATTTTGTATTCCAACAAGAAGTATGTGAGGCTTCCAATTTCTCCACATCCTTGTCAACACTTGATACTGTCTGTCTTTTTTGTTTTATTCATCCTAGTGAGTGTGGAGTGGCATCTCACTGTGGTTTTGATTTGCATTTCCCTGATGGCTAATGATGTTGAGCATCTTTTCGTGTGCTTCTTGGCCATATGTGTACCCAATTTAGAGATAAGACTATTCAGATCCTTTGCTCACTGTGTAATTGGGCCATTTGTCTTATATAGTTGAATTGTATGATTTCTTTATATATTCTGGATACAAGTCCCTTGTTAGCTATGTGATTTGCAAATCTTTTCTCCCATTCTGTGGGTTGTCTTTTCATTTTCTTGATGGTGACTTTTGAAGCACAGAAGTTTTAAATTTTGATGGAGTCTAATTTATCTCTTGTTCTACTGTCACTTGTGCTTTTGGTGTTGTAGCTAAGAAACCTAATCCAAGGTCATGAAGATTTATACCTCAGTTTTCCTCTAGAAGTTTTATCTCCTACACTTATGTCTACAAACCATTTTAAATTAAGTTTTGTGTATTATTATGAGAAGTAGGGGCCCAACTTCATCCTTATATTTACGGATATCCAGTTGCCTAAGCACCATTTATTGAAAAGACTATTCTTTCCTCCACTGAAGTGTCTTAGCACTTGGTCAAAACTCAACTGACCACATTGTGAGGTCCTTAGGTTTTGAGGTGGCTGCTAACATATTCTCTGGTTAAAGATATTCTGGGTTTCATAACTCAAAAAGACACATGCACCCCAATGTTCATCGCAGCACTATTTACAATAGCCAGGTCATGGAAGCAACCTAAATGCCCATCGACAGATGAATGGATAAAGAAGATGTGGTACATATATACAATGGAATATTACTCGGCCATAAAAAGGAACAAAATTGGGTCATTTGTACAGACCTGGTGGGACCTAGAGACTGTCATACAGAGTGAAGTAAGTCAGAAAGAGAAAAATAAATACCGTATGCTAACACATATATATGGAATCTAAGGGGAAAAAAATGTATTGCCGGGATTGGCCTCCTGTCAGGCTCCCTACTGTACTGTATGCAATTCCATATATACAATGGAATATTACTCGGCCATAAAAAGGAACGAAATTGGGTCATTTGCAGAGACGTGGATGGACCTAGAGACTGTCATACAGAGTGAAGCAAGTCAGAAAGAGAAAAACAAATATCATATATTAACGCATATATGTGGAATCTGGAAAAATGGTGCAGATGAACCTGTTTGCAAGGCAGAAATAGAGACAAAGACGTAGAGAACAAACGTATGGACACCAAAGGGGGGAAAGGGGAGGTGGGATAAACTGGGAGATTGGGATTGACATATATATACTAACTAATATGTATAAAATAGATAACTAACAAGAACCTGCTGTATAGCACAGAGAACTCCACTTCACTGTATGGTAGAAACTAACACAACATTGTAAAACAACTATACCCCCCCCCCGAAAAGAAAAAGAAGATATTCTGGTTTTGACTGAACCTAGTAAGACCCTGCTAGTAACTCTAGAGTAGGTGCCATGAAATGTGGTATGGAGTACGAGCTCTGCTCGTAGGATGCTACTGAGAAAGTGGAGGAGTATGTCCGTTTCTAAGTTGTCCTATTTTGTAAAATGAGGTGAATATTATCTGCTCTCTCAGTCAAGTGGGATTTTTGTGGTAAATACAATACCACAAGATATGAGGAATAATATATGGGGAAATGACTTACATTATGAAGCCACAGACAGACCTGAGGTAGTATTGTCTGCATTGGGAAGTAGTTTTGTTAAGAGACTATGATTTAGTTTGGGATCTATTTCACTCTCAAAATCACTGCAATTTGGGTTACTCTATGGTAGGAAAGGTGTCTCAGTCACCATCATAACGTGGGGTTCAACTTACTCCAAATTCTGACTCATCCGCGTCGGCAGGCGGACTCTCAACCACTGCGCCACCAGGGAAGCCCTCATCTGATCATTTTAGGTCAAGTATTATCCTTAGATCTTTCAAAGAATACAGATGTGACCTTCCTTTGAAACTGGGAAAGTTGAATCTCTTTTCCCACTTTGATGAAGCTTCCAAATATCTGTAACCCTACCGTTCTTATATTCCAAAAGGTGCAATAAAATGAGTTGAATGCTATCCTATATTTCTAAAATCCTTCCAGTACAAAGAAGTTTTCCACAGTTGTGCTGTTTCATGTGTCACTTAAAAAAAAATAAAAGTTAATGATTTCATTGGACTTCATTTCTTATACGGGCTATTAATTAAAATATGGCAGGGTTTACTGGTTACTTGCAGTGTGTTCAGGTGTTTCCAGTTCCCTGGAAACTGGAAGCTCCTGGTTATGATTTTAGCTTGTATTTCTGATTCACATCTTTTGATTCAGAAACCACGAAGGCTGATGGAAGTGTTTTGAGTAGGGCCAATCTAAGGATTCAAGAAACAACCGCCAAACCTTCTTTTACAGACCTACACTTCTACCTCTGTGTCGTAAGTCTCCTTCTTGGTCCTTAACCTGAAGACAAGGGGGGTGGAGAGCATTAGGAATGCTGGCCAGTGGTAGCAACTGCTGTATACCACCTCTGGACCACATGGAAATAGGGTGCTTATCCCATAGAGCCCTTCACATCGCAGGGCAAAATATAGCTTAAAACTGAGCCCTCTTCCCATTTCAGCCTCCTCCCTGCTACTTTTTTTCTCACCTTCTTTGCACTCATGAGTAAATATCACATCAGCCCCTCATGAGGAGAAATTCGGTCACTCTCACCTCATCTGTGTGATGGCCTCAGCCACGTGCTCACCATGTATCTTCTCTACATCTGGAGTTACAGCTTCCTTTCTTTTCTTTTTTGGCCGTGCCATGCGGCTTGTGGGATCTTAGTTCCCCGACCAGGGATCGAACCCGGGCCCTCGGCAGTGACAGCACCGAGTCCTAACCACTGGACCACCAGGGAAGTCCCTACAGGTTCCTTTCTTGCCGCGAAATGCGTCATCCTACCCACCGTTGTCTCCTAGTCTTTAGTACTAACTTTGTCTCTTTGCAAAATACTCGAAATTAAATTCTTCTAAAGTGAGATCTAATCCCAATTCTTTCAGAACTTATTCTTTCCGGAGTTATCACCCTATCTTTTTTAAGGCCCTAACGAACACCTTTTCGGAGACTGGAAGTACCATAGCCGATGTCACACAAGCTCAAGCCGTGACTGCTCTCAGAATACACTTGCAGCCTTCACGGTGAAAGAGCTACATACCGCTGTTGACCCATTCACTTATTCATTCAAATAACAGCAACTGGGTTCCCACAGTGTATGAGCCAGGATTCCAAGTGCTGGGCATACACTGTGACCCAAGAGAGACAAAGTTCCCATTATCACAGAGTTTACATGTAAGCGAAGGGCAACAGGCTGAACAAGCCGAGAAATAAATAAAAATTTCAGATCGTGACGTGTGTAAAGGAAATCACAGAGGGTAATGTGATCGAACACGGCTGAGAGGAGGGTTGTTTTTTGTTTTTTGTTTTTTTGCGGTACGCGGGCCTCTCACTGTTGTGGCCCCTCCCGTTGCGGAGCACAGGCTCTGGACGCGCAGGCTCAGCGGCCATGGCTCACGGGCCCAGCCCGCTCGCTCTGCAGCATGTGGGATCTTCCCAGACCAGGGCACGAACCCGTGTCCCGTGCATCGGCAGGCGGACTCCCAACCACTGTGCCACCAGGGAGGCCCTAGGGTCTTTTTTAATAGTGGTCATGATCAGACAAGAATTCTCTGACAAGCCTCTCGAGGGATGAAAAGGAACCAGTCAAAAGATGTGGAAAGGGTGTCTGCAGGCACTCCTGATGCTGCTTTTTTGTTTGTTTTTGTATTTAGCAATGTCTTTTTATTTTATTTTTTGAAACATCTTTATTGGAGTATGATGGATTTAACAGACCTCCTGGCAAACATTTAAAAATTCGTTTCTGACCTCCACGTCAATACTTGGGGCCTTTTCACATCCATTTGCAGACAGGCTCAGAGCGTGAAAAAAATGAGCCAGCACCCAGCTGCGGTTGAACAAGACACGTTCCGCCTTCTTGTTGCGGCTCTCGTAGAACCATAGGATGGGGACAACAGAAGTGGCACAGCACTAAGCAGGAAGCGCCGGCTCTGCAGCCACTTAGACTGGGTCTGAGTCCCCGCTCTAGCATCTGTTGGTGGGGCGACCTCAGCCAAATCACTTCACACTTCGAAACCTCCTTTTCTTGTTTATAAAATAAAGAAAATACGATCAACCAGGATGACTTATTTTTAGGATTTAAGATTATAATCTATGTGTGTGTGTGTGTGTGTGTGTGTGTGTGTATTTCCCTGACGAGCAATGGTTCATGATTAGCCAGTGTTCCTGGAGTCTTCATGGAGTGTAACTAGTGTGCATTTCGAGAATGGACTGTATTTATCTTCTATCTAGGGTGTCCACAGGTGTCCTAAACTAACTTTTTTGGGGGCAGGAAGGGTAAAATGGGAAGGGAAATTTGTAAGATACAGAAGAAGAGAGTCTTGCTTGTAGGGGGTTGCTAACCCACTGTCTCCTATTCCTAGGGTAATTTTGCAGCTTCTCTTTGACAGACTCTGACTTTCTGATCCATTATAGCCCAGTGAAAGAGAAACTGGCAAGTTGAATAATGAAGTGAGGCCATTGCTCCTGTCTCACCCTAGTAGTAGCCCTGAGAGCTAATTCAGCACAGGGCCACCGGCCACATTCATGCTTGGATCAGCTGCCAAGAATCAGCCACAGTCCCATGTAAGTTGCCACTGGGTGCACAGTTTATCTGCCTTTTTTAGAAATGCAGTTACATGTACACATTCCCCAGATTAGTTAATGATCACGTAAATGGGTTGGCTATTTTCTCCAGAGCACTTGGTTAGCCAGGCCCAGTAAAAAGTGCCCCCCGCTAAATTTTATGGTGTAATAGTGCTAACAGTATTTCACAGAAAGGGTGGCGTGAAACGGACAATTTATTATTTTGGTCTTGTCATATGTATATAAACATTCAAGGGATCTAATTACATCCACACACTAAAAATTGTACTACGTGTCTGTGAAATGTTCCTTAGAAGTCTGTAAAGTTTCTAAGTATTTCTAAAAACTTGCTCTTTAATTTTTAAAACAAATATATTTATTTATTTTTGGCTGCGTTGGGTCTTTGTTGCTGTGGGTGGGCTTCCTCTCGTTGCGGTGCGCGGGCTTCTCGTTGCGGTGGCTTCTCTGGTTGCGGAGCACGGACTCTAGGCACGTGGGCTTCAGTAGTTGTGCCACACGGGCTTAGTAGTTGTGGCTCGCGGGCTCTAGAGTGCAGGCTCAGTAGTTGTGGCGCACGGGCGTAGTTGCTCCACGGCATGTGGGATCTTCCTGGACCAGGGCTCGAACCCGTGTCCCCTGCATTGGCAGGCAGATTCTTAACCACTGTGACACCAGGGAAGTCCCTGCTCTTTTAATTTGACTTGTATTCCACTGAGATGTTCAGTGCAGGGTATAATGCCATCAGATTTCAGATATGTGTGGCCTTCACATCTTTAGAAATATTTTATGGAACTCTTATAAGGAAATATCAATGGAGAAAAATATCTGGCCACTTCGCACAGGTGGAATTGGACTAATATGCATGTTAAAAACCTCTAGATTTTCAGAGTAAAACCTTTAAACTCCTCTTGTGAAAAGGATATGCTGACTTGTTAGATCACTTCCTATTCATACCCAATGCAAACAATGAAGTAAGCTTAGGAGAGGATGACCCCGATGTGCTAGGGAAAGGAAACTTTATTTCAGGGTGTTGAGCAAAGAAGGGTGCTGGCATTGCACAATTCCACAGGCCACCATTCACTTTGGGTTTTTTTTAAGATTTTTTTTTTTTTTGATGTGGACCATTTTTAAAGTCTTTATTGAACTTGTTACAATATTGCCTCGGTTTTGTGTTTTGGTTTTTTGGCCACGAAGCACGTGGGATCTTAGCTCCCTGACCAGATATCGAACCCGCACCCCCTGCATCGGAGGGCAAAGTCTTGACCACTGAACCGCCAGGGAAGTCCCCACCATTCACTTTGAAAGCACGAGACTGGTGCCCCCGCCAACCTGTGCAGCCCAGGAGAGCCCCCTACCACGCTGGCCCACCATTAGTGTATTCTTGATATTGTACCCCTTTGGTTTAAGACTCTAAACCTTGATCCCCTGAAATCACTACCAACGAGACTGGGGGTTTAAAAGACAAATGTCTACTTTACAAATTTGCCTAGAATTGGTCCTCCTGGCAAAAGCAAAGCTGTACCATGATTCAAATGATGGTGACCTTGAGAAAGGTCAAAACTCTTTTTTGGAAGCTCAACATTGCTAATTATTAGAGAAATGCAAATCGAAACTACAATGAGATATCACCTCACACCCGTCAGAGTGGCCATCATTAAAAAAATCAACAAATAAGAAATGCTGGAGAGGGTGTGGAGAAAAGGGAGCCCTCCTACACTGTTGGTGGGAATGTAAATTGATACAGCCACTATGGAGAACAGTACGGAGGTTCCCTAAAAAACTAAAAATAGAGTTGCCGTATTATCCAGCAATCCCACTCCTGGGCATATATCCAGACAGAGCTATAATTCAAAAGGGTACATGCACCCCTATGTTCACAGCAGCAGTATTTATAATAGCCAATACACGGAAACAACCTAAATGTCCATCAACAGATGAATGGATAAAGAAGATGTGGTATAGGGACTTCCCTGGTGGTCCAGTGGTAAAGAATCCACTCTGCAATGCAGGGGACGCGGGTTCGATCCCTGGTCGGGGAACTGAGATCCCACATGCCGCAGGGCAACTAAGCCCGCGTGCCACAACTACTGAGCCTGTGCACCTCAACTAGAGTCTGCGTGCCACAACTACAGAGCCCACGTGCCCTGGAGCCTGTGCGCCACAACTAGAGAAGAGAAAACCACACGCCACGATGAAGATCCTGCATGCCTCTACAAAGATCCTGCGTGCCACAACTAAGGCCCGAGGCAGCCAAAAATAAAATAAATCTTCTTAAAAAAGAAGATGTGGTATATACATAAAATGGAATATTACTCAGCCATTAAAAAAAGAATGAAATAATGCCGTTTGCAGCAACATGGATGGACCTAGAGACGATCATATTAAGTTAAGTAAGAAAGACAAACACCATACGATGTCACTTACATGTGGAATCTAAAATATGACACAAACGAACATATCTACGAAACAGAAACAGACTCACAGGCCTAGAGAACAGGGTTGTGGTCACCAAGGGGGAGGGATGGATTGGGAGTTTGCGGTTAGCAGATGCAAACTAGTATACACAGAATGGATGAACAACAAGGTCCTACTGTAGAGCACAGGGAACCACATTCAATATCCTGGGATAAACCATAATGGAAAAGAATGTGAACAAGAATGTATAGATATGTATAACTGAGTCACTTTGCTGTGTAGCAGAAATTAACACAACATTGTAAGTCGACTATACTTCAATAAAATAAATTTTAAAAAAACCCTTTACGGTTTGCTGCTATGTTGATATTGCTGCTATGGTTTAACCTCAACAGCACTTTTCTCTATTACTAAGAATATGGAATTTTGAGTCTGCATCCAAACTTAAAGGGATTAGTGTTATTGTATCTTAAAAACACTATTATTTCACACTGTTATATGTCACAGCGTCCCTAACAATCCTGTCTCGTTCAAAAAGAAAAACACCGGAGGAGTGAATTCCCATATGCCCAGGGCTGGAGCAACTAAAGCACCACAGAGCAGCAGATGAGCTGAGGATGTGGCCAGGAAGACGAGGGTACCGGGAAATCTGTGTGCAAGTAGGCTCTACGTCCCACTGCAGACTGCTGGCCAGGTGCAAAGAAAAATGTGAGGATCTGAGGGTGCTTTTGGGTTTTATTGTCCCAGGCAGCTGTAATGAACATTCCAGATCCTGGGGCAGAAGTTAGACAGAGCCGCCAGAAGGAACAATGAAAGGGATTCTAATATTTGAGTTTGTATATAAAACTGAGCCAAGGAGAGCTGAGGAAAAAGCAGACTGTATTACTGTAATTCATCTATCAATAATATGTTTATATGTAATCTTCATCCTCAAATTCTCTCACACCAAAGTCAAATATTTGTGGACCGAGCTGAAGGAGACGAGAGAGAGGAAGAATTGGCCACGTTCCCAGGGTCCCTGTCTTTGGAGGAGAAACTAGAGTACAGGATAACCTTTTAAAATATAATATTTAGCATGTTAACTTAATATTGAACACTTTTCACTAAGACTTTTAAAAGTCCAAGAAAGGCTTTAAAAAAAAAATAATGGAATTCCTTCATCAAGTGCTTTTGGTGAGAAGTAGTGATAGCATGGATAGAAGCCACATGTAATCCAACCTTTACTGTAGAGTACAACGTGGTGGAAAACGATTTGGCCCAGAGGAGACCAACTATACATATTAACTATCCAGATGGGATTTTGTTTTATTTCCACTATGCGATCAAAATAAAAAGCTCCCAGGAACCTCATGATAAATCCTCTTTTCTTGAGGTTTCTAAAATTATGAAGCTTGAACGCTGGATAACGAATCGAGATGCCATTAAAAACAGCAACAGGGCTCCCCTGGTGGCGCAGTGGTTGAGAGTCCGCCTGCCGATGCAGGGGACACGGGCTCGTGCCCCGGTCCGGGAGGATCCCACATGCCGCGGAGCGGCTGGGCCCGTGAGCCATGGCCGCTGAGCCTGCGCGTCCGGAGTCTGTGCTCCACAACGGGAGAGGCCACAACAGTGAGAGGCCCGCGTACCGCAAAAAAAACCAAAACAAAAACAGCAACACACTGTGGTGAGCTAAGCAATAAAAGCCTTCCTATAAATGAAACATAATGGTAACGATACATTAAAACTGTCCGGCAAGAACGCCCGCCACCGCTAATGCCTAAAACTTGGAAACGTCACCGCAAAAGAATTTTTCTCCCAAGAGTAGCACGCGCAACGTGACCATCCAAGATGTTGTTGACGCTGGTCATTCTGCAGTAAAGCAAAATCGTCTAACGAGGTGAAATTATTTGTTTGTTTAAATGTATTTATTTTATTTATCTATTTTTGGCTGTGTTGGGTCTTTGATGCGCGCAGACTTTCTCTAGTTGTGGCGAGAGGGTGCTCCTCTTTGTCGCGGTGCACAGACTTCTCATTGCGGTGGCTTCTCTTGTTGCAGAGCATGGGCTCTAGGCGCGCGGGCTTCAGTAGTTGGGGCTCGTGCGCTTCAGCAGTTGTGGCACGAGGGCTCAGTAGTTGTGGCGCACAGGCTTAGTTGCTCTGCCACACGTGGGATCTTCCCGGACCAGGGCTCCAACCCGTGTCCCCCTCGTTGGCAGCAGATTCTTAACCACTGCGCCACCAGGGAAGTCCCGAGATGAAATGATTTAGAGTGAACAAGGGCTAGAGGAGGCAGGAGTTCAGAACTCAGGGTCCTGAGGAAGTCTTCCCGGGATCGAACACCAGGTCTTTCTTCCTTACTAGCTGTATGTTCTCGGCCACTTGCTTCAACTATCCATTTCTCAAGTGCCTCATCTGCATAATGTAGAAAATACCAACTTCTACCTGGCTGACCAGATGTTCCCCCAGGGGACAATGGCAATGTCTGGAGACATTTTCCGTTGTCACAACTGGGGGCAGGGGAGAGGGTGTGTGAGTGCTACTGGCATCTAGAGGGTAGAGGTCAGAGTTGCTGCTAATTACACATCCTACGATGCTCAGGACAGCCCCCACTAGAAAAGAGAATTATCCAAGCCTCAAATGTCACCAGTGTCGTGGTAGAAACCCCGGGGGTGGACTGCGGTGAAAACTAAATGAATGAGTACATGGAAAGCCACTGAGAAATGCTCGGCACGCTATAATTACTCAATAAATGTTAACTACCACTGTGGTTAAGAAGCTCTGTTTATCTGGAATGTCCATATACAATCAACACTTTATGTTCTAGGACCACGTGGCCTGGGCCAACTACCTGGGGACTTTTCTAGCATGAATCAAAACTTGTATCCTTCATCATCTTTCACCAAAACAATAGCTTTGGAAGCTATAACATGAGGACCGATTCCAGAATTTTCGAGTTACTTTCAAATCCCGAATACAGTATTTCTTAGTCTTCTTGGTGCAATGGGAGGTGAGGGTTGGAGATGAGTCTTCCGTGATCTGGAGCAAGCGTTGGGAAACTTTGCTGGAAAGGGCTAGACCGTAAATATTGTAGCTCTGTGGACCGGAAGGCGTCTGCCTTAACTACTCCATGCCCCCGTCGTCATATGCAAAGCAGCCACACATGATACGCAACCAAATGGGTGTGGCCGTGTCCCAATAAAACTTTACTTAAAACACAGGTGACAAATCAGATCTGGCCCTAGGGGCATAGTTTGCCAACCTCTAGCACAGAGTCTATGGAGTCTGGAGCCTTTGGGCTTTGACGTGAAAGAGCCGCAGGTGTGAAAAATGTGTTGAATTTCTGTGAGAATGTTTTCTTATTTGCATACTTTCAATGAAGATATCTGTAAACTCTGTGGCACTTAACAGGTGCTTGATAAATAATAGTTTTCTTCCTTCAGGGCATGAACAGACGCAAAGACTGAACTCGTAGGATTTCAATTTGAAAGTGAAAACATACTTGCAGTATGGTTTTTACTCTGCCCGCCATGTCCTGCCGACTTCTGTCCCAGTTATACCAAATGCTGCTCTTCCCCTGAGGTGTTTCTCGGACTACACTCAAGTTAACTTCAGTCTTAACATTCTTGGCATGAATGCCGCTGACTTCCCTTTTTGTGTTTAATGGTAACTCTGTTCAAAGCCGTTCCAATATGAAGAAGCAGAATGGAAGGTGTTGCTCATAATTCATTCAAAAACAATAAACTCCTCCCTTCCTTTCTCTCATTAATTACACACTTTAGAACACAAGCGCTCTACACCCTTCCGTTTGGGTTGGGCACACTGAATGGAAAAAAAAAAACAAACCTGTTAATCTGTCATGGGCAGTTGTCTCTATCGAGTCTTTTCATAAAGTTTCTGGAGAGTGCTACTTTCTATGAAGTGATTCTGAACCAATGTATTTGGCAAAAGTCTCCTTTTAGACGTTGTGGTCAGAGCTGAAAAGTAACTTCTGGAAGAGGATGGTTGAATGCCGGGGAGGATGGAGGTGATATGTTTCAGGGAAGGGAAGTCATTTCTGATGGAAAGAGGAAGCTTTTATCCCATGACCTTCCATTACTCATTTTCAATCTTACATGTCATTTCTCATTAAGTGGCATTCTTTTTAGCTGTTGTGCCATGATTCCTGAATAGCAATGGACTGGAAAAATACAAAGTTGGACTCCTATTCAGGCTTGACTTACTCAAGGGTGGATGCCATCTGCTCTCCTGCAGAGTTGCGGAGAACAGGGGTTGGAGGCCGGCTCTTTGGTCTTCCTAACAGTGAGTGAAGTAGACTTGATTATGTCACTGATTAGACTTGCACTTGGAAGTATAACTGGAAAATGTCAAGCTTTGTTCTGGCTTTCTGATATATCCACAAGCACTAACTACGACCCATCTTGCCTGGTTGTTGTCACTCTAGAATACCAGCAGAAGCTGGGAGGTTGAGTTCTAAATATTTCTGATGCCCAGTGTTTACTATTCATATTTATTCAAATACAGTGAAAGGGACAGTTTAGAGAAAACGAACAACTGAGCTATGGCCGCAATGGGGAACATGGATTGGGTGCTATCATTCCGTTTGAGGGGAGGTCTGTGGCTCTGCTCCCCTTGGGGCGGAGCATGAGGCCAGGATGAAGTACTAGTTGTCACCAGGAAATACCAGTAGGGGTGTGGGGAAGCGAGATAGGAGGAAACGTATGCAGCCAGTTAAGTGTGATTTTACCAAGGCCACTGTGGTCAAACGCAGATGAATCCCAATGGGTAACTTTGGGAAACAGTGCAGAATGCTGTTTCCAGCTGATGGGGAAGGAGAAGGCTATTTATCTACTATGTCCCATCAGTGGCTGGTTGAAGCCTGTTGGGGGGTGGGTGGGCATGAACTCCTCTCTGGAATTAACTGGGGTGGGGGTGGGAAAAGCCCCCAGGCAGAGTCTTAGCCTCTTGCAGCTGGAAGCTCTCAGGCCCGCGGACACGGGACTGGTGAGTACATTACGGGCCTGGCACTGACAGTTAGAAAGGAGTGACTGCTAGCTGGATGTTCCTTAAAGAAGAGCTGTCATAGAGGTCAGAGGACACTGGTGTCACAGTCGTCCAGTCTGTCCTATATGTAGCTCCAGTGACTTACTTAGGACTACTTGCAGAGCTAAACGGAGTTTGCATCCGACAGCACTTTCTATCCTAACCTTGGTCAGTCCTAACCTTGGGGCCACAATCCACCTACAAACTTCCATTTGCAACGGACCGTGAACGGGTCTAAATCTGAGCAATGGGTCTAAACTCCAGCAACAAAGTTGCCTGGAAAAGAAAACGCATGAAATCTAAATACATATATTTCTCTCCCTCTCCCCCCCCAGCCCATTAACTGAAAGGTCAGCTGTATTTCTATACACAAACCTGACAGCTGTTGCCTTCTCACCTTCCTACCTGGGCAACAGAAGGCTCTGCTTATGTTTGTCAGGATCAGGGGGCGGCAAGGAGGTGGCATCCTGCCAGGTGGTGGGACCGCTGCTTTCTTTAATTTTATTACCAAGAACAAAGCCCTCTTATTGTTTAACAGGACACTTAAAGGCAGGCCTCATAAGCATAGCTCTCATTTTTTTGAGACCACAAATATGAGGAATTCTTTAAGGCCATGTCATGAAAAACAGAAGGAAAAAAGTACTTTATTCTGCAAAAAATTAAAGCAACCCTTTGTTGAAGCAGTCGGCGCCCGACTCCAGGTCAGCACGTGTGCGCACTCACTGTCTATGGCATTCGTTTCCATTGTCCACTGAGGCGGCCATTGTTTCGTTAAGGTTAGATAGAGGCTATGTCAGAGCTACAAAAGAAATCACCTTCCTCTAGGAGATCATCTCTTTGCCATCCTCATTCCCAGATAACACGCTAAAAGAAGGAACCTTGTGCACCAAAAATAAACAGGCCGACACTCTCCCCTTGCAAACTCTATTTATAAAACTGGGAACCACACGGATCTTAATGCAGTGATTCTTCTGATTCTGCCAGCAAACTCAACTTTTGATGCCGTCCCTGCTTCTTAGCTCTGAGTTTTAGAGTACACGTGGCGAAAGCTACTGCTCTCCAGAGATCTTTGCAATAGTCTTAGTAGCTAAGGAACCAAAGTAAGAGGAAATGCGCATGCCCTTATCCCTCCCTGAATAAGGATGTTACCGTTGTACAAGTGATGATACACGAAGCAACCCTATGGACTTGTTGAGCGCCTACCACGCTAGAAAGGGAACTTTGCCTTTTCGAGAAAATGACTGCACTAGAAAACAATTAGCAAACATGCCAAGCGCGCACATAATTAACGGCTAAACCATGGGCTACAGAAGTTCTAGCACCGTGGGGTCCAGTATGACAGCCACTAGCCACTTGCAGTTTCTGAGCACTTGACATGTGGCTAGTGTGAACCGAGATGTGCCGTGAGGATGAAACACGTACATCAATCACTCTTGTACTGATCACGTGTTGAAATGATGTTTTGAATATATCAGGTCCAATACATTGTCTAGTACAATTAATTTTCACTATTTGGTTTTACTTATTAAAAACTGTGTTTACTCGGAAATTTAAAATTATATATGTGGCTCCCATTATATCTCGACTGAACAGTGAATTGGGAGGCTTCACTCTGGCGGGGTTGGGGGTGTGGTCTTTCCTAGGCCTCACGTTCTTCTAACTGACTTCCTTTGCATCTTTCACCTAGTGGGTCTGCACCATCTCTCTTTGAAGCTAGCCAGGCTTACTTTCCTAGGGTTCTCTTCTGAAACTGCGGTGGCACTCAAAGTTATGAAGTGAGGAGAAGGGGAGATGGGAGGGAAACTGGAGAGCACTGCTGCTGTTCAAGATGGGCTTTGCCGGAAGGACAGTGACAGGTGAATCTAATCTGGTTTGAAAGAGACGAGGAAAGACCACAGAATTCAGATGTCTGTCAGTTGCTGATTTTGAGGCTGCAGTGTGAGTGTGTGTGTGTGTGTGTGTGTGTGTGTGTGTGTGTGTGTGTGTGTGTGTGTGTGTGTGTGTGTGTGTGTGTGTGTGTGTGTGTGTGTGTGTGTGTGTGTGTGTGTGTGTGTGTATCATGAGAGTCTGATATCGAAAACGTCACCGTCTTCAGACCTAAGTTGACTATCCGTACTACACTTGTGGAGGTGTTTAAAAGGGTTTCCCTCCACTTAATTCCAAGTGGCCTTCTGGTCATTTTCTAAGGAAAAGAAACATACTGTCCTGCTTCCCAAGGAGTCCAACCAACTAGGAGAGGGAATACGCGGGCACTTAAAGGTCATGAGGATTCTTGCCCAAGGACTGTACCTATATCAACAAATCACTATGCAGTTCTCCTTAAGCTTTTAAGTTGAAATTATGGATCTCATTATTCTATTCATAAATTCAAGAAATTTTATGAAACCAAGAATAATCACTCTCAGGGGTCCCTGAATCAATGTCTGATTAACTCAAGTTGAACAGACTCAACTCCATTAAACAGTCACTTCCATCTATATATTAGTTGATTCAGTTCCAGTACACATTTTAAGAATTGAGGTAAAACTTACATACAGGGAAATGCATAAATAAATCTTAAGGGACAATTCAACGGGTTTTGATAACCAACCTAACCAACAGCTTAATCAAGATATGTTTTCATTGCCCCAGAAAGTATCCTCAAGCCCCTCTTCCAGTCAATTTTCACCCCCTCAGGTAATCACTGTTCAGATTTTTATCACCAAATTCCTGTAACATTTTAAATTGTGTTTATAAATGTAACATATGCAATTTACTTTATAACCACTTTAAATGCTTAACGGGACAAAATTAAAACCCTAACAAGGTAAACCTTCCCAAGTCCTTAGGTAGCTCTCAGAAATCTAATAAAAACTTACAAATGTAGTGAAACTCTAGTTCTAGTGAACATTCTAACGTTGGCTTGAAACAAACGACTTTATGCTTTCACCTTAAAATCAGAGGTCTAAAATAAATTACATGTTTCAGATTAGAATCTCAAAGCTAACCTGTCAAATTTCTGTAGTGTGTCATATTCTCTTTAATGCTACAAACCCTTAAAATACAAACGTATGTTTTAGTCCTAAACTGTAACCCAAAATACTGATTCTATGCCTATTATTTACGTTTTCATTTTTTTTGTTGTAACATCATTCTCAAACTTCCAGGGGAGGAGGGAAAAAAGAACTTTATTTACTTAAGGAAGCAAACTGGTCATCTCAAAGAAGTTGAGGTTACCAGGTCAAGGATTAACAGTCAAAGATTTGAGAATAATTCACAAGACCCGAAGGCTCACTGGTTCTGCTGGTACCACTCATGTATACCCATTGGGCCCTCGCTATCGTGGGTTGGACAGGGTTTCCAATTCCCCAGCAGATGGGAATGTTTCTGGTCATGAGAGTTCCCCCTAGGAATTTTTAATCATGTCTTTCAACTCTATCACCTGGTTTGGGTAGCTGAGGTCGGGTAACCACTCCAGTTGCTTTACTACTTGATTGGATTCAACCCATTTCTTTACTGGCCGATTCTTGTTCTGTCTGGCTTCAAGTCATATTTCTGTGGTGACATTTACCTCAAAGGGCCATTAGGATATTGAAGTCAGGAAGTTACAGTAGGAGTCTGTCAAGTGGTCATTATCGTTTCTCATATACATTTGCATAAGGCCTACCATTTTTGCTTTCCCTACACCACAGTCTACACCTTGCTGTGGAGCTATACCCACTCGATACAGTAACCATCTCTTTCTAACACCTGCAAGAACAGACAAGGCACCATCTTCCTAACCTGGGTAAATAGATGGAAGGTATCCTTGAACTTAGCACAGCCTAATGCCAAGCTTGCCAAGTCAGAGAATTAGGCTACTATGATAGTTTTCATCACCTCATATATATGAACCTGCTGTTATATCTAGTGAAAATACTTTTAAAAGCATAGTAAAAGCTCTATCATAAATTCCTAAGCCAGGAAGTTACCTCACTTGGTTGTAAAAATCTTTTGTGCTGGTCCTCACTGAAAGCCTTGTACATTCAGGGGTAGCCTCAGGCTTTTTAAATAGCTGAATTTAAATTTTCATATTTCTGTTCCAAACAAAAAAAGCCAGCGCTACAACTGCGCTCTTGTTAACAAACATTTGATATGCATGACTCATCTATTTTGCTGGGGAGTTTCAAAATTAGAACAAAGCTTTTCACTTTTCCCTACAACATTTAGCAATTAAAAACAGAAGTCAGTTGAATAAAGGTAAAAGATGATGTGTCCTGTTTTTCTCATAATCTTATATACAGAGATAATTTCAGCTTGATTATCACAAAAAGCAATTTTATATTGAGAAAAATAATTTCAACTAGATATTTTTAAAAAACTTTTATTGACGTATAGTTGCTTTACAATGGTGTGTTCGTTTCTGGTGTACAGCAAAGTAATTCAGTTTTATCTATCTATATTCTTTTTCATATTCTTTTCCATTATGGTTTATTACAAGATATTGAATATAGTTCCCTGTGCTATACAGTAGGACCTTGTTGGGTTTTTTTCTTCTTTTTAAAAAAAAATGTATTGCGGTATAGCTGGTTTATAAACTAGATATTAAGACCCAGAAACAAAAGAGGCTGGTTCAGTAACAAAATGATGGATTGATGGGTGGGATCACACTTGTCTCTGGATGGCAGGCACAGGAGCAATAATGGGACTCAGTTTTCTACCTGACGGTCACCTTCTCACCTGGGATCATTCCTTTCACACCTCGGACTGTCTCACCTGGATCCATCCAACTACCACCATCTCAAGTGAAAGCTGAGTTAGAACTATGATGGCAATTAAAAAAATTTGTCATGACCCATTCTTATCATTCTTTATATCACACCAGAAACAACTCTGCTGCTCTAATCAAGCATCTAAATATTTCAAGGCAAGAAGGTTGTGTGTGGAATAGGGTAAGGGGAGACATGATAAAGAATTCCTGTGTTATGGGGAGAAACTACATTAAGATATATGTCAGTAAAACCATGACTTTGCTCTTCATTCCTAATGCTCAACCATTTGGCCTCCCCAACTAAGGCAGATTATTTCATATCTAAGTACTAGCCTTGGAAATCTGCATTGCTGAATCCAAATATGTAAGAGGGATTGTCTTCAGAGGCAGGTACACGTGATCATGCTCCAATACAAACCACCTGGTAGGATTCTGAATCTGACACAATAGTTCATTCCATCCAAATTGGAAAGACTATAGATGATAAAAGGTTTGGATCATGTTTTAAAAAAAGTTTCAAAGCTGAAATTTGGGAACGTTATTCTGAAAGTAATACCAAAGTAACTAAGCCTTATATTCATTCATTCATAAGATTCATCTCTTATTCCAAAATACTGGAAGACGTTCTACTGATGTCTTCTCATTATTCTTCATGAATGTAACTAAGAAGGAAACAGGATCCAATGCCCTTTATGAATCAATTTTTTTACGGCAAGAGCACAGACATTCAAGTATGTGTTACATACTACCTTAATAAACAAGTTAAATTTAATCTCCACTGAGAAAAGCTAAATTTGCTTCTTGAGTTGTCAATTTTAGCAACCTTGGTTGAGTAAACTGGATACAAAGCCATTAAACACATGCAGTAGCCAAAAATGAATCTTCTCATGATTCAAAGACATGGAAAGATATCCCATGCTCTTGGATTGGAGGAATATTGTTAAAATGGCCATACTACCCAAAGCAATCTACAGATTTAATATGATCCCTATCAAAATACCCATGACATTTTTTCACAGGCCTAGAAAAAATAATCCTAAAATTCATATGGAACTGTAAAAGACCCAGAATCGCCAAAGCAATGCTGAAGAAAGAGAACAAAGTAGGAGGCATAACCCTCCCAGACTTCAGACAATAATACTACAAAGCTACAGTAATCAAAACAGCATGGTACTGGCACAAAAACAGACATATGGCTCAATGGAACAGAACAGAGAACCCAGAAATAAACCCACACACCTACAGTCAATTAATCTTCAACAAAGGAGGCAAGAATATACAATGGGAAAAAGGCAGTCTCTTCAGCAAGTGGTGTTGGGAAAGTTGGACAGCCACATGTGAATCAATGAAGTTAGAACTCACCCTCTTACCATACACAGAAATAAACTCAAAATGCCTTAAAGACTTAAACATAAGACATGACACCATAAAACTCCTAGAAAACATAGGCAAAACATTCTCTGACATAAATTATACCAATGTTTTCTTAGGTCAGTTTCCCAAGGCAATAGAAATAAAAACACAAATAAACAAATGGGACCTAATCAAACTTACAAGCTTTTGCACAGCAAAGGAAACCACAAACAAAATGAAAAGACAACCTACAGAATGGGAGAAAATATTTGCAAATGATGTGACCAACAAGGGCTTAATTTCCAAAACATACAACAGTTCATATAACTCAACAACAACAAAAAAACAAACAACACTATCCAAAAGTTGGCAGAAGACTTAAATAGACATTTCTCCAAAGAGGACATACAGATGGCCAACAGGCACATGAAAAGATGTTCAACATTGCTAATTATTAGAGAAACACAAATCAAAACTACAATGAGGGGCTTCCCTGGTGGCGCAGTGGTTAAGAGTCCGCCTGCCGATGCAGGGGACACGGGTTCGTGCCCCGGTCTGGGAAGATCCCACAGGCCACAGAGCGGCTGGGCCCGTGAGCCATGGCCGCTGAGCCTGCGCGTCCGGAGCCTGTGCTCCGCAACGGGAGAGGCCACAACAGTGAGAGGCCTGCGTACTGCAAAAAAAAAAAAAAAAAAAAAAACTACAATGAGGTACCACCTCACGCCAGTCAGAACGGCCATCATTAAAAAGTCTACAAATAACAAATGCTGGAGAGGATGTGGAGAAGAGGGAACCCTCCTACACTGTTGGTGGGAATGGAAGTTGTTGCAGGTATGGAGGTTCCTCAGAAAACTGAAAATAGAATTACTAGATGATCCAGCAATCCCACTCCTGGGCATATATTCGGACAAAACTGTAATTCAAAAAGATACGTGCACCCCTATGTCCATAGCGGCACTATTCACAACAGCCAAGACATGAAACAACCTAAATGTCCATCAAAAGATGAGTGGATAAAGAAGATGTGGTAGATATATACAAGGGAATACTACTCAGCCATAAAAAAGAATGAGATAATGCCATTTGCAGCAACAGGGATGCAACTAGAGATAATCCTACTAAGTGAAGTAAGTCAGAAAGAGAAAGACAAATACCATACGATATCACTTATATGTGGAATCTAAAATACGACACAAATGAACCTATCTATGAAACAGAATCACTGACATAAAGTACAGACTGGTGGTTGCCAGGGGGGAGGGGGCTGGGGGAGGGGTGGAGGGGGAGGTTGGGGTCAGCAGATGTGAGCTTTTATATACAGGACGGATAAACAACAAGGTCCTACTGTAGAGCACAGGGAACTATATTCAGTATCCTGTGATAAACCATAATGGCAAAGAAAAGAATGTATCTATAGGCATAACCGAATCACTCTGCTGTACAGCAGACATTAACACAACACTGTAAATCAACAATACTTGAACTTAAAAAAAAAAAGAATCCTCTCCAGAGAAGATGAAGTTCTGTGTAGTCCAAGAGTTCCTTTTCTCCTTTGTCCTGAGAATCCTAAGACTTAAACTTAAGAGACCAATCTTTACCACAGTGGCTTCTCATAATCCAGTTTCTGAATGCCACCATATTTGCAGTATCACCTTATCCTTATTCCAGAGCTGTTCAACGAAGAGCCATGGATGACTGTGGGTTGTCTGATGTGGTTCCAGAATCTGACTCTAAATATACCTTGAGAACATTCTCACAAGGGCTCATGTGGGGTAGGAATCTAACCCTTATCTGCAAGTGACAGTGGATCACGACTTTGGACGTTCAAGTTGGCCCCTAGCAGGATACACGTCATCCAAGATCAGACACCTGTCCACAAGATACAAACAGCACCTCTGGTGTTCGGATGGTGGTCTTAATCCAGTGGCTGTAGATGGAGCAACTGTCAAGGTTTCCATAGACAGAGAATGCTCTGACATAAAACGACACAACAAAATGAATTGAAACATAAAGGTTCATCTTTCTTTTAACCCAGCAATTTTTTCCTTATTTCAAAGTTTACATTTGAATGCTTTTTAGAGCTTGGTGAATGGCTGAAAAATTCTTTTACAGACCCGCATCTGTTTTCCCTAATCGGTTTTTACCATTTCTTAAGCTATTTTATTAAAATAAAAGAAAAAAAATAATTTAAAGACTTGGTGTGAAAATCAACGGCAAAAGGACACAAAAAAAGTGAGTATAAACAAGGCAAGATAAGCCAAAGGACTAAAAAGCTAAAAAGCCAGGACTTTGACGGGATGCTGGCTTAGAGAATGGCCTGCTAGGATGAGCTTGGGCAAGGACGGTGAAGTCCGCTGAGCCTTTATCTTCTCCAAAATGCTATGGCAATTAGACATCCTTTCATAGTTTTTCTCTACCATCTCAATGTGGATTTAGTCACTGGTTACCGGTAATTCCCAAAATGAGTATCTATTGCATATCCGGGTATTGTATTCCCTGTGAAAGAACTCGATTCTCAGAATGTGTGGAGAATATGATATCCGTCATTGATTCTAAGTATTTGTTTAGCTAATAAACTAGGTCCTCTGATTTTTAAAAGAAAATGGGGAGGGGGCTTCCCTGGTGGCGCAGTGGTTGGGAGTCCGCCTGCCGATGCAGGGGACGCGGGTTCGTGCCCCGGTCCGGGAGGATCCCACATGCCGCACAGCGGCTGGGCCCGTGGGCCATGGCCGCTGAGCCTGCGCGTCCGGAGCCTGTGCTCCGCAACGGGAGAGGCCACGGCAGTGAGAGGCCCGCGTACCGCAAAAAAACAAACAAAAGAAAAGAAAATGGGGAGGAAGACGAGATGATGAAGAGAAATAGTCCATGTATGATCTAAAAATGTGAAGTGCTACAGCTGATCCAAATTCTGACCACTTTTCATGGACTCGTTCTACACCCCATAACTAACTCCAAACTCAACCCAAGGCAATTTTCTATTGCATTCTTCCCTTGCAGAAAACAAAACTCTGGCTAAAACCCACTAATTTTTAGAATCCCACCAAATTACACAAACATTTCCTGGGAGTTGACCTGATGTTGCCTTTTCAATGCCTCTATCTCTGAGTCCTAGACTGCCTTGGCCTCATACCCTCTGTCCTCTAGTTTTAAAAAAAGTTGGTACTTACTATCAAAAAGCTATTTCACTTGCTTGTTTAAAAACAAGCTATGAAAACAATGGGGATGGGGGTGGGAGACCTTCAAACTCTTTTCATTCTAAAGAAAAGCAGAAGTGAATCCCAGGAAGGAGGTGTGGATTTATAAGGATGTGGCATTTCCTCAGGATTTGGTGGGAATTCATTGATTTCATTTACAACAATTGAGAGTTGCCTCTGGGCTTTGAGTGTTTTTAGCTCCAGCTGGCACAGGGATTATTTTCCCCTGGAAGGCTCATACCCGAACACAAGGACACCTTCAGGCAGAGGAAAAGGAAGAAATAAGGTCTAGGAACCTAGGATGTGAACCAGGAAATTCTTTTCCACTGCGCTGATTTAAAAGACTGTCATGCTGGTGCCTAACAAATCCCACCACCTTTTTTGGAGCTTACTAGTGCTGGGACATTTTCCCTTGGATGTGTGATCGTTTTGCATCAAGATATCCACACTATTTTCCCAATAACCAAAAATATCATTTCCTGAAAAGAGTGAGGGATGCTAATTGTAATTGTGAAATTTACACAGCGTTCCTCAAGCCCTCACTAAACCTTCAAAACCAAATAAAGTTCAAACTCAGATGCAATGTTAAAGTCCACTGAACCCTCATCTCTCCAAAGCCAGTTCCTACTTATCCACCCTCAAACACTTTCTATTCCTATAGAATGAACTCCTGGCTTTGTGTACATACAACTCTTCATTTTTCCATCCCCATGCCTTGGTTTGCCCTGCAAGCAGTGCCTCTCCCGTGTCTCCACAGGCCCGAATGTTACATACCCTTGAAGGCAGCCTCACACCGTGTATGACCTCTCCCAGGTGAAAGAAATTTCTCACTTCTCTGAAATTCCAAAGTATATAATCCCAACCTCTCTCATGGCAATTCATTTTTCTATTTGGTATTGCTCTTTCATCTTAGTTGAGATAGTAAGCTCCGTGTGGGCAGGGTCCTTTCCACCTAGCACAGGGCAACACACACAAGGAGGACACTCGCCACGCACTAATGGAATGAACTGGTGCGACCACTTACCAAACCAAAGTAACTGACCTCAGACAAAAGTTGACACCCTCACCCAGAAATATGTGTTTAGTGAACACAGCTCGGAGATCAACAGTGTCCAGAACAGGAAGAGGAGAAAGTCAGGTTAAGCTAAATTATCCACATCTTGGAAATAAGGCAAAAAAGAAGACTGAGTCGTTCTGGTGTCATACTAGAGCGGACTCCATGAAACCAGCCTAAGGAAGGGGTCATCTGACTCTCCAGGCTGGGATGTAACGGAGTTTGACTTTCTATTTACTATTGAGGAGGGCTTAGTCTCTGCAAAGTTAAATGTTAACTTAGAGAAAACTGATGGTATGCAACTTATTTTGCTCAAAGGTAATGATTTTATTGCCCCTTAGGTCACCAACCAGTTTTGCATTGAATTTAGCTGTCTTACTCTAGCATCCTTTTACCTCCCAACCCCCATGTTTGTACGTGTCAGTCTCTGATACGAATCCTCCTTTAAGCCAGCTTTATCATCTTGCTTATTCCTTCATCAAAGATTAAATGAGGCAGACTCATTTGATTATTATATGAGATTTAGATGCTCAATTTTTTAAAATTATACTTTGAGAATATGAATAACTATGAATAAGGGCACACGTAAAAATAGGTACTGCTGGTATCATTATTTTTCTACTTATAATTTTCTTTGATTTTTATCTAGAATCAACTTCCTAAGTACCAAATTTATTCACACACACATTTCTTTCCATTCCAAAGGATTTATACAGAAATAATAACAGTGAATGGAATGAATATTCTTTACTCTTTGTCTAGAATAACTTCTAATGGCATGTACGTGTCTACTTGAAAGTCTGCTGCCATCAGTTCAGTAATACCTTTATTTTAAAAGCCTGTATGTCAACTAAATACCTAATCTTTTGAAATAAAAATAGAATCTGCTTGTAAATTTTGTGAATGACACATCTATCTATCATTTGAAATTACTGAACATTACAGAATGTAATTTTACATGTTAGGATGAACAGCATTTTTGTAAGTTCAAGCCATACTAATATTGCATTAGGAGCGAGACAGTTGTTCTGCAATCACTAAAGGCCATAATAGAAACCAGACACTAATGCTTTAAGAAGTAACTAGCTGAAACTGAATGAAATAATCACCTAATCCATAATGCATTTGTAAGATTTTGCCATACAACACAGATAATTTTTTCTTTTCTTTCTTTTTTTTTTTTTTAACTGAAGAGAAATAATTCTTTCTTATGGTCCTAAACATCAAATGCTATCACGTCATAAAAACGAAATATAGCACATGGATCATTGTTTTGTTCATCCATTTAATTCTATAATACCTATTCACTTCACCCTATAATGAAAACATTATGCTTGTTCACTATTATTTACAATGTTGTTAAATCAGCAAGGCTCCAAATGCTCCCTCGAAAGATCACTGCCAAAATCGAATCTGTTCTAAACGGAGGGTTGGAAAGACCTGGGTTCCGCAACTCGCCCTTGCTGTCAGTGCTGCCTGCATGCTCTTGACTTAACCCCAACATGCTGCAGTTGTGGTCAATTTCATGGAAACATATCTGACAACCAAGGTGTATTTAATACACACCTGTAATGGGATGAATTGTATCCCCCCCAAGAAAAGGCATGTCCAAGTCCTAACCCCTGGTATCTGTAAATATGACCTTATTTGGAAATGGGGTCTTTGCAGATGGAATCAAGTTAAAGTGAGTTCATACTAGAGTAGGGTGGAGCCTAATCCAATGACAGGCGTCCTTGTAAGAAGGAGATTTGGACACAGACACAGAGACGCACAGGGAGGAGGCCACGTGACGACAGAGGCTGAGATTAGAGCGATGCAGCCACAAGCCAAGGAACGCCAAGGATTGCCTGCATCCACTAGGAGGTGGGAAGAGGCATGAAAGGACACTCCCCAAGAGCCTTCAGAACGAGCAAGCCCTTGCCAACACCTTGATTTTGGACTTCCGGCCTTCAGAATGGCAAGAGAATCAATGTCTGTGTTTTATGCCATCCAAGTTTGTGGTGATTGGTTACAGCAGCCCTCAGAAACTAATACAACACCTTTTAAATAGTGCTTTTTTGGGCTCTTCTTTGTAAGAGTGATTCAAATCTACAAGATTAGGAATGCTAAGGAAAGCTGGATCAGGGAGAGCTGTGATAGGGGCGGGGGCAGAGCAAAGCAGTGGATGGGGAGAGATTCTCGAAGGTTCTAGTTCCTTCTAATTTCATCCATGTTGGATATCTAGCTTCCGCAAAAACTCTGACTTTAAGAAGATTCCCATTGGAGAAATATAAAGGGTGAGGGTATAAAAACCGTGATCAAGCAGTTTTCATATGAAAAATAGCACACAGAGATACTCACCTCCACATGTTGACATGTTTGGATGAGTTTAGCCAAGAGCGTCTCCAGTTCCGTGTTCCTCTTAATAAGGTTGGTGAGGTTACTCTCTAAGTTTTGCTGTTCAAAAAAAAGAGAGGAAAATATTATTCTGCATACTTTTAATACTTTAGTATATACAAAATTACTCATACTCAGGAAAATGGATACACTTTTAAAGAAATCTCAATGAAATCTACACAGTTTCAAGTACTTATAGATTTAAACTGGATTTTGAAAAGTCACAGTGTAAAAGATTATTTTCAAAATGTTCAGATCTCACTCTTTTTGTTCCTGCTTCCTGTACGAACTCAGGCATATTTCACTGAATAATTAGTCATAGGTTATTTCCAGGTTGTGAACGAGGGAGAAAAGAGGTAATTGGATTTCTAATTCCTTTACCTGAATCAGAAATGGCAATAATAGAAGGAATATATTCCCACATCAAATCAACTACTGTTGGATTTTTAGAATTTACCATCTTATGGGCAGGCTGAGGTCAATCCGTGGGACGAAGGTCTGAACTGTCCAGCTATTGATGACACTGTGGTCATTTATAGGCATTGATAAGAAGTCCTCATCATACACGTTTACTCATAGTACGTTTCACTGTACACGCTTCTGTTCTTTGCCTATCAACCTATCAATGCCAGATCAAATTTCCTTCAATGCTACATTTTTCACATCACTGTTCTCCTTAAGAATCTAGAACTATTCCCTGTTCCTTTAGAACATCAACATTTTTTGAAATTTAGTTTATTGAAGTATAGTTGATTTACAATGTTGTGTTCATTTCTGCTGCCACATGCTCCACCATGTTTCCCCTCAGGTCCCCACTGCCCCCTCGCTCTTCCCCCCTTCTCATGTCTGCATTTCCTTTCATTTCTGATCCTCGGAGACTTTCCACTTACGTTTAAGCTTGGTTATTATTCTTTAAAATCCATTTTAAAATATTTTATCTGTAATTCTCATGTGTTCAGAATTCAGAGGGAGGTTTGGGGCATTATTTCATCTGGACTGGAAGATCAACAGGAAGATCTTCCATTTCGACTTTGAGACCCTCAAAGTGTCTCAAATATAAATATTTTAAGGGAGAAAAAGAATCGTTTCTCCCCTGAAGGGTGGGATACCACAAAAAGTCAGAGAATGAACCAGACAGAGTGATTTAGGTGCGACTTAATGACCTCATGTTTGCATCAACGAAAAACTTGCTTTCAAAGCTCTTTACCACCAGCACAAAAGCCAAATGTTTTTCTACCGCTTGAATTAAACAAAGTGCAACCACTTTATGGTCCGAGACTAGAGAATAATTTCGACGCCTTCCATTATTCAGTGTCTTTGACTTAGATGTGACCACTTTATGGTATATTTATTTGTCAACTTCTTTTTGTATGTTCGTCTTAGGGAATCCTTTTACTTTTCTTTTTGGCTGACCCTTCAGAGCAGGAAATTACCAGGGAAATACATCATGAAACTGTTTAAAGTTCAACTGTCATAGGTACGACTTCTTAAGCTAGTCAGCAAGAGATCCAAATAAATATAATCTAACACAGTTAGACTTTACAAACATCTGCTTTTCCCTCCCTTTATTAAGGATACATCATGTATAAAATCTGTTTTTAATCAACTAATATGCAGACTAAAGCCTGTGGTTTAAACACATTGACCTACCTAGATCCTTTGGGGTTATTCAAATTTAAAAAGTACAAGTGTTACTGAAGCCCGCAAAGAATTACCAAGTCACTTAGAAGTATAATAAAGGGAAATGAAGCTGAGAGAGAGACTTGTTTCCAAGAGGTACCAAAGGGACTGACAACACGTTTCAAGAGAGCCCGGGTAATGGGCAGGTAAACAAATCCAGTCCTCAATGAACCATGCATCCATAAGCTTCCACTACGGGGACTTCTGTGGAGTTTTCTCGAATTTAACTGTATCACTAACCTCGTGTGTGGTGATCGGCAGGTCCTGTAACCCCTTGATTTTGACTGTGCCTTGTGCAAACGAGAGATAACATTTTTTGGCATCAGAGTCTTGGGGCTAAAGTGGATATAAGTATCTACTTCCCTATGGATATCTAAGGAATTCTACAGAGTACCCCCCCAAAAAGTTCTAGTTTCCTGTTCTCACCTCGAAAACATCAATACATTTCCATCTCCTTATGGAGCTGAACTTTGTAGAAGTCCAAGGAGTCAGGCATGAGTGGCCACACATGTAGAGTGAGGGGCCGGGGGCTACGACCCCAGTTGAATTCTCCTGGACAAATGACGCTTGGGCTCAGTTTTCCCATCCATGATGTGTAGAAACAATAAATGCACCCATTTATGCTACTGTTCAGTTCAGAGGAGAAAATGAAAACACACCAGGAACTATACAAATGCTTGTTGAAGAAATCATGAATTGTAGGGTGAAACATTGTTTGGTGTCAGTACCAGACACTACGGGGGGCCAACCCCATGCCTGCAGCAGTCACCGTTCTCAAGCTTGCTGGTGGCTTTTTGCTGCAAGTAGCTGTTCCTTTAGGCTCCAGGGCTTTTCCTGGCCCCAGGCAGGGCGGGCGGGGGGGGGGGGTGGGGGGGGTGCTGGGGAGGAGGAGGGAGGTTGATGCCCCTAGGAGCAGCCCTCATCCAGCAACTATTGGCAGTCGGTGGATGAACTGCCCAGCTTCCCCACCTCCAGGTGGGATCACTCTGAGTCGTGTTTCAGAAAATCTCCCGAGCGCCCGCACGGGCAGGAGCCCGATGCCCACAGCAATCACCTGCCCCTGACCATGCCCTCTTTCCGCTTCCTCTCCTTCGCTGTTCCGCCTCCCCTCTCCCTTCCGGATGCTTCCGGGATCACCTCCCAATTCGAATTCTGAGTTAGGGTCTTCTGGGAGAATTCAACTAAAACTTTTTCCATAGACGTCCTAATCTGTTAGTTTTGAGTATTCCTTCTTATGAGGAATAGCCAAATTAACAGAAGATTGTATTGCTTTTGAAAGATATTTGCTAATACAAGGGTTTGTTTTCTCTTCCCGCTTTCTAACCTTTTGTACAGATCACATAGCCTCCAAATTCCAGGCTCTAAACCAGCAGTGTCATTAGAAATACAGTGTGAGCCACAAATGGGAGTCACATCTAAAATTTTCTAATAGTCATATTTCTTTAAAAAAAATTAAAAAGAAACAGGTAAAATTAATTTTAACAATACATTTGACTTAATTTCCAAAATATTATTATTTCAACACATAATCAAATATTTTAAAACTGATGAGCTCTGGTACATTCTTTTTCTTTCTTTTTACTAAGTCTTTGGCATCTGGTGTGTGTTTTATACATATACCATATCTTGGGGTCAACAAAGCTTTTCTGCAAAGGGCCAGGTAGTAAATAGTTTAGGCTATGTTGGCCATATGCTCTCTGTCGCAGCTCCTCGATTCTCATGTTTTAGTAAGAAAGTGGTCATAGACAATATGTAAACAAGTGGGCAGGGCTGTGTGCCAATAAAACTTTATTTACAAAAACAGGTGGTGAGGGCTTCCCCGGTGGCGCAGTGGTTGAGAGTCCGCCTGCCGATGCAGGGGACGCGGGTTCGTGCCCCGGTCCGGGAAGATCCCACGTGCCGCGGAGCGGCTGGGCCCGTGAGCCCTGACCGCTGAGCCTGCGCGTCCGGAGCCTGTGCTCCGCGACGGGAGAGGCCACAGCAGTGAAGGCCCGCGTACCGCAAAAAAAAAAAAAAAAACAACAGGTGGTGAGGGAGATTTGGCCCATAGGCCAAGCTCCTTCCTGGGCCCGGGCACATGCTCTTCCCTCTGGAATGCATCTGCATGGCAGAAAGTAATTCTACTACCAAGGAGAGAGCATAACAAAACCACAGTATGTGTTGAGTACCTGCTGTATATCATGGCTTAGTCCGTTCCCATTATAAATCCTCAAACATTCACTGTGG
The DNA here is from genome assembly GCF_059928025.1 of Delphinapterus leucas. Classification (NCBI taxonomy): domain Eukaryota; kingdom Metazoa; phylum Chordata; class Mammalia; order Artiodactyla; family Monodontidae; genus Delphinapterus; species Delphinapterus leucas. The sequence continues at coordinate 126,799,484 of NC_143150.1, read as the reverse complement.
GACCAATTAGCATGGAAAACTGAATATTCATTGGAGGACACTTCTGAAATTGAATGTAGTAAATCAACTAACTAGTAAGTTCATTTAGCAACTACTATAGATTGTTAAAACAACGACTTCTACCCTTTAAGGCTTTTCTCACTGGTAGTGTTGAGTGTGAACCCAAGAAGAGGGACTTGACAGTTTAGAAGCATTCTGAAGGGATGCTATACCACTCCATTAGATCACAAGATCTCAGGGAAGGCCAATACTACATTGTTGAAAAAACAAGCGTTTACGTGACTAGACAATCTAGCAATTATCACTGACACATCTATTTCAATTTCTACCTAAAATCAAGTTGTTCCTAGCCTTAATTCATTGTCTCTCTCCCGGGTATTTTTTTATAGTACTCCTTTTACTTTATGAAGGGAAAGGAAGCCTTTGTTGAGAAAGATGAGGCTTTTGTAAGTGTGCGACTATTCGTTGTAATTCAACACGCCCCCTCCTGCCAAGCCATCACCACCAAAGAGGAACATAAATAATTCAAGATGGTCCTTCTAAAGGTAAAGATGCAATGAGTCAGATTTCGTTTCTCCATATTAAGCAAAAGATTGGGTACAAGTCAAATTTGTGAAAGACAACATTGTTAAACATGTGTTGCTTCAAGAGTGAGGCTCCCCTGCATACTTTCTCCGGAAAGGATGACTAATTTTTCCTGTAATTTTTGTTTTAACACATACACTTCTAATGCATTTTCATGGAGCCAGACTCAGCCTCCTGAGTTGATCACTGAACAATCATGGCAGGATAGCTGATTTTACAACCCATCTCAATACAAGCCTTTAGGCATGGTTATGGACACCAGCTGAGAGGAGTAAATCCAACTTAACAGATGACCTTTGTACTTCTACATACACCGAGACCCAATCAAATAGCAAGGTAAGCAGACAAAAATACCCCTCATTTTAGCCTTTGGAGACCTGTACCTAAGGATCAGATTACAGGAATGAATGACTTGTCATTGAGGACTACTATGAAAATGTATGCCTGAAACAGGAGATTTCAGTAATTCCTTTCGGGTTTGTCCAGGCCTAAAGAATGTTTGCCCTTATTCTGAAGTCAACGCTTCAGAATGTCTTTAAAGTATAATATTAAGTCTGGATACCTTTCAAGGCAAACACAGATCTGGCTTGTTCCATTCCATAATATTCAGAGTGACACTCAGGAACTGTGTTCATGGCCCTGACACCCAACACCGCCCCTCCAGCACAACCAGGATATGAACACGTCGAGTGCCACCATCCGTATTTTTTTTTCTAACCAACTTTAATCACAATCCTTAATATAAAAACACACCCATATTAACACATGCCACCTGCATAAAAGCATAAATTCTTAACATGTAACTAAACTCTTCAGATGTTTTAATTACGTTGCAGGAATTTAAGGCTATCTTCAGGTTCAACTCACGACAGACCGCAAATCTGTGTGATTTATGCTGGTTTGATTTTTTAATGCCTTTTTTCATTGGTTATGATAGCTAACATTTCCAAATGCCCTGGCAAGACAGGTCGCCCAGGGAGCTTCAAAAACATAATAAAACCCAATCTGCATACAAATTTAAGTCTAGTGTTCCATGGACGACAATTTAAGCCATTTTGATATGCAATACTGTAGTTACCTTGTCAGGTTTTATTTGATATTTCTATATTAACACCACAGAATCGGCACCATATATTTATAAATTCCATCGTCAGGAGTTCAGTGTTTATTACTGTAATCTGGTAGTCAATAATATACAGAGAACAATTTTTAAATACCGTTTACGGCCTAGAAGAACTTTCAGATGTTAACGGAGATAAATACATCTCTTAGTATAATTATATTCATTTAGTTGTGATTTTAGCAGATCCAACGATGACTACTTATTTCCAGGTATTAGAGATGTGAGTGGCCTTTCTTGTTCATTCGACATCCCTCGGCCCTATTTCTGCCTGTAGTAAGAGAGCTGAGCAACTGACCAATAACACATTTGTCAGTTTTGAGAATCAATATTGAGTGAAGGGAGCTGGACTCCTAGGAAGCTTTGAAAGTCTCTGAACTTAAAAATAATGAACTCCTACAAACTAGTGGTTATCAGAGGGGAGAGGGAAGGGGAGAGGGACAATATAGGGGTGGGGGGGGGAAAGGGTTATTATGGGATTATATGAAATCATGTGTGTGAAACTTTTGAAAACTGTAAAGCACTATGGAATTTAAAGAATCTTTCATTCAATAAAAAAGGAAAATCTCGATTATTAAAAAAATAAATTGATCTCCTAAGAGAAATGTTCTAGAGAAAATGACTATGACTTTTATCATTGGAACATACGGGGAGCATTTTGTAAGATGACAGCATAGGGGTAAGAGCCATGAAGGTCCAATATGGCAGCCGTCCTGCAGTCTTCTTTGGTCACTGGCCCCAGTCAGGTTCTCGAATTTTCCTCAACCCAGCACTCTGGGCTGCCATAGAATTAGGTGGTGGGGCTTCCCTGGTGGCGCAGTGGTTGGAGTCCGCCTGCCGATGCAGGGGACGCGGGTTCGTGCCCCGGTCCGGGAGGATCCCACATGCCGCACAGCGGCTGGGCCCGTGAGCCATGGCCGCTGGGCCTGCGCGTCCGGAGCCTGTGCTCCGCAACGGGAGGGGCCGCAGCAGTGAGAGGCCCAGGTACCACAAAAAAAAAAAAAAAAAAAAAGAATTAGATGGTGAAAAGATTATGGGACTATTGGAAAACACACTAATAGTAGTTATTTTGATCAAGTGAGAGCTTTCAAGTTGGGGAAATATTTAATCTCCTAAACCAGGGGTCAGCAAACTACAGCCCACAGGCCAAATCCTGCCTGCTGTCCCATTTTCTATGGCTTGCCAGGTAGAAATGGTTTTTAAATGATTTTTTTAAATCAGAAGAAGGATAAAATTTTGTGACACATGAGAAATATATGAAATTCAAATTTCTTTGTCCATAAAGTTTCATGGGAACACAGATACTCCCATTCGTTGATGGTTTCTCTCTGCTTTTGTGCTACAGTGACAAAAACTGAGTACTGGCCCTTTACAGAAAATTGCTGTCTCCTTGGGAAAAAAAAAATCTTAAAAAATAATCCACGGCCTTCTTATTTATTAATACAGAGTATTTTCTCTATTGCTCCAAACCACTTAAAAATTTCAATGTAACTCAATTTGCTTAACATGAGAGTGTGGGAGTATGGCTAAAATTTCAATCATTCAGGTACTCAAAATTCTAAAGGAGAAGATCTTTCTGTTGGATACCCAAATAATTTTTAACTCACAAAAGAAAAAAAATAGCATTAAATCACCGGTAAACTGCAACGTCTGAATAAATTCCTCTGCAACCTTTGTTCAGAGGAGCAGAAGAGTCAGACCAGGAAAGAGTAGGAAAGAATCTTAAGTTGGATCAAGGCTGCTATAGCAAGAACATGGTCAAGAGTGAGTAAAGAAGACAACGGGCATATATCTGGAGAAAACTCTAATTTGAAAAGATACATGCACCCCAATGTTCATGCCAGCGGTACTCACAATAGCCAAGAAGTGGAAACAACTTAGATGTCCATCGACAGATGAATGGATAAAGAAGATGCGGTACATATGTACAATGGAATACTACTCGGTCACAAAAAAGAACAGAATAATGCCATTTGCAGCAACATGGCTAGACCTAGAGGTTAGCATACTAAGTGAAGTAAGCCCGACAGAGAAGGAAAAATATCATATGATATCACTTATATGTGGAATCTAAAATGATACAAATGAACTTATTTACAAAACAGAAACAGATTCACAGACACAGAAAACAAACTTATGACTACCAAAGGGGAACATGGTGGGGGGGATTAATTAGGAGCCTGGGATTGGCAGATGCAAGCTACGGTGTATACAACAGATAAACAACAAGGACCTACTGTAGAGCACAGGGAACTATATTCAGTGTCTTGTAATTAACTATAATGGAAAAGAATATGAAAAAGAATACAGACACATACACACACACACACACACACACACACATATAACAATCACTGTGCTGCACACCAGAAACTAACACAACATTGTAAACTGACTATACTTCAATTTAAAAAAAAGGCACAGCACAAGGATTAGTGAGTTCTTTCCATTCTGCAAATAAGTGTAAAGTGTTGGGTTCTGAGCACACCTCCAATGTGAAATTACTCATCGATTGCTGCTTCCATCAGTTTTCTTTTCCTCAGCATCTTCTTTCTTAATCATAAAATACACCTCAAAGGAGACCTTAGAGCACTGGATAATGAATGTCTTTAAAATCTGACACTGATGGATGTCATACGCGTTGTTTGTATATGTCACTTCAAGCTTTACTTCCTCCATCACTCAGAGATTGAATAATTTTGATTTTATCCCCTTTTCTCTGTCTTAAGTAGACGACGACGTTGCCAGATACTCATTAACAAACATGTTCTGGCCTTTCTACTTAAATAGGGTTTTAACTGACACCATCAAACATTTTTACCAGACCTGGATGTCTCATGGTGGATGCTTAGCCTTCGATGAATGGAAACATTTCTTTTTACATCTTTATTCTTAAGATACTGTGGGAAGACCAAATCTTTTTCTCAGCCAGCACCTATACTTCATGTTGAATGGAGTGAATATATCGAATGTATTTCAAGTTAAAACAGTTGAGTCTTTGATCTAATAACTTTGCACAGGTAACTATGATTTGCTTTGTTTCTACAGCAATTTTTATTTCCTCAAATTTTTAGGTTCTTCTGTAATTCAAAAAGATACAGGTACCGCAATGTTCATTGCAGCACTACCTACAATAGCCAGGACATGGAAGCAACCTAAATGTCCATCGACAGATGAATGTATAAAGAAGATGTGGCCCATATATACAATGGAATATTACACAGCCATAAAAAGGAACGAAATTGAATTATCTGTAGTGAGGTGGATGGACCTAGTGTCTGTCATACAGAGTGAAGTAAGTCAGAAAGAGAAAAACAAATACCGTGTGCTAACGCACGTATGTGGAATCTAAAAACATGGTACTGATGAACCTAGTGGCAGGGCAGGAATAAAGATGCAGACGTAGAGGACGGACTTGAGGACCCGGGGAAGTGGGGGGGAAGCTGGGACGAAGTGAGAGAGTAGCATTGACATATACACACTACCAAATGTAAAATGGATGGCTAGTGGAAAGCTGCTGTGTAGCACAGGGAGATCAGCTCGATGCTTTGTGACCACCTAGAGGGGTGGGATAGGGAGGGTGGGAGGGAGGCTCAAGATGGAGGGGATATGGGGATATAGGTACACGTATAGCTGATTCACTTTGTTATACAGCAGAAACTAACACGACATTGTAAAGCAATTATACTCCAATAAAGATATAAAAAATAATTTTAAGTTTTAGAGGAATACGCCTTTTCTGGACCCGCTGCTGAAAACGAATTAGAATTCAATACATGGTCAGCTTTGCTCTTGAATTTGTGGCATTCCCAAAAAGGGTTCATGATGTTCACAGAAGTCATATCCCCATTCTGGGTGGTGGAAAAAGTATTAAAGTCAAGGGAGGTTACAATCTTCGACTAAAAAAATATATAGATTAAAATTCCATTCCATCCAAAGTGGGTCTGGTCTGTTAAGAATTTACAAAATCAATGTTGTGTAAGAGAATTCCCCATTTGGGACAGCCTCGAGAATCAAAGAAGAATATGAAAGCATGGCATTGTTTCTCAGCCCTGTGTAACCTTCAAAGGCAGAACCTTCCTTGGGTTTCAGGCGTCTGAATCTCAGATTCCTTGAATTCACTGCATCCTTCATCCCTCACTTCACCACCTTTACTTAGCCACTTCCTCTGCTTTTAGTAGGACTGAGGCTGTCTTTATCCAATCAAAGTGAGTTGACTGAGTCCAAATTAAAGCAACATGAAAGTTATGGAAGGAGGGAAGCAAGGTGACAACCATCCACTGGGTGAGTGGTTCCCACCCTGGACTGCACTCTGCCCTCACTTGGGGGGCTACACAAATACCATGCTTGGTCTACACCCCCTTCCCGACCAGAGACTATGAATTACTTAGATTGGGGTGAGGTCCAGGGATTGGGATCTTTAAAACTCCCGAGGAGGGGCTTCCCTGGTGGCGCAGTGCTTGGGAGTCCGCCTGCCGATGCAGGGGACACGGGTTCGTGCCCCGGTCCGGGAAGATCCCACATGCCGCAGAGCGGCTGGGCCCGTGAGCCATGGCCGCTGAGCCTGCGCGTCCGGAGCCTGTGCTCCGCAACGGGAGAGGCCACAACAGTGAGAGGCCCGCATACCACAAAAACAAAAAACAAAAACCAAACACAAAAAAAACTCCTCAGGAGATTCTAACGTGCAACCAAGTGTGAAAACTCTTCCTCAAAACCAGGTTGCCAAGTAACTGGATTGTGATACGGTGTACAAAAATTAATCATGTACTCAATTTACTAGTCTTACACTTTAAGAGTTACTCAGGATAAAAGGAATATTTTTGTAATGCAGCATATGTACATAATAAGTGCAGGAATAAAATTATATATAGCTACACTAGAACTGTGAATTTATGTGAATGTATCATAGGAAATCCCAGGAACTTTACTGAAACAGTGCTCTGCAGGGAACACTGACTATTACTGTTAAGAAATTTAGAGGGGGACTTCCCTGGTGGTTCAGTGGTTAAGAACCCGCCTGCCAATGCAGGGGACACGGGTTCGAGCCCTGGTCTGGGAAGATCCCACATGCCGCAGAGGAACTAAGCCCGTGTGCCACAACTACTGAGCCTGCGCGCTAGAGCCCGCGAGCCACAACTACTGAGCCCGTGCGCCACAACTACTGGAGCTGCGCGCCTAGAGCCCGTGCTCCGCAACAAGAGAAGCCTCCTCAATGAGAAGCCCGTGCACCGCAATGAAGAGTAGTCCCCGCTCTCCGCAACTAGAGAGAAGCCCGCACGCGGCAACGAAGACCCAACGCAGCCAAAAATAAAATAAATAAATAAATAAATAAATAAATAAACGTTAAAAACGAAACTTAGAGGGCTTTTTTGACTTGAAAATATAGGGGAATGCTTTCTTGAATCATTCACGTATTCCTAATGTCTAAAAATAATTCCTGAGTGGTTACCTCAGTTTATACTTTGAACAGTATTAGTAGCATACAAATTTGGTTTGTTGATTTTAACAGTCATTACTTCCCCAGAAATATAAGAGAAGCAGACTGTAGATGTTTATAATTAAACAAGATTTTTATATGGTAAATTAAAGATTTAGGAAAAAAAATTTAAGGACTCTGATGACAAAAGAATAGATTCATTCCCCTACCCAGATTCTTTTCTTCTTTTTAACATCTTTATTGGAGTATAATTGCTTTCCAATGGTGTGCTAGTTTCTGCTTCATAACAAAGTGAATCAGTCACACACACACACATGTTCCCATACCTCTTCCCCCTCGCGTCTCCCTCCCTCCCACCCTCCCTATCCCACCCCTCTAGGTGGTCACAGAGCACCGAGCTGATCTCCCCGTGCTATGCGGCTGCTTCCCACTAGCTATCTATTTTACGCTTGGTAGTGTATATATGTCCATGCCTCTCTCTCGCTTTGTTACAGCTTACCCTTCCCCCTCCCCATATCCTCAAGTCCATTCTCTAGTAGGTCTGTGTCTTTATTCCTGTCTTACTCCTGGGTTCTTCATGACATTTTTTTCTTAGATTCCATATATATGTGTTAGCATAAAGTATTTGTCTTTCTCTTTCTGACTTACTTCACTCTGTATGACAGACTCTAGGTCCATCCACCTCACTACAAATAACTCAATTTCATTTCTTTTTATGGCTGAGTAATATTCCATTGTATATATATGTGCCACATCTTCTTTATCCATTCATCCGATGATGGACACTTAGGTTGTTTCCATCTCCTGGCTATTGTAAATAGAGCTGCAATGAACATTGTGGTGCATGACTCTTTTTGAATTTTGGTTTTCTCAGGGTATATGCCCAGTAGTGGGATTGCTGGGTCATATGGTAGTTCTGTTTGTAGTTTTTTAGGGAACCTCCAATTCACATTCCCACCAGCAGTACAAGAGTGTTCCCTTTTCTCCACACCCTCTCCAGCATTTATTGTTTCTAGATTTTTTGATGATGGCCAGAGGCAATACAACTGCCTTGAGGATTAGAAACTCCTCTGTGGTTTAAAAGGTAAAATGCAAATGTCTGAAATGATGGAAACCACAGGGATAACATTTAATTACTTCCATCTTTGCTTTACTATTGTTTCTTTGATGCATGGCCATCTGTCTGCTAGTTAAAACAACAACAACAAAAACAATCTGGAGAGTTAATTATTTAATTTGCAGTGCTTTGCAACAAATTATTCAGCCATTTTCCCAGAGTTGGTTTGTATACACATGACTAAAGACAATTTAAGGGTCATTGTATTTAAAAAATGAACTAACTCTCATTTCCCTGGAATATATTTTAATTTACATATACAGTGTTTTGCTAAAAGGAAAGACAAAGAACGAATGTCACTTAAAAAATGTTTTTAAAGTCAGTTCTTTTAACCCAGTGGGAGAAAATGGTCCAATATTCAGAGAACTTGGAGGAGACTTGCCGGTTATAAGAATCATGAATTACGACGTCTCCTCTTGTCCTATCTGTACAGTCTAGAACAGAGACCAGGAATTCCTGGATCCACAGCAACAGCTTCCCCAGGGAGCTGGTTGGAAAGGCAAATTCTTAGACCTGCTGAATCAGAAACTCTAGAGGTGGGGGGTCCAGCAACCTGTGGCTTAATAAACCCTTCAGGGGATCCTGTGAGTGCTAATGTTTGAGAACCACTTACACGAATGTTGTAACATCCTTCAGTGTGTGTGTCTGGGCGGGGAGGTGGTTAAACATTTTAAAGACAGGAAAAGCTATAGGTAAGCGATCCCCATACTGCTCTTTCCACCTTGCCTTTCTCATGGACACCTTTGGATCTAATCACTCAAGTCTCTGTCATCAGGCCCTATACTTGGGCTTTCCCCTGGTTCCTTGGTCTCCACTGGGGAACAGGAAGCATAATGGAAGAGGGTGCAAGCCAAGACGCAGGGACAAAGGAGGGCTGGAGAATTCTGGAGGTGGGGGAAGATGACGCAACGTCATGGCAGGGGGAAGCTTTGGGAATGGATGTGCACCTCACTCATCCATGCTTTTTACCCCTTTACCATTAGCCATTCCAAATTGCTTTTTCTAATAAAAACATACACAGAACTCAGATGTTCAGAATGTGCCAGAGGGGAAAACAACAACAACAACAGTCCTGGTGAAGTTGCCCTCGTGTATTCTCGATTACTTATAAATGCTGTTTAAAAAAATTTTTTTTGAGTGCTGTTGAAAGGGGGAGAGAACCCAAACTCATTTGTTTTTGACGAAAATACAATGCCCCCCCCCCCCGCCACTGGCTGGAGTAAGTGCACCTCTTGAAGATTTCGTTTGACACGAAATGTATAAAGCTGAAAGCCAACATGTTAAACTTTGCCCTCAGGGTTTTTTAGTGTGACCTTTGTCATTTGATTTTCAAATGTCTGTGACTTGGTCAACCACTGTGATAGGACATACGACATCAGAGACTGCTCAATAATTAAGCGGCGGTAGTAAATCACACGTAGTGGCCTTCCGCTAAGCACCGTCTTCCTCCAACGTCTTTCTTTTATTTGAATGAAGTGTCACTTAATATGGCTAACGAATACATTTTCGAACCAAAGGCATTTACTCTAAAGGCAGACTTTCACACCGTGTGTTTTTGACTGCAAGTTTTTTCACCACAACGTGTTCTTTCCATTTCCAAACAATTATGACACAGCAGTGACTTCAAATATACACTTTCCCTCAGTAAATGCATTCTTTTACAGCTTCGATTCTCTCCTCTGTCCTGATAATCAAATTTTGATCTCAGATCTCAAATCTGACCGACTCTTAGCTATGATGATCCCTTGTTATTTTAAACTCACCATTCTTAACTGCATCACGTGCCCCTCTGAAATTTCTTCCTACTTTCTAGTCTTCACAGAGGATATAAAGGATATTACCATTCCCCAGGTGAGCACCGGAACATCACCTGAGACTCGGACTTCTCATTTGTGCCTTCCCTTAATCACTCTCTAAGGCTGTTTGGTTGTTCATTAAAAGACCCTTTGGCTTCAGCCTTCCCTTTTCTTCCAAGGTTACCACTCTAACCATCTCCTTCCATAAATTGCTGGTTTTCATTCCTCTAACGTTTGCCCAGCCAGTCGGCTGCGTGCATGGCCACCAAAGTCATCATCCCAGTAAGCTTGTATTTTACTACACCATCACATCCTCAAAAGTTCAAAAAGCTGTCCATCCTTAAAGGATGAAGCTCAAACTCCCGAGTTGGGATGCGAAGTCCTCAAAACTATAGTGGGTTTAATAATTCTAAAAGACACATGCACCCCAATGTTCACTGCAGCACTATTCACAATAGCCAAGACATGGAAGCAAACCTAAATGTCCATCGACAGATGAATGGATAAAGAAGATGTGGTATATTTATACAGTGGAATATTACTCAGCCATCAAAAAGAATGAAATAATGCCATTTACAGCAACATGAAAGGACCTAGAGATTATCATACTAAAGAGAAGTCAGACTGAGAAAGACAAATACCGTATGATACCACTTACATGTGGAATCTAAAAAAAAAAACCCCAAAAAACAAAGATACAAATGAACTTATCTACAAAACAGAAACAGACTCACCGACTTCGAAAGCAAACTTATGGTTACTAAAGGGGAAACGTGATGGGGAGGGATAAATTAGGAGTTTCGGATTAACAGATACACACTACTATATATAACACAGATAATCAACAAGGACCTATTGTACAGCACAGGGAACTCTACTCAGTATTCTGTAATAAGCTACATGGGGAAAGAATCTGAAAAAGAATGGATATACGTATATGTATAACAATCATTTTGCTGTACACCTAAAACGAACACAACATTGTAAATCAACTATACTCCAATATAAAATAAACAATTAAAAGAAAAACTGCAGTAGGTTTAGAATTTCCCCAGTAGAAGCCAGCTATAACTACCACCGCCTTGCACAATGAACATTCAACTTCAGTTACAATGGATTCCTTATTGGTCAAGAACTGCCACATCCGTTGCTCCTTCTGAGCCCTTGGGCTGCATCTTTCCACCAATCTAGAATTTTTTCATTCCCCCCATGGCATCTCAGAATCTAGCAGAGGGCTAGAGGCACCAATAAATGCTTATTCGATAAAGGAGGACGTGAGTAATATTCATGCGACTAAAGATTTTCTATCAGTAACAGAAATTACATCAAGCCAAATCTTAATTCTATTTCAAAACTGGATAGGATTAAATCATACCTTTCCGAAGACATCAATACATATTTGAGACATCAAGCCAGAGTTCACTAAATCATAAAAACACTTTGATTAAATTAGTTTCAGAAATTGCTCTCCGGCCAAGGAACTATCTACTACGCAATGGATCAGGCAATAAATCTTAGACTCTATGTGCTGACAGGTGTAAGATGATTTATTGAATTGTAAGACAAGGAATTGTGAAGCATTACTAAGAAAATACACACTCTCTTCCAACGCAACATGATTTTACTTAACAAAAGCAATTTAGGAGGAAACTGTACTATTAAAATAATAGTAAATGCTTCCCATACAGCTCTAATTCTATGCATTAAAAATAATCCAGGAATGAAATCATTAGATCGTGCTGCTGGCTGGAGATCAGACGGATGACTTAATAATGACCCATCTCCGTCAAATAAAGCTCATCTCTGTCTGGTAATAATCAGAGAATTTACACTACCAGTAACCTCCAGTACTTCTTCAACCACATGTTAGCACTGTGATTTTTATTCTTCTATCCAATTTTTCTTTGCAATATTATTCTATTTTATATAATGACAACTAAAGAAACGTAGCTGCATATTTAACTTTCTCTTCCTGATTAAAGTTGATTACAGTGGTTTCCTGAATTTTAACATTTAATCAGTTTTCTTGAAAATTAATACTATTTACAGCTATAGTTTCCCCAACAACCAAACAATCAGACATTTTAAATTTTTTTAAAAATGAAGGGCGGGGGAAGGATAAATTAGGAGTTTGGGATTAATAGATACAGACTATTATATATAAAATAGATAAACAACAAGGTCCTACTGTATAGCACAGGGAACTATACTCAATATTTTGTAATAATCTGTAAGGTTACAGAATGTGAAAAAAATAGATATTCATGTATGTATAATGGAATCGCTTTGCTGTACACCTGAAACTAACACAACACCGTAGATCAACTATACTTCAATAAAAATAAATAAAAAAAAAATAAAAGTAAGCTGGTACAAGACTAGAAAAGAAATTTTTTTAATGTATCTAAGGGGAACTTCATGTAGGTTTAATGAAACGTGGCATCTTTGGTGCTCAGGATACAAAGGTAAACCGGAGCATCATGGGAGGGATTGATATGATTATGCCACAGCATATATGCAGAAGAGCTTGGAGGTGGACCAATCAGAAAGGCGTGTTTTGTGTTGTCAGGATGGAATGATATTGCTAGAGAATCTGACAGTCCTGCTATTGGTCGCTAGCTCCCCAAGTGTATTCTAGTCCTACACAAAAATCTTAGATCTAGAAAACAGGGCCCCTTAGGAGCCCACTCTAGGATGGTATGCCAAAGAGATCTGATTCTGGCTACAGCCAGCCCTTGGGATCAGAGGGAGGCTAAAAGACAGCAGGTAAGTGGGTTCCTGGCTCCTTGTGGAATCTAGACTTGTTGGCATGAATGTTAATGACCATTTAGTTCCTGAGACTTTACAGAGGAAATGAGGGCCAGTGGTTGGTTATTGGACGTGCAACACCAGAAGTGGGTCTATTACGCTCCTGATATATGGACAACAGAGCGATTGAGCCTATGTTCACCACCACTGTACAGGTGCTTTATGAGATGGGAATGGAAGCTCGGATAGAGGCAGAGCCCTGCATGCTGCCTGCAGAACTTCAGAAAGTAGACCCCTTTAGAGGGCCTTTGCAAGGTTCCAAGATTTGGGAAATTCCCAGATCCTTCAGAGCACCAAGTACTCATGAAATCAGTCCAGAGAGTTCTGCCTGTGATCTTAGTCTGTTTCCTGCGCTGTTAGTATTCCACACCAATGGTTCTAGCTGTTGTTTGCAGAATGCTCAGTGGGTCATAGAAAGAGGTTCAGAAAGAAACTAGCTCAATGATAGAATCTGATGCATTGCTTCAAGGTATGAGAGTCAGTTTGTCCTTGACCATCTGAGACAAGAATACCTTATCCTTGGAGTCATAGGCCATGAAGTTGAATATAGGGTACGGGTAATGAGAATTCCACCCAAATAGTCGATTTGGTGAACATTAAATCTACCAGTGCCAACGTCCTCTAGTAACACATACTGAGACTCTCCCTGCCTCTTCTTATAGTTAGAGGACTTCAGGTGGAAAAGATGTAAACTCCCTAAAGGAAAGCATCATTAGGACAGGACTCCCGTCTCTCTTTTTCCCTACTCGATTCAAAGTACCTGACGCATCGTAGATTAGGTACTTTGTTTGTTGCATAGTAGATTCTCAACAAATATTTGCTTAACAAAATGGGTGGATGGGTGGGTGAGTGGGCAGATAGATGGCAGGGTAGGTGGAGGAGGGTTCCTACAGAGTTTGGGAAAATAATTCAACACATTAGTCCCAAATCCTGAGAATGAATTTAGGGGGTACAGAAAGTTCTCCGATTACAGAGCTACGCTGGTGCAGCCTGGAAGTTGGAAGTTTTTCCAGTTCCCTCAAATGGGCACTTGTGATTCTACTGAGAGCTTTCTGGAAGGATCCATTCTGACATTCTATGGAAGATACCAAAGGCAGTAGGCCTGTCTCCTTCTCTGTCAAAAACCTTAATTCTTTCCTGTACTTGTGCTGGAAAGAAAGGCCTCACTCCCAGGGCTCCATATCTCCTCTTGTTTGCCTAGAAAGTTGCTACTGCAACTTAGCAGATGAAAACCAGCAGACACTAGTTTGGGGATTACAGACAAACAGAAAACATGGAGTTCAGGTGCTAGTAACAGGTTTTCCCTCCAGTCATTCAGAGCTGGTTATTCCAACTTCTCAATATCTACAATCACTAACTTTAAAACTTGAATCTGAAAATAAAATAAAATAAAATAAAATAAAATTAAAAAACTTGAATCTGAAGAAAATATTCTTCAAGGTACTCCGAAGCGGGCTACGTGCAGGCCATCCCTTTTGATAACCAATTACATGCATCGAGATGGAAAAACAGGAAGAAGTTGTCACTTGACAAGCATTTTCCTTCCTTTAGTCCTAAAGTACAACGAGGGTTTAAAAACGAGGACACGAAAGTCGTTTTACATGATTTGCATTTTGTAGTATAGCCAAGGATCTCCTCAACACATCAGCCTGAAATTGTAGTTTAGTGTCTGTTACAAGACATTTCCAAGAAGCGTAAGAGGAAATTGCAGAAATGAGTTCAAATCACAAAATAAAAACCCCAAGGGTGAATTTTCTGAGCACAGGTAGGCAAATTAAGGGATGGATAGAGGAATGTGGGAGGGTAGTGGCTGTAAGGGAGAAAACCATACTTCAAAGACTTCTGGGGCTTCCCTGGTGGCGCAGTGGTTGAGGGTCCGCCTGCCGATGCAGGGGACAGGAGTTCGTGCCCCGGTCCGGGAGGATCCCACGTGCCGCGGAGCGGCTGGGCCCGTGAGCCATGGCCGCTGAGCCTGCGCGTCCAGAGCCTGTGCTCCGCAACGGGAGAGGCCACAACAGTGAGAGGCCCGCGTACCGCAAAAAAAAAAAAAAAAAAAAAAAAGACTTCTGGAACCTTCCAGAGCTAGATATTTCCACTGGATTTTCCAGGCCTAATCAGACTCCCTAGGACTCCGGTTTGTTTATTTCCAGGCAGCCATTTTACCATTTGACTTAAGAGTCAAATCTATCTGGGGAGTTTTTTCACCACTAATGGAACCTAGTGTGGATTATGTTCTTATGGCATAAGATGGAATTTGGCAAAATCAATGGCCATTTGACATGGTTAACACACTTCTGGATCATATCAATTAAAGCCTTCACAGAATTTTCACCTAAATTAAACATTACAAATGTACAGCTGGAAGGCAGGTTCAAAAAAATCTCAACTGTATACATTACAACCATTAATGTGTTTTGCAGATTTTTTTTTTAAGTTGGGATGAATCCAAATTGACCATGTGCATGCTGTCTTTGGCAATCATATGGTTTTTCCAAAACAATTATAAAAATAAAAGGAACATTTGCTCCTTGCTACTAGTGTATACAGTGTCTCCATAGGGTACTTTGTGCTCTTAGAATAAGTGTTCAAGACCTTAAAAAAAATGTTGTAGCCCATTATTTACCAATGTCTGCTAGTTTTAAGAAATGAAAGGGCTACGATGAGGGCTTCTGGGGTGGGAAATTTAAGACTTAATGTGGTGATTAACATCAGAAATAATATCTAGGACTTCCCTGGTGGCACAGTGGTTGAGAGTCCGCCTGCCGATGCAGGGGACGCGGGTTCGTGCCCCGGTCTGGGAAGATCCCACATGCCGCGGAGCGGCTGGGCCCGCGAGCCATGGCCGCTGAGCCTGCGCGTCCGGAGCCTGTGTTCCGCAACGGGAGAGGCCACAACAGTGAGAGGCCCGCGTACCGCAAAACAAAAACAAAAACAACAACAACAACAAAAAATCTGCCTGCCAATGCAAGGGACACGGATTTGAGCCCTGGTCCGGGAAGATCCCACATGCTGTGGAGCAACTAAGCCCATGCGCCACAACTACTGAGCCTGCGCTCTAGAGCCCACGAGCCACAACTACTGAGCCCACGTGCTGCAACTACTGAGCCCATGGTCCGCAACAAGAGAAGCCACCGCAATGAGAAGCCTGTGCACCGCAACGAAAAGTAGCCCCCGTTCGCCGCAACTAGAGGAAGCCCGCACGCGACAACAAAGACCCAACCCAGCCAAAAATAAATAAATAAATAAAATATTTTTTAAAAAAAGAAATAGTGTCTAAACCAAACACTGAAGAATAAAAGGGTTGAACTGAACCCTTGCTGCTCTAAATACATTCTTTCCTTCAACTAATATGACCTTATAATGAAAACTAAAAACTTTTAAATGATCACAGATTAAACACAGCAGCCAGGTTTACTAGACAGTAACATCCTTAATGACAAAAGTACCTTTGTGCTAATCTTAGTGTCTTCCCCTCTGAACACTGAGTAGGATCAATAAATATCTAAGTTGCAATGGAACATAAATGGACCTTGGTGCTGGGAGTAACTGAAGTACTCCATTCCATTCTATTTCAAATGCAAAAGATTTCAAAGATACTCCAACCATGTCACATTGGTAGGAGCCACCATAATTACATTTGAGTTTACTTTTCTTAAGCAGTTTTTAGGGCAACTCAATTCCAGTTCATTAAGTCGAAGTCTTAGTTCAACTAACATGTACCCAACATATAATAATCCTCCCTATATGACACACTCACTGGTCTATAAATGCTCATGATAAAACACACACAACAAAGTCTACAAACTTCTAATCCAGTTCGAAGTATGTTATGTATTGATGAGCTTTGAAAGATCAAATATTGACCATGAGATAAATCTCAACACCTCTGACAATATTTGATTTCAGAAAAACAATGTTCACAGCCACACAAACAGCATTAGGAACGTACTCGAGTTCTCATAGCCTCTATGGTCCTATCATTCTTCATAAGTTACTCTTGAGTTTATCTGATTCCAAAGCACTTGGTCATTCTCCCATCACAGTAGAAAGGTGGGCTAGGACGAGGTAATGACTGATTTGCTTAGAACTAGAGGAGGTAATTCCTCTTTCCACACAGCTCTCCTCATGCAATAGGAGTCGGACTAGGAACAATAATAATAGTAGTAGATTAGTAGTAGCAGCAGCCCTAATAGCACAATAGGAGGAGGAGGAGTACTAGTAGTAGCAATGATAATAGCAGCTACCATTTATTGAACATATACTATGTGCCGAGTATTTCGCATATTTTATCCCTAGTCCCCTTAATAATGCTATAAGGAATGTATTATTACCCTGATCTTTACTGATGGAGAAACATACTCAGATAGACTTACTTTCCCAAGTTCACACAGCTACTGAACGCTGGAGCTGGACCTCTGAGCCCAGTTCCATTTGACTGCAAAGCCTGTTCTCCTCCTCCACCATCCAACTTCTGGAGTAGATTTATGTCTTGATCCTTATGGCATCATTCTCTAAAAAGTCAACTTATTTCATTCTTTTTTGCTGTTGTTCTTTTGCTCCCCTGTAACCTCTTGTAACATTGGCCTCCTTGTAACAGGAAAATGCCTGTTATGAGCACGTGCTGCACTGGCTTTACAAATTGCGATGCCAAAGGGAGAGTCAGTACTTCAAAGGGAAGGTAGGGCTTTCCAAGGTTACACTTAAGGGGGAAGAGCCAATAAGCAAGGTTCCTCATCTAAGTGCCACTGGTTAGAACCAAGAGGATTTGAAATCTCATCAACATTAGCTGCACCATGTGGAAAGCCCTCTTCTGGGAAAAGGCGTGCTTAGAACTGCTTACCAGGACTCAATGAAAAGACCTTAGTTTGGGAAAAGCTTTTCTACCATGAACTGAAATCTTTATCAGAAGACTTTTCAGAAGAAGGGAAATACTGTTTCATTTCCATATCCAACTCACTCTAAATAAAACAAACTCTGGGTCATTGACCCAATTTAGCATTTCATAAAAAATAACAGGACTGAATCCAACTTAAGAGTAGAAATATATATAGTATTCCATGTCATCATTCCTTCTTTAACACCACACGTTGCTCCCAAACTTTTTTTTTGTAGTTTATTTAGTTATTTATTTTTGGCTGCGTTGGGTCTTTGCTGCCGCATGCGGGCTTTCTCTAGTTGCGGCGAGCGGGGGCTACTCTTGGTTGCGGTGCACGGGCTTCTCATTGTGGCGGCTCCTCTTGTTGCGGAGCGTGAGCTTCAGTAGTTGCGGCGTGTGGGCTCAGCAGTGGCGGCGCACGGGCTTAGTTGCTCCGCGGCATGTGGGATCTTCCCAGACCAGGGATCGAACCCGTGTCCCCTGCATTGGCAGGTGGATTCTTAACGACTGTGCCACGAGGGAAGTCCCTCTCCCAAACTTTTACTAGGACTTCATTCTTATTTAGATCTGTATCAATTATAGGGAGATCTATCAATATTCAGCCTGATGAAAGTTTGGGTTCAAATTTGTAAGGAAAGGCTAATAGATGAACTCAGACTAGGTAAAAAGCGGTGCTGTCCCATAGAGTAAAAATGCAACATAATTATAAACTCTAATTTGTGAAAATATAGGCTATCTCCTTTCAAAGATAAATTTTAGATCATTACGTATGTACACCTTGACTTACTTCAGGATTTTCACAAGAAAAAATATCTGGGTGTAAGCGCGTTTGTGAAACCTAAGGTAGAGAACATTACGGAAAGTTTCAGCCCTTCTTTCTTGAAAAATGTGGAATTTCGAGCCCAGATGAATGAAATTTTCAACACCTAGTAGGCTATCATGATACCATTTGACAAACTCAGAAGGTAATTTTGGGAGCCTGGGTCTGTTGTGAAATAAGAAAAAAAATATTGTTCTCCACCCTTTGCTCAGTCTCCAATCATGGAAAGGCTCTTACCTTCCTTCAGTACATCTAGTAATCCCTTTGCTTGCCAAAAGGATGAAAGTCACACCAATATTCAGGTCAGAAAATTAAAAGAGAAGAAAAGGCCCCAAGTAAATGTCTTCAAAATGCGATGTATCCCTGTAGTGATAAGATGATTTTTTCTGAATGACGGAGGAAGCGGGGCGGGGATTGGGAGAAAGGAACCCATCCCAAATAATGCTACTTTAAAGCCCCCAAACAAGACTCTGCTCGATCTGTTGCTCTTTAAAAACTTTTGTTTATCACTTTATACTAGTCATGCTTTTCACATTTATATTATCTTTATTTTTTCCTTCTTTAGTTCTGTTTGGCAGCGCTGGCTGCTGGAAGAAACAAATAATACATCTGAATAAGCTTACAGTGTAGACTTCCAGAACTTTAGAAAAATATTGAATATCGCTAATGTATTTTAAGTGGAACTCCCAAACAACAGCATGTCCTCTAGGGGCTTCCCATGGTACTTTGAGACTTTACAAGATAAATGGCCAGGCTCCATGAGGCTGCTTCCTGGATCCATCCTGCTGTGGAGTTTCAGGCACGCCTGGAATGTTCTGGCATGACGCTCTCTGCTTATTGTCTTATTGCATGGAATTTATGACTTAGGAAAAAAAATTTTTTAATACTTTAAGGTAATAATTATTCTTTAAGCAGTAACAGCAAAACCCCCAAACAAACCAATATTTAGAAAGAGTGAAAGGAAGAACAATTTTGTCTCAATTTGGGGGAAAAAAAAGTTCTGAAATGTTTTGGTTTTGTTTCATGAAAATTATTTGTCAAGGGTTCAGTGGCATTTAATGACCACGCTCTGTCTCCTTTACAGCTGTTTTCGCGATGATAGTGTGAAACGAACAGAGCTTATTTTTTCGAACATTTTCCATGCCTCTTGTCCATCCTACAAAGACAACCTCAAGTGCAGAGCTTACCTGGGAAGGATCAGGGAACCATCAGTAGGTGTCTTAGCACCTAACACTTGCTTGTCCGAAGACATGCTTGGTATTAACTCCTATCACTGATCTTCTAGAACACTCCTTTGGAACACTTTATTTCATAAAATCACCTCGGGCTATACAACTCTCAACTGCGGAGGGGGGGAAAATGCATCTCCTTCAGCGTCCAGAATCAAAGATTAAGGCAGCAGTGAAGCTTCACTATGATGGAGTGAGCACAGTGAGGAAAGCAAACTTAGAGCCATTCTCACATCTGTGGGGCGTCAAAGAGGGGGACATGGGGGGGAGGGCATCCAAAACAGGGCGATCAGAGAGATGGATGAGGGACACTTCCTGTGGGAAACAAATTTGATTTTGTTTCACCATCTCTAGTGTTTATCCATTCAGAGAAATCTTTGCCAGAAAGTCACTTTCTCATTGTAAATATGATGTTGATTTTTTCAGGACAGGAGCACTTTTACTGAGCATACTGTTTAGACAGAAAATGGAAGAGATCGAGTCACTTTTGCTGAAAAATACAGGTACGTAGGTAGCTACCAAATAGAGGTAAATCAATTTCCAAGGAAAATGACCAGATTCAATGGCTTTTGAACCTTCCAAGAAACCTGTTTTATGAGTGCATTTTGGAGGAAGGGCTACACAAACAGTAAAAAAGACCAAAATTGTCATTAAGAACCAAACACATAACTCTCCAGATTAATTGTGATGGCTTCATTCCCACCCCCGTGGCCTTATTCCATGGTCACTCCTGAGGACTCCTGGGAGGCATCTCTAGCTCTCAGATATAATATTCAAGTTTGCTCAGATTTATTCAAAAGAAATCTGAATAAAATATCCCCTCGGGGCTTCCCTGGTGGCACAGTGGTTAAGAATCCTCCTGCCAATGCAGGGGACACGGGTTCGAGCCCTGGTCCCGGAAGATCCCACATGCCGCGGAGCAACTAAGCCCATGCACCGCAACTACTGAGCCTGCGCTCTAGAACCCACGTGCCGCGACTACTGAAGCCCGCGCGCCTGGAGCCCGTGCTCCGCAACGAGAGAGGCCACCGCAGTGAGAAGCCCGCGCACCGCAGCAAAGAGTGGCCCCTGCTCGCCGCAACTAGAGAAAAGCCCGCGCACAGCAACGAAGTCCCAACTCAGCACCCCCTGCCAAAAAAGAAAAAAAAAAAATCCCCTCACAGATCATCAGAGCAATGATAAAGAATTAGAGATTTACAACTGATTTCTTCACTGGTTGAAAAGAAAAATCGCAACCCGTTTTCCTTAGCAGAATTTTTTTTTCTTCTCGCATTGATGGTCTGATCATATTGTCTTATTTTCTGCCTTTTTCCAGTTGAAGAAAATCCCTTGGACAGAAATACTACTGATTGGCTTATTACTTCAGTAGAACAGAGACATTGTGATTATTATTATCATCTTAAATTTGATAGGTATCTTCAAAATGAAGACCCCTCATAAGAACACAGATAATGAAAATTTCTGTGCTCTAGACTAAAAGCATCTACATTAAGATACTTGTTTTAACTTACATAAAGGTATGTATTCAACTTCTACAGAAATTGGGTATGGGGCTTCCCTGGTGGCGCAGTGGTTGAGAGTCCGCCTGCCGATGCAGGGGACGCGGGTTCGTGCCCCGGTCCGGGAAGATCCCACATGCCGCGGAGCGGCTGGGCCCGTGAGCCATGGCCGCTGAGCCTGCGCGTCCGGAGCCTGTGCTCCGCAACGGGAGAGGCCGCAACAGTGAGAGGCCCGCGTAACGCAAAAAAAAAAAAGAAATTGGGTATGTTGTACACACTGCCTCAAACAGAAAGACTACATCAAGTGGAACAACATTTATTGAAGGTTGGTATATTTGTGGTCTGGTATATGGGTTTCCACTAACCAGTTGTGAGGCCTAAACCAGGGGTTGGCAAACTATAGCCCTCGGGTCAAATTGGCCAGCCACCTGTTTTTATACAGTTTCACTGGCACACAGCCACGCCCATTTGTTTACATCCTGTCTACTACTGTCTAGGGCTGCTTTCAGAGCGGTCCCGACTGAAATCGTATGACAGTATTCAGGAGCTGGCTCCTACAATGTTTGCTGACTCCTGCCTTTAGAAACTCATCTGGGCCTCAGTCTCCCCATCTGTGATTGAGAGGTTGGGCAAGACTGACGTTTTTCAACCAAGTTTGCACCTTAGAATAACTGACTCACTTTGCCGTACACCTGAAACACGACACTGTACATCAACTATACTTCAATATAAATGAATGAATGAATGAATGAATGATTCACTTGGGGGAGTTGGGGGAAATCTCAGGGCCTGAGCTGCACCCCAGGGGATCTCGTTCCATCCGGCTGGGCCCCCGTTCAAGGTGATCTCTGTGCAGCCAGGGCGAGATCCACTGGACTGGACAACAACAAAGGCCCTTCCAGCTTGCGGCTTCCAAGACGTGTACTTCTTGTGAAATAAACAGTATCTGCAGGCAGGAACAAACACTTGGAAACGATGCCTAAATAACTTCAACCTCAGCACTGAAGACTCACATTTGATTTATGCCATATTCCAAGTCTCCAACTTGAGGAGCTGAGAATCTACAGCCTTGCACAGATACACATGCAGAGCTATATACATATAAACAGTTCCTTCGGAAGACAGCTACCCCTGGAAGGTAGTCCTGAACGTGAACTGCCACAACTGGGAAATCTGGGGCATAGGAGATAATATCAAGTGCACCTAAATCACATTTGGGGAAGGGATTAAAGAATATTTAATAAGCCTTTGGAGGTTGAAATATTGCTGAAACAGCCTGGAGGACGGCATGGGCGGGCCCAGACTGCTCAAGACAGGGCGGGGGCCTGGGGTGGAGGGAGCCTGCTGTGCGCAGCCTTGCGGCGGCTGCCAGCCTGCCACTCAGGGCGTCCACAGATGGTGGGAGGGGATTCTGCAAGGGCTGAGCTTTCTAGTCTCAAAACAGATTTGGTTTTGGAGGTCACACAAACAAGTCAACGCCTCTGAGAGTGAAGCTGAGCTTTTTTCCCCTTTGCACTGCCGGCAAAGATGCTTTGGTTAATTACAGGTATCCCAGCCTTGGCACCACTGACATGTGGAGCCGCACGATTCTCTGCCACGGGGGCTTGTCTTGTGTATTCAGGATGTTGCGCGGCATCCCTGGCCTTGATCCACTAGATACCCCTCGCCCTTCAAGTTCTCATAATAAGGCAATTGTGTGCTGCTAAGTTTACCCGCTAAGGTCTTCATGATTTCTTATCATCCTGCCTCAAAGGGGAATTAAAGACAACTGTTCTGAGGCAGCAGGGAACAAACTAATATACATAAAAAACATGCATACTATATACATATATATATATATATATATATGTATACAGTATTATTTTATCCTGCCCCTTGTGAATGACAAATATTTCATCACCTCTGTCTGAACTAAAGTCTTTAAAAATCGAATGGTCTCTCTATAATACTTTCTCAAAAGAAATCACTGGGGAGCAATTTGTCGATTCAGAAATGAATGCAGAGACCTAAAAGGCAATATTTTTCTTGCTTATGTATTCAAAGTTCAAAAGAATGGCTGGTGGGCTACGATTTTCCTTTTTTACCTGATGGGCAAATTGTACTGCATTGTCTGATTAAATTATTACCGGCTGTTCCATTTGTTTCTACAAGTATTTACTACTGATAAAACACCTTGTAGGGCTTCCCTGGTGGCGCAGTGGTTGAGAGGCCGCCTGCCGATGCAGGGGACACGGGTTCGTGCCCCAGTCCGGGAAGATCCCACATGCCGCGGAGCGGCTGGGCCCGTGAGCCATGGCCGCTGAGCCTGCGCGTCCGGAGCCTGTGCTCCGCAACGGGAGAGGCCACGACGGTGAGAGGCCCGCGTACGCCCCACCCAAAAAAGAAAAAAAAAATTGGAGAACACCTTGTAGCTTCTAGAAATGCTCTAGTCACCGAAAAATGAATAATCAGATACCAAAGAACTATGAGATACAGGCGCTGAGCTTGAGAAATGAACAAATGGTTGGGGCAGGAAGGCTTGAACCCAGAAATGTTTATAAAATAATACGGAATGCAGTGTAATTCTGAAGGGGTAGTAAAGACAACATGGCATGTCTGAGATTAGAGAATTTCATGAAAAGCTAACCTAGAGTAGTCCTCGGTGAGCCTAGAGTTAGTCCTTTAAGAATCAACTGGGGAGGGGGAAGGGTAAGCTGGGACAAAGCGAGAGAGTGGCATGGACATATGTACACTACCAAACGTAAAACAGACAGCTAGCGGGAAGCAGCCGCATGGCACAGGGAGATCAGCTCGGTGCTTTGTGACCACCTAGAGGGCTGGGATAGGGAGGGTGGGAGGGAGGGAGACGCAAGAGGGAAGAGATATGGGAACATATGTATACGTATAACTGATTCACTTTGTTATACAGCAGAAACTAACACACCACTGTAAACCAATTATACTCCAATAAAGAGGTTAAAAACAAAAAAAGAATCAACTGGAGTTAGTAGAGGAAGAGGTAGAAGGCTTGAGGAGGAAGATTATCCACTTTGATTTATATCAACTTTACATTGTCTAACTTCTTAGAAGAATCTAGAATGTTTTTATAACTACAGAGAAGGCTTAAAATTTGCAAATAAGTTGGGGGATGGGGTAGAAGCCTTCAGGGGAGAAGAGCAATGGAGAGAGGAACTTTGGACTTCCCAAGGGTCAATCGTTACCGGGTTTAATCCTCAATCATACCTCTGTTGCACCGATGAACACCTAAGTCTTGGAGAAGTTAGTTGCGTTTTTTTTTTCCTTAACCTAAGTTCACACAAATTTAAAATGGCAAGGCCAGGGCACAAGGTGAAATCAGACTCCAAGCCTGTCTCAGACCTGCTGAATCAGAACCTGCATTTTAATAAGACCCCCAAGTATACTTCCTGTGTACATTTATACTTGAGACGTTCTGGTCTAAGAAACTAATTTAAACCTACAATTCTGACTGATAAGCAATCCTAGAGAGAGGAACGGATAACAGACCCCAAACCCTTTCATTGACTAACACGTGGTGACCATTTTCACTTGTGTACATGCTTTGCCAAAAATAACTAAATATGAATAAGAATTCATGTAGGTCTCTTAAGAGATTTGAAATGTCAAACTCATAGACCAAGATGCTAAATTTACATTTTTAACCACGGCAAATAAATCATCACATTTCGAGTGATGGAATGAATTCAGGGATCATCAGATATTCATTCATTCCTTCGTTTAAAACTAACGTATAGAGTAGCCAGTGAATATTGAATAATTCAGCATTACTGTAAGTAAATAAAAATTATTCCACGTGGATTTCCATATTTCATTTTTGTATTTTTACTCCATTATTTATATTAGAATGGAAAATAGATCGGCTTCAATCTAGTTACCACTTTAAAGGAAATTTCTCTTAGTCCAGGGAGCCCTTGTGTCAGAAGTTAAGGCAAAAGCACTTTGTCCCTCCATCACCCAAGCTCTTTTTCCTTCTCATTACTTTTTTGAAGTGTGGCATGTTTGGGCCATAGTTCTTTCTGCCTTAATCATAGGTGATGATTAGTTCGGGGCAGGATGGGGTCCCTCCTGGGTCTGAGCCCCCAAACTCGGATTTCTCTAACCATAGTTAATGCTATTTAATTTCCATGACCTCACGTTCCAAGTGATTAAGGAGGTTCGTATTTAACCAGCTTCCCCCACCCACTAGACACTGAGCTAGACACTTGGACCTATATTATCTCATTTAATCCTCCCAAGATCCCTAATGAGCAGGTATTATCATTCCCGTATTTTTGCAGGGGATACGTGGCTGTTCCAAGGATCAAATAATACTGATCAAACTGTCAATCTGGAGGTTTACAAATGCTAGTTATTCCTCTTGGTAATAGCTGGTTCTCA
Source organism: Delphinapterus leucas (assembly GCF_059928025.1). Classification (NCBI taxonomy): domain Eukaryota; kingdom Metazoa; phylum Chordata; class Mammalia; order Artiodactyla; family Monodontidae; genus Delphinapterus; species Delphinapterus leucas. The sequence continues at coordinate 126,773,802 of NC_143150.1, read as the reverse complement.
GTGTTGAATAAGCAAATACCCTTGAACCACATCTGAAAACAACTTCAAGCAGCATCTTGAAAGAGAATCTCCCCCCCCTTACCACCCCACAGCCCTGACCTACAGGACTGTTTTCTAGAGGTACAAAGGCAGCGTGATGGCCTTGCCTAATACGTTTCCAGATGAATTTCTAGAATAAAAGAGAAACTGGAACCACTTTATTTGACGAGCTGAACACTATAAATGGGTGAACACTCGTCGGCCGCGACCCTCCAGTGCTTTATTCAGCAATCCAGGGGCAAGAAAAGCACTTCCCTCCTGGGTGGAGTTTGTATGGGGACCTTGGGTCTCCTCGATATTCCAGAAGCGATGGGCCATACTGAGCATGAGTCGGAAAGCCTGCCCGTTTCACTCCTCTCAGCCTTAAATCTGACGCCACCAACGAAGAGCAGCTGAGCTCTGGACAGCCACATAAAGGGTCAAAGGACCGAGAAATAAACCTCTCTACCAGGCCAGGATGTTCATCCTAACACCTAAGTTTGTAAAAATTCCCTAACAGATAAAGCCAGCTCCCCAGCTGGCTTGGCCACACAACAGCTTTTCCTCCAGTGGCCTCTCACAGCGTCTTCCTAGAGATGGGTCCTTCCACAGTGGAAATGACATAAACTGCTCCCTTGCCTGGATATGCACCCGACCTATGAGCCCCGGTCAGGAAGGAAACGGAGACCTCTGAGGAAAGCACGTGAGAACGGCTAGCAGTTCAGCCCGTGATCAGCGGACCTTTAGTAAGAAAGGGTCTGGCCCAGATTTTTTCACGGACTGGAGTCCTCCTATGTTGCCCTGACTGCCACTGCAAAGGGATGCATGGTGCGAATGTCACTGTTGTCCTCTCTGAACACTGCTTTTCCTTGACATGTGTTTTCCCTTCGGCTTTTGGAATTAGGCAATTTCCAGAGAGCAACACGTAAGTCAGCAATTTTGGACAATAAGTCATATTAAAAACTATCTCATGGATTGAGTTTCATGGACTCTTCTCATAGCCCTTTTCTATACTCTTATCACAGTTAAAATTATGTCTAGACCATGAAAGCAATGACGTGTCTTTGTGACTCATTTCTGAATTCCCAGAGTTTATCCAGGGCTTATCTCATTAGCTAAACACAGATATCCTTTAGGTGAATAAATATGGGTCCTTTTCTTTTTATAAATTTATTTATTTATATTTATTTTTGTCTGTGTTGGGTCTTCGTTGCTGTGCACAGGTTTTCTATAGTTGTGGCGAGCGGGGGTCGCTCTTCACTGCCGTGCGCGGGCTTCTCATTGTGGTGGCTTCTCTTGTTGCGGAGCACGGGCTCTAGGCACGTGGGCTTCAGTAGTTGTAGCACGCGGGCTCAGTAGCTGTGGCTCACGGGCTCAGTAGCTGTGGCTCGCGGGCTCTAGAGCGCAGGCTCAGTAGTTGTGGCGCACAGGCTTAGTTGCTCGGCGGCATGTGGGATCTTCCGAGACCAGGGCTCGAACTCATGTCCCCTGCATTGGCAGGCGGATTCTTAACCACCGTGCCTTCAGGGAAGCTCCTCTTTTCTTTTCTTTTCTTTTTTCTTTTCTTCTCTCCTCTCCTCTCTCTCTCTCTTTCTTTCTTTCAAAGCAGGAACTGACAAAGCAGATGGGGAAGATCATTTATAAAGACACAAAGGGGGTAGAAGATTTTCAGCCTTTCCATATCGTTTCAGTAATAAGAACCCAATCTATCCCCATGGATAAAAGCTGTTATTTGCCTGACCGTTCTCCCCAGCAAGCGGTAAAGGAGATACGAGGGAGGAGGGAGACGATGACCGCGTTGCTCCATCCATTCTGTCGCAATGGTACAGAACACCCAGGGCCGCTACAGTGGAGGGGCCGAAGGCCTTCCCCTCCGTCTACAAGCTCCTTCGCTTCAGAGCTTTCCTCCTCCCCCAGCCCCATCCAATAGTGAAACCCCTCCTTCTTCCTATTCTAAGGGAGACAGCTGCTAACGCAGAGCCCAGGGCCGCCTTGCTCCATCCTTCGTTCACACACCCAAGGCAGTCTACAACAAAAAGCAAAGCTGGCCAACTGAGCTTGTGATTGGTCCAGGCTGCCCACCTGTCATGTCACCTATATTTGTCTCATCTGTCTTATCTGTATCGAAATGTGACAGTCATGGCATAAACCCGAATGCCAGCTTCTCTTTCCTCGGAAACAGCTGGAGTCCTCTGTCAACACCTGGGGTGCTGATTCCATCCAATAAAGCAGGAACATGAAAGACTAGCTCGTCCCCCTGGACTTCAAAATGCTGCCTGTTTTTAAAGTCATTTCTTTCAGTCCACCGCTCACTGCTTCTTAAAAGTCCATTTTACTACTTAGCTTGGTTTAAAAAGAAGGACAAATCAAAGTTTCCACCCAATTATAATTCCCCAGAGGGTTGTTCAAAATTTCCCATGTCAGCCAGAAACACAAATAGACCCTATAACCACTAAGTAATTTATGATACTGTCAGGAAATCCACGATTGGATTACACCAATGAAGCCTTTATTGTAACAGTAAATGCCCAGATATAATAATAACCTCATGCTCATGGAACGCTTACTATGTGCCAATCACAAGGCTAGGCACTTTACAAGCATTTTCTTTTTTGATGAGAAATGCAAAATGTATTCTCCTCTGTCAGCTTAAAAGCTATCCTCATGGGTAGGCAAAGTCCTTAAGTATCGTGCCCAAAAGTCTAAAACATAAAGTGAATTAAGTTTTAAGTGGATTTTGTAAGTGTATTGATAGTTTTATCAGATTTTTCCAGAATGTCACGTACTGAGAATATATCCAATCTTTAGCTACATTCACCTCCTCAGGCCACTTGTGTCCTCTTTATTATTTTACCCATCCAGTGTCCAAAAATTTGCCAGCCTTTCTAAGAAGAACCTAATTTATGAGTTGTCAGTGATAGAGAATGAAAGAGAATTCTGAATATCACAGCCTTAAAAAATGAAATATTTAGTTAATGTAAGTTCAGCAAATCCTGCTAGCTTTAACTCTGTAACTGGTCAAGACGAATTGTGCTCTTTCAAAACTTTTCAACTTAAATTCAAATACCATGCACAAATAGATACTCCTCACTTAACATTTACCCACTTTATATATTTAAATAAAATTAAGCAGTTAACTATATATTAAGACATTCAGGAAAAAAATTACGCTATGAGGGAAATCGGTGAGCCCATGGAAGCTTCAAGGACAATTCATTAGTTTCCACACGAGTATCTCCTTTCCTCTGAGGTGTCCCCAAGGTCATCCGGGGGCCCTCTGTGTGAACTCAGCTCCTGGCATGAGACCTGGCCCTTCAAGATAACCCAGTCTACGCTGGCTCAACTGGAGAAAATGTTGGCATGGAGATATCTTAAGGCAGCTTTTCTGGTGGCCCTAAAGGCAACATCCACCATCCATGATGGTGGCCTACAGCCCGGCCAGCTGTGTGTGTAAAGTCTCCAAACCTCAAAGGAAACCTCGGAAATGACGGAACCACTTGAAAGGCAGTGCGCTGTTAGCTGGAGAAGAAGTAGCCGAAGAGACACAGAACAACTGGGCGGCAGGGAACTGTGTTCTAGTCCTAGCTCAAAGTCCTCTGCCCAGGTGATGTGGGGTCACCCCTCTTACCACTGTCAGCCCCAATGTTGCATCTGGCTCTAAAGTATTCCTGAAGCCTGTGGTAGGCATTCAGAGGCTTGAACAGCAACCTCCTTATAAGTGCATCAAAAAGCCAGAAGAAATAAGGACACGTGGTCACCAGTATGTCGCTGCACTAGGGGAGCAGGAAAAGAATCACACTTATGTCTGGACCCAAGAGCCACTCATCAGTGACCACTCCTATTGATCCTGGGTCTTCAAGGACAAGATACTGACTCTTATCTATTTGCATGTTTCTGTTGAGTGTGGGAGGTTTTGACCTATGACACTACTTCACTTTGCATATTAAAAAAGAGACCACAAAACCTAAAGTAATGTGAACATCTTTTCCCCCTTCTGTTTCTTCTGTGGACACAATGACCCTAATCTTTCTGATATCCTCATTCGACCTTGCCTTCAGAAAACCTACATGACATCAGCCTCTCTCACAAAAACAAAACTCCTTCAGTGTTACGCTATAAAGAAGAGGAAAAATGCCCCAAACCCTTAACCTGGCACTCAAAGACTCAAACTCTTCCCCCAGCAAGACTCTTCCGACATCCTCCCTCCTGGCCGCTCCATCGGCAACCTGGGCTCTAGCCAGCATTGTCTAGAATCTCTAAGCTGTCTTGCGGATTCCTGCCAACAGGTCTCTGCTGGCCTCACTCCTGAGGAACGCCTTGCCCTTCTTCTTTGATGCATAATCCACCCATCTGTCAAGGCGGCTTAAAGCCCACCACCCTGAAGCACGGTTTCTTGTCTACTCAAACCCAGAGCTGGCTCTTCCTCCCCCGAATCCCGAAACACGCCTCTAACCCATCAATCCCGCACCTGTTCATCAACAAGCATTTATTCACTGTCACGCCCCCGCCCTTCGCCAGGTGCTTGAGACACAGAACTACAAAGCCCATGAAAGCAACAACGTGGACTCTTACCTCACACGCAAATAAGACAAGCACTGGTTAAAAAATAATTGGCCGGGCTTCCCTGGTGGCACAGTGGTTAAGAATCCGCCTGCCCATGCAGGGGACACGAGTTCGAGCCCTGGTCCTCGAAGATCCCGCATGCCGCGGAGCAACTAAGTCCGCGCGCCACAACGACTGAGCCCATGTGCCACAACTACTGAGCCCGCATGCCACAACTACTGAAGCCCACGTGCCTAGAGCCCGTGCTCTGCAACAAGAGAAGCCACAGCAGTGAGAAGCCTGCGCACCGCAACGAAGAGTAGCTCCCGCTCGCCACCACTAGAGAAAGCCCGCGCGCAGCAACAAAGACCCAACACAGCCAAAAAGAAATAAATAAAAATTAAGAAAGAAAAAAGAAAAAAAAATAATTGGCAGGTGGTCTGCCTCCAAATTCCACAGCTTAACCATCATGCCATTCTAACCCCCTGGTTTCTTACAGTATTTTTACGTAATAACATATTGCCAGGCGCGAGGCTGAGGGTTTACATGAAACATTTTATCTTGCTTTTCCATGATTCTACGCAAGTAAGTACATTATTAGCCCTGTTTTACAGAGGAACTTAAGCTAAGCAACAGGTTCAAAGACTACATTTGTTTCCACAGCCACGTGACTAAAAGGTACCTTGCATACTTGTCTGTGCATATCCCAGAACTCTCTGAGCTTCTCAAAAATGATTCCAATAACAATAAATCATCAGGCAATAAGACATTCCTATCCGCAGTTGAAGGAGGGAGAGGGGACTCCTCAGGGGGAATAGGCAGATGAGAAGGAGAGAGGAGAAAGATGGAGCCTTAAACTTACTGTTAAGAACATATCCCTAGAGATGTTTTCTTTTACTCCATATATCATAAATAGTTTTTGTACCCAACTAAGAAAATTAAAATATAGGTTTAACATATTTGACAAATATTTGGAAACTGTGTTTCATCACATGGGAAGTTTTAAAAAATATATTGCAGACTAAAGAAATGTTCCCATGAAATAAGTACAAGCAGAATCACAATTTGAAGGGGCCAGTTGGAACTGGTGAGACCTCATATAACCAAAACATTTTGGAAGACATGTGTCTGAAGTTCACATATCCCCAGTAGCATCGTGTGACAAAATGTCATAAGGTATATCTACATGTTAGATTAAAATCTAGCCTAGAATTATTGTGAACTAGTCTGAAAAAAGATACCTGGGTTTCACAAGGGATGTGGTAAGTGGCAAAAATAAAGAAGAATGACTGATACCAAACAATCTATGGTAAGTGGGAAAAATTAAAAAAGAATGATACCAAACAATCCACGGACATCTAGTAAATTCAACATTGTTTTCTAATAAACAGCTTGGCAATGGTAGGTGAAATGGCCCTTATTCCAGGAAGCCTTTCTCCATCTCTCAGGTCTGGGGTTGGTGTCGTCCCTGCTTTGGGCAGCGTGCCTCCTTCCACCACCACCAGAGGAAATGTTCACCCACCGGCACTCTCTGCTGAACTTTAAGCTCCGTGAAGGAGAGAGACCGTTTCTGTTCATATTGCCTTCATCTACGCAGCAGATATTAACTTACTTTTGCGTGACCTCTCAAAAAACCCCGTATGTCACGGCTTCCCTGGTGGCGCACTGGTTAAGAATCCGCCTGCCAATGCAGGGGACACGGGTTCAAGCCCTGGCCAGGGAAGGAAGATCCCACATGCCGCGGAGCAACTAAGCCCGTGGGCCACAACTACTGAGCCTGCGCTCTAGAGCCCGCGAGCCACAGCGACTGAGCCCACGTGCCACAACTACTGAAGCCCGCGCGCCTAGAGCCCGTGCTCCGCAACAAGAGAAGCCACCGCAGTGAGAAGCCCGCGCACCACAACGAAGAGCAGCCCCCGCTCGCTGCAACTAGAGAAAGCCCGCGCGCAGCAACGAAGACCCAACGCAGCCAAAAATAAATTAAAAAAATAAATAAAAACCCATATGTCAAATACGGGTAATGGGAGGATAAAGGAAATGGTAGGTATAATGGATCTATCAAGTGTCCATCGCATAGGAGCATAAAACAAAGGTGAGTCGTTCTACGAGTATTTGAGATCTAGTTTATCAAAATTCACACCATTAAATTTAAACCAGTGAAATGCAATACAGACCAAAATAATGATTCACATCCAGCTGGATAAAATATAATGTAATATCTGGCTGTGCTCTTATTTAGAAATTCTCCTATAGAATTCTTTATCGTGTTTACGGATGAGTATCTGCAACGTTATCAGGAATGGAATTTAAGTTTTCATGTAGCGTTAACAGCTGATCATCAGTGAAGCCGCTGACAAGTATCTATTGGGAATTCATTAGCTGCAAGACCCTGTGGTCAGTCTTAGGTGGGTGATGGCACAGTGAGAGCCAAAGGTCTCTGCCTAACTTAGGGTGCTTAGATTCTTGAGGGGGACATAGCGTGTGTTCAGCTGACTGGGTAACTAGGTATACACTGGAGTGATTGTTATGGGTTGGATTGTGGCCCCTAAAATTTCACATGTTGAAGTCCTAATCCCAAATACCTCAGAATGGAACCTTATTTAGGAATAAGGTCACTGCAGCTCTAATTGGCTGTGATGAGATCATACTGTAGTAAAGTGGGCCCTTAATCCAATATGACTGGTGTCCTTTTAAGAAGGGGAAATCTGCGGATTCCCTGGCGGTCCAGTGGTTAAGACTCTGCGCTTCCACTGCAGGGGGCCTGGGTTCCATCCCTGGTCGGGGAACTAAGATCCCGCATGCCTCGTGGCACGGCCAGGAAAAAAAAAAATTATGCCAAGAAGGGGAAATCTGAACACAAAGACAGGCACAGCGGGAGAATGCCATGTGAAGAGACACAGGGAGAAGACAGCCACCTACAACCCAAGGAGAGACGCCTGGAATCCACTCTTCCCTCACAGCCCTCAAAAGGAATCAACTCTGCTGACACCTTGATTTAGCACCTCTGGACCCCAGAACTGTAAGACAATACATTTCTTTTCTTTAGGCCACCTAGTTTGTGGTTCCTTGTTGTGGCAGTCGTGGCAAATTCATACGGTGACAAACACGAAATTCTCACAGATGAAGGTTTCTCAACCTGGGCACTACTGAGATTTGGGACCAGACAAGTCTAGGTGGGAGCGCCCATCCTGCACCCTGTAGGATGTAGCAGCATCCCTGGCCTCTATCCACATATGTATGCAACACACACACACACACACACACACACACACACACACACACACACACACACTTTCACTGGAACCTGCACTAAACCGGCTACTATTTTCAGAGAAGAAACAATCTATAGAAACTCTAAGGAAAAAGGAAAAAGTCTAGCTCAGTATCTACTTACAACTTCCCCAACGGCAAATAAAGTACAAGACTTTAAAAAATATAGACCCTTATGATCTATAAATGACGCTGAAGAGTGAAATCCCATGTCTTCACCTCCAGATGAGAAGGGCTACATAGGAAGGCTGAGATTTAATTGGAACCTTTATCAAACTATTATAAAATTACAATGGGATGATCCATTGAAAGGGTTTTTTTTTTTTTTTTTTACAAATAAACTCCCTAGGCCAACAGAAGGCCAATTAGAGTCAGAAAAGCAAAACAATGATTTGCAACTTCAGCTTCAGCTAACTTGAAGTCTGACTATGCTGAAATTGAAGGGCAAGGAAAGGTCAGTTTTTCTTGGTTTGTGTATTTTTATAGGTGTAACTAGAGGAAAGAAACAAGAGCTCCAACACTGTATGCTGGAACAGAGGAAAAGAAATTACTGCATCGTAATTCCTCGAAAACTCCGGAATGCGTTCTATTAAATTCTCTTACATGTTATGTGGTTCACAAATCAAACTTTTGATCCAAGTTTGGAGGACTGAGAGGCTTCTTCAAATTCAATCAAAATGATGTGAAAAGGTACACATTATGATATGCTCCATTTAGAGACTTACGCATTTGTCAGGAAGACTTTTCTCTTTTTATCTTAAAACAGAGTTCAGGAAATGCTGGTTTAGTTTTCTCTTTGCTTCAATATTTTAAGAGTACTTCCCAATGCATAGTTTCCGAAAGCATTAGATTCCTGATGCTATTTCAAATGATGTGAAAGATTTTGCTTGCATGAATTCTATCTACATGCTGGAATTTTTAAATGTTTTTTTCCCTTTGTGTCTAGAAAAAAAGGTGTAATGTACAAAAGTATATTCCAATCCTCTATATCAACACACGTACACTGAGAGTTCATGTGAGCAAAAAATGTCCCTCAAAGTTGAGTGTTATTGCAAGAAATAATTATTCTTCATAATCACTGCAGAATTCCCCCTCTTCAAACAATGGACTTTTACTAACAGAAGTAAAAAAAAAAACATTTTCAAACAGCAGACACCTGAATCCTTACATATTCAATTAACTAAAACAAATCTATCATGTTATCAATGAAAGCATCCTCAAATTCCTACATGCTTTGTGTTTCCACATCATCACAAATCCATTTCTGTACGAGATGCTAAAGCCTCAGGAAAATACATTAAAAGAACACATTTACCTGATGAACCTAGGGGCAGGACAGGAATAAAGACACAGACGTAGAGAATGGACTTGAGGACACGGGGAGGCGGAAGGGTAAGCTGGGACGGAGTGAGAGAGTGGCATGGACATATATATATACACTACCAGAGGTAAAATAGATAGCTAGTGGGAAGCAGCCGCATAGCACAGGGAGATCAGCTCGGTGCTCTGTGATCACCTAGAGGGGTGGGATAGGGACGGTGGGAGGGAGACGCAAGAGGGAGGGGATACGGGGATGTATGTATATGTATACCGGATTCACTTTGTTATACAGCAGAAACGAACACAACATTGTAAAGCAATTATACTCCAATAAAGACATTTTAAAAAATGGCTAATAAACCAAAAGAAAAAAAAACACATTTACTTTTTCAGATCAAAGTAATTGACAAAAATACCCTTTCTTGGTTTTGGTCCTTTCTGTATGCTATTACTTTCTTCAAAAATTCAGTGTTTATACTGTACATAGGTTTTGAAGTACCATAGGTACCCAAATGTCATCTATTCTGTGATTTTTAAAAATTCTAACCTAAGTGGCATGTTTTAGAACAAACAGCCTATGCTAGCACGTTATTTGTTTAAATGCTCATAAGCACATTTTGTGAAATGGCTGTAAATAAATACTTATAAACATATTTTGTTGAGCGGCTATAAGGGTGTTTTGGTGCACTGGGTGCTGTTTATATGCTTATATTTCTGTAATTAGAAGATAAAATCCACTAGATCATTAATTCTCAGGCCCTCCCGGTAACAGTATAAAATGACCGCTAACCCACTGGCTTGATTAGACAAGTGTGCGGGGCTCTTAACTGAAGAGTTTCATTTTCATCACAAAAAGGGCTAGGGCATTAAAAGTGTCTCCTCTTAAATCTGGAGATGTAGATAACTAAGAACTCCTCTGTGATGGTACACAAGTCATGAGAAGAACTCGAGGATCAGGTTTAAATATCAAGTCTGGGAGCTGCTGAATATGGAACCTCATTGTGGTGCTTTGACAAATGGTCATTAAAGGTAGTGTCAAGCCAAATGAAGGAACATTTTTTGAGTTAAAAAACCGATCTGGCAGCTTTACGTTTCGGAAAAGCAAAAACACCTAGGTCCTTGAAAACCAACTTACGGTTACCAAAGGGGAAAGGTGGTCATGGGGGGGTTGATAAATGAGGAGTTTGGGATTAACAGATACACACTACTATATATAAAATAGGTAACCAACAAGGACGTACTGTAGAGCACCAGGAACTCTACTCAACATTCTGTAATAACCTAAAAGGGAAAAGAATCCGAAAAAGAAAATATATAACTGGATCACTCTGCTGTACATCTGAAACTAACACAACATTGCAAATCAACCATACTTCAATTTTTAAAAAAAGGAAAAAAACCCACCTATGTTCAATCACCCTAAATATTCTGTCCCCCACCAAAAAAGGGTGGAGGGATCACCTTGGTTTCTAAAATTTGATAGCCACAGCAATCTCTGAAGAATTTGTTTTAGCAGCACAATTCACACACGCACTGCCTTTGCTATTAAGAACTCTGGAGGTGTGTTTTTGGCTACCTTCGTGCGCGACACTAGAAAACCAGGCAGCATCTGTCTTCCCTTGTCTGTATCACCTCGATCCTCTGGCTCAGCTTTCTAAAGATGGTTTTATACCAGTCACCTCACTTTGAGTGAGGCATGCTGCCCAAGTGATGCTTTTGTCCCCCAAGTGACGTTTGGAAGCAAGGATTCACTTCGGCATGCCAAACTCCCTCAGCATACCAAGAAATAGCCACCAAATCACAGATGTGGTCCATTCATCCCAGCATCCCCCAAATAAACTACGCGGTCCTGGTAAACACAAGCCCCCATCAGCGCCGAGGAGAAGTGATAGGAGCCATTTGTGAGACGTGGTGATGAGCCCTGAGCGGTAATACTTTTGATCATGTGATTCATTTTGTTTGCTCAACACAGTGTGTGTTTGTCCTGAGAGGAAGGACTTCAGTATATATTTACGCAAAGCTCTTAATTTATACTTCCTTTCCTTTTAATTGGCATCTTGTTACCTAAAATTAGCTGGTGAACGGAGCAGACAGAGCGTCTCATGATCAGAGCAAACTCTCTCGGCTGAGTTTGCAATAATTAGACCCAGCGTCGCCCGCAGATGAACAGACACCTGGAGGCCTGGCTTATTTCTTCCCTGGTGCCTTCTCTCCATATTTAGAGAGTGATTTTTTAAATCTGACGTATAGTCATATTAATTATCATTCCCTGAGGTGGAGTTTGGCTCCTAATTCATGTTAAAAGTGAAGTTCAAACATTCTTGCCTGTAACCTTATGGCATAAAAAGCCTCCACGCAAAGGAATTCTTTCGTGAAACCCGAGACGATCGGGACACTCTACTTCACCAATACGCTGGATATCATTTACGCAAGGAATAAAAGGTCACGTGTCCTCTAAAATCCCACATTTGCTATAGGCATTTCTCCTTCTATTCTTCTGTTTGGGCAGTAACTAGATACAGGTACGATGCAAGTGAAATGAGTTTTCCCTGATGAGTAAGGAAAGTAAACGCCCCCAAAATGCCCAAACCCAGATTTCATCTGCCATTCCTTCCCACGCGCGCACGCTCTCGTTCTCTCTCGCTCTCTCTCAACTGCGAGGATTGAAAATGATCCAGATTTTTCAGAATTCGCCCTCACCTTGACAACGCTAACATTACAAGCAGCAGTCAACTTTTACAAGACACCCTTATTGTGTAACACGGCTAGGCTGCCAAAAAGACGTGCTATAACGAATCAGATAACAAAGGCGAAGAGAAAACCTTCACCTGCCACGCAGCTAGCAGTGAATATACTTTTTCTTTCCATGACATTTGCTGGCAGAAAGGGGTTCAGCTTAAGGCGGATCGGACTAACCTTCAATTTGTCATAGCGCTCACTCAAAGCTGCCACCTGATGGTCTCGGTGCCGCCCGACCAGTTTACACAAGGCACAGATTAACTGGTCATCGGTCACGCAGTACATATTCACCTTCTCATCCTCGTGCTCCAGGCACATCAGCCCCCGAATGTGCGAGTCCGGGATGGGCTCAATCAGACGGTGGCCTGTAAAGGGCTTCTTGTTCGGGTGAGTGGCTTTCAGGCACTCGTCACAGTAGGACACTTCACAAGTGACACAGGTCTTCACGGCGTCTTGGGCAGGATCCTGGTCACAGAACTGGCAGAGGACTTTCTCGGCCGAAGTCATGCTGTTGGCGTCGAACGGCCGCTCCCGGCGGGTCTCGCTGGGGGAATTGGGCCCGCTCACCGAAGCTTTCTGGAACCTGTCGATGATGTTCTGCAGGGTGACGTTGCGCTTGAGCCCGTCTAGACCTCGCTGGCTGAGCGTGATGACATGTCGGCAGGTGGGGCACTGGAAGGCAGTGATGGACTCCACGGACTCGTTGGTGGCGCAGTGCGACACCAGGATGCGGTGGGCGCAGTTGAAGCAGAGGCTGTGTGCGCAGGGGAGCAGAAGAGGGTCCTCAAAGAGCTCCAGACAAATAGGGCAGGTCAGCTCCGACTCCAGTGTTTCCATCTTCAGGCAAAGCTCTCCTGGGTCATCAGCAAAATCCAAGGAAGCTGATCAGCTATCTGGAAACAGAACGTAAGATCTGATTAGGCACGAGGGGGTCAGCCGTGCGGGGCTGTCAGCTTTGAATACATCTCAGAATAATTCCCAACACAGGTCACGGAAGGGTAAATGTGTGTACATTCCAAATAATTCTCTCTCTATTCACTGGGGAAATGGGGGGTGTGGGGAAACACCCTAAGCCAGCAGACCAGCTAACATTTCCTCAAGGTTCCCGTCACTGAAAGCGGCATTTTTTTTTTTTTTTTTTTGCGATTTTGTTCTTTAAAGGTTCTCATTCCAAACTGGCAAGTTCTTGAAACTGTAATTTCCATATCTAATCACAATAATCTTACTGTAACATGGCCAAGTTTTCCTTGTGTTGAAAATGAAAATGTAGAAACATTAATTAATGAACTACGGAGTCTTTCGTAACTTTGAATTTATGAACTTACATGTTAAGTATATGTGTTTTAAGGGCCTCTACTCTGCCATGCGGAACCAGGCTTCAGAGAAGGAGAAAGGCACTTATTGTAGAAACGGGCATGAAATGTGTATGAAATCAAACGCGTGATTTCAGGGGTAATGCTAACGCTTCAGCAGGGAATGTCAGTTTCCAAAATACATTCCCGAGAAAAAACAGTGACTTTCACAAAGATGACTGTGATAAAGGTAACGTTTCTGGCATGCGTTTGTTACTCTTCTGAATAATTCTATTGTTTAATTCCAGCGGTGGGACGTGGGTGGGCAGAGGGAAGCAAAGAAAAATATCTGGGGGCCTTTTCAGCGGCTGCGGTGAGCTTGGGGACCAATGACTAATAACGACATAGTTCATTAGAACAAGGATTTTCCTGGCTACAATATTCATTTGCTAAGTTGTGACAGCGGGGACGATTACAGTCGAGAAAGCAGTTGAAGGCAGTGGCACTCCTCCGAGGAGATTTACAAGGGCTGCCGACGGACCCTGCCACAGCCCTCCCGGCCTGAAATCTCCCATCAAGGGCTTGTCACTGTCGCCAGCGACAGGCCGGGCTAGCAGGAGGTCCAGCCTCACACTCAGGGCCACGTTGGCCCGGGCACGACCTCCGGCAGCTTTGTTGCTCCCCTCCAGGCGGCCTTCGGGTGGCCCAGCTGCACGCTCCCCTCGCCAGGAAGACTTGCTGCTTTTGTGAACTCTCGCCTGCCTCCCCTTCCAAAACGGGAGGGCAAAGAATCCCACATAAACCCCTGCTCATTAAGAGGGAAGAGGCCTCATGCTCATTAGCAGGCCTGGGAACCAAGCCTCTTTGAACCTTCTCCCTTTCAAGGCCATTAGCAGAGGTCTGCGCAACAGTGACAGGCATATTAGATGCAGCCCACTGCGGGCTGTGGGAGAATCGTGCAGTTCACCCAGTAGATGCAAGGTTCAAATCACACTGGGGAGGGGGGGGGCGTTTCTCAGCCTGATTCATAGGAAGGCTTCACATCCAGAGCTATGTTTAGTGATTCTGACAATCAGCCTTTTTGTATTCACACCTCCATTTATTTACAAAATTCGCAATTTCTAGAATGCCCTGACCCTCTCTGAAACAGCATCCCTCAGAAATACCATGGGGTGCTGTGGTTAAACTAATGCTCATCTTGCTATCAACTGAACGGTAACTGATCATTAAAAGTGTAAAGTATGTGCTAAGCTTGTTACAACTTAAAGGGCGGCTGGCTTCATCTTAAAGACCTCTCCAGCCATCTGCTAATGTTAACTACGTAAGAAAGGATAAATGGGCAGCTGAGATTTGAAATATTAAAGGTTTCTCATCTTTCCACAACCTACAGTGGAAACCCCAGGGCTGCTGGTGTGAGAAACTTACCAGCCCCGCTTGGTCCCGGCCAACCCTTCCTACACAAATAGCTTGGAAGAAATGGAAAGGTTTTACCTATTAATCATCATGGAAAAACAGAATTCTCTCTACATCAAATTTCTTCTCACTTCCCATCAGAAGCATGTAAAGGAAAAAGGTAGCCCCTTTGGTCTGCTTCGTTCTCAGGTGAAACAGAAACACCTACCGATGGATCTCAACAGGGGGCTGAGCGTCAACTATGCCTGGAGAGTTTTGACGATTGTATTTTTAGGCAGGTGCTAGAATTCCAACCCGGAGCGGTGCAATCAGAATTTCTAGAGGTGATGACGCTGCCGACCCCGATGGAAATGCTGACATTTTATTCAAGAGACATTTACCGAATGCCAAGCACTGAGCTGGCTCCAGGCTTCCTCCTCTTCCCCTTTCTATGATCGTGGACCAAGCCAACAAACATCCTCTCCCACCTGGATGATCGCAGTATTTTTTCTAAATGGTCTCCTGGCTTCTGCTCACTCTTGCCCCTTCCCCGCCCCGCGCCCATAGTCTATCCTCCATTCAGAAGCCTGAGCCTGTTAAAACACGACAGAGCCTGCCTCGCCTCTGCTCTACCCTCCAGGGGTTTCCCATCTCACTCAGGGAGAAATTCACCAGAATAAACCCAGCCCCAGAAAACACAGACTCAGACAGTGACCTCATTTCCTCCCACGCTACCCCTTGTTCTGCTCTGGGCACATGGTCTCCTTGTGATTCCTCAAGCACGCCACGCACGTCCTGTCTCCCCTTGGCAAGGTCGTTGGAATGACTCTCCGCTCCGATGTCACCTTCTCTGTGAACCCACATGAAAGCGATTCCCCTAAGACCACCGCGACCACCCACCCACCCATCGCGGCAACCCTTCTTCCCCCATCTCGGTTTGTTTTCTTCTATGACGTGCATCGCCGACATAGTGTATTAGTCTGTTCACTGCTCCGTCTCTCCCCATGGCCCCAGCATTAGAATATCAGCTCTACGAGAGCAGAGACTTTGCTTTGCTCTTTGAGGGATGTACAGCCAGCACCGGAACAGTGCCTCGCACACAGTAAGACTCGGACATTCGTTGGTGGAGTTAATACAAAGTACTGATGTTGGGGACGAAACCGAAAAGAATAACCCTTGCTTTCAAGAATCTCTCAAAAATATGAGAACAGAGGTCAGCAAAGTTTTTGTACCAAGGCCAAGACAGTAAATATTTCTGGCATTGCAGGACAGACACTCCCTGTTGCAATTACTCAATTTTGCCACTGGAGCACGCAAAAGCAGCCATACACACTACAGAAATGAAAGATCATGGCTGTCCAATGGAATTATATTTACAAAAAGCAGGTAGCAAGCTGGATTTGGCGTGCGGAGCTTATTGTGCTGACCCGTGTTTCAGAAGAGAGAAACATGTCCAGCCAGCCAAAAGAGAAATGGAAAGCACTCTCAAAGAAGTATGAATAAAATGCTGCGCCGGCAACAACGGCCACACCGGGAGAGTGAGACTTCGACAAGCGTGTACAAGTTTCGAGTGCTAACGGGAAATGCCATGCGATGGGATTTCACCCTGACATCAATGGACACGATGTGAGTCAAGTGCTCAGGGGCAATTTACGTAAGAATGATTTAGTAGCAGCTGCTCAGAACTGGACCTTTTTTTTCTTTTATTGCCCTAGCACTTGGCGTGGGGCTTTATGCAAGTCTCTACGCTGTAAATGTTGGTTAATTCTATTAAGTGATGACAAAATATCTAGATGCAAAGTGAGGTTCAGCCCATTTTCTGAACCTTTGGCCTCTGTGCTGCCAGAAAGGAAGGGATTTTGATTTGATATCTACAGCGGATCTCATTTCTACTACTTTTATCCAGATTTTGCCATGGTAGCGATATTCTTGTTAAACTACTCAACAATAAATTGCTACTAAGCATGCACGGTTCATTTTCTAGCTTTTCTTTAAAATCTTTTTTTGAGAAATGAAAATGCCATTCATTCTTTCACCAAATACTGAAGTCCCTCTAGGTGCTGAGTCCCGGGACAAGCAATGGTAACACCTGCCCCGCCTACTCACAGCGGATCTTCTGGTCTATCATCAGGGGAGAGAACATACAAACAAATGGTTTTCCAGCATGACAAAAGACACGCGCCAAAGACTGGGGGAGAAGAGAATGGGGAGGCTTCCTGAAGGAGGCAACACGCACGTGGGTTTTCAAGATGAACAGGGGTTTCACCAAGCACACAGAGGTGTGAGAGTAGGGGTAGATTGTGTGCCAAATGTTAGGCGGGAGGGAGGGAGGGAGGGAGGGAGGGAGGGAGGGAGGGAGGGAGGGAGGGAGACAGGGAGAGAGAGAGATTCTTAGCTTTCACTACAATGGAAGGAAATCACACGTGCATATCATTGTCAGGAAATGCTATAGCTCAACGTTTTTCTGAATGGGCTGATTGGTTCTCATTCAGAGGAGGATGTCGGTCATCATGGGAAGCCTCGCAACAAACTGGGGACAGAAACAATTCACAGCTCACACCTCTACTCGTCCACCGTTTGTGGTTCAGAACAGGACACAGAACAGTGAATGAGAGGAGAGAGTTGCGTGGGTGGCCAGATAATGCGGGATGATCTGCAGCTCTGCTATTAGCTGTGTGTCCCTGGGTGAGTGTCCACAGATGTTCCCTCCAATTCACTCCAGTCACATCCCTCAGCAGCCAAGTCTTTGGTCACAGGACGCAGCTAAGCTCTGGATGCTCGGAAGCACTGGGCCCCAGACATCTTTTCAAGAAACTTTCTTATAGATTCAAAACGTCGAAGGAAAGCACTTCTTTAAAATGGAAACTGAGGGCTTCCCTGGTGGCGCAGTGGTTGAGAGTCCGCCTGCCGATGCAGGGGACACGGGTTCGTGCCCCGGTCCGGGAAGATCCCACATGCCGCGGAGCGGCTGGGCCCGTGAGCTCATGGCCGCTGAGCCCGCGCGTCCAGAGCCTGTGCTCCGCAACGGGAGAGGCCACAGCAGTGAGAGGCCCACATGCCGGAAAAAAAAAAAATATATATATATATATATATATATATATATATATAAAATATAAAATATATTAAAATTAAAAATATATTGATGGAGAAATCAAAAGCTTTACAGACAAGCAAAAAAAAAAATGGAAACTGAGTAAATGGATATTTATTTTCCACACGTCTCCCCTTGCTCCTTTACCTCCACTCCCACCCCTCATTCTGTGTAGCACTGAGATGGGGCTCTTCTGATTTTCCTCTCTCTCCTCCAGCTAAGCAAAGCCTAGGTGTTTTCAAAAGGCCCAGCCAGCCTTCCATCCAATAGCCATCCAGGTTGATCCATGTACTACTTTCTCTGACACCTAGGCTCATGTCTTGCAGCGCCATCTCTTTTCAGAATCTCAGTTCAGCACTGACAGTACCTTGCTTCATTTACTGTATGCGCTTCAACTCAGAGCGTGCATCTCGTGGGACTCACTAGCTTCCCTCCCAAACCCCTGTGCCTCCCAGGCCTCCTGCTATCTCCTCATGGCGCTCCCATTCTCCTGATCAACACGAGTCAGAGACCCGCCTCATTTTCTACTCCTCCCTTTCTGAGGCAGGCAGAATAAGGGCCCCCCGAAGGCTGGCCACATGCTCACACCTGACACCGGTGGATGTTTTCGGTTACAAGGCAAAGGGGAGTTCAGGTTGCAGATGGATTTAAAGTTGTCAAGCAGCTGACCTTGAGACAAGGGGATTAGCCTGGACCGTCCAGGTGGGTTCAATGTAATCACGAAGGTCTTTAAATGTGGAAACGGGAGGCAAAAGAGTAGAGTCAGATGATGCCACGTGAAAGAGACTGACAAGCTACTGCTGGCTTTGAATATAGGAGGCCACAAGCCAAGGAATGTGAGAAGCCTCCAGAAGCTAGAGAAGGGAGACAAACAGATTATCCTCTAGAGCCTCCAAAAGGAACACAGCCCTGCAGATACCTTGATGACAGCCCAGTGAGACCAGTGTCAGACTGATGACCGCCAGTGTTGTTTCAAGCCATCAGGTTTGTGGTAATTTGTTACAGAATCAATAGGAAACTGTACACTCTCCGTCCCCCAAATCCAAACCATTAGCCAAGATACGTAAATGTCAAACCTTAGTAGTTCTTTGACTGGTTTCTCTGTTCTCACCGCCTCCGTGTTGATCTAGATGTCTACTGCATTCCAAGACTATTGCCAAAAACAAACGAACGAACAAAAACCAAAAAAAAAAAAACCCACACAAAAATATCTCCTAATTTGATTTATTACCTCCAACCTTTCGTCTTTCAGTTTCATCTTTGCAACATGCTTCAGGCATCATAACTTTTTCTGGTCACTTCTCTTAAAGGCTCAAAACACTGAGCAGCTCCCTGCTGCCCAAAGTATGAGTCCTGACATCTGATCTCCTTTTTCAAAGCCTTGCCCAACTTTCTCCCAAACTGCTTCTTTAACCTTACTCCCTATCACTCACCTCCTGTACCAGAGACCCAGTAAATGGGAGCATTTTCTGCTCTTAGCAACTGCCCTTGCTTTTCTTCCTAGCACAAATCATTTTCACCCTTGTGAGTTTTGTTTTGTTTTTTTTTTGGTTTCATGTTCATTTTCTTGTTTTTGTTTTCTGGTTTTTGTAAAATGACAGCCGAACCTCCTAGAAGCCCAAAGAGCCCTGGCCACTATTGTATTTGGGGATTTCATACTGAACAAAGAAGAAATGTTTTAAAAGATGGCTCTAAATACTGTGACATGTCTGACATGTTTACAATTAGCCAAGTAAAGCTTTTAGCCGAAAAACACAAAACGAAGTAACTACCCTATTCACAAAATAACTAAAACATTGATTTGAAAATAGTATTTCCTAGTACACAACAGAGTGATCAGTAATGAGACTCAGGTTTAAAGTTATACGAGTTATCTCCTTTCATCCTTCATTCAAAAGATTCAGATTAGCTCTGGGACCGATACAGGCAGGCATGAGTGAGCACAAACTCCGATCTCATATGGAGGTAACATTCATAGTCAAAACTTGAGACCAACAGAAAGACTGCGGGAGGGCTAGCGGCGGGGGCCGTAGGGGTGACAGCACCTTGGCACCCAGGTGATGGTGAAGGTGATCTGGCTGATCCAGCTGCCCGGGCAGATGCGCCCTTGCTCCCTCTGGGCTCTAGGTATCATCCTCTTGAGCTAGCACTCATTCCAGGACGAGGACTCTCCCGGAGGGAGAAGGGCTTTCTTCTGTCCAAGGTACAGGATACGGAAGGAAACAAATCGGAGGAGAAAGTTCCCAGTGGAAAAGGAAAGACATTGGGACTTCAAGAGTTCAGGTGTAGGGTTCAGGCTAGAGAAGGGAGATGGCTGAACTCAGGATGGGTGCCCTTATGGATCACTGTGATAGGCCAGGGAGATGGAAGTTAAGAGGGTTCATATCTGTGTTCATATCTCTTGGATTCGTCTTTTTTGCCCCCTCCTTTGAAGTAAAGGGCAAAACTATTCACCTGACAAGTCGATACAGAGAAAACATTTAACCCCCTGCCTAGGCTGTCACAACGCTTGCCACCATCCTGCTGGGTAGCTCATTTTACAATTGCACAACTTTACTGCTTGGAGTCTCTCCTGACTTCCGCTATGACTTAATGAAGATAACCTGCATCTTGAAGAAACATCTAGGACCCCTGTGAGGACGGCATGCATTGCCAGGTTTAATCCATGGTCAAAGTCAATGAGCAGACTTTCCAGTTCAAAACCCCAGTAGCATGGAAATTTTACCCATATAATCAAGAGGTGACCAAGGATTACGAATCTCCAGACCAAGTGCATTCTATGAATTCAATCACCCACTAGAATAAGGAGATATTCAAGTGTCAGCAAGTCATCCCTGAGTTTTTTATTCCAAATTTCTCTTAATGGAGACGCTGACGTTCTAATCGTAAGGCAAATCCATCTCTCAATGCTTTCCCACAATGTATTCTATGTCATGTCTGCATACTCCATCAACAATAATAATTTTTCTAATTTGGGGTATATGACAAAGAACATGCATTCTAGCCACGTATAATTTTACTTTCAGTCCCTCACTTTGGAAACTCCAAAAACCATCTCTATGAGGGAAATCAATGTGTCACTGGACAAAGGAATAAACTTGGATACCAACACTGGGTGGCCTGTGGTCGACCGTTAATAGCAGGTGGCTCTCAGCCACTGCCTGGGTGATTCCCAAGGACTTCGTCCGTTTTTCTCCCCCCAAATATCCCCCGGAGTATGGAAACTAAGCTTGATGTTACCAAAACATACGTTTTACGAAAACATAACTGAGACTGCAAACACCGTCAAAACGGCACGTTACACCAAGCCACATAAAAACGGTTTGGTAAAAGAGATTCCTAAAAGCGTTGTGAAAACGAGACAGCGCCAGAAATGCTATGCATAAATTTAACTCTTTAAGAATTAAAAGAATTCTTTTAAATTGCACAAACAGCATCAAGTCAATTTCCTATCCTCTCTCCTCACATGAGTAATTAAGGTTGAGGTGACTTACTGCCGTCTGGATTTTTGCTATGAGATTATCTCTATTACAGAGCCACAGGTGGAGTTGTTGTTTTTTTTTTAAGGACTGTGGAATGATGTTTTTATCTTGGAGCAGCAGAAATACAGACTGTCAGAGGACTAAATACTTGGGAATTGGGAAACATTGGAATTGAACCTCAGTTGGTGAGGCAGGGTTTGCAACAGAGACTAAACTCAGAAAGGACGTGGTCTCATCTCAGATAAATATAATCTCCAAACCCCAAACATGACCTAACAGAAACTCGGTAAAAACTGGGTGCTACACCCCAGATGAATTCACCAGAAATCGAGTATTTTAAAAAACAGAATAGGGCTTCCCTGGTAGCACAGTGGCTGAGAATCCGCCTGCCAGTACAGGGGACATGGGATCGAGCCCTGGCCAGGGAAGATCCCACATGCCGCGGAGCAACTAAGCCCATGTGCCACAATACTGAGCCTGCGCTCTAGAGCCCGCGAGCCACAACTACTGACCCAAGTGCCACAACTACTGAAGCCTGTGCGCCTGGAGCCCGTGCTCCACAACAAGAGAAGCCACGACAATGAGAAGTCCGCGCACCGCAACGAAGAGTAGTCCCCGCTCGCCGCAACTATAGAAAGCCCGTGTGCAGCAACGAAGACCCAACACAGCCAAAAACAAAAACAAACAAATAAATAAATAAATGTATTTTTAAAAAAACAACATAATACAAGCACTCAATGTCTGCACATTCAATCCTGGTTTAGTATTTAACTTTGAGTTATACAAACCACACAATAAAAATACTACCAGAGGGCTTCCCTGGTGGCACAGTGGCTGGGAGTCCGCCTGCCGATGCAGGGGACACGGGTTCGTGCCCCGGTCCGGGAAGATCCCACATGCCGCGGAGCGGCTGGGCCCGTGAGCCATGGCCGCTGAGCCTGCGCATCCGGAGCCTGTGCTCCACAACGGGAGAGGCCACAACAGTGAGAGGCCTGTGTACCGCAAAAAAAAAAAAAATAATAATACTACCAGAATGCTACTTTAGTGATTAGTATCCTGGCTGATTTGAGAAGCAGGTGGGTCAGTAAATACACAGTAAAACAGAGCCATGGGATGATGGAAAGAGGGGCAAGGGAGATTCAACTGAATTTAATGGCATTCTGAAAGACTAGAAATTGAAACCACCACATAGGCTATATCCCACCCCAAATTACGGTACAGAACAGTCGAAATGCAAAAGGACTCTTAAAGCAACAGTAGAAATAATACATGGAATAGGAACAGTTGAAGAAAGAAGTGATCCCGCAGCATTCTATAGGTAATGCCTCTGAAATGTCACTGTTGTTGACCTCCGACCGTCAGCACATTCAAATTCATTCACTTCATTATGAGAGACTAGTAAAAAATTTCTGCCAACCAAGTTGTAGGAGACCAGAGGGACTGATGGGGAAAAAAAGGGAAGAGAAAATAAGCACAGAGGCACTAGCCTCAAGTTTTAAACTGACTAATGAGTACAAGAGATATTTTTAATCGCTTGTCATTTCATCTGTATTCTAGGGAGTGCTGAAGTTCAAATGTTTTACCGGATACCTGAACTGAGAACCAGGAAAGGCTTTTAATTTCACCCAACACCCACCTGGTGGAATTCATGCAAATTGAATTAAACTGTTCACAAACCCTTTCTGTCCTTCCACATCTGTCTAGAACATGCTCATTTTTTAAATAATTGGATCTCTAGGACATTCTTTAAAATAATCACATACTCTCTTGCCCATGCAACCTGATTAATAATGAATGAACATTCCTGAAAAGAATCACTTGGAAGCCTGGCAGATGTCTTTAGGGATATGAAGCCTTTAATGATAAAAATTAAGGAGAAATGGGAGCTAGGTCACACTGTCTGGTTATTTTAATTGAAACCCAGTCTTCCAAATTTACTTAACAGAATGCTTAAATACACCTTCTGGAGTTCATTTATACCAGCAGACAAGCAAAAAGACACAAATGGCGACGGAAAAAAGCAATCCTGATTTCTGGAGGAACGACTGCCCGATTCTGCCCTGTCTTAACAGTGAAGAAACCCCTTCAACAGTCTCAGAAACGCAATTTGTTCTACTGAAAGACGGATCAACAGGTTAAAAACAGGAAATAGAACATTCGTCCTTAAGAGTTCTTTTAGCATCTCTCCAGATTCTTACAAAAAGATTGCCTTGAATACCCACCAATGGACTGCACCCTAGTTCTTTTTGAAGAAACATCGCCGTAGGCAGAGGATGGGGACCCACGAAATGACAGACAGGCCACCGAGACCAGGTGGTGGGTGGCAGGCAGTGCTGGAGCGGTCCTGTGTGTCTGTGCAAGCGTCAACGGTGAAACACAACAGGAAAGTCGATGCGACAATTCCAGGAAGGCCAGCTCCGCGTCATCCAGCCCGCCAGGGCTGCTGAGTTGAAGAATCAAAACTCCCTCTTGCTTTCTAACTGCCTTTCCCTCAGACCCTGCCGTGGCTTCCCTGGGCCCTGGCCCACTCAGTGCTCATCTGAACCAAATGAAAAGGCAGCTCGGGTCAGGTCAACACCCACTGCCTCGTCTCCCCCTGCCCGAAATCATGACTTGGCACCAGGACCTGTACCCTCACTGCTCACAGGGACCAGCAGTGGGTCAGTGTCCTACAGCTGAGCGCCGGATGCCAGCTTTCCACACTGCCAACGGGAGCCGTCCCACGCCAGCTCCCGGGGTCACCAACGGGCACTGGCTTCCCTTGCATTTTGATCCTTTCGGCCTCTTCCTGAGCACATGATCACATTATGCTCTGGACGCTGCTTTGTTTTTTTTTTTAAATAATATACTTCTCATTTTGCATCTATCTTCTGAATTAAAATATACCATCTAGGAGAAGTTTTTTTAACGCTATGTCAGGACGCATGATCTCTTGCAGAGACACAATAAAGCAGTCATTGTTTCTCTGAGAAAGAGAGATCTAAATTGCAATCTATCATCCCGAGAAACAACTGAAAATATACATATGAAATATACATGTATGTCTATACACCCACAAGCAAGCTTTACATAGATATACTACATATATGTAGGTATTACATACACATATATAGACATATATGTATATATGTACATATAATGCAAGCATAAACACACACACAAACACACAAAGCAAATCTGTGATGGGTGTCCCAAATTTCAGTCTCCAGAATGGCAAAGAAAGAGTGAATCGAGAACGGAAAGTAATCTTTTAAAAACCGATTGTCTGAAGGAAGAAAGGGAAGTAGTCTTCCTCAAAGCAAAAAAAAAACAAAAAAACAAAAAAAAACCTGCCCTGCTTATCACACTGCACAGGGCAAAAAATTGCAACTAAAGTAAATCATCAGAAAAGTGTAAAAAAACCAAAAAACCAAAACCATTTAAAAACCCACACTGCTTGCGAACCTGCACAATTCGATTTGTAAACCAGACATTTGGACTCCACCAAAAGTGTTTAAAGAACATTTTTTTTTTAACTTTAAAGAACATTCTTGATACAGGGCCAGCAGGAGGCAAGAACAGCTTCCCCGTGTCACCTGGTTCGCACGTTGTGACAGCTACTTTCATGCCACTGCAACCCCTCATGGTAAACCAAAGCACGTCTCTCATGTTTGGACATAAAAATGCAAACATACATTTTCTTGACTTGCGTCTCTACTAATCATAATTGCATTTGTCTTTTAACAATAGGAAAAGGGGTTACTCAATTTCACCTACAGATGGCTGCCCTAAGAAGTCTTCACTCTCCATGGAAGGGACACACGTACATCATCCAATAGAACAAAAGAACTGTTCATCAAGAGATTTGAAAGCACCGCTTTTGTTAAAACAACATTAAAATTGTCAAGATTTCTCCAAGACATTTTGGCGTTGTTGTGGAAAAGTTAGCCTGAAACATCAGGAAACATTTACTCTGCCCCTCAAAAACCAAAGAAAGTGATAAACAACAAACTCTATCATCTTCTAGAGAGCATAATCTCTGACCACCTCAACAGGAAATTTCCCACTGTCAGGGGGTCTCCGACATTTCGTAGCTTTTAGAGTTTACGTTAAGAAAGAAAGCATCCGGTTTTAAAGACAAATGGAACCTATTTTACACTGAATTGAAAATGACGGATGTTTCCCAGGTCTATGCGGTACGGGTGTCAGGCAAGAATCTGGTTCTGAAGGCCGTGAGAGCAGACTTGAAAGAGCAGGGAGTGGGAATGTGTCCCATCTAGTCTCCTGACAAAAATCTAAATCGAACCTTCTGGAAGAGCAGGCCCAACAGCATGGTGGTGGCAGAAATGGAGGCCACTGAGTCCTGTGAAACCAACCACAGAGGAAAAGTGCCTTCCCTGAATGCTTTTCCAAGTGTATATTCATAGTTGAGTAGGCACTTCCACATACATTAACAGAACTATTTCTATGTCTATATAAAATCCTATGTATGTCTACAGTGTTATTAGTTCTTGGAGCCACATATAAACATGCATGTGGATACATCTGTACACACCCACACACATACATGTACAAAAGCACCTTTGCAAAATTCCTTGGAACTTGCTAGTATTCCCTCTTCACAAACCTCTGGGTTATAGCATCCCTCCTGCATGAGAAAAACTTTCCTTCCTCTGTGCAAAAACAGAAACCTGTAAATAGTTTATATATGAAAAACCAAACCAAACAAACAAATGACCAGAAAGAATCTGCCACTCATATTTGAAAAGGGTGACCTGGAAACCAGCAAAACCACACAAGAGGTCTAGTCTCTGGAGGACAAGACCAGCGGAGCTGGATTTTGACAGCAAGAAAATCCCACCTGGAAAACTGCTTGCCTCTTGGGGAAATGCTTTCTTACTTCATTCCTCCAACACCCCTCTGGAAGGCAGAGAAAATGCACGTTCTCCCCTTCCCACTTCTTATCACCATACACAACTGTGCACTCAGGTAATGACAGTGTTACACAGGAACTAACTACTTATTGTAAGAAGAAGTAGTTCTTCTTGGGAAGAACTGCAAGATTGGGAAATTCTCTCAAATATGATAATAGCTCCTTTTCTCAAAGGAAATCGCTTTTCCTCTCCGTTTTTAAAGCTAGCCACACACAAAACCCTAGTGCTCACAAGACCCTGAAGCTACTTTGCCATGTTAAAAAATAAAGTAACCCTGCTTCACAACTCCTGGTTAACTTTTATGAAGAACACGTTTTAAACATTTCCCGTGATCACTCAGGCCCTACAGTCAGGGGATGCAGTCTTTTGTTTTAAGGCAACAGAAAGAGGAGGGACTCTTTTGTTCCGAGTTGTTATTGTAAAGCACCACACAAGGGATGGGGAACATGGGAACAGGGCAATGAGAAGGACAAGAGTGCTGACAAACGAAAACAGGATATTAAGAACAGTGTCGGAACTGGGTGTCCCGACAGAACAAAGGCAGGAGGCTTCTTGGGAGAAATTTGACCAAAAATACCTTGAACTGATTTCAATGCTAATGGATGAACTCGTTTTCCTGGCAGCAAGAGATCTTTCTGGGGCAGTAATAAAATCAGTTTATCATTAACACACACACACACACACACACACACACACACAGAGTATCATAAAATTAAAACTGCTTTCAAATCACACTAAATCACCCACTTTTCAACTTGTGATCCACTTCTTGAAAATTCTAGATCTATGTTCCGCCCCATCTAAAATCAAATCCTCTTTTTTGTTCGGTAGCTGAGCTAACTTAGCATGTATTCCTAAGGAAATCAAATTTTTTGATTAGCATACTCTAACTTACATTTTAAACATGACCTTTAAGTAGAGCTTTCCAGAACTCCCAGAGAAGCTAAGGAATGGGTTCTACTTTGAGAAACAATCGCTGCGACTGACTTGCTAACATTAACATAACAGCCAGGTTTTGTCAAGTCATGCTTTTATCATCTCATACTTTTCTTCTGACGCAGGTTCTGCTAAAGCTGCTAGTAGGACGATGGACTTAAGATCATCGGAGTTTATCTAGTTTATTGGACTTATCACACAATAAGAATTATTATTATTTGCAGTCTCTAAGCTAAAGGCGTTTAGAACAGTAAACAATATACCCTATCTTGCACTGCACCTAAAATTGCAAGCTTTTCCCCTCTTCTCTAAGTTCTACTATTCTCTTTTCCTTTCCCCATCCTTTCCTTCTATTGTGAGATGAGAGATGAACCGAGAGGCTTTCGTCTTTCAGATCACGCATTTCATCCGCCTTTCTCTTTGACGTGTTGTCAGAAAACTCAGGGTTAAGCCCTGAGCTCAGCTGGCCCCACCTGTCCTCGGTCTAGTTTTGGGGTGAGGCCATCGGTGCGGTGTCGTGCAAAGAAACGTGTACCTCAAAACCAGATAAGCCTGAGTTCAAACCCTGGCTCTGCCATTTCCTAGCAAAGGCGGGCAGGGGCCAGCTATGCAACATATCTTACACTCACAGATCCGCTTCCTATTTTCTACAGCTTCCTTATCTGTAAACTGTGACAATGAGAGCCATCTTGAAGGGTCCTTTGAGGATTAAGTTGTGAAGCAAAGTCTTAAAATTTCCTTGCAAAACTGTAGCTCTCACATCCTTCTTCCCCTCTTGTCCTGAATCACCTCTTCCCACTCTTCTTTCAATAAATTCATTATCTGTAACTTTTTTAATTGGAAATCTCTTCAGACCACGTTCGGAAGCAGGAAGGCTACACATCCATTTATTCATTCAATAACGTTCATTGAGTGTCTTATGTGAAGGAACAGTATAAGTAATAATTCCTATTATTACTAATTCCTATAGTAATAATTCCTATTATAATTCCTATAGTAATTAATTAATTAATACTATAATTATAATACTATAATTCCTATAGTAATTAATTAATATAATTCCTTTATAATTCCTATAGTAATAATTCCTATTATTATAATTCCTATTATTCCTAATTAATGTTAATTACTCTTTAATAATGGTCTTCACAAAGGCAACCTCATCGATTTCCTAGACTTGGATATACCTCTTTTCATTACCACTGGATCGCCTATCATGATCTTGAGGCTTCAGTTCTCTGCTCCCCAGTGAAGGTCTCCCTTTCCCATATGCATCCTTTGCCAGAATTTTTGATTTTGCAGGAACTGAGGGACCCTGGCATGGGGTGGGGCATGTGAGACCATCAAGAACAGTGAAGGGTTTCAGGCTTCTACTTGCAAGCTGATCAAACAGTTAGCCTCCTGGTTTCAGGGGTGCCGGCAGGAGACGCGGGACCGCTGCATCAGAGACAAAGAACGTTTCGAGTCAGGGCACAGCAAACAGCGTGTGTTTCCTGTTCATGTCGGTTCCCCTTGTCCCCAGGTCCCACGGAGCAAATGTCCCGGGTGCATGCTGCACACACAGGGGTTTGCATCACAGCTGAGCAACCCCAACCTTAGGAAGCCTGAATCTTTGATGATGGACCGCAAGCAAACAAGCCCAACATCTGCCCTGGAGAGAGTCATGATCTTTGTTATAACGGACAACAAACCTGCTTTCTACCCTGGAGGGAGATGCTCTGTCTCTGTCTTCCAAGGCTGTTCGCTGTACAAACATCCTTGAAAAGACAGTCTGGAACAAAGGCAGTCAGTAGCTCAGCTGACCAGGGGTACAGAAACGTGAGAGGTCCATAGAGAATCATTCCCCAAGACACAGCTCCCGTCCCCCTCCTGGAGAGCTGGCCAATACTGGTCCCTAGAGTTCAGATCACCACTGGGCTTTCTGGCATTGGTGGCAGAGGCAGCTAACCTGACATGAATGACCTCTGCACCATGGAAGACCACAGGCAAGAGGGGCTCATAAGAAAGTGTTCCAGGGAATTCCCTGGCGGTCCAGTGGTTAGGGCTCGGCGCTCTTACTGCCGAGGGCCCGGGTTCAATCCCTGGTTGGGGAACTAAGATCCTCTAAGGTCAGCTGACGATGCACGAGGAAAACTGGCAGAGAGCAGGTACGCCCCACCCAGAGGTTTTGCCCAAATACAGAGCCCTTAATAACTTCCCTATTCGTCCCAAATCAGCCTGTATCTGGTCTGGAACTTCAACTCTTCGCTACTCTTAACCTAAACTCATTTTAAGAGTTTGGAAGAATAAGCCAGTTTTGTTACTTTTATGACATTAGAAATCCTATATGTACATTACTTTGGCTTTCTTTAAGCATTAAAAAATTCTTTTAGAATTACTTTTGGAGTATAACCAGAGAGAAAGTCACCTCGCTGATTATTTCTTCATTCAACGGGTATTTCTGAGGTTCTGCTGTGTGCCGGGCACTGATGGAGGCCTCAGGAATGCACTGGTGAATATGACAGCAAAGGTCTGCCCTGAGAGAGCTTACATTTTAATGAGAGAAACAGAAAATGGGCGAGAAAAGATGATAATTTCAAAGAACCATACATAAAATGAAAGAAACGAAAAGGATGACTTGAGAGAAGGCAGAGGGGTGAGTGCAGGTCTGCTTGAGCTCGGAAGATATTTCTACTCTGACCTGTGTAGGCTTTGATGATACTTTGGCTTTTCCCCCTGCCCATAAACAAGCAAAGAACATCTTCATTTCAGGATAAAACTTTCCGGCATTTGAGCAGAAACTTGTGATTTAATTTCCCAAGTTGTTAAATATTTACTTTCAGATTTCCTTAAGGAATGATTTCTTTTTCAAGGACATTAAAATCCAACTTTGACTATTTCTAACATGAAAACACAAAGTGATGAATTATTGGAAATCAGTGACCTCTCTGTTTACTTGATCAATGCAGTTGGAGAGAGAAAAGCCACAATCACACAGTGGACCCCCAAAAATAGGAATTATGTATGGTAGTTAGAATTCCCTGAGTGTTCGGTGGCAGGAAGTTAAACCAAAGTTGAAAGGAACCATGGACATGCAGTTAAGGTTACAGGGAAGGATGTGAAGGAAATTAATTGAGGCACTTCAAGAGTCATTGCTTTTCTCTGGACTTACCTGTTTTTGTCTCTCTAGGAGAAGAAATTTCAGAAAGGAAAGGGAAAGAACTAGTGAGGAAACAGCGCAGGGGAAATGAAGAGCCAGGGCTTCATGACTAGAGGATCAAAGATGAGTTAATACTAGAAGGTCCCAATGCCTAAGAGCCCTGTTGGGGTCTTACTGACAATAACGGCATTAACGAAAGGTATCTCAACAGAAAGAAATTCACTGAATAGACAGAACTGGAATAGATGGCAGATCATAATCGTTAGATCCCATCTCTTCAAGAAGAGGCTAGAAGGCTAGAGACACCACAGAGGGAACTGTCATGCGAGAATAAAGAGTTGCTACTGCAGCTACAGCAGAGGCCAAGGCGAGGGTTTGGGGAAGTCTGAGTGGAGGCTGTCAACCACTCCACACGGAAACACACAAGAAGGTTTAGGAGAGGATGGAGTGGCGAGTTACAAAGCAAACAATTCTCAGAGTGACGTATCCCCAAGCCAAAGGCTTTCTGGCCTAAAAGCCAAGATTTAAACTGTTTCTTTGAAGTCTTGATAATTCTGCAAAAAGAAATATGTAAAACATATACATATTTGTGATCCATATGAAAACAAATCCCATAAATGCTATAAGCCTTCTTCTAATGACTTTAAAAAAAATTCTCTCAAGGCAGGCTAAACTCTGAGATTCTTCTTGCATTACCAAATTATGTTTCCTTGTTATATTTTTGAGAGGTATTATAAATGTAATTTTTAAAACAGGAAATCACAATATTACCTTGGAATTAATGTCAAGTGGTATGATCTTAGGGTCTTGTTTGTTTGTGGTATAGGATTATGTGAATCTTAAAGAAAAAAAGGTTCATTGTAAGCTAATAAGTGCGCATTTCACCTTGTACATTTCATCCTTTCATTGGATCAAATTCTGTAAGAAGCTGGCTTTTTGGATATAAGAAAAGGCGACATTCAAAGGACTCAGTACTTGAGATGCAATCTAGGGCTTAAAAATTCACTTACAAAAAAAATGTCTAGCTTTGACAACAGTGACCTTTCCAGGTAGCTAAGCTATCTTCAAGTGGAAATATATTTATTTTGATAATAAATCAAAAACAAGTTTTAATGTCTGATTTATCATCTTTACGGTAAGGATTGCTGGGTTATCCCTTGTTACATAGTTTCTTTAGCTTGTTCTTATTTAAATCAACATCCACTAGATTCAGGGCTTGGCTCCAAACAATTCTGCCCGTTGTCTACATCTGTTCTTTCCATTACAGATTCCTCCAAGTGACTCTCCCTCATAAATGGATGCAAATATTCCGTTTCACAACTCTATTCATGTTCTTCTTTAGAATACAGATTGGGAAATCGCTCACTCCTGGGGTGCTGGGCAAAAGGTGTAAGACAAGGGTAGTGTGACTTCCCAGAAGGGAGCTTTGTTGTGTCTGAGCCACGGCCAGGCAACCTCCGCCCACCATCAACGGCCAAAACATCACGGTCCAAAGAGGGGTGCTCTGCTCCCCGTGCCCGCCCCAGCCTATCAGCATCTAGAAGCAATTCT
Source organism: Delphinapterus leucas (assembly GCF_059928025.1). Lineage (NCBI taxonomy): Eukaryota > Metazoa > Chordata > Mammalia > Artiodactyla > Monodontidae > Delphinapterus > Delphinapterus leucas. Next base: position 126,742,117 of record NC_143150.1, on the reverse strand, counting down.
TTGCATGGGTGCTTCTTCATCAATATCCTGACTGGCGGCTCCGAGGATTAAACTCAGGTCCTTTATGCACATCAGCCCCCTGGAGTGTTGAACTCCAAAACCTCTATTTTCTCCCCCGAGTCTACCCTGTGTCTCACAAAACCCTACTTAGCCACTGTGTTACACAGCTTTTCTCATTCTGGGTTAGTAAAAGAAAACAAAACAAAACACCAGACCCTACAACAATTTGATGGAGATGGTAATGATGGAGCGTTTGGGGCGGAGTGGGCAGATTCCAAGTTCTTTCAGAGCTGAGGCTTGGGAACCCACTTCCCTTCTTTATCATTAAGACTTCGCATTCTCACCAGCGGAATCTTGTTGACAATGCCACAAACGATCAACTGGCTGAATGAAAACTGTGTGTTTTGTATGTGTATACGTATGCCCATTAAAAAAAAAAAGACCTCAAAACTAGTGAATGAAAATCAAGACCAGCGTCTTCTTAATCAAGCAGAATTTCCTGCTTAGTAACTGCATTTTAAAAAAAAAAAAAAAAAAAAAAAGACCATCTGGCCTCTCCGCTACTTGAGGGTTTTCGCTTTTCACTTCCTGGTTATCTTTAGCAGAACATTATAATTTCACTTATAAATTCTTTTTACCACGATGCCATTTCCTTCGTGCACTACTTTAAGAAACAGAGAAGGAAACATTGTTCTATCTCTAGGAAAACACTCCTCAGCTCTAAATGGCAGGTTTGAACAGGGAAAAGTATACTTGAGAGAGAAAGATGCAAGTCAAATCACAGTGAAAGCATCATCTACTCATACTTCTTTAAACATAAATGGCACTGGCAGGGAGCTCTATTGCTCTATAGATGTACAGATATGTATCAATGTAGATCCATATATAGTAATATTTAAAGTCCAAAACCAAAAAGCCACCACTGCCCTGCTCATTTGAGGCGTTCATTGACCTTAAGCACTCTTCAAGAAATAAGTCAGAAAGTGGAAGATGCAAACTATTATATATACAATGGATAAACAACAAGGTCCTACTGTACAGCACTGGGAACTATAATCAGTATTCTGTGAAAAACCATAGTGGAAAAGAATATGAAAAAGAATGTATAGATACACGTATAACAATTGCTGTACAGCAGAAATTAACAGAACATTGTAAATCAACTGTACTTCAATAAAATAAATTAAAAGAAAAAGAAAATGGAATTCACTTCTGCGTGGGAACTAAGAGTACAATAAAAGTACAGGCAAACTTCAATTAATTGAAATTCTCTGGAAATAGAAGAGTTCTGGTTAATTTAATTTTCTGGTTAACTGAACTCCAAATAGAAACCTTATTTTAAAATAAATCCCTGTTGAAGCATTCCTAAAATGCTTGAGTCCACTTTAGTTGCATAACTACCAACCATATAGTAGATCTAATTGAAAGATTCTTAGGTAATTCCAAATTTTATTGTTCCGTGAGATCATCATTATAAAAAGACCATTTTTTCCCTTTAATCATAAAGAGAGAAGATTTAAGAGACCGAGTTGAATGTATATTTGTATCCATGACAATCGATTTTCACATTAATCCAAAATATCACCTTTTTTTCCTTGGATCTCTTGGAAAAGTACAACATAGAAAACTGTGCTTAATAGATTGAATTATTTTGGCAAAATTCAGGTAAGTTGGGGTTTTTGCATGTTTTCATGCTAAAGGAAACTGACAAAAACTCCTTCTCTACCTGATGTCCGATAAGTATGAAAAATAATTTTTTTAATTAAAAAAAATCTTATTGGAATATAGTTGATTTACAATGTTGTGTTAAAGTGTACAGCAAACTGAATCAGTTATACATATACACATATCCACTCTTCTTTAAAAGAATAATTTTACGGACCTCCCTGGTGGTCCAGTGGTTAAGACTCCACACTCCCAATGCAGGGGGCCCAGGTTTGATCCCTGGTCAGGGAACTAGATCCCACATGCCACAACTAAAGATCCCGCATGCTGCAACTAAAAGATCCTGCAGGCCGCAACTAAGACCCAGAGTGGCCAAAGAGATAAATATTTTTTAAAATAATTTTAATATAGTACTTGCAATCAATTTTATTAACACAAATTAAAGACCATGTAACTTCCTTTGATGTACATATTTAACCTCACTGAGCAAGCTCTAGGATTTAGGTTTCATAATGGAACATAATGGCGGCTCAAAACTGGTCCCAAATGGCCTTCCACAGTGTGGTCACCACCAGCTCGGGCCTCACGTGGGCTCCACGGCCCAATTTCCCTCAGAACTTTACACCGTGCCACCTCAAGCTACAAATAATGACACCATATTGAAGCAAATCACTGCCCAACAGAAAGAGACCGCTACTCTTACATCAAGCTTGCTGCCCTTTGGTGAAGATTACCGTAAAAGGAATCCCTGCATTGGGTAGATTGGAAAATGCCAGCTAAGATCATTTCCAATTCCAAATACCTTCCACTGTGTGTGGGAAGATAAGACTGGGGCTCCCGTCCCTTCCCCACTTCCTCCCTCCCCCTCCCCTCTCCTTCTCTCTCCCCCACCTCACACCACGTTTTTTGGGGGGGGAAGGGAGAGGTGTTACCATGCACTCATCCTCAAAGCAGCGCTAGGCAAAATCTCAAGTATACTGACATCCTATTACTTGTCAGGAACTCTGTTAGCTACTGGGCACACAGAGGAATTTTTATTTTTTTTTGCGGTACGCGGGCCTCTCACTGTTGTGGCCTCTCCCGTTGCGGAGCACAGGCTCCGGACGCGCAGGCTCAGCGGCCATGGCTCACGGGCCCAGCCGCTCCGCGGCACGTGGGATCTTCCCGGCCCAGGGCACGAACCCGCGTCCCCTGCATCGGCAGGCGGACTCTCAACCACTGCGCCACCAGGGAAGCCCAGAAGGGTTTTTATAAAGATTTCCATAAAGGACTGAATGAAGCTGAAGGGATCAGCCATATCTCACTTATGGACCTACAAATCATCTCCTTATAGCTACTGATGGAACAATGATGCCAAAATTTAGTGGCAGAATTTTGAAAATGGTACAGTCGTTATACCCTAAAAATAGAAATTTATTGTAAGGCACAAATATACCCATTTATGTATTAATTTTACCAACTAATATATCTTTGGCACAAATATATTGATTACATACTGAGGATATGTGTATTGAGTATATATATTTTATCAATAGATCTTAATCTAAAACTCAGTGGAGACCTTGCCATGATCAATGGAGTTTTCTCCTTGCTCATTTTGCCTTCTATGTATACTGTCTTCTCTCAGTATCTTTTCACAAAGTCTCGCCTTGAAGAAGGGTAACAATGCCCCAAACATAGGCATTTTTTTTTTTCCTAAAGGCCCCTCAAGGGATACAATAGACCTAAAACCTTGGAGACTTCTGCAGAGACTTTCTAAACTGGGAGACTCAAAAGCAGTGTTAAGGGACCCGAGGGCAATTCGGCTCCAACATCTGTCACCACAGAGATTTCCAGGTTGACTGGGTTGATATGACGTCCAAGGGTCTGGGCACGTAGCCCCATCGCATTGAGAACCGCCAAACACTCTTCCAGCTCATTTTTAGAAGCAGCGTCAGGAAGTCCTGTAGACTGTTACCAACTAACTCGATGCAAAGTTGCTCTTTCATTAAATACTTAAATGGCTTCCTTAGAAAGGGGCAAAAAGGTCTTATGCTGCATTACTTAGTTAACTATTATACCCTAATAGACAGGGTCCTTGTATTGATTCTTCACTGCACAAAACAAAGAATGTCTGTAAAAGGAATTAACTTAATGGAAATAATATTTATTTGGGGGAGCTGGAGACTTCCAGACAATAATAAAGAATGCATTAATATACCTAACACCCAAATGGTTGACCGGTAATGCAATTTCTGTAAGGTTTCCTTTGAGTTTCCTCTTTTCAACCATTCCTTCATATACCCATTGCTGACATTTTTTTTTTTTAAATACCAGCAATTTGTGGAATACTTTATATAAATTGTCTCTAATCCCTACCCCATCCCTAAATAGTCGGTATCATTTCCCCCATTCTGCAGATGGTGAAACTGAGGCTCGGAAGTTTCTGATGTACAAATGTAAAGAAAATCTGGATGCTGTAAATTCGGGTAGGGCTTCAACCACTTCTGAACTTTAATAAAAGACGACTAACACTTAAGCATTGGTCGTGCGTCTTCACCAGGAGCCAGTCAGGAATTTCACAAGCTAAGGCCTCCCCAGTCTCCCTTAGAAGGACTGACATCTGGATCATATTGGCAAGTCGGTGCTTTAAACATGAGAGAAAATTAGGACAAAAACCTAACACTGAATTACTTCCACGAGTTCGCACACCAGTATCTCCCCAAGTACTTTCTTTTTTAATATATAACCAGCTTGTCATCCATCCTTCCTACACAGTGAACAATGGCTGTGACCTCCCAGTTAGCAAGTTCACAGGAGAAATATATCAGTTATAATTAATGTTTACTGGAATAAATGTAAACATTTAAAAACACACAACTGTTCTAAGCACATGTGATTTCCATTTTATTTTATGAAACACTAAAAATCCACTTGTCCATCCCATTAATTATAACCTGCTCTCAGCCCTGACCTGTACGTAATTCCCTCTGACGTAAATTGGAACAAGGTGCTCAGAATGGAAGCAGTCTATACCCCAACCGGGCTACAAAATGTCAAGTTCCCAAACCTCTCAAAAGTGGAACCTGACGTTTTTCTAAGATTAGAGGCAGTTGATGCATTTAAAAAGAGGGCTTAAAAACTCACCACAGTTAAATCCTACAGTAAGTCCTGAAATATCCAAAATAAACAGGACTAAGGGGGCTCTGGGGACACCAAAACCCCACTGAGAAGCAACATTTGGTAGATTGCTCTTCCCAGCCATTTTTCTACACATCTTATCCGCAAAAATGGGATCAGACTTCACATTTGATTTTGCAAGTTGGTACATTAAATATAAAATATTGGGTGATTTTTCATGTTCAGAGACCCTTCTGATTCCTCAACACTAATCTTAAGTACCTTTTAGTACAACTGAAGTATTACTGCCACTTGCCAAACCAAACAGACCATGTAAACTGAAGATTTAACAATATTAAAATGTGAGCGCTTTCTTTCTTCCCATTATAACATGCACTGTAAGCGAGGGAGATATTGCCCCTGGGGAAAGAAAATTCGTTCTTGGTGGCAAAAAATCTTCCTCCTGTGATGGACAAAGCACAGATATATGATATAGTTGTACTATTAAAATTTCATGGAGGGGGCAATTAGGACAAAAATGTTTTAAAAGGCTCGATGGGGGATCAGTAACGAAAAGAGGTTGGGAAACGCTGTATTACAGCATCAGACTTGTAAATAGGGGCCTTCACATTGCTGGAATTCAAAAGACGAATTTTTCCATTTTAAGTGTCTCACCGTTGAATGAATTCCAGCCCATTTCCGAGTTGGAAAAACCGAGGTTCCAAGAGGCAGATCTTTACAGAGTTGACTTTCTGTGATGTGCCTACGGTCAGCTCATGTTACATCTGCCATGTTCTGACTAAAGACTCAGTGGGGTCTGGAGTAGGAGGCACATGTTGGATGAAAAGATGCTTTGAAGACAGATGAACAGATCATCTCTGAAACGCCTAGGAGGCGGGGTGGGGGGTGGGGGGTGGAGTCTGCATTTCAACACTTATGAGCTCTTGCTCTGTGCTGCCCTCTTGTGCTGTCTGGGCCTCCAACACGTCTTTTCCCAGCAACCTTAAGACGCCCCAAATTGATGGACCATCTGTCCTCCAGTGTTGCACGGCACCCGCACCCAGAAGGAGGTCACAGAGAGAACGCCCAAAGACACAGATTTCCTTGCAGGAAGAAGCAAGTGTGTCGGGGAGGAAGGAAAAGCCATAGCGTTTCCAAGCTGAAAATCTTCATCACTTTCTGTGGGTGACAGAACGCCGAAAACAGTGGCATTCTGCCTTAATCCCCAGAACCTATGAACATGAGATATCACTGCCCTGATTGTGTTGTGTTATACAGCACACTTGACGTTAGGGGAAGATGATTCAGATGGGCCTGACCTGACCACACGGGCCCTTAAAAGCTGAAAGCTTTTTCCACTTGACGGCAGAAGAATGTAGAGATGCTACATGTGCGAAAGACTCAGTGTGCCGTTGCTGCTTTGAGAATGGATGGCCACGTGAGAAGGAACGTAGGTGGCCCCTAGGAAGAAAGAGTGGACCCCAGTTGACAGCTGTCAAGCAAATGGAGAGTTCATTTCTCCAACTGCAACAAAATGAATTTTGCCAACAACTGGAGCGAGCTCGGCAGGAGAGTCTCCCCCAGGGCCTCCAGATCAGAGCCTAGCATGGCCAACAGCTTGATTTCAGCTTCATGAGACCCTGAGCAGAGAGCACAGCGGGCCACCCGGACTTGTGACCAACAGAACCATGAGCTAACAAATGGGTGTGGTAATTTGTTACGCAGCCATTGCAAGCTAATACACCTTCCCTTCGTCCACTCTACAATCATACCAATGGGTGGCATCCTGGCAATATGTCTCCTAGGTCACAGACCCCGGTCGGTGACATCAGTTCAAATAAAGTTTCCAATCTTGGGACTCTCACTGACCGTCTCAACCCTTTGAGAATCTACAGTCAATCCTGCCTAAGGGATCAACTGTCCCTTAGGCAAGGGACAGTTGATCCCTGCCCTGATCAACTGTCCCTTAGGAAGGTTTTCATCACCTTCCACTTAATGATCAAGTATCAAGTTCTCGGTGCTCACCCGCCTTCCCACCCTCCACCACCTGGTTTACTGAGTGATTAGCATCTTCTCCAGCTCATACATCCATCCGATGTACTGCACTTGAATTGTCTTTTAACTGCTTAGAACTTCTTTCCTACACCTAGAATGTTTCATCTACTTCACTAAGTCCCCAATGACTTCATTTTCCTATAACGGGTTGCTCAAAGGATTAAGTCAGAACACTCTTCCACGCCTTCACCTTCCGTAGGAAAACCAGAAGCAGTGATTGTTAAGTCGTATGCCAAGGTACAAAGAGTAAGAAGGGGATTAGGCAACAGACGTGGCTGAACTTGAAGTTTTCTCAGTACAGTCACCCCTCAGTATCCAAGGGGGGTTGGTTCCAGGACCCTGGAGCAAAATCCACAAATGCTCAAGTTCCTTATATAAAATGGCCCGTTGTTTGCATATAACTTACTGCACAACCTCCGTATACTTTCAGTCATCTCTAGATTACATATGATACCGAATACAACGCAAATGCTATGTAAATAGTGGCAAATACAATGTAAATGCTACATAAATAGTTGCCTGCGAGGCAAATTCAAGTTTTGCTTTTTGGAACCTTCCGGAATTTTCTTTCTTCAGAATATTTTCAATCTGCAGTTGGCTGAACCCACAGATGATGGACGAGCGGATGCCGACAGTATTTCATCACCTCTTGTACCTGCTGCATGTTTTAAATCTTTCTAGGCCTCATTTTCCTCGTTTGTAAAGGAGGAATAGTGATATTTAACTCATAAAGCTGCAAGGAGGAAGAAAACAGTGACGGCCCATATAACAGAAACTGGATTATGCAAAAAGTTAAATATCACCGTGAAATCAACTTGGGTAATAGTTTGCATAAAATACTTACAATTTTTCAGAAGGTAGCTTTGTAAGTGATCTCTTTATCTCTTCTATTGTCACAAGAATAAAGTCAGTTAACCTTCTTTAACGCAGACTTTAGCCTTGACAATAGACTGCGGTATGATGTGGAAATCGTTACATTTGACCTTAGGATGCCGCATTCATTACTCTGACCAATAACAACAAAAGAGTTTTAGGATCAGGAAGAAAGTTCTGCAGTTGTTATATCTGTTAGGATATTTCTGTCGGTTGTCCTGTGAAGTTCAGTAAACCACAAGCCCCCTGAGGACGGTGCCCGTGTTCAATTCATCTTGCACTACAAGGTCTGCTGAGAACTATGGCCTCAGCAGGCACATGACTTAATTATGCGCCAAAAGAAATCAGTTAAAAGAGTGAAATTTGGGCTTCCCTGGTGGCGCAGTGGCTGAGAGTCCGCCTGCCGATGCAGGGGACACGGGTTCGTGCCCCGGTCCGGGAGGATCCCACATGCCGCGGAGCGGCTGGGCCCGTGAGCCATGGCCGCTGAGCCTGCGCGTCCGGAGCCTGTGCTCCGCAACGGGAGAGGCCACAACAGTGAGAGGCCCGTGTACCGCAAAAAAAAAAAAAAAAAAGAGTAAAATTTAAGCAGAAAACTGTGGTGAGCTCAAAAATTGATTTTTTTCCTGAATTTTCTTATTTACGATCCTAGTCAATATGGGTTTCACTTTCCTTCAAATTAACAGATCTCAATAATTCTATGACAGAAGCAAGGAGGGTCATTTGGGGGCGGGGGGTGCAGGAAGTGGGCCAGACCTCCCCCAAGTCTCCATGGTCTTCAGCTTCTGACTTGTGCTCATATCGGAAAATAAACTCAAAAACTGTGACATAAGACGGCTGGCATATTTCAAACTGTTTTCCTCCTTTTGCATATCCAGCTCATCACCCAGGAAGTGCTTCCAGTGTATTTCTAATGGCCGCATCCTGTAGGAGCCATCTAATACCAACTGCTCCTTTGCGGATTGGAACATTGGGGACTCTTACGTCCAGATTTAAGGACACTTGCAGAAGAGCTATTCTTTCTGTAAATCACTTGTCATGAAAATAACAATGGATGCGCTCATTAGTCAAATTAAAGATCATCCTTATCAAATGCAGATAAAGTATAAAGAAGCGTTGTTGACAGTTTCTTTTTAAAAATGTGAACTTAATGAATAACTTTGAATTCAGCAGCCAGGGGCAATGAAAAACTCCCAGGACTTTAAATTCACAGCCTTGGCAGACTTCTCGATGGCCTATGTTCAAGATATCCATAGCTTCCCTGACTTAAAAATCTCAAAACCACACAAGGTAGCATTATTATAGTCTAAACACACTTTAGAAAAGATATACTATTTGCTGATTTTTCCTTATTTGCTAACAAGGCAGTGAAGTCTCTCAATAGCTCGGCCTTCAAACAGGTGGCATTATTTGATGCTTTAACGTGTACACTGGCTTAAGGAATGTAACATGCTTCACAACTAAGCACTGATCAATCCTAGTACCTTTCTAAGCCATGACCCTGGAGTCTGCCAACTTCGGCCGAGGCCAAGTCTAGCCGTCTGCTTGTTTTCTGTGGCCTACAAGCTACAAGTGGTCTTTACGTTCTTAGGTGGTTAAAAAAAAGAAATCAAAAGAATACTATTTTGTGACCCAGGAAAATGATATGAAATTCCAATTTCAGAGTCGACAGAAAGCTTTTTTGGAGCATTATCACCTCCAATTGCTTACCGATTGTTTACGGCTGAGCTGAGTAGTTCTGACAGAGACTGCATGGCCCTCAAAGCCCACAATATTTACTATCTGGCCTTTACAAATAAGTTTGCTGAACCCTGGCCTAGATTTATGTGGTACGAGAATGGTGCAAACAGCTCAAAACTTTGCCCCCCTAGGAGTTCGCGTCTGTCCATAGATCCTGGAAGTCTCATGACCTAGCTCTGAGCACTACCGCCCTTGTTACCCTTAAACACACACACACACACACACACACACACACACACACACACACACACACACTTTTTCTTAATTTGGGGGGAATAAGGAAGAAAGTAACCAATAGCAGGGTGGTCAACCTCCAGTCTCTATGGCTGTGGGAATATTCTGCTTATACCCTTTAGAGAGACAGAATAGGAGTATTTTAAAATCCGGGAGAAAATCTACCAAACACTTAGCAAGTGGTTCCTGACCTTTTAACCACTACTACCCCCCTTCCCTTGTTTAAGGGGGGGAGGGGTAGTGGTAATCTTTGTTAAAAACAGCTTCACTGAAATATAATTCACATATCACAAACTCAACCACTTAACGTGTACAATTCAGTGGGTTTTAGTGTCTTCACAGAGATATGCAACCATCACCACTAATTCCAGAACACCGGCATCACCCCAAAAAGAAACGCCCCACCCAGTAGCAGTCACGCCCCATTCTCCCCTCCTCCCAGCCGCTGACAACCACTAACCTACTTTCTGTTTCTATAAAATGTGCTTATTCTGCACATCTCATATAAATACATCATTCAATATGTGGCCCTTTATGGCTGGCTTCTCTCACTTAGCATAATACATTTAAAAACCTCTTCACTTTTAACTTCACAAATCCCCCGGTTTAGAAGTATCTGATGAAAATCATCACTTTTAAGTAATGACTATCCAACTTCCTTTGAGTTTTTTGAAATGAGGAAAGTAGCCCACAAACTTTTCTCACAGGCCAAAGGGACGCCCATGAGTCTCAGCAGCGCCACTCAGGGCATCAGTCGGCCCCCATACGCTCATCCTACCATTTACCCAATAAATATTTGTTGAGCATCTGGTATATGCCGAGTACTGCGCTAGACGGGGAACAAAGACATGCCCCCGAGCTTCAGATCTATGTCTTCACAGCCTTACTTTTCATTAGATACTGGCTGGATCTGTCAACCCTTACATAGCGTATTGCCAACACACTGTGTGTATTTTCCAGAGTTTTCATCTTTTATATAAAAATGATGTAATTTCTTAAGGTGCTCAAAATAAAACTTGGCCTTCAACTTGCCAAAGAGCTGAAGAAAGCTCCCGATACCTCACACGCTCTTCTTTTCAGCCCCCTATTTTCTTCTCCTCCATCTTAGGACTCCTTTATTTGATTAATATTTTCACTCCTGTAATACCCATCAACACGATATTGCAAATGTCCGTGGAGGATCAGACAAGCAAAGGAATAAAATTCAAACCTTGCCCATTACTGATTTTTTTCTTAGTATCTAAATGCCGGCCATCATGTTATTGCTAGCTCACTAGTAAAGACTCAGAATTTCCATTCCAGAAGTAAGCTAGGCCAAGTCCCTATAATCCAGACAGCGAGAAGTGAAAATACTGGTCTTAAGGTCACTGGGTACTGGAAGCCAAATGGTACCTCTTTCCTCCAATCAGGTGAGTCTTTCCCACGGACAGATCATTTAACTGTCGGACATTTGTACTTATGAACATTGCTTGATCCTAAAGGATACAGTCCAAATCAAACACATCTGGGCATATTTAACCCGGAAAAGTGCCCCCAGAAGGTCTTGTTAGCTTTGTCTTTGAAGTGCTGTCAGAGAACAGAGTAAACTGCATGTGCTCTGTGCTGTGTAGAAGGGCCAAATGTGTGTAAAAGCAATCAGGAGACACACACAGATTTCACCTATGGACAAACTGTACCTGCAAATGCTGTCCCAAATTGGAATGGACCTCGGCAGAACCCCCTGCCGTGTAAGCATTCCTGGGGCCCTTAGATGCTGGTGATATTATAGGAATTCAAACCGCATAAGGTTTGAAGCGGTGGACCAGACCTTTCACTCGCACGGATGTAGATTCTCCGGCGAGGCTGTGATCAGGAACCCATGCGGAGAGATTTTTAGCTTAAAGCAGCTATGATGGTTCAACCCCAAAGGTCGGGGTATGTTTTCGAAAGTGATAATGATGAGGTCTCAATGTCAACGGTAACATAATCTTTAAACGATTTATGCAGCAATTTAGCAAATGAAAAGGAGAGCGTTAGTTAACATTTATAGGTAAATGTTGGAGATTTTTAACCTGTCCAGATAGTATGATATTCTTTCTTAAACAAATATCATACGATATCACTTATATGTGGAATCTAAAAAAATGAACTTATTTACAAAACAGAAACAGACTCACAGACTAAGAAAACAGACTTACGGTTACTAAAGGGGAAAGGTGAGGGAGGGATAAATTAGGAGTTTGGGATGAACATACACACACACTCCTATATATAAAATAGAATATCAACAAGGACCTACTGTATAGCACAGGGAACTCTACTAAATGCTCTGAAATAACCTATATGGGAAAAGAATCTGAAAAAGAATAGGTATATGTATAACTAAATCACTTTGCTGTACACCTGAAATTAACACAACATTGCAAATCAACTATACTCCAACATAAAATAAAAAATTTAAAACAAAACAGAACAAAAAACAAACAAACAGAAAAGATATTTGGGCAAAGGCCAAAACTAGTCTTTGGGAATTAAAAAGAAAAATATATTCATATATATAAATATGAATGATAAATGCTTACTCTTTATACAGAGATTCTTAAAATGATCATTAGACAAGAGCTCCATGAGAAAACTTGAAACTTAAAAACATAAGGCAGTATGTATTTTTAACAAGAAAAGTAGGAACCATAGGGAAGAATCTACCTTGACATTAATTATGAAGAACACAAAAATTTAAAATCTGGTGGCACGCCATTGCCTTAGGCTGGAACTAATCCCAAATATTCTTCATTTCTTGATATGACATTTTCTACCCTTGGTTCAAAATTCAAAACCTCGAAACTCTTGTACACTAGTACAATAAAATGCTTTTAGAAGCCTTTGTTATCAGGGAAAAAAATGAATTGCTTCTGCTATATACAAGTTTAACACTGACAATTTTTTTCTTATATTAAATATTACTTTCTTATCCTGTTATAACTTGAGGGGCTCCAATGAGATTTAGTACCAGCTAGAGTATTTGAAAATCCCCACAGCTTCAGTGATGATGTTCCATTACATGGATGGGCCATTTTATCCCAAACAACCAGTAAGTTCCATTAAAAAAATTCATTTTCCATTCATTAATTCAGTAATCCATCCATTCAACAGGGAGATAATAATAAGCTTTGTGCTAGGCATTGGGGAAAATTCCATTGTACAGGTTCTAAGAGGTGTTTAGGGGCTTCCCTGGTGGCGCAGTAGTGAAGAATCCGCCTGCCAACGTAGGGGACACGGGTTCGAGCCCTGGTCCGGGAAGGTCCCACATGCCGCGGAGCAACTAAGCCCGTGCACCACAACTACTGAGCCTCAGCTCTAGAGCCCGCGAGCCACAACTACTGAGCCCGTGCACCACAACTACTGAAGCCCGCGCGCCTAGAGCCCGTGCTCCGCAACAAGAGAAGCCACCGCAATGAGAAGCCCACGCACCGCAACGAAGAGCAGCCCCCGCTCGCCGCAACTAGAGAAAGCCCGTGTGCAGCAACGAAGACCCAATGCGGCCAAAACTAAATGAAATAAAATAAATAAATTTTTTAAAAAAGAGGTGTTTAAAAGAAATGCCAAAAATTAAAGGCTTTGTTTTTTCTTTACCGACATTTTATGGATTTGAGTGAATGTTCAGCTGCTGTGATAACCTCAGCCAATCGATCACGATTTCTAAGAAGATACTGTACCCCTAAAAGGTCACCTTACACATGCCCTGTATATAAAGGAAGAAGGGAAGGCAAAAAAGAGCACAATTGGGGACCAAGGTCACATTATTAGGTTTTTCCCATGACACTGCACCTTTAAAATAGAGCTTGTCAAGCGATAATGGAAATTAGAGAGATGTTATTTTGGATCCAGCAACCCTTTGCTACATGACTCCAAAAATGAATGAACCTCTTGCTCTGCTCATAAGGATTGCATAGGAGACAGAAGCGTGCATAAAGTCACCATAACATAGATCTTAAATGAACTTAAATGAAGGATGCCTGAAGTTATAATGTTGTAACTTCACTGAGGCTTTCTGAAAGAATACTACATGAAGAAAACTGGTATCATTTCCTACAAGAAGGGCGATTTTAGCCTATATAGTAATCTGTATTCTCACTTTAGAAGTAAAAATTCCTCTATATAATCCTATAAACAAAGGAGGATCATTTTCTTGGCTCATATGGATATAATATTTCTTCCTCTAAAGTCTTCTCTCAACATAATCTACAAAGCCCTTTGGGCACTTTTTTTTTTTTGGCGATACGCGGGCCTCTCACTGTTGTGGCCTCTCCCATTGCGGAGCACAGGCTCCGGACGCACAGGCTCAGCGGCCATGGCTCACGGGTCGAGCCGCTCCGCGGCATGTGGGATCTTCCCGGATCTGGGCACGAACCCGCGTCCCCTGCATCGGCAGGCGGACTCTCAACCACTGCGCCACCAGGGAAGCCCTATAAAGATATTTTATCGGGACTTCCCTGGTGGCCCAGCGGATAGGACCCTGTGCTCCCAATGCAGGGGGCCCAGGTTTGATCCCTGGTCAGGGAACTAGATGCCGCATGCATGCCCCAACTAAGAGTTCGCATGCCACAACTAAGGAGCCTGCCTGCCACAACTAAGGAGTCCACCTGCCGCAACTAAGACTTGGCACAACCAAATAAATTTTTTTAAAAGATATTTTATTATCTATCCAATTTTATATCTGTTAAGATAATCATGATATCCAGTGTAAGTGATACAACATCAATACAAAGTAAAACAAAACCACACTTGCGTGAAGTCTTATTTTAATGTTGTGTGTTCAATTTGTATTTTAAAGTATTGAGTATAAGCTATTTAAGAAACAAGGGCTGTTATCTTTCTCCAGTAACCACTAAGCTTCAGCCATAATGTGGAAAAACACATTTGAAGAGATTAGTAGTTATCGCCAGTGCCCAGATGGGCACCCAAACCTGGGATACAGGCCCATTTGGGTGTGACAATTTTACCTGGGAGATACGAACACACCTACATTGGATTATGAAGCATTTCTTCACCTTTTAAAAACCAATACAAATGAGATACCACTATACACCTACTAGAATGGCTAAAATAAAAATAGGGTCAACAACTAAAGCTGGAGAGGATGCAGAAAACCTGGATCACTGACACTGTGCTGGTAGGTATGTACAAAACGAAATATGTATTTACCACGTGACCCTGCAATTACGCTCTACGGTCACTTATTCCAAAGAAATGGAAATTTATGGTAACACAAAATTCTGTACACAAATGCTCATAGCAGTTTTATCTGGAATAGCCCCAAACTAGAAAGAACCCAAATATCCTTCAACAGGGTGAATGGTTCAACTGTGGTACATCCATACCGTGGAATACTACTCAGTAATGAAAAGGATCAAACTACTGATAGATACAACAACCTGGATGAACCTCCAGAGAAATATGCTGAGTGGGGAAAAAAAAGCCAATCTTATATATGATTACATTTATATAATATTCTTGAAGGGTCAAAATTATAGAGATGGAGATCAGATTATTGGTTGCCAGGGGTTAAAGATGAGGGATGGGGTGGGTGAAGAGTGCACAGCACCGCCTTGTACATTGTTTTGCAATTTCCTATGGCTCTAGAGTTATTTTAAAATAGAAAAAAAAAATTTAAACCATATTCTTATATCAGCAGAGCCCTGGGAAACAAAAGTATCCAGATAGCCATGTTCACAGTTGTAGGGTTGGTCAGTTTTACGGTCTCAGCTCTCAGTCGTGGCCATTCTAGGCACCATGCCCTGTAAACTACATTCTTTTCCATTTCTACCTTGTGAAGTATTTACTGTTCTGCTTAGTATTTCATTTTTGCTTTAAGGGCATAAATACATAAACATGAGTATAAATGTAATTTCGTTTCTGAGATAGTTTTAAATATAAGGTATGTAATATATACAAGATTGTAACCATTCTAAAGGATAAAATAGATGAAGAGGAAAAGCATTCTTGAATGATGCTATGTGACAAAGACTTTCCTTGACCAAACTTTCGTCAGGCTCCTCTGAGCTCTCCTCTTGACTAGGCCTCAACCTTGACCTCTGTCCTGGCTGTGTCTGCACAGCCCAATGTTAGCAAGAATCCTGTGCTAAGTCAGTGTAGAGGTAATCCTCCACCCTTGATACCTGATCACTGCGGCCTGTCTTCAGTAAGAATCCTGTTAGGTTGGTTTAGCAAGAATCCCCCTACCCTTGATGTCTCCTCTTAGTTATTTTCCATCCACTGATCCCCTCTCTCTGCTCCTTGGCTATAACTTCCCAGCTGTCTCTGTTGTATTCAGAGTTGAGTCCAACCTCCCTCCCCTACGGCCACTGCAACAGTCCTGAATAAAGTCTTCCTTACTGTTTTAACAAGTGTCAGAATAATTTTCTTGGGCTTCCCTGGTGACGCAGTGGTTAAGAATCCGCCTGCCAATGCAGGGGACACGGGTTCGAGCCCTGGTCCAGGAAGACCCCACGTGTGGTGGAGCAACTAAGCCCGTGTGCCACAACTACGGGCCTGCACTCTAGAGCCCACAAGCCACAACTACTGAGCCCACGTGCCACAACTGCTGAAACCCACGTGCCTAGAGCCCGTGCTCCGCAACAAGAGAAGCCACCGCAATGAGAAGCCCGCACGCCGCAACCAAGAGTAGCCCCCGCTCGCCGCAGCTAGAGAAAGCCCGCACACAGCAACGAAGACCCAACGTGGCCCAAAATAAAAGAAATTTAAGAAATTTAAAAAAAAAAAACAATGAAAGAGAGTACGTAAAAATATTTTAAAGAAAAAAGAATAATTTTAACATATGAAAACTAATGATGATTGATCATGCTCATCAATGAGATTCGGTACTATTTTAGCATATTAGGAGAATTTGTCCTACAAAGGTATATTTTTCAGCAACAAATTAGTTTCCTCACCCATTACAGGGATATTTTTATATATACATGCACACACACAGATATTTGCCTGAAGAGATAGATGCCTTTAGAGTATTACATCCATATAAGACGTTACTCCACTGTGTGTACATGTGTCCACACATGCATGCCTCTGGGTGGGTAGGTATGTATTCATTCCAAGGCTAACAGGTGGAAATATCCATAAAACCAAGACTTCTCTGAAGCCTTTAGTTTGTTTCCACCAAAAGAGAAGGTAACCTAACATTTCTTAAATGCCTGACATGTAACCAATACTCTAAGTGCTTTACACTTCATTTTTTATATATCATTCTTCATTTAGTTATTACATAAACCCTACAAGTTGGTAATAGCATTTCCATTTTATAGGTAAGGAAACTTGGGAGGCTTAAGGAATCAACCCAAGGTCACAGCGCTAGGAAGTGGCACATTAGGGGCCTCACTGGAGGATCTCTGATACTGTGCTTCCAAATCTACTGCCTGGAGTGATTCTCTCAACAACTGTATCACTGTCAAAATGTCAAACACCACTGCACTAGACCTGGCATTTTCTTTTTTTCTTTTGTTTTAAAGAAAGATCCCTTTCTTCCAAGGAAATCTTAACGAGAAGCCCAACATTTTGGAAGAGCAGAAAAGCAGAACACATCCAAGCTCTTCTTGCTGGAAAGGCAGGGAACCAGAGGATGGTCCTTACTCTTGCACGTCTTCCCTCTTCCTGAGTCTGGGCAACATCGTTCTCCTCCTGCCCTGGGCAGCTCTGCAGAAGTCTTAGGGCTCTGAGAAGCAAAGGTCAAGATACTTCACTGGACTACCACTGGCAGGGAATTCTCCAGGGGTGCCTTGCATTTTGCACACCTTAGGAGCAGAGGCACTGACGGCCCTTGTTCCTCATGATCTTTTCAAAGCCTTTTATCTAGCAAACAACCTTGGGAGGTAGAGATAATGTCTCCCTCCAGAGCAATGGGCAGGTGTGTGCTTACTAGCAATAAGAGATTCAGAGTCTCTCAGCTCAGGATCCACACCCGGGAGGCAATTCTCCCGCCTGCCCGCACAACATCTACCTGGGGTCCTCTGTGTTGTCCTGAGGGAAACTGGGAGGCAAGGAGAACGAATGTGAACATGAAGCTCATGCCACTTGCAGTGCCATGAGTAATACAGTCCTCTGTCTCTGACCCAGGAGTCTCAGGTCTTCTGCCAGCATCCAAGAAACGGTGGCAGGCTAAGGTGCTGGTGTGCAAGTGGGATGAAGTCTCAGACACTTCACAGTTCTTGACAACCACCATTTTATAACTTAGTCAACACACACTTATATAGTACTTACTCTGTACCAGGTGCTATTCTAAGTGGTAGACGAACAGTAACTCACTTAATCTTTGTAACAACCTTAGAGTATAGGTACTATGATTATTATTTGCATCTTATTTCCATTTTACAGGGGAGGTAACTGTAATCACACACGATTGAGTAGTTGGATCATTTCCATAAAACGATAAGGATTTGCTGTGCATATTTATAAGCACTAAATGATCTTCCTTTTTTTTTTTTTATTTTAGCACTACCCGGGCCTCCCACTGTTGTGGCCTGTCCCGTTGCGGAGCACAGGCTCCGGACGCGCAGGCTCAGCGGCCACGGCTCACGGGCCCAGCCGCTCCGCGGCATGTGGGATCCTCCCGGACCGGGGCACGAACCCGCGTCCCCTGCGTCGGCAGGCGGACTCTCAACCACTGCGCCACCAGGGAAGCCCTGATCTTCCTTATTAAATGAAAAAACGTACATTGAAACCTCAGACCAATGCAACTGTCCTCCTCTTGTTGGTCTTGAACATAAAGCTCCAGTCTTCGATAAGGGTGACGGAGGACCCCTACACTGTGCGAAAGTATGAAATCATTTTGTCAGTGATGCATCTTGACATTTGGCAATCTGGGAGGAAAAGCGGAAACTATTTCCTTAAAGACTTTCCAGGACCTTGAGTATTTCAAGTGGAAGCTCTTACTTCCTTGGAAAATGGTCACAATTCCAACAAACTGAATACTAACAACATAAGCATCCTCCCCAAATTAGACCCCCGATAGCGAGCTTTCAACACTTTGGAGGTTATCTTTACTTTATAAAGCTCGGCCTCTTGACATGCTCTGGCTAGCGAGTAGAAGAGAAAGTGATCAACAGGCTTAGAAATCCAGACTCTCACATGAATGTATGCTGTGAACCAGCCCCACTTCCATTCATATAAACTCTTTAGAATTAGCTACATTACTACAGGAGCC
Organism: Delphinapterus leucas; assembly: GCF_059928025.1. Classification (NCBI taxonomy): domain Eukaryota; kingdom Metazoa; phylum Chordata; class Mammalia; order Artiodactyla; family Monodontidae; genus Delphinapterus; species Delphinapterus leucas. The sequence goes on along the minus strand of NC_143150.1, from coordinate 126,723,255 downwards.
CCTTTTGGATTATTTCGAACATACTTGGGGAAAGGCAACAAGCTGTATCTCTTTGGTGAATGATTAGAAAGGTAGGTAGACTGAAAAATGAACGTCAAGAACAATCTGAAATGGAAGATGTAAACAGACGTTGCACAAGAAATGCAAATGGCCCTTAATATACTCAAAGTTGCTCAACATCACTCACAAGAGAAATGTACACAGCGGTATCTCTTTTCATGGATCAAGTAGACAAAGATGTACACGGTGGACAATGCCCTGTCTTGGGGAGGCTCTGAGGAAGCACTCCCACACCCTGGGTAGGCAAATTTAGTTATTCGTCAAAATTAGAAACTGCAATACACCCTTTGACCCAGCAATCTCACTCCTGGGGATTTACAATTCAGACACACATCCTCCACACAAACTGGCGAATGCACAAGCCTTTTCTATGTACATTGTTTAATGGCAAAAGACTGGACACAACCAATGCGACCAGTACGAAAAGGATCAAGTGAATTATGGTATATTGTCACTACGGAAGGCTATGCAGTTGTTGGGAAAAAAAGAAAAAAGAAAGGACGGAGGGAAGCTCTTTGTGCACTGTTATGAAAAGACCTCCAGGAAAAATTGTAATGTGAAAAAAAAAAGAAAAGGTTGCAAATAGGGTATACGGAACGCCACTATTTATGTAAAATGAGAGAAATATATTTGTATCTGCCTATGACAATCAGAAAAAATTGCTGGGCGTCTGCCATCAACACCTAGAAATAAATAACATCATAGGAGCCACAGAGTATATTTCACCACTTCCGGTAGCTTAGAAGTGACAGTGTTTGTATACCAATTAGGGATCCCAGAAATCTTCTGAAGAAGTTTTTCTTCAAGATGCTAGTATTCAAATTAGCATAAGGATCAGACATGGAAAACAATCCTCTGAGTTGACTGTTTCAATCAACTTTTGAAGCCCCCTGGGATCACAGTTAGGGCTTGTGTCTATCCCAATTACTTTCATACTGTTTCTTTAAATGATCCACAGCTAATCAGCAATTTACCTGGTTAAAATTCAGTTTGGGAGTGCTTTGAAGGGGACGCTCCCTTCTTAGGTTTTCTGCCTGCAGACACAGGATTTGCAAAGGAGCTAACAACAAAGGGATTTAATCAGAAAACAAGAGCAAACGGTTGATTTTTGAAGAGGAACCACGAATACATATTCTTGTGGGCTCTTGCCTGATTACATTTGTTAATAAGGAATGCCAAAACGTGTGCACCAAAAACCCTTCAAGGTCTTTTGGTAGCAAATTATACTTGTAAATTTGATATCAGATGATCACTGGAAGAACTCACACTCTTTGAAGATTTGAATTCATAAACGTATGAAAGAAATAAACGTTTTTTTCCTCTAGTGATAGAAAGTATTAAACGGCAGGGAAAAAAATGTGCTTGAAATCAACTGAGGAAATAATGCATTTTGAAAATTATTCAATAAAAATGTTAAATAGGAAAAATATGTTGGGCCAGTTTTGACTGGATGAATAAACCAGAAATATGCAATGGACAAACTTAAGGATGATGGGCTGAGAAGTATCCCATCAACCTCCCCGTCTTATTTAATTTTTTCGTTATTCAACTATGCCACAGTCATCTGTTCCATCCCCATAAGACAAAGAAAGGAACACTACTTCAGATCAGCAGAAAACTGGCCAGCCTCTTGGAGCCTTTAAGAGGGCAGTGGCTCCGGATCAAGGAGAAACGAATGTCTTTGAAGACTGCATCTTAGATTGTTCTGTTAATACATAAAATCCTCTCTCTTTAGCATGCAGAAGACTCATTTCAAAAGGAAAAGGCAAGTCCATGAGGATTACTTTGGCTTCCTGGAGGTCAGAACTAAATACACAAAATGAATAAAATGACACTGAAATAAACAAGAATGTGAAATTGCTCATCCACAGGAATGATGTAACGAATCCCGACATAATTTCCAGGCAGAGAAGCAAAACTAGGTCAAAGCACGTTGGCCTAACATAATAAGCATTTTTGCTCCCAGAATTTTACCATGTAGGTTGTGTCTGCAGGCATTAATGTCTTCTGTTATCAATGTTCGGGGCTGTCACAAACTATTCATATCTTATCACTCTTTGTTAGCTAAACCAAAACAATGTAGTTTACATGTGGACTATTCAATTCTGACAGCTGAAATGTTAGAGAGGGGAAATGTTAAAAATATTCAGAAAGTGTCTCCTCCAGGCTAAGAAGCATTAAACAATAAATATTCATTATTTAATAGTCTCCTATCGTGTTTTTCTCTACACAGAAAGCCATACCTCTCTCAATCAATTATTACGACTTCGTTTCCTTCTTTCACTCACAGTCATATAAAAAGGGCAGCCGCGTCAATATCTCCTTAGAAATCCACTTTGAACACTGACCAAGGAAAAAAACCGCGGCACTCACTGGAGAGCCAATTTTTCTATTCTGCTTTCCCCATAGGTTGACTGAAAGAACTCACACTTTCTTCTCCCTTCTATTTGTTCCAGTTCACTTTTCTGCACTATCTCCACCAAGCCCAGCTGACTAATTCGTAGAAAAAAAGGCCTCATCTCACTCCTTAAACTTTCTTCTGTGTAAACATAATCCTCCTAGTTTTTACTCGACAAAGTAGCACAAAAGCAAGTATAAGACTAGTTGGTTTTTTTCCTAAGAGCGATACAGTCTTTCCTGATTCTTGATTCACTCTAAACCATCAAGCTATTTGAAAATTGTGCTGGGATTTATTAGCACATTAAATTAGTATGTTACCCCCAAACATCCAAATTACACCTTACTAGAAGGCACGCAGTACAGTCAAAAGAGAATAAGATAAGGAAACTAGAAGACGACCCAGGTTCTAAATGTAAACTTTGCTCCCTGATGGAAGGTAAAGCATTCCCCTGTACGAACATTTTCAAGCCATGAACGCTCAACTTTTAACCAGAACTTTCTGTCTGACTTCCTAATGCATCTCCTATAGGAGACTTGATTCTGTGTAGATTTCTAATATTTGGTGATGCCTTCCATTTACATTTCGCTTTATCTGGCCACCCATGTAGTTACTGGTAACTCAGCAGGGCACTCAACGAATTCCAGTTGTCCACAAACAGCTCCTTTGCTCTTCATTGCTTAGGGAAGTTCACTTCAAAATACATGCAACTGAAGCCACACTTCACAAGTGGACATATAACAAGTAAGACAGTCTACCTCGTGGACCCTTTGAAAATGTATTAGTCCTGGTGTCTCCATAAACCACTCAGTGTCTCAGATATTTCTACTTCATCAATTTACCCGTAACTCTCAGATGGTCTGTCACACCCAGAAGCAGTGAAAATGCTTTGTCCAGCACATGACTTGATTTTCACTGCAGAAAATGTGGCCGCCATCTGCATGGGGCAGAGCGTAAGACTTCAGTGTCCTTCCAGAAACAGACGCTCAGTTGCTGAGTGACCTTGGGCACGCCACTCATCTGGCAAAATAAACCCACTGCACACGGACCAAAGGCTAAAACATCAGGTTGGGCTCAGTGAGAAGAAGCAGCAGATTCATCTCTGTTTTTAGGCTTTGAGCTGTTGGACAGCATGTCCCATTTCTTAACCATTTCTGTAGTCCCATCAAGGAGTGTATAAGACAAGCTGCCTACCGAGCTCTGGGTTGTGGCCTCACCCAGAACACTACCGAGAGGACTAGATGGCTAAGCAACCACAATCTAATTTTTCTCTAATGTCAATCCATTCAGGCCTTTGCTCTTTCCCCAACCTTTCTAATGCCCTTTCTTCCTCACACCCCTCTGATCTTAAAGGGCATTTTCCATTCTCTTTCCTGCCAAAATTCATCCAGCATGCACCTGAAAAATATTTGATTCTTCTTTCATTTTATTTTTTATTTGTTTTTCATTGCAGGACAGTTGATTTACAATGTTGTGCTAGTTTCAGCTGTACAGCAAAGTGACTGTTATACATATACATGTATCTCTATTGTTTCCAGATTCTTTTCCCTTATAGGTTATTACAAAATATTGAGTATAGTTCCCTGTGCTATACAGCAGGTCCTTGTTGGTTATCTATTTTATATATACTAGGATGTATACGTTAATCCCAAACTCCTAATTTATTCCTCTCCCCCGCTTCCCCTTTGATAACTATAAGTTTGTTTTCTATGTGTGTGGCTCTGTTTTGTATATAATTTCATCTGTATCACTTTTTTTAGATTCCCCATATAAGTGGTATATGATATTTGTCTTTGTCTGACTTACTTCACTTAGTATGATAATCTCTAGGTCCATCAATGTTGCTGCAAATGGCAAAAAATATTTATTGATTCTTATTGGGTGTCAAGGCACTGTGCTTGGACTTGAGGTTTTCAAGGTAATTAAGACGTAACTCTTGCTCTTGAGTAACTCAGTCCCGAGACAGGCAGACAAACGAGTAACTGGAAATATATACACCGTTTAGGATACTTCTGTGGATAAGAGGAAGTTCCAGCTATATCCTTTCCATTTATTGTGATCCAAACAGACAGTGCTCAGCGTACAAAGACTGCACTTACAAACAACCCAAACCCACAAACGCCACCAACTCCCCTCACTCGGTCCCCTGTGGTTCCCTGGCTGTCATTCACAAAGACCCCAGGGAGTCCAGAAGTTCCGTCAGGATGCTGAGAAAAGAACAAGTGAAGAGGTTCAACCCACTGGCAGACACACCAGCAAGTCCCGTCTGCCAAAGGCACAACCCTGCCCGCAAATATTGTCCCTGAAAGAGCATTCGTGATTTCTGCAGCTCCAGGCTCTAGTGGCTGCTATTTCCCCAATTAAAGGTTCATCCTGAGGGTTTAAGGGCTGAGTCAAGAGTTTTAGCGCATTCATATTGTTCCTCTCCCAACATCGGGTTGAGACTATTGTCTAGAAGAAACAGGAGTGTGGTTTGGAGGTGGGAGAGGGGAGGGTGGGAAGATGGGAAATTATGGGAACTCAATTCACTGTGTATTAGGATAGGCCTGGGAGACACATCCCAGTGGGACCCAGAAGATACTAGAAGGGTGGAGAAAGGTGAAAACTAGCGCAAACCTTTCCTATTTCAGATTTGCAAGACTGGCCTGTTACCAAGAGTTTGGCAACCCCTTCTCCTTCTATGTTCCGTCCTGTATAACATGGAAGCATGTCTTCAAATGCAGAACTTAATCAGATTGGTTATTTTTTAAAATAGTGTTTTAGTCTCAATCATTGCACCATTTCTCACTGGAAAATGTTCCGGGTTTCGAACAACAAACTCTTAGAGCACAAGCATTCCTAGATTGGGGACTGCCTATGAGTTATTTTTTTCTATTGAGAAAAATTAATTGACTATTTACTAATTATGGTAAACTTATTTAAACTAGGAATTCATAAATTCCTACAAATGGATATGTGGGTAAAAATTAACTAAATTTCACAATTACAAATCATTTCTCAAGTCTCAGTTCAGGAAAGTTTTGGCTACCATCAATTTATTAAGCGGATTCTTACCCATATAAATATAGCTGCAGGGACTGTAGCAAAACCATGTTTGCAGCCCCAAAGTGGCCTGACGTCTAATAATCACTTAGAGTAGTTTTACTGAATTAACTAAGGAATATACTCATTCTGTAAGTTAGTCAGTAAATGTCCCTGAATGATATAAGAAATGAAGGCGAGCCTTTGTATTATTTCTCCTTTTTGACTATTGCAACATAAATATTTGACTGTATATAAAAATCTACTACTGATGATCAGCACCTCTTCCTTTTTTTTTTTTGGTTGCCGTTTTTACTTAGAATTCTCTTTTATAGCACAAGGCACGTAAGTTCTTAGAGTTTTGTTTTGTTTTGTTTTGCTTTAAAGGAAAGTCCCTTCTAAGCATTTTTTTTCAGTGCCTCAATTTTCTCACCTCCTTAACACCACGTGACCTTCTGTAGGCCATTAACTATTCTGCTCTGTGTCAATGTACTGTCTTCCTCTGGCGGGAAAAAAGATCTTGTGGATCTGGAAGGCTCCCTAATATTTTGTCCTTTCATTTAAAGGAATTTCTAGAGCCTGCCAGTTCATAAAGCTAGGCAAACAATCTTCTACAACAGAACCCCTGAGATGCGTTTCATGTGAAATAAAAGGAATTAATAATGAGGCAGAAAGCATCGTGTTGATAAACTGTCCCATATCTTAATGGAGATTAGACTCCTGTTTGACCTGGCTTTGGAGCCCTTTCTTTAATCTCAGTGTATTTGATATTCTCTTCCTTGAATGAACTCCGTTTCACTGTGGCTTTGGTCACAAGATTAAAGAATCGCTAGCTAATTGTTCCAAATAAGCAAAGCAATTCCGTCTGATTCTGATCCCGGCTCCCAGCAGAGGCGTCCACCGCCTGGCCTTCCATCATAGACACTTCAAGCCTGACCTCTGCAGGTGGATAATTGAAATGCACACTGCCCAATCAGATCTGGGTATTTCTTTTTAAAAATCCCACCAAGTTCTGAAAACACAAACATTCATATGTGCAACGGGGAAACTGATATAATATGCTGGACTTCCCTTTTGTTTTGTAAGTGGCTTTTTGAAAGTAGCAACCTCTTGATTGAAAAGCATTTAAATTACATCTGCAACATACGCCGGGCTGGTCGTGGTTAGCCATTAATTCTTTTTGCCTGTTGAGAAAAATCCAAACGATTTGGATGAACTGTGATCCTCAAATCATGCAGGCTTAAAAGTGCCCTGATCAGCCCCACCTTTTTCTAATCAAACAAATTACTCTTTGTTCAGTGACCAAATCCCCCTCTTTCACCAACGCACAGCCCAGGTTGCCATAGCTACCTTGGATGTCTATTTACTACACGGGATCAAAGCCAGGAGACATAAACATACACACGTAGCCTTAAAACTTGCTGGAATGTCTGAGGATAACATGCAACTACCAATTAAAGGATTTGCTCGCGGCCTACGCGGTCCCTAGCCAGGCAAACTACGAGTACACGTCATAAGGAATGGCAAAGAAAAGCCAACTTGAAAACACGATTTCAACACGACCAATAAAGATCTTTAATCTGACAGTAAGTCACGACTATAACATTCCCTGCCAAGGAGAGACAGTAGGGAAGAAATGAAAATTCTAATGTGCGCTGAAGATACTGGACCTCCAAAGCACGTGCTTTATGATGACGTAGAGGGGTGGGATAGGGAGGGTGGGAGGGAGGCTCAAGAGGGAGGGGACATGGGGACATCCGTATGCATATGGCTGATTCGCTTTGTTGCACAGCAGAAACACTATTTTGTAAAGCAATTATACTCCAATAAAGATATAAAAAATAAAACCAAACCAAACCAGAAAAACTTAAATAAAACCCTACAATGTCCGGTGAAATGTCCGGTTAGTTTCAGTATCTTTCTAGTTGGTGTCATAAAAGCTGCCTCATCTCAGTGTTGGGACAAATGAGAACAGAAATGCCTTTTACACTTTTACACGCTTGACTTTCAAATGAAGGAAAACATAAAACATACTTGGAACACCATATGCTGGTTACAGAATAAGAAAGGGGAAGCTGTAAGAGAGTCCCCTTTTAATCCCTAGATTCACTGTTGATTCTGAGCCTGTGACAAGTAGCCTGTCTTTCTGGGTGGGTAGTATTCATCTCAGACTTGTACCTAATTTGCTGTGTATCCTATACTTCAACTTTCTCCGCCTTCACCTCACCAGTTGTTCAATGAGGATCAAAATGCCACCTCATTCTCTCCTGGGGATGTGGCAGAGAATAAATAGATCATGTTCCTAAAGGACTTTCTAATCCTCAAAGGAAAGATTAATACAAAGACATTCATTATTAAACCAGATGTCCTTGGGCATTTTAATTCCAATCTGAAGAATGCAAAACGGGCTAAATCAAACTGAGTCACAGCTTCCTCGTAAGAGCAACATCCTAGCCTTGTGAATTTAGCGGCTGCTTTAAAGCGCTGGCTCACCGCCTTCTCCTTTCCCTTCACGCTATAAGGCGACCGCAAGGATGTTTCAGTCCATCAGAAATAGAGTGAGTACCCTCTTCCCTTGGAGTGTTTTTTAAAATCATCAGGATATTAAAAGCACAAACTATATCTGGTAGGCAATTTTGTCTGAAGAACGTGATTCCCCCCCCCCCCCGGCGTGAGAAAGAATTATTTGTTCTTATTTGTAGGGACAATGGGTGGCGTGCTATTTCAGGATATTTGCAGTTGTGGGAATGCCACAGGCAAACCTGTTGTTTTTGGCTGGGCTGCTAGAACAGGTGGCCATGCCTTTCCTTTTGCCTGGGAACACAGCAAATTCCTTCTCAAGGAAGTTTCAGAAGTTTCCCTTTTATGATCAGAGGGCAGAGAAAGGTTGGCACACGCTTTAAAATTACTTCCTGATAAAGGCAAATAGGGTTCACCCTTTTCTTTTGGCCTAACTCAGCGTGACCTTAGGAACACTCAAAGAATACTATCCCTCTGCACCATTCTTTTGCCGCCAACCTAGCAGAAGGCAAATCCCCTCTGAACCTCATCGCCAGTCAGGCAGCTTTCTAATTCTGCAGGCCACTTCTGGCTACCCGCTGTGGCTAGTCAGGGGCGGGGGTCTCTCGGCTGCCACGCCATTGTTCAGCATTTGTGCAGCCCTAGGGACGGATCACTCCTCAGCGAAGAGATTGGATTTCACTGCTGAGCTGATGACACATGGACCTGTTTGATAGTTAACCCTGCAAATCCAGCTGGGGCTGCCGGGCTGAGATGACAAATTGGCTGGTGGGTGCAATTCACCCCACCTGGATGCAAGTTTTCCCCCAAGAGAAACTCAAATCAACTTAGGTTTAATCCAAGTCAATAACTCCACCATCTCCTTCCCCTCCACATTCTTGTTCTGGCTGTTGCGGAACAACGTGTCAGATTCCTGAAACGCTGGACTGCCCAGATTCTTTGGATGGGCCATGACTCTTTCCCCCTCCTTTTTTGCCCGCCTCCCATCCCACCCCTAGCCCACCCTCTTTTCAAGGACTGCACAGGCCAAAAACTTATTGGACATACAGAGTTGTGGGATGAAAAGCTGCTGGGAGTTCCCTGGTAGCGCAGGGGTTAAGAATCCGCCTGCTAATCCAAGGAACACGGGTTCGAGCCCTGGTCCAGGAAGATCCCACAAGCCGCGGAGGAACTAAGCTCGTGCGCCACAACTACTGAGCCTGCGCTCTAGAGCCCGCGAGCCACAACTACTGAGCCCATGCGCCACAACTACTGAAGCCCGCGCACCTACAGCCCATGCTCCGCAACGAGAAGCCACCGCAGTGAGAAGCCCACGCACCGCAACGAAGAGTAGCCCCCGCTCGCTGCAACTAGAGAAAGCCCGCACACAGCAACGAAAACCCAACACAGCCAAAAATAAATAAGTAAATAAATTTATATTTAAAAAAAAAAAGAAAAGCTGCCCATTCATTAAATGACTAAGGAGTTATTCCATGTGTACCCTTAAAACTTCACTACCGGGCTGAATTCCAATTCACATGAATGCCAGAAGGAGCCAGGCATGAGAAAAATCATGCCAAGCTCGGGACAGCACGCCTCTGGCATCAGGCACAGGGAGTGCCTCCATTCCAGAGGAATCGTGTGGGAACAGAGATTCTGAAAAGTGAGCTCGGACACCACCGAGAGGACAGGTGGCTCCGCGCTGGATCAAATGACTTTCTTTGTTCCAGCCAAGGACCTTTGTCAAAAATGTTTTGCGTTCCTCTTTCTCCTTTTGCTAAATCCTTTCCATTTAGGCTTCTCGCTTCTTTTCCCCATCCCATCGGACTGCTCGTAAAAAGAATGGGGTCAGACCAATAAGTTTGCAGAACTTGAAACTGATCAGGGGCCCAGTCTCCAGCAAGGCAAGAGCAATTGACTGGAAACACACACACACACAGCACTTGCCGGAATACGCGTGCTTTTCTATGCTCACTGCCACTTGCCAAGCACACTTGCTTAGCGAGCAGGTGAGGGGGCCAGAGGCAGAGGGTCTTTTCAAAACCTGAGCGTACGGAGAGCTCTGCTTCACCTCCCCAGGCTGCAGGAAACGGACAGAAAGTTCTAACCCCCTCGCCCCAGCCCCTAAACGCAAAGTTTGCTTCCTATGCAAATCACTTTGCCCAAATCGCACAGGGCGGCCAGCACCCAACCCACTTAGAAGAAGGAAGTGCAGAGCTTGTCTGGTGGTAATATGGATGCTAACTTTTCCCACCCACATTTACTAAGAGCTGGCAAGGGCGGTATCGCTCCTCTTGGAATTCTCTGCCCTTGTCAGCCTACTAGCATGTTTTTCCAGCCTTTCAGCCCTTTATATGAGTACTGATCTTGATACTGAAATATTGACATAAGATTCTTCTAGAACTTTGGTTGAGTTATAAATCACACCCTTTTCTTGGCTTGGTACACTCACTTTTTTCTTTTCTTACTGGCAAAGCTATAAACCTCGGCCTGGGCTGATAAGGAATTTTATCACCATGCCCCGCAGCCACAGAAGAAGCTGCTGGTTTAGAAGCCTTTTCAAAGACTCATGGAAGTCATCCCCGAGCCGTTTCTCAGCTCACTACTTTCAGGGCTGTCTTCGCACGTCCAGAAGCAATAACAGTTTCAAAACTGCTAGAACATAAAAACAAATCTGCATTTTTCTGGAAGGACTGTCTGTGCTAATTTCGGGCTGGTTCCGCCTTCTCAGCCATAAACACAGTAAGTGCTCAGGATGGGAAGCCAAAATGAGATACGAGGCCCCGTGTAATTCTTTTTCAGGATATTCAGTTGTCTTTATTCTCACCCAAAGCATAGGAGAGAGGCTCAGAGCTCGAGATAGATCCTGAACAATAACTTCCAGCCGCTGCAAACTGGAATTGATTTACATATTCTAAGAACCGCTCTTAAGCCCTTTACAATGACTGCCTGACATCACCAATTCCCATGGAGAGAGGTGGGGGGAACCTCAGGAAATCTGCTTCTTGGGTTCCTTTAGGAAAATGCAGCCCCGTCTTTCCGCCAAATGGAAGGACTCGGCCAGGCATCTGCTCATCCGCAGTCACATCCCAGGGGTCCCAAGCGGCGCCCTCCCTCTCCACCCACCCGTGCAGCCCCCCGGAGCTCACCTGCCTCATGTTTAGACTTCCATCACCCATCCGGCAGGGAGCGAGCCGCCTCGAAGCCCACGCAGCGGTCTTCCAGGGGGAAACACCAAACCCAACAGAAGCCCGCAAGACAAAAGCAACTCAGCGAGATCCCCCGGCAGCTGGGAGCACGTTTTCTTCCTCTTTTTCTTTGATCTGTTGCTACACGCACTCTGCCCAAGACAACGTCAAGTTTCTCAAGCTTTGCTTCCTAGCCTATGAAAAGTCGGGCGCAGGGAAGCGAGGACCGCCTGGCTCTTATTTCAAATCGGGTCTCAGAGACGTCGTAGGTGGCTGGCTGGGGCCCCGGAGGAGTCTCGCCAATCAGGAGGAGGGGGTGGGCCCTGGGAGCCGGAGGGGCTGTCTCCGCGAGGATTCGAGAGCTTTCAGGATTTCAAGGACTGGAGGCAGCTGGAAACAGTCTCCGAGCTGAGCTCCCGAAGTAAAAGATGCGTTCTATTCTTATCTCACAGCTCTGGGTCTGCCCAAAGCTTAACTAGCTTAAGGCCTGGCCTTTTAAGAGCTCCCTAAAAGCACGCAAGCATTTGGAAGGGGCAGAATGATTTGAGCCAGAAAAGTGCACACTCAGGGATCAGACGGATTTTCAAAAGGGTATCTTGCCCCAAACACTGGGGAGGAAACCAAATTGTTACTCAGAACACCTGAATTGAAACCAGCACTCAGGGGAGGAGGGTGTCACCCACCTCACTTCCATACAGATGAACTGTATAGCCATCTAAGAAGCACAAATCTTAATGGGAACGTGCACACAAACCTGCTGAAACACGGCAAATGAACAAGTATCTCTAACTAGTGACGGCCCGAGGCACAATTTTAAATAAAACTGTTATTAGAAAAACAGGCACTGGTGTTTGGTTAAGAAGAAAAAAATTTTAAACAAGTGTGTCTACCTTTCACTAAGGTTCACCTTACCTACAAGGTTGATCTGGTGAACTTATTAAAAGGGACGAACCGGACATCCTCTCAGCTGGATGGGAGGAGAGCTAGCTGGCTTCTTAGCAAACTTAAACCCACACTTAAAAAGCATTTCCAGGGCTTCCCTGGCGGCGCAGTGGTTAAGAATCCGCCTGCCGATGCAGGGGACACGGGTTTGAGCCCTGGTCCGGGAAGGTCCCTACATGCCGCGGAGCAACTAAGCCCCTGAGCCACGGCCATCCCAACTAGAGAAAACCCGCACGCAGCAACGAAGACCCAATCAAAAAAAAAAAAAAAGAAAAAAAACATTTCCAAAGTTGGCTTTCTTAGTTTACTGTAAACAGTAACTCTTTTCAACTCTTAACCAATATGATCGCAGTGGGAACCTGCCTTTTGGGTGGCAAAAAGTGCAAGCCGAGCAAAGACTACTTTGTGTAGCACCAGTGATATAGTTTTTTCCCAAAGAAGTGGCCAAAATTTTGTGAGATTAATTCAAGAAAGAAAAAATTTTGGTATCAGAGAGGGGAAAAAAACCCAACTTAGCAAATAATGAATGGGCAGCTTCAGGTGTGTCAGCTGTATGGGTTCAATAGATGTCAGCTGTGCCCAGTGCTGTGAAAACTTGGCAGCCCAGTATCTGGACCTGGAGGTCTGCAGCCCCGTTCCAGCCGCAACCCCCCCCCCCACGCTACCTTAGCAAGTTAAGGGACCACCTAGTGACACAAGCTGACCTCAGTCCTCCTCTTGTATTTACTACAGAGCCCTTGATTATGACCTAGACCAGGGTTTCTCAACCTCAGCACTACTGACATTTGGGGTGAGATCATTCTCTGTGGTGGGCACTGTGCTGTGCACTGTGGGGTGTTTAGCAGCATCCCTGGCCTCAGCCCACCAGATGCCAGGAGCCCTTCCACAGTCATGACAATCCATAATGTCTCCAGACAACACCAAGGGCAAAATCATACCCAATTGAGAACCACTGATGTACCCGCCTTTGAAATACTGGTTCTCAAACTTAACTGTGCAAAGAAACCTCTGAGGACATTGTGAAAAATGCCAATCCCTGGGCCTCTTACTCCAAGGGAATCTGATCAGTAGGTCTGAGGAGGAGCCTGGGAATCTGCATTTTATCCCAGTGCCAAAGGACGCTGATTCACTTCAAGAAATACTGTACCTATTCCTGACCTAGGTATGCCCTCAGCCCCAGGACACAGGAAACTACCCAGGGCTGCTACCATTAAACATCACCGGAGTTAAATCCCAAGGCATATCTATTTATCACCTTCAACAGAAGCTTCTCACGACTGCATTTGCCTTCAGCTGTCATCACCTCCAAGGCAAATATGACCTGGGATTTCCTCCTGCAGTCTCTGGGCCCTGTCAAAGTTTCATCCATCTTTCTTCTCCTTTGGCCCGTTCCCACCCCATCCTACAAGGTCAAAATGTCACCACTCTTCTGTGGCTTCCCCAAACGCCCCAAGACAAAGTAATCCCTTCTCTCCTCTCTACAGTTTATAGACACTGAGTGATGTGCTGGTAAATGTTTCACAACCAGCTCTCAAAAAAAAAAAAAAAAAAAGCCAAGATTTGTTGCAGCCTTTGCCAATTTCCATAGTGTTAACAGTCCCTTGTTTCCCGCAGTAAGGACCCTAAACACAGAGGTGGGAAGAGCTGTGCTGAGCCAGGAGATGGTAAGCAACAGCTTGAGCAAACCGTGATACATCTCTGCTGTTTCACGTCTAAGTTGCACCGTAACCTTCTATTCTTCAATCTGTCTCTCTTAGCAAACTATAAAACTCTCGAGGGCAAGAATGGGATCCTATTCATCTTTGTAACCCAGCCACCTTCATCGTACCCACGCGCCCACAGCGCAGGAGGTAGTCAACAAACGTGTGCGGAAAGAGAACGAAATGCTTCCCTGAGAAAAGGGACACCAATGTGACTGCGGCCAATGCCATGTTATGGAAGGGAAAAGAATCTCTTGGGAAATTCAACTATTAAAGTTACACTTTTACCATAATTTAATATCTATTCTGTATTTATGACAACAATAAGCATAATGCCATCTTTATCCTAACACTCCCACATCCAAGGTCACAGTGCAAGAGAAGAGACCAGCCTCCTAAAACACAACCTTACCTTCATGGACGTATTTGTGACACAGTCTATTTTCTACGTTTTCATATGAAGGCATCACACACTTCTACATGTACATAATAGACATCTTATCAGCTACAGATGACAAGATCTCTAGGAGGAATACGTATATGATAATCTCCGGGAGGTGCATGAAAGGGCAGTTCCACTGGTAAGAGATACAGTGATGGATTGTTGGCTCTCTCTCCCATCTTCTCATTATGCATAAGGACAGGAACGCCTACGGTGGGGTTATTAACAAACACTACTTATGAGTATCTACTCATATCTACTACCTATGAGTATAAGCCAAGCATTTTGCCAGGCACTTTACAAATATGCACCATTTCATCTGCACCAAAATACCAAAACATAGACGTCACCACTATCAGGCTAAGCGTGAACACACAGGATCGTTGAGGCAAAGAACCCAAGGTCTGAGAGTTATCAATTGCTGTACTAGGAATTAAACTTATGTGTTTGGGATGAGAATTACTCTGCTTTTTGTTGTAAAATATGCTGTCTCCAGAAATGATTCCTAAAACTCTTAAGAAGGGGCTTCCCTGGTGGCGCAGTGGTTAAGAATCCGCCTGCCAACGCAGGGGACACGGGTTCGAGCCCTGGTCCGGGAAGATCCCACATGCCGCGGAGCAAGTAAGCCCGTGCGCCACAACTACTAAGCCTGCGGTCTAAAGCCCGTGAGCCACACTACTGAAGCCCGTGTGCCTAGAGCCCATGCTCCGCAAAAAGACAAGCCACCGCAATAAGAAGCCTGCGCACAGCAACCAAAGAGTAGCCCCCGCTCGCCGCAACTAGAGAAAGCCCATGCACAGCAACGAAGACCCAACGCAGCCAAAAATAAATAATTAATTAATTTAAAAAAGAACTCTTAAGAAAAGGGAACAACGTAAATAAATGAAGTCTACTTTTTCATTTACAAATAACCATACTTTTTCAACATTTCTAATTCAATAAACGGCCCTTTAGGGGTTGTCCGTTAAGGGAGGATTAGATCCACTTACTGGAAACAGTGTAAGCAAGTAAACTGAAGCAAGTAAAGAAACGTGCTTCACCAAAGGTTCAGATGTTCTGTTCCCTGGGCTGTGATTAACAGCATTTGCAAATGGCAGCTGAAGGGATGTGGTAGTCTTGGCAAATCTTTCCTAAGACAGCAGCCGAGGTGATGATCCTGTGTAGTTACGTGCAGGTCTGGTTATAAACAGACCTCCACAGCAAACATAACATGGGTTCCTGGGCCAGTGGTCTTGGACAGGCCCTACTGGACATGGATGGACACTGGGATAACACCTGAGAGGACAATTAACAGTACCTGTGCTACCTCTTTCAGTGTTCTGTTAGGTCAAAGCATATGGGATTATGTGTACATAAAAAATGGTTGACTATTCCTATAGTTTACTGAGATATGTATCAGGACATATCATCAAAAGTCAATGAAAACCAAGCTGAAGGTGCCTACTCAGCCACCTGGAAAATGCCTGCTGCAAGGGCACAGTCTTGAGGGGCTATAAAAAGACATTTTATTCTCCCTCAGAAGTTCCAGAAATCCAGTTGCTTTATGCTTATGGCAGCCATGGAAAATCTGAGGTGATTAGTGTAGGTGATTTAAGTGGACAAGGACGTGAGTCCCTACTTAGGAAAAACAAAAAGAAAAGAAAGAAAATCCCACCTATAGTTCTTATAGGATGTCATAAAAAAGAAACAAGTTTCTACTCACTGAGTACAAGTACTCATTCAGTGAGTTTCGTTCAGTTGGTTAACCAAAGCAATGTGGCATACCACAAGCATGGGTTGCAAATACGATTTGGAGTCCATTTTTGATGTTAATGTGGCCACAAAACTGGCTGATAGATGTCACGTAAACCAAATGACATCTCTAAGCCCAAGGTTTTTCAGGGGACAGTTGGGCAAATTAGGGACTGAATATTTGCGTCCCTCCCCAAATTCATATGTTGAAATCCTAACCCCCAATATGATGGTATTAGAAGGTGGTATCTTTGGGAGGTGATCAGGTCATGAGGGTGGAGCCCCCATGCATGGGATTAGTGCCCTTGTAAAGGAGACCCCAGAGAGCTCTCTCGCCCCTTCTGCTACCTGAGGACACAGAAAGAGGACGGCCGTCTGCAGCAGGAAGTAGGCTTTCACCACACCCAGAATCTGTCAGAACCTTGATCTTGGAACCCCTGGCCTCTAGAACTGTGAGAAATACATTTCTGTTGTTTATAAGCCACCCAGTCTATGGTACTTTGTTACAGCAGATCAAATGGACTAAGACAAATGAAATCATATATGGGGAAGTTTTTTGCAACTATTGCTTACTGTATGAATTTGGATGACAGACTCTGGAAAGAAGGGAAGAAATCTGTGGATATAGAAACAGAACAAATAGACACACCATGAGGAAACTTTTAGGAGAATATATCCTAAAGGGCAGACTTTCAGACAGGACAGGGCTGACTAGTCATCAGGGCTCAATTTTAAATAAATTGAGCTTGACATTTCATCACGTGAAAATTAAGGAGTTAAAACAATCATGTTATCTTAAATTTTAACTATAACTTACCATTTAATGATTCTATGCTTTTAGAGGTGAAATATTTTGACATTGTTTAGTTTTTGTTGATTAACTATGGCAATCCTTCGTTATTTTCCTCTTAATGATCTGATAAAGGTGTATGCATGAATTTAGCAAAAGCTTTTGTGGAATTCCCCTACTTTCAAAAATTCTCTACACTCCCAATTGAACCTTCTGCTTCATGTCAACTTAATAATATCTTACTTCTCAAGAGCTTCAATTTCTGAATCATCCACTTTTCCTTACTATAATCTTACATTTAAATTTATAAGAGAAAAATTATTATAATAATTTATCTTTTACTTCTCTTATTAACCACTTTTCTAGATTCTGAGGTCATTGAGACCTTTGTCAGTCTGGCTTCTGTAGAGAATCAGAACCAATGGCATATTTAACATATATACTGAAATGTATTACAAGAACTTGACTTATGTGATTATGAGTACTGGTACGTCTGACATCCATAGGGCAGGTGGATAGGAGCTCATTCTATAGTTATCAGGCAAAATTTCTTCTTCCTCAGGGAGAACTCGGTTTTGCTCTTCAGCTGAATGGACAAACCCACCAACGCTATCAAAGATAATCTCCTTTACTTAAAGTCAACCGATTATAGATGTTAACCACATCTACAGAATACCTTCACAGCAACACCTAGACTGGAGTTTGATTGAATAACTGTACTATAGCCTAGCCAAGGGACTGCTGTATGTCCCTTCTAACAAGTAGCACAGAGGATATGATCAATCAGTCAATGAAAAATGTTCACTGAATTGTTGTGAATAATAGTAATAATAATAATTGAAAAACCTCCACTAGTAGAAGGTCCTCTTCTTTCTAAATAATGAAACTTTGCTAATAGATTTATTGTACACTTATCAACTACAACACTAGAAGGTAGGAGCTATAAAGTTTTGAGATAAAATGTGATCTCGGGCTTCCCTGGTGGCACAGTGGTTGAGAATCCGCCTGCTGATGCAGGGGACACAGGTTCGTGCCCCGGTCCGGGAAGATCCCACATGCTGCGGAGTGGCTAGGCCTGTGAGCCATGGCCGCTGAGACTGTGCGTCCGGAGCCTGTGCTCCGCAACGGGAGAGGCCACAACAGTGAGAGGCCCACGAACCGCAAAAAAAAAAAAAAAAGAAAAAAGAAAGAAAGATCTCTAACTGATAATTGTATACCAACTCATACGATTTACCAAATACCAGGATAAAATGCAATTATTTTCATACAAAGACTCAACATTTTTGCATCCCATGTATTCTTTCACTGGAATCCACTCAAAGATGTGTTTTAGCAAAAGGAGGGAATTAACCAAGAAAGATAAGACAATGGGACTCAGAAAAGAGAGAAACACAAAGACCATAAAGTCCAAGAGGATAGATGCAGCAGTCTTAGAAAGGCCCGAGGCTAATTTGTACCAGGAGGATGGAGGATTCCTGGAGGTAGGTCACCAGGGAACAAAATGATACCGATAGATCACATTTGAGAATGAACAGATATACTTAAATATAAGCAAAAGGTGAGGCCATTATTAACTCCAGGAAAAACAAAAGAATGCACAAAAAAGGAAGCATAGCGTAGCACACTACCGTGGCAGAGACTACGGGTGTTTATTTGGGGGCAGAAATGTGTTCAGCTGAAGAACATTTCCCAGCCTCCCCTGCAGGTATGGGTGGTCATGTGAAACTATTACGACCTATGGAATTTTAATAGAAGCTGCTGTGTAAGCCTTCTGGGAAAGCCCTTTAAAGGAGACACAGACTGTACGCCCTTTGCCCTTCCCAGGCTTCCTCACCAGGAATACGATTGCAATGCCTGATGTAGTGGGACAATTCTGTCGCCATGAGGATGCAATACATGGTAAACCTGGAAGAAAGGAAAGGTAGAAGGATCTTAGATTGCTGATGACATCTTGGAGTCTCCTAATGAGCCCTTAACTTCATGTTTTGTGAGAAAAATAAACTGCTAATTTGTTTGAGCTGATGTTTTGGAATCTGTGTTACTAGATGAACACAATTCCTAACTGAAATGATTATATCAAGAGGAAGTGGGGTGGGGATGTGTAAGAGAGGTAATTCCTTTTTGATATATGGAGGATGTTAAAGATAATGTCTAAAGTTCATAAACCAAGAAATAGTAATAAAAGCACATTATGGAAAATATGAAAGTACATACCAGAGGAAACTTTACAAGTTGAAAGTGATTACTCCTAGAATGGAGTGGGATGGGGTAGGAAAAGCTTTTTCTCATTACATGTCTTTAGTATATCTGTACTTTGAACATGTATTACTTTGATAAAAATTAACTAGGGGCTTCCGTGGTGGCGCAGTGGTTGAGAATCCACCTGCCAATGCAGGGGACACGGGTTCGAGCCCTGGTCTGGGAAGATCCTACATGCCGCGGAGCAACTTAGCCCGTGCACCACAACTACTGAGCCTGTGCTCTGGAGCCTGTGAGCCACAACTACTGAGCCTGTGTGCTGCAGCTACTGAAGCCCACACGCCTAGAGCCCGTGCTCCGCAACAAGAGAAGCCACAGCAATGAGAAGCCCATGCACCGCAACAAAGAGTAGCCCCCGCTCGCCTCAACTAGAGAAAGCCCGTGTGCAGCAATGAAGACCCAACGCAGACAAAAATAAATAAAATAAATTTTAAAAAATTAAACTAATTCAAAAGAAACAAAAAGATATCCGCTGGTTATTAACTCAATTTCCTGTCCTCAAATTCACTTCCTGTAAACTAGCAATACTTTATGATTATTTAGCCCATAGTTGACCAAAGAGTCAGAGTGAAGCTTTAGAGAAGTTACACGCCTGACGGCCCATTCTGAACCCCAAGTGCAATGTCACCACCTCATGCACATATGATCTGATTGGCATTTCTTCTCTCTCCCACCACAGATTTAACATACTCAGAGTTTATGACTGATTTGCCATGCGTAGCGAGTAACACATATATGAGTCCTAATCCAAACTGCTTTCAACAAACCTTCTAGATCTCCAGGAATGAAGATTCTACAACCCAGATGTCTTAATAATTCATTAGACTAATCCAAAACCCCATTTTCTTCTTACTCCTAATTGGAATCATTCTTGATTTAAATCCTCTTTGGGGGCGGGGGGCTTAAGTATGGCTAGGAATAGCTGGTTACTGTTCTTCATATTATTACCACTTTACTCTTTATCCTTATTCTTTTATCGCTCTGACTTTTCTTATATATGAAAATGATTTCTTACTTTTATCATATATGAAAAGGATTAGTCTCTCAAACCTTTAACATTTTAATGCCCGAAGCTGATTTTTAAATTAGACTTAAAGATGAAAAAGAATTAACTTTTGCGAATCAGAGCTCAGTGTGTATATGTTAGAAACAAGCAAATCAGGCTGGTTCACTGATAATTACATGGACAGAAGGTGAACAGAAATTTTAATCAAAAGAAGCTTTGAACAGGACTTGAGCTCCTTGCCTGTAAAAAGACAATACTTTATCCTTTAGACTGGAACTTCTCAGACGCACAGAATGATCGCTGAAATTGCTGTATTTTTTGCTGATTGATGAAAACCCTCTCCCACTTCACATGTAATATCAATACTTGCTTTAAGATGGCTTTAAGAAGGTAAAGATAAAAACTACTTAAGGATCATGGTTTACATGTCTCTTTCCTTTGCTAGACACAGATCAGGGGTATGTTTTACTCTTTTTTTAAAAAGCCAAGGAAATAATATTTGCCCTTATTTCCTTAGGACTAGGCAGCTCAAGATGAGCTTTTCCTCTGCTGGAAACCACCATGAAAAGTCACACGTACTGAGGGAGGCTTTCCTATACTAGTCCCCTGATGCAAGCTAAACATATTGAGTTGTGGTAAGGAAACAGAAGCAGATGGTGAACACTAGTGCCTTAGCTTTCTCCATATTTATTAAAGAGTTCTAAATGTCTGAGAAACTGCATTCAAACGAGGCTTCATTGTACTTCTCCTTTAACTTACTAATTTACAAAAGGAAGGACTTATATTGCCTATTTTATAAAGTGTCACTATTTGAAATCATCTTAATGGGAGTGATTCAAAAAACATCATACAGGGCTTCCCTGGTGGCGCAGTGGTTGAGAGTCTGCCTGCCGATGCAGGGGACATGGGTTCGTGCCCCAGTCTGGGAAGATCCCACATGCCGCGGAGCGGCTGAGCCTGCGCGTCCGGAGCCTGTGCTCCGCAACAGTGAGAGGCCCGCGTACCGCAAAAAAAACAAACAAACAAAAAAAACATCATACAATGAACAAGATAACTATACTCTTATTCGTAGCATCATCTATGTTGTATCAGAAAGACCTACTGAGGCGCTTCCCTGGTGGCGCCGTGGTGAAGAATCCGCTTGCCGATGCAGGGGACACAGGTTCGAGCCCTGGTCCGGGAAGATCCCACATGTCGCGGAGCCACTAAGCCCGTGCGCCGCAACTCCTAAGCCTGCGCTCTAGAGCCCGTGAGCCACAACTACTGAGCCTGTGCGCCACAACTACTGAAGCCTGCACGGCTAGAACCCGTGCTCCACAACAAGAGAAGCCACCACAATGAGAGGCCCGCACACCGCAACGAAGAGTGGCCCCAGCTCGCCGCAACTAGAGAAAGCCCGCGCGCAGCAACGATGACCCGACGCAGCCAAAGATAAATAAAATAAAAAGAATTTTTTAAAAAAAGAAAGACCTACTGATATTTCTCCTAAACTATATCTATGTGGGGAAGAGATCATTCTGTTACGGTCATCTTTAGAAACTAACCAATTGGCGATACTTACCTTCGACTGGGCAAACTAATCTAACCCAACTAAAGGAACTTAAAACAAGCTGATACACCACACACTAAGAGGTCTTAGTTAAACCTTAAATTAAAAAGTGGATACGTGCACCAGAGATACATGCTATTTCATCCAATAAAACCCACCAGGAGGTACTTATGCTGAGTAAAAAGGGAGGAAACGAAAGGGTCCTGTATCTGTCATGGTCCAGTGACGCATCAGGTCCTCTTGAAGATAAGGCCAGTTTATGGTTTGTATATGGGAAATTGGAACACATCTCTCTGACGCCCAAACAGGTGCTCTTTCCAGCACGATGCTGCCACCTAGTCCAGACCCACCTCCCAAAGCATCACACTGCACCTTCGAGATAAGCTAGGAGCTTACCATCACATGTGAAAACAAACTGAAGCGCTTTCATGATTTGTATTTACCTTGAATGGTTCTCTAAATTTAGACTGTGTTCACCTGATCATTTGTAGTTAGGGAGTAAAAAATATATATATGTCTATTGATAGGAGATTCCTCATCGAAAAAAGTGTCGCTGTTTGTGCCATGAAGGGCAGGATGTAGATTTTAGGGCTATTTCTTTAGGATTGTGAATGAGGTCTCCCTTCTCCATTCAAAAGTCCCCAATGGATTTCCCGATGGAATACATTCCTGTGATTCATTTCCACAGTTAGGAATGCAGTCCATGAAGTGTTTGGTTTTTTTTCTCCCCCATTCAAAGCTAATTTGTACATTAATGCTTTAACCATTGATTTCATTAGCAACATATAGTATCTGTAGATCTCTGTGAATTGATTTTCATCACTCTCAGGGCATCCAAAGGTCTCAAGTGTGAGGACAAGCGCCTCCTATAAGAGAAAGATAAAGCAGAAACTAACACACCATTGTAAAGCAATTATACTCCAATAAAGATGTTAAAAAAAAGAGAAAGAAAAACAGGCTGAGGGCTTGCACGCATTAACCTTGTGCTAACAAAACATGCACTGGTACGCCTTCCTTACGCTCGAACGGCCAATCACTCATCCAGCAACTATTTATTGAGTGACTACTATGTGCCAGGCGGTGTTCCAGGCGGTGGAGGGGCAGGCAGACAGGTGCAGACAGGCTGAAGGCTGCCTGAGCATGCCTGTCAGTGAAGGGAGCCAGAGATCAGTCAACAAATAAATGTAAAGTGGGTCTGATGGTGAGAGAGGTAAAAGGGCAGGGAGTACTGGTGGGGTTGGGAAGTTGATATTTTAGAGGGCGATATTTGAGCAAAGCTCTAAGGAAGGAAAAAGGCCCTTTTCACGAAGATGGCGCCGAAGGCAAAGAAGCAAGTCCCTGCCCCTCCCAAAGCCGAAGCCAAAGCAAAGGCTTTGAAGGCCAAGAAAGCAGTGTTGAAAGGCGTCCACAGCCACAAAAAAAAGAAGATCCGGACGTCACCCGCCTTCCGACGGCCCAAAACACTGCGGCTCAGGAGGCAGCCCACATATCCTCGGAAGAGCGCCCCTAGGAGAAACAAGCTTGACCGCTATGCCATCATCAAGTTCCCCTCACCACCGAGTCAGCCATGAAGAAAATAGAAGACAGCAACACACCCGTGTTCACTGTGGATGTCAAGGCCAACAGGCACCAAATTAAACAGGCTGTGAAGAAGCTCTATGACATTGACGTGGCTAAGGTCAACGCCCCGATCAGGCCTGATGGAGAGAAGAGGCATATGTTCGACTGGCTCCTGACTATGACGCTTTGGATGTTGCCAACCAAATTGGGGTCATCTAAACTGAGTCCAGCTGACTAATTCTAAATAGAAAAGTTTTCACTATTAAAAAAAAAAATTCTAAGGAAGGGAGAGGAAGCGTGACTTTCAGCCTTGACGATGGATGGGGCAGAGCCATCCAGGCAGAGGGAACAGCGACTGCAGAAGCTCTGAGGTCAGGGCAAAGTAAGGATGACAGCAGTAGGAGCTGGGGTCTCAGGAATGTCTGAATGTGTGTGTGTGTGTGTGTGTGTGTGTGTGTGTTGGGGGGCAGTGTTTGTAGGTCATGTCGGGTCTAGCAGATTACGGGAAGAGCTTTGGGTTTCCCGTGGAGCAAGACGGGGAGGCGTGGACGATTTGGAGCCAAGGAGTGACTTTTTAGAGTTCAGTGTGACTGCTGGGAGGACAGCAGCCCGTTAGACACAAGGAAAGTCGCTGACGAGGCTCTTGTGGTCACCCAGGTAAGCGATGGTGGTGGAAGGTATAACAGTGGAGGTGGGGAGACCTGGCTAGATTCTCGATGGTGATTGTAAAGATAGAGCCAGTGTGATCTGCAGACAGAGTGAATGTATCAGATAAACAGAGGAGATTAGGATAACTTCCAAGTTCTTTGCTGGAACTGCTGGAAAAATGAAGTCCCCACTGACTGAGATGGGAACGCAGTCAGGGGAGCTGTTGGAAGGAGGGGCCACCTCTCTGCCTCAGCCTCCTGTGGGAGGGGGAGTCTGGAGGCAGTGGAAGATGGTCCAGAAAGAAAGCAGGTCCAGGGATATATGAAGGAAGCCAAAACGTTTATGCTACACATGGAAAAAACCACTGCCCATAAGTACTTGGTTTCTTTTTTTTTTTTTTTCTTGCGTTACGCGGGCCTCTCACTGTTGCGGCCTCTCCCATTGCGGAGCAGAGGCTCCGCGCAGGCTCAGCAGCCACGGCTCACGGGCCCAGCTGCTCCGCGGCATGTGGGATCTTCCCGGACCGGGGCACGAACCCATGTCCCCTGCATCGGCAGGCGGACTCTCAACCACTGCGCCACCAGGGAAGCCCATTACTTGGTTTCTTAATCCCAAGCAACACAGTATAGCACACTGGCGAAGAGCACTGATTCTGAAAACAGCCTCAGTCCAACTATCAACTCTGACACTTAGTAACTGTGAATATGGCCCATCTGCTTATTCTCCCTCAAAGTTATTGTGATTTGAATGAGGTGATTTGTTTACAGTTAATGTTATTTAACTTTTACCGAGTGTTTACTACATGCCAAGTGCTTGTGAGCACGCTGAATTCTCCTTTGCCCCGAGGAGAACAGGCACTCATATCACCATCCCCACTTTCTGAGAGAAAACTGAGGCACAGAGAGGCAAAGTGTCTCACCAAGGTCACAAAGCTAAGAGGCCACAGATCCTGGTTTATGTACTCAGGCTGACTAGCCCCTGAAAGCCTGCTCTTAATCACAGAACTATGAGAATGCAGCACATGGTAATCGCCCACAAATCGTGGCTTGTATCACGATGAGGTGACTACCGAAACAATGAAAACACCCAATGGTCAGTTTGTACGACTCCACTTGGAATCATCACGTGGCTCGGTTTCTACCGGGCCTCACTGTCTCCAGCTGTATTCTGGGTACACAGCCTGTGTTCTTCTGTCCATGGAATGCACAGATATGCTGAAGGCTTTGCTGAGGAAATCAGAACAAAGCATTCATCATTTGAAAGTTCCCTTTAAAAGCCTCCTACACTGTTGGTGGGAATGTAAATTGGTGCAGCCACTATGGAAAACGATATGCAGGTTCCTCAGAAACCTAAAAATAGAGCTACCATATGATCCAGCAATCCCACCCCTGGTCATACATCCAGAAAAGACAAAAACTCTAATTCAAAAAGATACATGCACCCCAATGTTCACAGCAGCACCACTTACAACAGTGAAGACATGGAAGCAACCTAAGTGCCCATCAACAGATGAATGGATGAAGAAGAGGTGGTGCATATATATACAGTGGAATACTACCCAGCCATAAAAAAGAATGAAACAATCCCATAGGCAGCAACATGGATGGACCTAGAGATGATCATCCTAAGTGATGTAAGACAGAGAAAAACAAATATGATATAATATTACTTATATGTGGAATCTAAAAAATAATACAAATGAACCCATATACAAAACAGAAATAGACTCACAGACATAGAAAAGGAACTTATGGTTACCTAAGGGGAAAGGGAGGGGAGGGATAAATGAGGAGTATGGGATTAACAGATACACACTGCTATATATAAACTAGATAAGCAACAAGGATTTAGTGTATAACACAGGGAACACTATTCAATATCTTGTAATAACCTCTAATGGAAAATAATCTGGAAAAAATTATATACCTGAATTACTTTGCTGTATACCTGAAACTAACACAACATTGTAAAGCAACTATACTTCAATTTTAAAAAAGTTCCTTTTAGGGCTTCCCTGGTGGCGCAGTGGTCGAGAGTCCGCCTGCCGATGCAGGGGACACGGGTTCGTGCCCCGGTCCGGGAAGATCCCACATGCCGCGGAGCGGCTGGGCCCGTGAGCCATGGCCGCTGAGCCTGCGCGTCTGGAGCCTGTGCTCCGCAACGGGAGAGGCCACAACAGTGAGAGGCCCGCGTACCGCAAAAAAAAAAAAAGTTCCCTTTAAAAACACCCAAGGCACAGGAGTCCTTCAGAGTCAGAAAACCCATCACAAGTGTGCAAATGTTGGTTTCTCACTGTTGTTAATAACATTCAAGACTGTAACTTACTTCTGTGCTCCAGATATGGACTAGGAAACAATCGCTCAGATACACGGGCAAGTAGCTCCAGGGTAGACAATGACCTTCAGACGCTCTCAGTGTTCTGTCCTCTCTCCAAATCTTGGAGGTCTGGCTTCAGCCCCAAAGTGCTTGCACATGGGCCTGTCCTGCATCTCTGCACCTTATTTCTTTCAATTATAGTTTCTAAAACCAGTTTTCATTTTATTGAGGGCATGTTTCCAGATGTGTTTTTAAATTAATCAGTGCTACTAATAAAAGACAACATGACCCCTGAAGCTGCTGGCAAATATATTCCATCACGAAATGTACTATTTTAAGGCTCATGTGTCTAAAAAAGCCTAACTGGACCACGCCATACCTATTTTTTTTTGTTGCGTATCTCGGGCAAGTCAAAATCTCTGTGTTTCGGTGTCCTTTACTTGTACAATGAAAGCATGAGTTGTCTTGTCTGCCCACTGAAATCACCTGGAGGAGATTTAAAAGATACTGGTACTTATCTTTCTCTTTCTGGCTTACTTCACCTAGTATGATAATCTCTAGTTGCATCCATGTTGCTGCAAATGGCATTATTTCATTCTTTTTTATGGCTGAGTAGTATTCCACTGTGTATATGTACCACCTCTTCTTCATCCAGTCATCTGTCGATGGACATTTAGGTTGTTGCCTTGTCTTGGCTATTGTGAATAGTGCTGCTATGAACATACAAGTACCATATGATACCACTTACACGTAGAATCTAAAATACAACACAAATGAACCTATCTAAGAAACAGAAACAGAATCAGGGACATAGAGAACAGACTGGTGGTTGCCAAGGGGGAGGGGGGTGGAGGAGGGACGGAGTGGGAGGTTGGGATTAGCAGATGTAAGTTTTTTTTTTTTTTTTTCTTTGCTGTACGCGGGCCTCTCGCTGTTGCGGCCTCTCCCGTTGCGGAGCACAGGCTCCGGACGCGCAGGCTCAGCGGCCGTGGGTCACGGGCCCAGCTGCTCCGCGGCATGTGGGATCTTCCCGGACTGGGGCACGAACCCGTGTCCCCTGCATCGCCAGGCGGACTCCCAACCACCGTGCCACCAGGGAAGCCCAGATGTAAGCTTTCATATAGAGAATGGATAAACAACAAGGTCCTACTGTAGAGCACAGGGAACTATATTCAGTACCCTATGATAAACCATAAGGGAAAAGAATATAAAAAAAAGAATGTATATATATGCATATATATGTTTAACTGAATCACTTTGCTGTACAGCGGTAATTAACACAACATTGTAAATCAACTATACTTCAATTAAAAAAAAAAAAGATATTGGTGACTGGGCCCTACCCCCAGAGAGTCTGATTTAATGGATCTGGGCTGGGCTTGGGCGGAGAGATTGTTAAAGATCTCCCCTAGGGAATTAGAGTGAGCAGTGGGGAACCAGAGGTCTGTCTAGAACAGTGGTTCTCAAATTCAAAGAGGCATCAGAATCTCCTCGAGCGATCGTTAAAACACAATTACAGGGCCCCGCCTCAGAATTTCTGATTCAGCAAAGCCTGGGGTGTGGCCTGGAAATTTGCATTTCTGCCTAGTTCCCAGGTGGGGCCGATGGTGCTGCTTTGGGAACCACTTCTCTAGATCAGCCCCCTTCTCCAAACTCCCGCCCTCTGGCCAAATCCTACCCACCACCTGTTATTGGATGGTCTGCCAGCTGAGGATGGTTTTTAACATTTTCAAATGGTTGAAAAGAAAATCAAAAGAATTCTGTTTCCTGTCATGTGAAAAGTATATGAAATCCATATTCAGTGTCCATATATAAAGTTTTATTGGAAGGCAGCCACAAATCATTAAACCAAGCTCAGGGCCTTGCGTGAGTGCATTGCTACGTACAAAGCCAGGCCTGAATGACATCGGCTACTGCAAGCTCCAAGCCTGATGTGTTTACCGTCTGAAGCACATCAGAATAGGCCACCCCCAAATATACCACTTTGGCATCAGGATTATTTTGGGCTGAAGGCAACTGAGAACCAAGAGATGTAGGCAGAGTTCTCCGTCCTCCTCTTACCTGTCTAAAATCGGCATGAATTCCCCTCTGTGCAAGGTCTCTCCTACCCCACCCCTTTCACCAGGGAGACGAGAGTGACTCTTATCATGGAAGACAGAGTGTTAACACGAAGATGAGTGTGCAGAAACACACTGCACGAAAATAGCCCTTATCTTCTAGGAGTCCCTCCATATCTCTCCTAGTCACTTCCTCACATTTTATTGTTCCTTGAAGCCCAAACCCTCCTTTCTTTGTGAAAAGCGTACATGAGCCCTCGAGTCTAACTGCTTCTTTCAGTTTTATTCCTTTTCTGTGAACTCCAGTGCACGTAAATGTTGTTAACACTGTGTGTGCCATTTATCCTGTTAATCTGGCTTTTGCTAGTTTAATTCGCAGGCCCCAATGAATAAACCTAAGAGAGTACAGGAAAAGTTTTTCCTTCCTGACACTCCTTACCCAGGAGATGGGAAAAGGTGAAGTTTGCAGGCTCTCAGTTCTACAGCAGCCCTTTACCATACCTCAGTTTGTCATCAGACATGATCAAAAGCCCCACTCCTGGGCTTCCCTGGTGGCGCAGTGGTTGAGAGTCCGCCTGCCGATGCAGGGGACACGGGTTCTTGTCCCGGTCCGGGAGGATCCCACATGCCGCGGAGTGGCTGGGCCTGTGAGCCATGGCCGCTGAGCCTGCGCGTCCGGAGCCTGCGCTCCGCAACGGGAGAGGCCACAGCAGTGAGAGGCCCGCGTACCGCAAAAAAAAAAAAAAAAAAAAAAAAAGGCCCACTCCTGACTTTTCCTCGCAGCCTACGTCATACAACGCGACAGAATAAAGGCCACTCCATCAGAGAGAGCCTCTTGGAAACAGGACGACTTAAGTCAGGTCACCTCACAATAGAAAGACTGTGGACGTTTACATGATCTTGTGTCCTTTCTGGTAACAAATACCCGTGAAATGACCACCAAAGATCCAGATGCAGCAAAAACCTCAGGCTAATACCCATCGTGTATGCTAACGAAGGCTCCTTCTAAAAAATGGTAGGCATGCTATGGCCAGGAAGAAGAGGGGGTCTGCTATTTCTTCTTAAATATCTGAAACCCGAAGTTATTTCATGGCATTTGAATAAAAAAATCCCATATGTAAGAACCCTTTGGTGATAAAGAAGGCATGAAAACACATTCTACTGGAAATAAGCACGTACGTTGTAAAACTTTCTTAAAAGCCCCTTCTCCTCCTGAATCATGCCCCTAATTTAAACCCAAGTAATACCATCCACGGTTAACTAATATGGTTTTATTTCTCCCTGTTTCTCTGAAAAGATGTGTATCTTTTCAGGTAACCATTCCCTTGACAAAGAGGTTGCCATGGATACATTTTTTTTTTTTAATTGAGCGCTGGTATTTTAAAGCCTGTGCAATTTAGTGAAGTCTACCTGGCCTGAGGGTTATACTCATTTAAGTGCCTGTCTTTAATGTTCACAATTTTATCTTAATACAGCTGCTCTGTGCCTTTGACGTGTGGTGTTCAGGAGGGGCTGGAGATGGCGTGGGAGTTCCTTAAGGAAAAACCAGTAAGACAAATATCACACGACCCACCTAACTGCAGTTGATTAAGTGGATGCTTCACTTGCCTGGAATTTGTCTGTTCTCGGCACGTTTAATAATGAGTCACGCTATGCATTTGCAAGGCGCCCAGGGCCCAGGGCCACGTGATGATGACCTTCTGAGCCTAAGTCCCTCGTCTTTGTTCAGACAGGCCGCTAATGCATCCCACAGAGCTGACCTAGTGCTACTTCAGCGGGTCTCTTTTTCTTCCGCGGCTCAGCTTAAATGTGATATTCAGGAAATCGATTGTCAGGCACGCAAATCGAGAGAAAAGTGTGCCACATTAAATCATGATGGTTTAATAAGGCTTTACTCGTCGGCAAAAGACTTCTGGTCCTCTCCTGAGTTGAGGCAAGACAAAAAGCGGAACCTGCCACAGAGAAGGAATCTAGCACTTTCGCTGGCGTTCCACCTTTGCGGAAGCATTTAGTGAAATAGGACCCAACTTGCGTATTGTGGCTGTCACTATTCTACTTGAAAACATAAGCGACTAGGTATCCTACTTTACTCATGAACTTACTAGGTGAGGATCTCTACCATTATTATTACACTTGAGGGGAAACAGCAAACATTTCTATGAATGTAATGGCACCAAACACTCAGGAATGCTTCCTGGTACCTCAAGAATTTCTTTTCAGAGCAAAAGAAATCTTGAAACTTTCATCTGTTACTAAAAATAGAAATTAATAAAATACGTATTCATTTTCCTTCAAGTTCAATTGGTTTTCTTCTGTAATCTATAGAAAAGGAAGCACATGTAAGAAGACGTATACTTAAATGACACCCTTTTCAATCAGACGTGGAATCTTGCCAAAAAAAAGGTCTAGAATTAAAGAATTGCAGTGTTGAAATTCTCCAGATCATCTATACACTGATGACTTTGCCTGCCACAGAACTATTAATTTGGTATTTGTCAGGGCTGTAAAACTTTACATCTTTATGTAGTAACTTACTCTCATGGAAGTATACTAATTAGGGTGACATGCAGCAATAACATAAAACCAGTTGCTTTCCATGGGCTGAGGGGTGTCTACCACAATCGTGCCTTTGCTCAAGAAGGCTGAAAGCAATTTCACATGAAGAAACTAGTTTCATTCTTCAATTAACAATTGAAATCAGTGCTTAGCTGTCCAAGATTAAATACCAAACACATTACGGGCACCGAAAGCATTTTTAAACCTGCGTCCTTAACGCAAAACGGATAACCAAAAAGGACCTACTGTGTAGCACAGGGAAATCTACTCACTATTCTGTAATAACCTATATGGTTAAGGAATGTGAAAAAGAATGGATACATGTGTATGTATAACTGGCTCACTTTGCTGTACACCTGAAACTAACACAACATTGTAAATCAACTATACTCCAATAAAATTTTAAAAAAAATAATAAAAAAATAAATAAATAAAGTGTTAAATACAAAATTACCTCCAACGTTCCTAGTATTTCAAATAAAGGATGGACCAGCGGTGACTGACACTCGAAATTTTTTTTTTTTTTTTGACACTCTAAATTTTCATTTTAATTTTAAGCAATGGATGTTTTTAAGCAATCCAGATATTTTCAATTCTTAAAAAGCTCTGTGTCTGTAGGAGGGAGTGAGTGAGTGTGTGCGCGCAGAGATCTGTCCATTAGAAGCATTTGGGTGCATTTTCTTGTCACAGCTGGAAAACATCTGTTTAGGACAGAGGCTCATAAATTCCATCTGGTAGGTTCCCATTGAGCTATCTCATCTGGGATGTTTCCAAGGGCCCCTTTTCAAAATCTTGAACCTTACAGTGTCACCTGTGTCAACCGTCATGTCCCAAAGAGTGCTGCCATCTGTGGTATCCTGTTTCTGAGCACATCACATTTACACAGCAGGTTAGAAGGTTTTGTTCAAAAAGAGATGTTTTATGTTCTCAAAAAAGGCTTGAAGGTTTCCAACAGCTAAGGTGAATATTCAAACACATATTTTAAAACTGGTTTCAATAGGGGTCAGCTTTACTTACTGTTAGCAATAAACCAGCAGTTTCCCAGGGCTGCTAGAAGCCATGGAATTCTCGTAAGACTGCGTCAACCTGACCAAAAACCCATGGTAAATTCTGTGTGCACAGTGTTGAAACTATAAAGCCCACTTATTGCTCATTCCCAAATAAGTATCCCAGTTCAATCAAATATCACCATTTGAATGACCTGGGCTTGCCAAAACCGCGTAAGATGGTTCTTTGGACACAAGTTCACCATCTTCTTAAGTGTGCTGGCTTTCCAAATAAAGTCTCTATTCCTTGCCCCCCACCCCCCAAAGAATGATCCGGGCTCCTAATTAGTGCCCCCAAATTAGACAGCATCTGTTTAGAAGTACACGGAATTGGGCTTCCCTGGTGGCGCAGTGGTTGAGAGTCCGCCTGCCGACGCAGGGGACACGGGTTCGTGTCCCGGTCCGGGAAGATCCCACATGCCGTGGAGCGGCTGGGCCCGTGAGCCATGGCCGCTGAGCCTGCGCGTCCGGAGCCTGTGCTCCGCAACGGGAGAGGCCGCAACAGTGAGAGGCCCGCGAACCGCAAAAAAATAAATAAATAAAAAATAAAAAAATAAAAGTACACGGAATGAATAGTAATGTACCAATGTTAATTTCTTAGTCCCGACGAATGTACCATGACAATGTAAGATGTTAACGTTAGGGGAAGCTAAAGACTTCCCTGGTGGTCCAGTGGTTAAGACTCCGCGTTCCCAAAGCGGCGGGCCTGGGTTTGATCCCTGGTCAGGGAACTAGATCCCGCATGCATGTCGCAACTAAGAGCCCGCATGATGCAATCAAGAGTCTGCATGCTGCAACCTAAACAAAACAAACAAACAAAAGATCCTGCATGCCCCAGTGAAAATCTGCACGTGGCAACAAAGATCCCATGTGCCGCAACTAAGACCCAGCACAGCCTAATAAATAAATAAATATTAAAAATAAATTAGAGGCATCTGGGTGAAGGGTATGTAGGAACTCTCTATGCTATCTTTGCAACTTTTCTGTAAATTTAAAAATGTTCTGAAATCAAAAGTTTATTCTTTAGAAAGTACAGAAATTAATATGGGCGAATACACTGAGGGGAAGTGGTAAAGGATGGCCAAAATTCTCTCAGAGGAAAAAGGATTACTAATAGGCAATCATTTATTGTTGTTTGTTATGTACCGGGCACTAAACTATATACCTTAACATTAAGTCATTAAAATGGTGCCCTTTAAGCTCACTGATAAAGGAATACTGTTGCCTACGCTGATTAACAAGAGAACCAGTTCTTAAGGAAAAAATCCCAGACATGCGATGTTTAGATTTCAGGAGGAGAACCTTCCTTTATCCTTCCTCTCTGTTATCTCCCTGTTTTCTCCTTCCCTGGGGTTTTAGGCCCACTTCAAACCCTATCTTTATTCCTTCCCTAAACGACATTTCTTTGTTATTACTCATATGCTATTACTCAATTGTGCAGAATAATTGAACGTCCAATTATTTCAATAGTCAAATATTTGAATTTAGAGACAGTAAAAACCAATACTCAAATATTTAAACTTGGAGATTTCTAATACATATTATTTTCCATATGAGAAAGCAAGGATGTGGTCGACGTGTTCACCCTAGTTAGAGCCAATCTCAGTCTGGTCACGAGGCCCCATTGTGAATTCTCTGGACTTGAGTTCCTCTTCAGCATTTGTCGAGTAACCTAATTAGTATCTCAGCTATTCTTAGCTCCAGAACAGGGTCCGAAGTTCCCATGACAGTCACACAGCGCAATTTCAAGCGTGACACAAAAACATTATTCCCTTCCATACTCAGAAAGTGAAAGATGCACAGATTACAAACGTCAACAGTAGGTCTCCAAAGCCCAGTTTCCTTTTAGACCTCTCTTGCCTTCCTTGTAATTTCACTGAGACCCACTGTCTGTATCACTCTTTTTTTTTTTTTTTTTTTTTTTTTTGCGATACGCGGGCCTCTCACTGCTGTGGCCTCTCCCGCTGCGGAGCACAGGCTCCGGACGCGCAGGCTCAGCGGCCATGGCTCACGGGCCCAGCCGCTCCGCGACATGTGGGATCCTCCCGGACCGGGGCACGAACCCGTGTCCCCTGCATCGGCAGGAGGACTCTCAACCACTGCACCACCAGGGAAGCCCTGTATCACTCATTTAACTATTGATTCTATTCTAGCTTGCATTAGCTTCTCTGTTGTTATTATCATTATTGAAGGCAGACATCTCTTTTGAACTTCTTCCCAGACTTTATGGGTACGACTACATGGCACCTTGCTCTCAGGCTTTTTAACTACAGCAAGTATGGAGGTGAGGCAGTGCCATGTGGCTGAAAGCCCCAGGGAACAGGTAGTCAGGAACGCTGTCTCCAATTCTTTCTGCCACCAGCAAGCTTTGTGTATCCCAGGGCAACCTGGTTCACTTCTCAGAGCCTCAAAGTCCTCAGGGGAGCAGCGAGGGGTTGGACTTGACTCAGATAAACCACTAGGGTTTACTGAGCACCGTGCTGGACGCCTCTTGGGCACCATGTCATTCCTCTCATTGGCCCCTCTTCCTCCAGCCCCTGCCATGGTGACCATTTCTACATGGGCTTCAACCAGTTTCCCTTGTGTGTAACAGATGGTGTCTTGCCTCTGGGTGTACCAAGGGCCTCTCGATTCCTGCCTAAGGGCTTTTCTGACTGGGCATCGGACTGTATCTCAGCTTTTCTGGACGCACAACTGGAAGTACAGGGAGCCAACTCTCACAGGGCCACACAAGACTGCTGGGGCACGGGAGCCTCTTGTCCCACAGATGAGTTCTGAGACGCACTTGATAAGCTCCTCAAAACACTCCCTGGGATAAATCTCCTTTGCCCATGGGAGAAGCGAACTTGATAATGCCCTTGGCCCAGCCTTCCCACTATCTCTGTGACTCCCCCGTCGCACACTGTTGCCCCCTGAGACCACTTCCCATACAGACTTCCTGCAAGTAGACTCTGCGCTTCAGGATCCGCTCTGGGGGGTATCTAGGCTAAGACAACAGCCTACTCTACATCAGACATTGTCATCCTTTTCTGCTCTAAATTTGGATTGTTCTGCAATTACTTGCTGGAAGACTTCAGTTCTGACCAGTGGTTCTTATAATGCGAACAGGCTGGGAAGAGGCTGAGTGGCCAGGATAACTGAAAATTACTTCCAGCTTTTTGCCTGACTTCGAGAGGCCACCGGGCATAAGGTTCTGGTACAGTCCCAGGGTGTATTTGGCTACATCACGTGGTGACCTAATATAAGTGGAAAGGAAATATAACAGAGAGTAATTTAAACAGAAATAGGCTAATGAGAAAGACCCAGAAACGGCTCTGCTCTCTTCCAGTCCCTGATGTTCAGCAAAATGTTAAAGGAAGGACATTTCCACCTGCATTTCTGCTCAAAACGGAAGTTTTTAAGTTCAGGAGAAAATTTTCTAAAAAAACACATTGTTGCAAGTTGCCAGAAAATGAGAGAAGTATGTCATCTCTCCCTTTAGAACGAAGGGACATTAACCCTTGTTGCAAGGGGAGGGAGAGTATTTTTGGTAAATCAAGTTTGGAAAATAAGTTAAGCAGGCTCTCTCTTTTCTAGATGGCAGGTTTTCCCTGAACCTTGAAAATAATATATATTATGATTCTTTGAGAGGGACACCCAGAAAGCAGCATTTCCCTAATTTATTTTTCCACAGGTCATTTTCCAGGACAAGAAGGTGTGGAATAGGCTTAGAGAAATGAAAAGAAGGCTGTCTTTTTTGGCATGATTTGAATGTCTTAAGGACGATGTAATAGGTAAATACTTGAGGCTTCTTCTCTCACTATGATCTTGATATAATACTACTGGATAAAATGTACAAATGACCTGGGCTTTGTCTGGTGAATTAGGGTTTATACGGCATTGCCTCACCTTACCTGCACCCTTTAATCTAAACAACAATCTGGGAGGTAGGCAGAATAGGGATCCTTACTACTTAGTAGAGGACATCAACGTTCAGCATTTGCCTACGTTTACTTCTTTTTATTATGTTTTTAATTTTTGGCTGCAATGGGTCTTCGTTGCTGTGCGCGGGCCTTCTCTAGTTGCAGCAAGTGGGGGGTGCTCTTCGTTGTGGTGCGCGGGCTTTCTCTAGTTGCAGCAAGTAGGGGCTGCTCTTCGTTGTGGTGCGCGGGCTTCTCATTGCAGTGCCTTCTCTTGTTGCAGAGCACGGGCTCTAGGTGCATGGGCTTCAGTAGGTGCAGCACGTGGGCTCAGTAGTTGCAGCACATGGGCCCCTAGAGCACGTGGGCTTCAGCAGTTGTGGCACATGGGCTCAGTAGTTGTGGCTCATGGGCTCAGCAGTTGTGGCTCGCGGGCTCAGTAGTTGTGGCTTGCAGGCTCTAGAGCACAGGCCCAGTAGTTGTGGCGCATGGGCTTAGTTCCTCCGCGACATGTGGGATCTTCCTGGACCAGGGCCGGAACCCGTGTCCCCTGCATTGGCAGGCGGATTCTTAACCACTGCGCCACCAGGGAAGTCCCTGCCTACATTTAAATGACAGAGGAGGGAGAGCCAGGATATAAGCTCTACATCTTCTCCTTCCTGATCCAGGATGCTATCCACCACCAAACCTATATTGTGACATTTTTATTAGTTTGTTTGTTGAGCTTATCATTCGACAAAAGAGAAATCACTTTGTATTTTTACTAGTTATTTGGTCTTTTCCCAATAGTACTGCCACAAAAGGAAATATATGAGGTTGGGAAGGGTCAAAATCATCTCTGGAAAACTGTTAAGAGTATTATGTGTTCTCTTAGCTCAACTTCAAATGGCGAATTAAAGTGTAGAAGTGTTGGCGTAAAAAGGTGCTACTGATTGGGACCAAGATGGCGGAGTAGAAGGACGTGCTCTCACTCCCTCTTGCGAGAGCACCAGAATCACAACTAGCTGTTGCACAGTCATCGAAAGGAAGACACTGGAACTCACCACAAAAGATACCCCACATCCAAAGACAAAGGAGAGGCCACAATGAGACCACAGGAGGGGCGCAATCACAGTAAAATCAAATCCCATAACTGCTGGGTGGGTGACTCAAAGACTGGAGAACACTTATACCACAGAAGTTCACACACTGGAGCGCAGGTTCTGAGACCCATGTCAGGCTTCCCAACCTGGGGGTCCGGTAACAGGAGGAGGAATTCCTAGAGAATCAGGCTTTGATGGCTACTGGGATTTGATTGCAGGACTTCGACAGAACGGGGGAAACAGACTCCACTCTTGGAGGGCACACACAAAGTAGCGTGAGCATCGGGACCCACGGGAAGGAGCAGTGACCCCAGGGGAGACTGAACCTGACCTACCTGCTAGTGCTGGAGGGTCTCCTGCAGAGGCAGGGGGGGGCTATGGCTCACCATGGGGACAAGGACACTGGCAGCAGAAGTTCTGGGAATTACTCCTTGGCCTGAGCCCTCCCAGAGTCTGTCATTAGCACCACCAAAGAGCCCAAGTAGGCTCTAGTATTCGGTTGCCTCAGGCCAAAAAACCAACAGGGAAGGAACCCAGCCCCACCCATCAACAGTCAAGTGGATTAAAGTTTTACTGAGCCCCGCCCACCTGAGCAACAGTCACCTCTACTCACCAACAGTCCCTCTCATCAGGAAACTTGCATAAGCCTCTTAGACAGCCTCACCACCAGAGGGCAGACAGCAGAAGCAAGAAGAACTACAATCCTGCAGCCTGTGGAACAAAAACCACATTCACAGAAAGACAGACAAGATGAAAAGACAGAGGGCTATGTACCAGA
Source organism: Delphinapterus leucas (assembly GCF_059928025.1). NCBI lineage: Eukaryota > Metazoa > Chordata > Mammalia > Artiodactyla > Monodontidae > Delphinapterus > Delphinapterus leucas. The sequence goes on along the minus strand of NC_143150.1, from coordinate 126,685,728 downwards.
TGAAGGAACAAGATAAAACCCCAGAAAAACAACTAAATGAAGTGGAGAGTGGCAACCTTCCAGAAAAAGAATTCAGAATAATGGTAGTGAAGATGATCCAGGACCTCGGAAAAAGAACAGAGGCAAAGATCGAGAATATGCAAGAAATGTTTAACAAAGACCTAGAAGAATTAAAGAACAAACAAACAGAGAAGAACAATACAATAACTGAAAGGAAAACTACGCTAGAAGGAATCAATAGCAGAATAACTGAGGCAGAAGAACGGATAAGTGACCTGGAAGACAGAATGGTGGAATTCACTGCTGCGGAACAGGATAAAGAAAAAAGAGTGAAAAGAAATGAAGACAGCCTAAGAGACCTCTGGGACAACATTAAACACAACAACATTCACATTACAGGGGTCCCAGAAGGAGAAGAGAGAGATAAAGGACCAGAGAAAAATATTCAAAGAGATTAGAGTCGAAAACTTCCCTAACATGGGAAATAGCCACCCAAGTCCAGGAAGCACAGAGAGTCCCATACAGGATAAACCCAAGGAGAAACACACCGAGACACATAATAATCAAATTGGTAAAAATTAAAGACAAAGAAAAATTATTAAAAGCAGCAAGGGAAAAATGACAAATAACATACAAGGGAACTCCCATAAGGTTATCAGCTGATTTCTCAGCAGAAACTCTACAAGCCAGAAGGGAGTGGCATGATATACTTAAAGTGATGAAAGGGAAGAACCTACAACCAAGATTACTCTACCCAGCAAGGATCTCATTCAGATTCGATGGAGAAATCAAAAGCTTTACAGACAAGCAAAAGCTAAGAGAATTCAGCACCACCAAACCAGCTCTACAACAAATGCTAAAGGAACTTCTCTAAGCGGGAAACACAAGAGAAGAAAAGGACCTACAAAAACAAACCCAAAACAATTTAAGAAAATGGTAACAGGAACATACATATCGATAATTACCCTAAACATGAATGGACTAAATGCTCCAACCAAAAGACACAGGCTTGCTGAATGGATACAGAAACAAGACCCATATATATGCTGTCTACAAGAGACCCACTTCAGACCTAGGGACACATACAGACTGAAAGTGAGGGGATGGAAAAAGACATTCCATGCAAATGGAAATCAAAAGAAAGCTGGAGTAGCAATACTCATATCAGATAAAATAGACTTTAAAATAAAGAGTGTTACAAGAGACAAGGAGGACACTACATAATGATCAAGGGATCAATCCAAGAAGAAGATATAGCAATTGTAAATATTTATGCACCCAACATAGGAGCACCTCAATACATAAGGCAAATACTAACAGCCATAAAAGGGGAAATCGACAGCAACACATTCATAGTAGGGGACTTTAACACCCCACTTTCACCAATGGACAGATCACCAAAATGAAAATAAATAAGGAAACACAAGCTTTAAATGATACATTAAATAAGATGGACTTAATTGGTATTTATAGAACACTCCATCCAAAAACAACAGAACACACATTCTTCTCAAGTGCTCATGGAACATTCTCCAGGATAGATCATATCTTGCGTCACAAATCAAGCCTTGGTAAATTTAAGAAAATTGAAATTGTATCAAGTATCTTTTCCGACCACAACACCATGAGACTAGATACCAATAACAGGAAAAGATCTGTAAAAAATACAAACACATGGAGGCTAAACAATACACTACTTAATAACGAAGTGATCACTGAAGAAATCAAAGAGGAAATTTAAAAATACCTAGAAACAAATGACAATGGAGACACAGCGACCCAAAACCTATGTGATGCAGCAAAAGCAGTTCTGAGAGGGAAGTTTATAGCAATACAAGCCCACCTTAAGAAACAGGAAATAGCTCGAATAGACAGCCTAACCTTGCACCTAAAGCAATTAGAGAAAGAAGAACAAAAAACTCCCAAAGTTAGCAGAAGGAAAGAAATCATAAAAACCACATCAGAAATAAATGAAAAAGAAATGAAGGAAACAATAGCAAAGATCAATAAAACTAAAAGCTGGTTCTTTGAGAAGATAAACAAAATAGATAAACCATTAGCCAGACTCATCAAGAAAAAAAGGGAGAAGACTCAAATCAATAGAATTAGAAATGAAAAAGGAGAAGTAACAACTGACACTGCAGAAATACAAAAGATCATGAGAGATTACTACAAGCAACTCTATGCCAATAAAATGGACAACCGGGAAGAAATGGACAAATTCTTAGAAATGCACAACCTGCCAAGACTGAATCAGGAAGAAATAGAAAATATGAACAGACCAATCACAAGCACTGAAATTGAAACTGTGATTAAAAATCTTCCAACAAACAAAAGCCCAGGACCAGACGGCTTCACAGGCGAATTCTATCAAACATTTAGAGAAGAGCTAAGACCTATCCTTCTCAAACTCTTCCAAAATATAGCAGAGGGAAGACACTCCCAAATTCATTCTGTGAGGCCACCATCACCTTGATACCAAAACCAGACAAGGATGTCACAAAGAAAGAAAACTACAGGCCAATATCACTGATGAACATAGATGCAAAAATCCTCAACAAAATACTAGCAAACAGAATCCAAAAGCACATTAAAAGGATCATACACCATGACCAAGTGGGGTTTATTCCAGGAATGCAAGGATTCTTCAATATATGCAAATCAATCAATGTGATAAACCATATTAACAAATTGAAGGAGACAAACCATATGATCATCTCAGTAGATGCAGAGAAAGCTTTGGACAAAATTCAACACCATTTATGATAAAAACCCTGCAGAAAGTAGGCACAGAGGGAACTTTCCTCAACATAATAAAGGCCATATATGACAAACCACCAGCTAACATCATCCTCTACGGTAAAAAACGGAAAGCATTTCCACTAAGATCAGGAACAAGACAAGGTTGCCCACTCTCACCACTCTTATTCAATATAGTTTTGGAAGTTTTAGCCACAGCAATCAGAGAAGAAAAGGGAAAAAAAGGAATCCAAATCGGAAAAGAAGAAGTAAAGCTGTCACTGTTTGCAGATGACATGATACTATACACAGAGAATCCTAAAGATGCTACCAGAAAACTACTAGAGCTAATCAATGAATTTGGTAAAGTTGCAGGATACAAAATTAATGCACAGAAATCTCTTGCATTCCTATACACTAATGATGAAAAATCTGAAAGTGAAATCAAGAAAACACTCCCATTGCAACAAAAAGAATAAAATATCTATGAATAAACCTACCAAAGGAGACAAAAGACCTGTATGCAGAAAATTATAAGACACTGATGAAAGAAATTAAAGATGATACAAATAGATGGAGAGATATACCATGTTCTTGGATTGGAAGAATCAACATTGTGAAAATGACTCTACTACCCAAAGCAATCTACAGATTCAATGCAATCCCTATCAAACTACCACTGGCATTTTTCACAGAACTAGAACAAAAAATTTCACAATTTGTATGGAAACACCAAAGACCCCGAATAGCCAAAGCAATCTTGAGAACGAAAAAGGGAGCTGGAGGAATCAGACTCCCTGACTTCAGACTATACTACAAAGCTACAGTAATCAAGACAGTATGGTACTGGCACAAAAACAGAAGGAGAGATCAATGGAACAGGATAGAAAGCCCAGAGATAAACCCACGCACATATGGTCACCTTATCTTTGATAAAGGAGGCAGGAATGTACAGTGGAGAAAGGACAGCCTCTTCAATAAGTGGTGCTGGGAAAGCTGGACAGGTACATGTAAAAGTATGAGATTAGATCACTCCCTAACACCATACACACAAATAAGCTCAAAATGGATTAAAGACCTAAATGTAAGGCCAGACACTATCAAACTCTTAGAGGAAGACATAGGCAGAACACTCTATGCCATAAATCACAGCAAGATCCTTTTTGACCCACCTCCTACAGAAATGGAAATAAAAACAAAAATAAACAAATGGGACCTCATGAAACTTCAAAGCTTTTGCACAGCAAAGGAAACCATAAACAAGACCAAAAGACAACCCTCAGAATGGGAGAAAATATTTGCAAATGAAGCAACTGACAAAGGATTCATTTCCAAAATTTCCAAGCAGCTCATGCAGCTCAATAACAAAAAAACAAACAACCCAATCCAAAAATGGGCAGAAGACCTAAATAGACATTTCTCCAAAGAAGATATACAGATTACCCACAAACACATGAAAGAATGCTAACATCACTCATCATTAGACGTAAAATAGATAGCTAGTGGAAAGCAGCCGCATAGCACAGGGAGATCAGCTCGGTGCTTTGTGACCGCCTGGAGGGGTGGGATAGGGAGGGTGGGAGGGAGGGAGATGCAAGAGGGAAGAGATATGGGAACATATGTATATGTATAACTGATTCACTTGGTTATAAGGCAGAAACTAACAGACCATTGTAAAGCAATTATACCCCAATAAAGATGTTAAGAAAAAAAAAAAAGAAAGAAAAGAGACAAGGAAGGGCACTACATAATGATCAGGGGATCAATCCAAGAAGAAGATATAACAATTATAAATATATATGCACCCAACACAGGAGCACCTCGATACATAAGGCAACTGCTAACAGCTATAAAAAAGGAAATCGACAGTAACACAATAATAGTGGGGGTCTATAACACCTCACTTACACCAATGGACAGATCATCCAAAATGAAAATAAATAAGGAAACAGAAGCTTTAAATGACACAATAGACCAGATAGATTTAATTGATATTTATAGGATATCCCATCCAAAAATAGCAGATTACACTTTTTTCTCAAGTGCGCACAAACATTCTCCAGGACAGATCACATCTTGGGTCACAAATCAAGCCTCGGTAAATTTCAGATAATCGAAATCATATCAAGCATCTTTTCTGACCACAATGCTATGAGATTAGAAATGAATTACAGGGGAAAAAAATGTAAAAAACACAAACACATGGAGGTTAAACAATACATTACTAAATAACCAAGAGATCACTTAAGAACTCAAAGAGGAAAACAAGAAATACCTGGAGACAAATGACAATGAAAACATGACAATCCAAAACCTATGGGAGGCAGCAAAAGCAGTTTTAAGAGGGAAGCTTGTAGTGATACAATCCTACCTCAAGAAACAAGAAAAATCTCAAATAAACAATGTAACGTTACACCTAAAGGAACTAGAGAAAGAAGAACAAACGAAACCCAAAGTTAGCAGAAGGGGAGAAATCATAAAGATCAGAGCAGAAATAAACAAAATAGAAACAAAGAAAAGAATAGCAAAGATCAATAAAACTAAAAGCTGGTTTTTTGAGAAGATAAACAAAGTTGATAAACCATTAGCCAGATTTATCAAGAAAAAGAGGGAGAGGACTCAAATCAATAAAATTAGAAATGAAAAAGGAGAAGTTACAACAGACACCACAGAAATACAAAGCATCCTAAGAGACTACTACAAGCAACTCTATGCCAATAAAATGGACAACCTGGAAGAAATGGACAAATTCTTAGAAAGGTATAACCTTCCAAGACTGAACCAGGAAGAAATAGAAAATATGAACAGACCAATCACAAGCACTGAAATGGAAACTGTGATTAAAAATCTTCCAACAAACAAAAGTCCAGGACCAGATGGCTTCACAGGTGAATTCTATCAAACATTTAGAGAAGAGCTAACACCCATCTTTCTCAAACTCTTCCAAAAAATTGCAGAGGAAGGAACACTCCCATACTCATTCTATGAGGACACCATCACACTGATAACAAAACCAGACAAAGATACTACAAAAAAAGAAAATTACAGACCAATCTCACTGATGAATATAGATGCAAAAATCCTCAACAAAATACTAGCAAACAGAATCCAACAACATGTTAAAAGGATCATACACGATGACCAAGTGGAATTTATCCCAGGAATGAAAGGATACTTCAATATACGCAAATCAATCAATGTGATACACCATATTAACAAATTGAAGAAGAAAAACCATATGATCATCTCAATAGATGCAGAAAAAGCTTTGGACAAAATTCAACACCGATTTATGATAAAAACTCTCCAGAAAGTGGACACAGCGGGAACCTACCTCAACATAATAAAGGCCAAATATGACAAACCCACAGCAAACATCATTCTCAATGGTGAAAAACTGAAAGCATTTCCTCTAAGATCAGGAACGAGACAAGGATGTCCACTCTCACCACTATTATTCAACATAGTTTTGGAAGTCCTAGCCACGGCAATCAGTGAAGAAAAACAAATGAAAGGAATACAAATTGGAAAAGAAGAAGTAAAACTGGCACTGTTTGCAAATGAAATGATACTATACATAGAGAATCCTAAAGAAGCCACCAGAAAACTACTAGAGCTAATCAATGAATTTGGTAAAGTTGCAGGATACAAAATCAATGCACAGAAATCTCTTGCATTCCTATACACTAGTGATGAAATATCTGAAAGAGAAATTAAGGAAACACTCCCATATACCACTGCAACAAAAAGAATAAAGTACCCAGGAATGAACCTACCTTGGGAGACAAAAGACCTGTATGCAGAAAACTACAAGACACTGATGAAAGAAATTAAAGATGATACCAACAGATGGAGAGATATACCATGTTCTTGGATTGGAAGAATCAATACTGTGAAAATGACTACACTACCCAAAGCAATCTACAGATTCAGTGCAATCCCTATCAAATTACCAATGGTACTTTTTACGGAGCTAGAACAAAAAATCTTAAAATTTGTATGGAGACACAAAAGACCCCGAATAGCCACAGCAGCCTAGAGGGAAAAAAACGGAGCTGGAGGAATCAGAATCCCTGCCTTCAGACTATACTCTAAAGCTACAGTAATCAAGACAATATGGTACTGGCACAAAAACAGAAACATAGATCAATGGAACGAGTTAGAAAGCCCAGAGATAAACCCACGCACCTATGGTCAACTAATCTATGACAAAGGAGGCAAGGATATAAAACGGAGAAAAGACAGTCTTCAATAAGTGATTCTGGGAAAACTGGGCAGCTACATGTAAAAGAATGAAATTAGAATACTCCCTAACACCATACACAAAAATAAACTCAAAATGGATTACAGACCTAAATGTAAGACTGGACACTATCAAACTCTTAGAGGAAAACATAGGAAGAACACTCTATGACATAAATCACAGCAAGATTTTTTTTTTTTTTTTTTTTTGTACGCGGGCCTCTCACTGTTGTGGCCTCTCCCGTTGCAGAGCACAGGCTCCGGACGCACAAGCTCAGCGGCCATGGCTCACGGGCCTAGCTGCTCCGCGGCATGTGGGATCTTCCTGGACCGGGGCACAAACCCATGTCCCCTGCATTGGCAGGCGGACGCCCAACCACTGTGCCACCAGGGAAGCCCAGCAAGATCTTTTTTGATCCACCTCCTAGAGTAATGGAAATAAAAACAAAAATAAAGAAATGCGACCTAAGGAAACTTCAGAGCTTTTGTACAGCAAAGGAAACCATAAACAAGACGAAAAGACAACCCTAAGAATGGGAGAAAATATTTGCAAACGAATCAACGGACAAAGGATTAATCTCCAAAATATATAAACAGCTCATACAGCTCAATATTAAAAAAACAAACAACCCAATTCAAAAATGGGCGGAAGACCTAAATAGACATTTCTCCAAAGAAGACATACAGATGGCCAAGAAGCACATGAAAAGCTGCTCAACATCACTAATTATTAGAGAAATGCAAACGAGGTATCACCTCACACCAGTTAGACTGGGCATCATCAGAAAATCTACAAACAACAAATGCTGGAGAGGGTGTGGAGAAAAGGGAACCCTCTTGCACTGTTGGTGGGAATGTAAATTGATACAGCCAGTATGGAGAACAGTATGGAGGTTCCTTAAAAAACTAAAAATAGAATTACCATATGATCCAGCAATCCCACTACTGGGCATATACCCTGAGAAAACCATAATTCAAAAAGACACACGCACCCCAATGTTCGTCACAGCACTATTTACGATAGCCAGGTCATGGAAGCAACCTAAATGCCCATCGACAGACAAATGGATAAAGAAGATGTGGTTCATATATACGATGGAATATTACTCAGCCGTAAAAAGGAACGAAATTGGGTCATTTGTTGAGACGTGATGGATCTACAGACTGTCATACAGAGTGAAGTAAGCCCGAAAGAGAAAAACAAATATCGTACATTAACACATATATGTGGAACGTAGAAAAATGGTACAGATGAACCGGTTTGCAGGGAAGAAATTGAGACACAGATGTAGAGAAGAAACGTATGGACACCAAGGGGGGAAAGTGGCGGGGGTGTGGGGATGGTGGTGTGATGAATTGGGAGACTGGGATTGACATGGATACACTGATGTGTATAAAATGGATGACTAATAAGAACCTGCTGTATAAAATAAATAAATAAATAAATAAATAAGATAAGTAAGTACTAGGGAGGTAATATACAAACGAGTAATATAATTAACACTGTTGTATGTTATATATGAAAGGTGTTAAGAGAGTAAATCCTAAGAGTTCTCATTACAAGGAAAACATTTTTCCTTTTTTTTTTTTTTTTTTTTTACTTTAGATGATGGGTTGTTCACTAAAATTACTTTGGCAATAATTCCATGATGTATGTAAGTCAAATAATTACGCTGTGTAACTTAAACTTAAAACTTGTATGTGAATTATATCTCAATAAAACTAGAAGGAAAAAAATTAAGCGATAACAAATATTTTTTTTAAAAAGTGCTACTTTTGTTTTAGAAAACCTTAAACCCGAAAGGTAACAGATGATAAATTGGAAATGGATGAATCAAACGCATTTAGTACCCATGTTACCAAAAAGAAACAGGTTATAATTTGGCGGGGGGGGGGGGGCGGTGGTTGTAGGCTTAAGGAGGCATCTGATTCCATGTGTCCAAAGCGTGTAGTGAACCTCAGCACGACAATCCTGTCCCTTTGTGCAGGTAACTATGGCAACTACAGTCAGTGCCATTCAAATGTGGTCCTGGATGAAATCACTGAGCAGCAGAATGGTCTTCTGTGCAGGTAAAAGAAAAGCAGAATTATCACAAATGACTCAGCCGTGTTCTTCATTCCTCATTTTAGGGACCTCCTCCCGTTGTCAAAAGTTAGTTTTCCTTTCACCTTGTACACATCACTGTGTGCCTCTCATCTTTCTGAAAAAGTATTGAACAAAATTCCTCAGTAATCTCCAGCCACAGGTTCTAACTATTCCAGTTATGTTTTATTTTTACCTTCACCTCCGGCAGAAGAATATGAGAGTCCACTGCCAATGGCATTTCTAAGGTTTCATACATGTGCTTATCAGCAGCATAAAAACAGATTTCTCTGAGGCTTTCCCTCTATTGTATATCTGAGCATATGCTTTTGTAGCTATGCTTTTGTTACAATGCCTCAATGACCACGTAACTTTGGGTAAGTCCCAAAACTGCTTCAGTTTTTTCATGTACCTCTAGGGGTTAAGGTAAGAATTAAATACAACCAATCATTAAATAGGGTACAAACATGAACTCTACTATTCTTTTCTCTTTTACGTAAGTGTAGTTGATTTTAAATATTGTGTTAGTTTCAGGTATTCAGCAAAGTGATTCAGATCAACCGATCTATCTATCTATCTATCTATCTATCTATCTATCTATTCTTCTTCAGATTCTTTTCCCATATAGGTTATTACAGAATATTGAGTAGAGTTCCCTGTGCTATACAGTAGGTCCTTATTGTTTACATATTTTATATATAGTAGTGTGTATATGTTAATCTCAAATTCCTACTTTATCCCTCCCCCCTACTATTCTTGAATATAGGACATTGTGCTACCCACTGGAGATTCAAAGCTCAATAAGAGGCTCTTTTCCCTTGACAAGTTGAAAACCAAAACCCAAAAACCAAGTACCATGTATCATAATATTGTAATCAACAGTCTATTGGCTATTAAGCAATGATATGTATAGATACACACTAAACTGGCCATCAGAAAATTCACTTTTAGTCCTACCTCTACCCTTATCTAGCTGTGTAAGCTGGTAAAACCAGTTAACCTGTTTGGGACTCAGTTTATCCATCTGTAAAGTAAGGGTTGAATTAAATAATTTCCTAAGTCCTTTGATTCAAACCCATGCTCTAGCATTTCTCATTATATCTCTCATTTCTAATACTTATTAGAGGCGAGACTGTACCTGGAAGACACTTGTAGTTGACCGTCCTATAGCCATGGCCCCTTAATCTTGGCTAACAGCACCCTCCCCCAAGTTTTGTCAGGTCTGGGGCAGCAATATATTCAGGGAGGTGTGCTCTCCTCAACTCCACGTGATGATGTGGAACTGTCAAAGCCACAAAAAGGGGGGATGTGCGAAGAGTAACTCTACTTCCTGCCTTTGGATACGGGGGAGTGAGGAGGTGATGCCTGGAGCTAGGGCAACCATCTTCCAACCACTTGCTGATGTAAGGCTACCTAGTGAGGATGCAGAATGGAAAACTGAGACACATCAGGATTCTTTTTTTTTTTTTGCGGTACGCGGGCCTCTCACTGTTGTGGCCCCTCCCGTTGCGGAGCACAGGCTCCGGACGCACAGGCTCGGCGGCCATGGCTCACGGGCCCAGCCGCTCCACGGCATGTGGGATCCTCCCGGACCGGGGCACGAACCCGTGTCCCCTGCATCGGCAGGCGGACTCTCAACCACTGTGCCACCAGGGAAGCCCCATCAGGATTCTTGATGATACTGTCATGCCAAGAAATGAATCAGTCCTTGAACTGTGCTTTAATTTGTGTGTGAGAGACTTTTTAAAAAAAGAAGAAGAGGGCTTCCCTGGTTTAAAATATCTAAATCTTGTTAGATATTTTAATAAAATAAAAGTATTCAATGTCCATCTAGTGGCCAATACGAAGACTTGGTCTCATGCCTTGAAATTCAACAGTAATATGACACTGGGAGAGCCAGCAGGAGGATCACGTGCGATATTAACAGGAGTCAGGCCGCAGGCGGATTGCATCACTTTTTCCCACAACATAGAATTCAGTCACATGATCGAGACCTATTCATGTGGGAAACTGGGGAAAAATGGTCTTCCTGTGTGTCCAGGAAGAAAAACAAAATATAACACGATTTGGTGGCCATATAGCAATCTCTGCCATACCGGATTTCTCATGTATGATACAACAGTTAACAATAATTGGTGGATTCGTCCTATGCCCTTAACCATCTCAGTGACGATGATCTCGCTTACGATGATCTCCTTTCACTCATGTTTTCTATTTTCCATTTAAAAATGAAAGGCAAGTTAATAATTAAGAAAGCTAGCTCAAAATCTATATAAAGTTAAATATGGGGAAATGGCTTTAAAAATATCAGATAAAGTTTGCAAAATCCACGGACAAATTCTTCCCAGGGAAGCAAAGCAGCTACCCCTCTAAGTAGGTGCATATAAGTGGTATTATTTATACCTAAACATCCACTAGGAAGAATGCCCGTAAAGAAAATGATGTCCTTAGGCACATACATTTTTTTTTTCCTTTTCTCAAGCACAGCCTAGACAGCTTATCTTCTCCTGCAGCTTGTAACACACACTCTGCATTTCCACTCTGTCTGGCCTGGCTGGTTTTAAAGGAAGATGTGGGGTTGTGAGAAAATGCCAAAGGAGAAATCCACCTCTCCTTGTAGCTGAATCACATTTACCAGGAGATATAAGCAAGTAAATGTGTGCGCCTGCTAATGGCAACAGAGTTTTCGTTTTATGAGTTGTATCACATTTATGGCAACTTCTACTTTTTGTAAGCAGGCACAAGAACAGAATTACAAGTTATATCCATCTAAATAAAAAAATGCCATGGAAATAATTTCTATATATGTTACCTAGAAGATAAAGAAGTCTCCAGCATTTCCCAAAGAACTCTAGCTGGCATTACAATTTTTTAATGCGAACCATGTAATGTGGAATACTATTAACATAGGAAATGATTTAAAATTTTTAGCTTAATGAAATGCAATGTACATTCTCATTCGAATTTGGTTTTGCATTTCACTTGAAACAGGGCGTAAATATGAATTTACTGATTTCGATATAGCTTGGCTTTGAAAATAGTAATTTTTGAACACTTAATCCTAAAGGGTCCACCTCACTGGAAGACTGAAAAGAAATGGTCCTCTTCAGTAATAGTATGCACTTCATAACTTTTAAAAATGTATAGTAAAATAAACTGATATATATTAAAATAAATATATATTAAAAGAAAGAGAAAAATACAGAGACGGCATACATGTTTAAGATAAGATTATGAAAACAAAAGATGTCAAAGAAAGTTCACTGGAAACTAAACCCACGGCCACTAGGGAGTGAAACCTCTGTGTTGATAGGGATACTTTAGTGGAAAATTTTCAAAAGCACTACTTGCTCAAGTTATTTGCTCAAGTCACTTATCTCCAGCTTGATTTTTGCCTCAAGAGTTTCACATCTAAGTGAGTGTGTTCGAACACATCCAGGGACAGGAAACTCATTCCCTTCCTTGCAATCCCTTCTACAGTTGGGAAGCTCTATAAGTTAGAAGATATACTGTCAGGGTAAGTAAATCTAGCTGCTACAACAAAAGACCCCCAATTCTCCATGGCTGGACACAATAAGGATTTAGTTCATGCTCATATCACAGTCCAACATGGAGTTGCTGTCCCGATTCCTCTCACGCACCCAGGCTCCCAACCACCATCTTCTAGGGTCTCAGAATTTTCCCCTGGGTCTTCTGCACCTGGCTGGCTGGCAGGCTAGGACATATAGCGTATCAGGGTCCCAAGGCTGGAGATGAGCTCACAGATCTTTGAGGGCACTGGCTGTGTCTGTTAAGGAAAGCTATCCTTCCATTGAGCTAAAGTGCTTCTTGCAGGAGCTTCTCCCTATAGGACCCAGCTTAAACTTGAGTCGTGTTGACTAAGTTTAATTCTGCTTTTGTACAACAGCCCTACAGATATTCAAAGATAGTCGTCATGCTTCTTGGTTCACTTTTGTTTTGGGGCTACTCCTACAATTAGCCAACTTGTTCTCATATGGTCTGTTTTTATGTCCCCACGTGATCTTTTGTTTTTCTTAGCTCCAGTTGTTCTATAGCTTGAGTAAAAACTAAATGAAACTGCAGTGCTTGCTTCGGCAGCACATACACTGAAAACTGGAATGATACAGGGAAGATTAGCATGGCCCCTGTGCAAGGATGACACGCAGATTTGTGAAGTGTTCCATATTTTTTACGTGGCTGGACCTAGAGACTGTCATACAGAGCGAAGTACGTGAGAAAGGGAAAAAAAAATGTCGTATAATATTGCTTATATGTGGAATCTAGAAAAATGATACAAATATTTGCAAAGCAGAAATAGAGAAACAGATGTAGAGAACGGACGTATGGATACCAGGGGGAGAAGGGGGGAGTGGGATGGACTGGGAGATTGGTATTGACATATATACACTACTATGTATAAAATAGACAACTAATGAGAACCAACTGTAGAGCCCAGGGAACTCTGCTCAGTGCTCACCTGTGGTGACCGAAATGGGAAGGAAATCTAAAAAAGAGGGGATATATGTATACGTATAGCTGATTCACTTTGCTGTACAGCAGAAACTAACGCACCACTGTAAAGCAACTATACTCCAATAAAAATTAATAAAAAAAATACTGCAATAGTGGCTGCCAAGCTACATTTCTTCCTTTTTGCACTTAGTTTAATGGTAGGACTGATACTCTATTCATTTCACGTTGTTGGATTTGAATACTGTGACTAGCCTAATCCGCACACATTTGCTCCTATCTGTTCCATCTCTGGCCCTTTAAACATATGACATCCCTAAAAGCAACTGAGCGGTTTAGAGCCAGCCATGAACACAGCCAGATGCTCAGACCAAAATCTTTGTAGTTACCCACGGTTTGTTTCTTTCTCTCAAATCTGACATCCAGTTCATCGGGAAATTCTGTCAGTCTCAGCTAGAATCTGACGACCTCTCACCATATCCCACTGCTCTGGTCCAAGCCACCCCCATCTTTTGATTGCATTCCTGCTGTAGCCTCCTAAGGCGTGCCTGCTTCTACCGTGCATTCGGCCTGCACCCCCTCCCCAGCCTATTTAAAGCTGTCATTCTTTTGAACTCCTCTGCTCAAAACTCTTCAACGGCTCCCATTTGCACCCGAGTAAAAGCCAAAGTTCACGCAACACCTACAAGCCTCTAAAAGGTCATTGCCGGGCAATCCATGACACACACCTCATGCTCCCGTGTCAGGGCCTTTGCACTTGCTCTTCTCTCTGCCTGGGATTCTCTCCCCCAGGAGAACAGCATGATTTGCACTTCTTTCGGGTCTCTGCTCAACTGTTATCTTTTCCAAGACACTTCATATGACAAGACAACTTCCTCACTCCTCTCTCTTTCTGCAGCTTTGTCTTCATAGCATCTCTCACTACCTGACATATTAGACACTCGTTGGTTTATTGTCTGTCTCCCTCTATTAGAATATAAGCCGAATGAGGACAGGGACTTGTTACATTGACTTCTGTAGCCTCAGCATTCAGAATAGAGCTGGATATATGGCTGGTGCTCAGTAAGACTTGCTGAGGGAGGCATGAACCCTTTACTGCCCTCAGCTTCCGGCTCCGCCCCCGGCCTGCCAGGTCCCTTGGTTTTATGTGTTCTTTTCACAGTGAGGTTACCTCCTGTCCCTTGAATTTGTACTTCAAAGTATGAGTTGTTTCCCCAGCCTTAGATATTACCCTTCAAATGTATAAATTAATGAATAAAATGTAAGCTTAATTAAGGCACTAAGTAGTTTCAACTCTAAGTTAACTTAGGCAAGACCGATTCACTAATTCTCGTGTTTTATTTCTGCCTTCTGACTTAGAAATCAACTCCTGTGCAATAACCAAAATTCTCTCTAAAACATATTTTCAGCACTAGGCGTTGGTTTCTGTTTGTTTATAAATTTATTTATTTTTTATTTTGTTTTATTTATTTTTGGCTGCGTTGGGTCTTCGTTGCTGCGTGTGGGCTTTCTCTAGTTGCAGCGAGCCGGGGCTACTCTTCGTTGCGGTGCGTGGGTTTCTCATTGTGGTGGCTTCTCTTGTTGTAGAGCACGGGCTGTAGGCACGCAGGCTTCAGTAGCTGTGGATCGTGGGCTCTAGAGCTCAGGGTCAGTAGTTGTGGCACAGGGGCTTAGTTGCTCCGCGGCATGTGGGCTCCTCCCGGACCAGGGCTCGAACTCATGTCCCCTGCATTGGCAGGCGGATTCTTAACCACTGCACCGCCAAGGAAGCCCGGCACTAGGCATTGTTAATGCAAAAATCAGCACAGCACATTTCTCAGAAAATATTTGCTCTTAACAATGGAAGGCAAGGTCTATACCTGCCTTAATCTTTCTTTTATATCATCGACCAAAAAGGTAGAAATAGAAACCTACATTTCTTTAAAGAAAAAAAGGAAAACAGGGCTTCCCTAGTGGCGCAGCGGTTAAGAATCCGCCTGCCAATGCAGGGGACACGGGTTCGCGCCCTGGTCCGGGAGGATCCCACATGCCGTGGAGCAGCTAAGCCCATGCACCACAACTACTGAGCCCGCGTGCCACAACTACTGAAGCCCACGTGCCTAGAACCCGTGCTCCACAACAAGAGAAGCCACCGCAATGAGCAGCCCGCGCACCACAATGAAGGGTAGCCCCGGCTCGCCGCAACTAGAGAAAGCCCACGTGCAGCAGTGAAGACCCAACACAGCCCAAAATAAATAAATTTAGAAAAAAAAAGGGAAACATTGTTTTTCCAATGAAAAATACAAGAATTGAAACATGAAAAAGGAAATTATCAGAAAATTCCCCCCAATGTGAAAACATAACAAAATTTAATTATTTTGTAGATGGAGGTTAAAAAAGACAGTGATACAGTTTTAAGGCCTTTTGCCAAAAGCTACTGTCATTCCTAGCCATACCTTTTAAGGTTTTCCTCCATGGGAATGCAAAAGAAAGTTATCAAAAAATGTCTGTTGTGTAAGTCGTCCCTGCCAAGCATCCTCCTTGAGTAACAGAAAATTCTACCACTATTTTAAGAGAACTGTTCTTTAGCTTCAATTAACCGCACTCCTTAGTGAAGCATTATGAAGATCTGTGTACCATTTCTACGGTCATTCAGACAATGAATATTTATGGAGAGCATGTTTTATATACAGAGTTTGAGAAGAGAAAAAGATTATTCTCGGGGAGGGTAAGGGGGAGTCCTGAGAGGGAGGGGATATAGGTACACATATAGCCGATTCACTTTGTTGTACAGCAGAAACTAACACAACAATGTAAAGCAATTATCATCTAATGAAGATGAAAAAAAAAAGGTTATTCTCAGCAGAGGTAGTTCTAGCAAAGGTGGAATTTCTGCCGGGTCAACTGAACCTTTAGTGCACGTAGATATAGACACTAATATAGTTATCGTTACATGTAGATATAAATATAGCAGCAACCAAAAGGAATTTGATCTTATTCTACCTAATAAATTTATTCATGTACTTCCTCTACCTTGAAAATATTACCTAAATAGGGAAAACACTTTTGTCATGAGAAGAATTTCCCCTTCCAATAGCATCAGCTACTTTTCCTTTCTTGGGTAAGTCAGTTATTTACTTAAGAACAATTTATGGGGCTCCTATACATGCCAGAGTGGGTAGGGCACTGGAGATATAAAAATGTATAAAATCCCCGAAACCCACAGTAGACATGGGGGTAGAGTCAAGGGCAACAATAGGACTATGTGCTACAGAAGACTCACTCTGATACATTCATTCATTCAACAAATCTTTACTAAGTGCCTTCTATGTGCCCGGCACTGTTCTAGACGCTTAGGATACATCAGTGAAATAAACTGACAAAATCTCTGTCTTTGATGTGCTGCCATAGCATGATAGAAAGATAAGGAACAAGAAACAAAATAAATTATACGGTATCTTAGAAAATAAGCCCTATTGGGAAACAGAATATGGTAAGGGGCAGTGGGAGTACTGTCGGCAAGATGTGGGGTTTGTAATTTACACAAGAAGTCAGAGAGGACCTCTTAGGAAGGTAATATATGATCCTCTCACCTTAAGTAATGTACATTTGTGGGGTGACACCAGTATGTAGTGGAAAACCTTGACTTTAGAGTCCAGTTGGCTTGGATCAAAATGTGTTCCATGTTATTTAACAATCCGAGCCTGAATTTCCTCCTTGACAAAATGGGAACAATAACATTTCCATCACAAGTTGTTGGGAAGATTGAAACAATATTTGCCAAACCTCTTTTTTAAAACATACACCTGAAGTATAGTAAGTACTCAATCACTTCAGACCCTGGACTTGCCCTACGGGCCATGAGACAGCCTGCTCTGTATGGCTTCCATCTGTGGAAAGAGCCACCCACCTTCATCCCCCAACACTCAGGCCAGGTCAGTCAGCTTTATTCTCAGAATTTTCTTAATTGGGCCTAAGAGAGAAGAACACTTTTCTCTCAGGTTATGATGTAGTGAGGATGTGAGCCCAAGAGCTGAAAGTGACCAGAGAGCCCCTGTCTTGTCAAGACAGCTGGCCCAAGAGACTGAAGTGGGTAGAGAACGAACAGAAAAGATAATAAGCAGAGGCTGTATTCTTTCACTGTTCTATTCCTAATTCCGTGGGTCCTCAGCTGCCCTTCTCTAGTAGATTGCAAAATTTGACCCCAAATTCCATCAAAAAGTAGAATCTATCCACTCCTTGAATCTGGGCATGGTCATACAGCTCTTGTAGGTCAACAGGACACCAGCGAACGTGAAGCAAGTAGAGGCTTAAAAAGTGTTTGTGCTTTGGGAGCTGCCCTCTCTTGCTGCCGGGTACCTTTCCATTAACCTATGCAATGGTCCAGGCCAGCCATCTAGAAGATGAGAGACATGGAGAGCATAGATCATATAGACCATGTACAAGCATCATAGCTGATGCTTCGTAGACCAACCAGTCCCCAGACGACCTGCCAGCTGACTACAGACGCATGAGTGACCCCAGGTGAGACCACCTGAAGAATCATCCAGCTGAGTCCAGGTAATTGCTGGCCCACAGAATCATGACCTAATGATTGTTGTCTTAAGCCACTAAGTTCACAGATAGCTTGTTACGCAGCACTGGATAGCTGATACACTCCTCTCGCACACACACCCAACACGAACAAACTTTCCATTCCTTTCCCTAAAATAAAAGATTTTTTCTTTTGCCATTTACAACCAAAAGACATCCTGACTAAAATGAAAGGGCTTCCTGTGTCCGTGTCAGTGCCTCGACGCTCTGTCCATTCATTTAGTTTATTCTGTGACTCGAACTATGCCCCTCAATCCCAAGCTTCTCCTCCCAACCCCCATGTTGCCATTACCCACTTATGCTCTGTCCTCACAAGTTGCCAAAGAACCATCTCCCCCCTTCTCTCCATGCCCAACAACCTGCAGGTTGGACCCCTTCCCATGGCCTTGGCCAAGGGTCTGTACCTGCCACTTCCTGTTGGCTCTTCCCAATGCCAACTGCTTGATGATGCGACTCTCCATCTGTTACTGACCATCGGACCTACTGCCACCACGCCTCACTTGTCTGTGTAGACCTCCTCCTGCGAAGAGGAGAGCTATCCACCGGCCAAATACTGACAGCCAGCTTCCTCCTTGGATGTTCTGTTCCATTAGGCCCAGATTCTCATGCTCTTATTCTTTTGGTTTTTGGTTTATCCTCTGTCTGAGATACAGCGGGGCCTGGGAAGTCAGGTGAATCTCCACGAGCTCTCATATCCAGATGGTAAATTGTAAACCACAGAAGTAGATGATGAGCTTTAAAAACAAGTCATAAGGAAATACTCTTTCTCTCTGCTGGAAGAATATTGACAAGGCTGTTGTTGCAGAGACCTGTGGAGTCTGTGGGCTGCCTTTGGGGTGCATAGACAGTGAAGATGGTTCTGAATAGTATGAGCTGGATAGGTCAACGCTCAACTCGTATTCCCTTAAGCCTTTCCATTTCTGTGCCTGGTGGCCTGACACCTGCCAGCCCCTACATCTCTTTGCTAGAGAGCCTCCTCTGGTGCTGGAACCGATTTTTGCTTGCTCTGGCAAGGTCAGAGGTACTGGAGAATTAAAGTAGTCTCCCACCTCTGGCCCTGTGCAGTCCTTACCTAGTCAATGACCAGAGTTGGTATATAAATACCCCAACTCCCTTGTCACTTGGCTGGGATACCTCTGAGGAGTCTGTTTGACACTGGCTCCCAGAGTTCCCCAGTAGGATTAAGCTTCAGATGCCCACGGTGATAACTTACTTGAAACACAGTCTTTATTGGTTTCCTTCCCTCCTTTGTCTTTCTCCTCCAAATAAATCACTTGCGCTTGAAATTTTGTTTCAAGATCTACATCCAGGAGAGCCCAAACAAAGACAGTAACCCACCTACTGAACGCCCTGAAGGACAGGAGTTGGATCTACGAAGCTGATGGCAACAGTTTAGGGGAAAAGAGCCTAACGATGTGATGATGAACAGAAGCAGCCACTGGGATGGTAAAGAGGCTAAGAGCTGCCACTGGGCCCCATGTGCCCTCTGTCCGAGAGTCTGGCTGATTTTCCTGATAGTGGAGTAACTGAAACAGGCCGAATATAAGGGCAAGTTTTCGTTATGACCTGCTTCATCTGTAACGTGGGCATCGGTCTCTTTGCCCAATATCCACAGGGCAATAAACTTGTGGAATTTAATTTCTTTGCATGTGGAGCTATTCAAGCATTACTCTGCAGATTTCTATGGGAGAATGATACTCTGATACGATTCTTTGTCTAAGAGCAAAGTACAACTTAAACAGATAACCAGGGGTGTTCCAATAACTATGTTCAAATATTTATGCAACATTGACTTTTTGAGCACAGAGTTAAATTCCTTAGTTCTTTTGCCAAATGCCTTCAGACTTCATTGACTTTTTTTGGAATTAGTACAAAAGCAGAGATTATATCCAAAACTTGTACAAGGATTCTGTGTGGTCCAGAAAATGATGAGTCTTTACTGGTACATATGAATTAAATATTGAACATGTTTACTTTTCATCTTTTGGGACAGAGTGAACAACCAAACTGACTGAGGAAAGACTGCTATGTAAATCTTGGACCTATTCTTCTAACAAAGAGCAGAAAAATGCTTAATAGTTCTGAATGATGAACCGTGTAAGAAAAAAAGTGATTTCGGCATCTGGGAGACAAGGCTGACCATCTGAAGAGGGCTCCCTTTGCTCGCAGCCAGTATTGTTGTCACTGCTTTGTCAAGAATTCTGAGATCCTTCGAGCGTGACAGGGAGGATAGGAAATCAAATCTCTCTACTTAACAGAGAACGTATTAGAACCGCTTCAAAATTAGCCTTGGCTCGGCTTAGTGAAATTTCCCTATTGTTCAGCGGTGGCCCACCAGATCCACAGCATTCCAGTGGTAGCCCTTTGCCTGTAAAAAGCCTCGCAAATCAGAGGACCTACGAAATGAAGATGACTATTCCTCTTCCCCAGGTTCACAAAAAGACTCCAACCTGCTCAGCCTTTGGAGTAGGCTAAATATTCGAGGCATCCCGACTTAGGAGGACACGCTTTATTCTCCAATGCACAATTTAACGTGTAAAATGCCTATGATATCGAGCCAGAAATTTCTGCTATGAAACTCACCAGCCCTGCTGTGCTCGAGAAATCAGTTTCGAGAATGGTAGAGTAACCAAGAGACGTGAACTGGAGTCACTCCTCTCTGGCGTCGCTGAAGTTGTCTCCAGTGGGATTTTACTTGGAAGGCCTTCTCCCTGAGGACTTCTCCCCAGGTCTGGTTAAATTAATTTGACTTCACTGGCCTGAGATAAGAGAATTATAATTGCTTCTCCACTCGTCATCCCTTCCACTCTGCACCCGCACACAATCTTGGTGTTTCCAACCCTCCTGAATGTGTCACTGCAATATCCACGTGACTTTCTAGTTGACACCAACATGTGCATAAAATCTGACCCTCACAGCTCACCTTTTATGAGTGAGTACACACTCACCCTCTGTGTGTTCACCTCCCTTTGGCCTAACAACAGTGTGCCCAAATTTACAGTCTTCGGGGCACCAGTCAGTGACGCAATGTAGCAAACAAAGGATCTCTTGATTCAGATTGTACCAATGTCAAATGCTGATGTGTGTAAATCATTAACTGTGTTTTCACTGGTGAGTCCAGTTTGATCTTTCATTGCCTGGTGACCCCTGGGGTCTGCGGCTCCCCAAGAAGCAGGGACGTTTAGGATTTTTTATTACCAGCTCATAACTAATTTATAGATTACTATGGAGTCAGGTGCACAGATTCAATGCCTCATCTATCACTATAAGTAGCTCCAGTGTTAAGGGCTGGCTACTTCCCAGCAATCAACGAAGAGAACAGAGACGAGGAAAAGGGACAAGACCCATATGCCACAGAAGGGACATCTTTCCGAAGAAGCACGAATGTCTCAAGGTAAAGAATTTACTACTTACAAACGACCAAGCTCTCTATCTCCTAAAGGTAAAACCCACTGTATGTCACATGGTAAAAAAGAGAAAAAAGAAAAGATCATTAAAATTATGTTTTTCCTCTCTGATTTGCCTTCTTCAGTGAAGATTTACCAGCACAGCTGCATTAGACTCAAACTTGTAGCAAGTACGATTGCTTTTTAAAAAAGAGAGGGCTCTTTCTTAACTAGAAAATTTTATCATGCCAGGAAATGACCTTGAAAGAAAAGGAAAACACTGAAGCCTAATTACAGCTTTGATAACACATGTGCTATGTCTTTTGCACAACAGCATTGAGCGTAGAGTTTATTTCCTTATGATTTTCTAAAGAGTGTGGTATTATGTGCACATGTTGATATGTGATAGAAAGACTTGAAAAGTGCAAATGCTAAAAGGGCTGTTTATTACATATCTTCAAAGAAACCAGCGACTTAGGGATGTATAGCACATTCCTGAGTTTTACGTGGTTTCCTCGATAGCATTAAGAGTTTTCCGCGAAGATACTCTGGAATTCCATCTCCATCACAGCCAAGTATATACTCCCACCCTCTGACCCCTCAGTCACGTCCACAACTTTGACACACAAAGCTCGTTCTCCCAGAGCAAAGGAAAGATGGGCTGCATAAATAAAACCTAAATCCAGTGGCATCTGAAACAAGTACTAGTGGAATAAAGAAATCTCTGAACATATTCATAAGGGGTGTTCCTTTATGGTACTTTTCTCTGTCTCAGGGACAGCACCGAAGCTGTGCCACATTCTGAAACTGTTGCTATGGCAAAAGCGTCTTGTTTTATTGACTATGGAGCACATTGTTGTGTTTAAGTCATGTAAATGATCAGGATACAAAGGAAAGGGCCTCGGCAGGCCCTGCTCAATCACGACAGCGCTGGGGTCTCTCCCCCTTGACACATGCATTTACACAGCCTGGGAAGGCATTTCTTTCAGAAAGCTTCACTTGCTGGGTGTTGCTAACTGGTCTTTGGAGACATTTATGAGATCTCCATATCTTTGAGAATTGATTCTGCAGGGGCAAAAGAATTCACAATGATGAAGCCCTTGCTTTTGTTTTAAGGCCAGGATCTTTCTATAGAAAATTTGCATTCTCTCCCTATTAACACATTTTTGTTTCCAGGCTCCTGGTCTTGTCTAATACTTCAACTTTCTATCAATTTCTGTCACTTAGAAGCAAAGTAGGAGAGTTTCTCTTTTGTTCCCCACTTATCTCTCAAATGTGTGTTTTTAATTAAGTATTTTACTACAGCATCAATTCACACTGATTAGACATAATTACAGAAACAAAATATGCAGAATACATTTTAATAATGCCTGCCACCTCTGAGGAAACAATGAGGATCTAATTTAATGATCTAAGTGTTGTTTGAAAGCAAAGCAGAGTTAAAAAATAGTAATATATTTTGAAAAGGAGTTTAATAGTATTTTTGGATACAAATGTAATCTAAAATGCACCATTATCTGGGGTTTCAATACATGTAATTTAAAAAAAAACCACTGAGGGCAACATTTGTTTACGTGAAGAATCAAATGACACTCTTTAATAATTAAAAGCTTGATCCAATGAAAACAGTTTCAATTGTGACACTTGAGACAAGCTGTGATAATTTGCAGCCCAATTTCTCAGGGAAATTTTACCACTATGAAAATCGATTTTTGACAGTATTCTGTCAGTGTCGATTTCCAGGGTTTGACACTCTATGTACTTATGAGGAATGTTATCATTGGGGGAAGCTGCATGAAGCGTACATATGAATTCTCAGTACTAGTTTTGCAACCTTTTGTGTCTTAAACTATTTCACACTACAAAACAGTTAGAGCAAAAATCCACTTTGGATGCCGAATAAAAATGTATTTTTCCGACTTGTAGAAAAATGTGCTGTCTCAGTAGAGCTTAGATATTACAATTACAGAGCCATATGACATATTACTCCCAGCACTTGTGTAGGGGTCTGGAGTCAAAGGAGTTTTGGACAATAAGTTAACTTTCTCAACAAAAATTCTATGTACTCCACATTTTCAATTCACTCAGAAAAGAATTCTGTAAACAATTATAAGTGAGAGCTCTATTTACTTTTACTACTTCAGACGTCCCTCCAGTAGTTATTAAAACAGCATTTACAATTCCCATAAACCTAGTCGTGTCATTGGATCTCTCACTTTAACTTTGTTGTCCTCTTTTTAAAAACTTGGTAGTTAAAATCCTAGTTTTGCATTCCTCCTCTTCATGAGTGAAGCTCAGAGATTTAAAAAAAAAGAATATAAAACATAGCACAGGGGCTTCCCTGGTGGCGCAGTGGTTGAGAGTCCGTCTGCTGGTGCAGGGGACACGGGTTCGTGCCCCGGTCCGGGAAGATCCCACGTGCCGCGGAGCGACTGGGCCCGTGAGCCATGGCCGCTGGGCCTGCGCGTCCGGAGCCTGTGCTCCGCAACGGGAGAGGCCATGGCAGTGAGAGGCCCACGTACCGCAAAAAAAAAAAAAAAAAACCATAGCACAAACCAAGATTATACCTAATGTAAATGTCTGTTCATATTTCACTTGGGTGTAACCGCGTGTGTCTGTGTATGTGTGCGGAGGTGTGTAATCATACAATGTCAGGATCAAGAGAATCATAGGAATCACCTAATTCAACCTAAATATTAACATATTAAACATACATATATTTGATATTTATAATACATACCCCTGGTTATATAATAAGTCTTTGCCTTTCCATGGCATTCTTTAAGGCGCCATGATAGCACACACCTAATTTTATCCTAATATTATTCTGTGAACTTGCTAGAGGTCGTTACCATTATTCTCACTGAGAAAACGGGCAGCTAACTTCTAAAGAGGTCCAACCGCTAGCTTACTCTTGTAAGGCATGCCAAGGTGAGGTTGGGGATTAAAACCCAGACTCCATACTACTCAGCCGTCAACAAGAATGAAATAATGCCGTTTGCAGCAACAAGGATGGACCTAGAGATTATCATACTAAGCGAAGTAAGTCAGATAGAGAAAGACAAATACCGTACGATATCATTTATATGTGGAATCTAAAATATGACACAAATGAACTTATCTACAAAACAGAAACAGACTCACGGACATAGAGAACAGGCTTGTGGTTGCCAAGGGGGAGGGGGTTGGGGCAGGGATGGACTGGGAGTTTGAGATTAGCAGATGCAAATTATTACATATAGGATGGATAGACAACAAGGTCCTACTGTAGAGCACGGGGAACTATATTCAGTATCCTGTAATAAACCATCATGGCAAAGAATATGAAAAGGAATGTATATACACGTATAACTAAATCACTTTGCTGTACAGTAGAAATGAACACAACAACTATACTTCAATAAAATAAATGAAAAGAAAAACAAAACCAGATTCCACATCCTTGCTCAAGGTACTTCATTCTGAGCCACAGTCTCTAAGGCCACGGTCATGATTAAATTATCTTGTCTGGCATCTCCAATAGTGCCACTTGGCGAAAATATTTAATTAAAAGCGATAACAGGAGTTAGTTATCGTTTTTTATTTATTTAATTAATTAATTTATTTTTGGCTGTGTTGGGTCTTCGTTGCAGCGCGCGGGCTTTCTCTAGTTGCGGCGAGCGGGGGCTACTCTTCGTTGCGGTGCGCGGGCTTCTCATTGTGGTGGCTTCTCTTGCTGTGGAGCACGGGCTCTAGGCGTGCAGGCTTCAGTAGTTGTGGCGCACAGGCTCAGTAGTTGTGGCTCGCAGGCTCTAGAGCACAGGCTCAGTTGTGGCGCACGGGCTTCGTTGCTCTGTGGCATGTGGGATCTTCCCGGACCAGGGCTCGAACCCATGTCCCCTGCCTTGGTAGGCAGATTCTTAACCACTGCGCCGCCAGGGAAGTCCCCCTCTTTTTAACTTATAATAAATAAAAGCATTTTGGAACACTGGGCTCTGTATCATAACTCTTTTTCTTTCCCTAACAGCTTCACTGACATACAATTCACATACCATACAGTTTATTCATTTAACGGGCACAAGTCAAGGTTTTATTTGAATATCCACAGAGTTGTAGAACTAGCAGCACAATCTAATTTACAGAACAGGCTCAGCTCCCATAAAAGAAACCTTGTATCCATTAACCATCACTCCCTACTCCCCCCACCTTCCACTCCCAGCCCCGAACAACCACTAATGTACTTTCTGTTTATACGGAGATTTACTTAATCTGGACATTTCATACAAATGGAATCACAGAACATGTGATCCTGTGTAACTGGCCTCTTTTACTCAGCGCAATGCAGCATGTACCGGTACTTCAGTCCTTTTTATTGCTGAGTAATACTCCATTCCATGGATTTGCTACATATTATTTATTCCTTCATCAGTTGATGGACATTTGGGCTCTTTCCACTTTTTGGCTATTGTGAATGATGCTGTTATGGGCATTTATGTACGAGTTTTTGCGTGGACATATGTTTTCATTTCCCTTGGGGCTATACCTAGAAATGAATTGCTGGGTCATGTGTTAACTTCATGTTTAACTTTTTGAGGAGCCACCAGGATATTTCCAAAATGGCTGCACCATCTTACATCCCACCAGTAATTCCTTTTTTTAACCTGAGCTAACAAAGTCACTCTGAGGGCTTATGTTTTGACTGTTACTAGTAAACTCCAAAGTCCCTTCTTTCACTGGCCAGTTGAAAGATGGGAGAGTGTATTTGCCTCACCATGATTTCAGAAAAGTGATCAGGAATTAGAATGGGAAGCAAGGAAATTAAGGAAATGTGTTTATCAATTCTACATCTAGAGTGTGAATTACTTTTCGGCAAGGAAAATTAAAATTTTAGATGACAACAAATACACATTCACACAAAACTCAATTACCCTACAAAAATAAAAACAAACCAACCAGTCAAACAGGAACTCCCAATGTGCAGGCGTTTGCTTCTTCATCTCCTGAAGAATTAGGAGATATTTGAACTGTTTTTATAGTTTTGTAGTTTTCAATAGCAAGAGATATTTTGGGCTATAAAGACATCCATGCAAAAGCCCTCACACCTGCTCCCTGCCCACAGACACACAACTATGAAAAAAAATCTCCAAAGATGCATGAAGAAACCTTTTATAATCTCAAGGATTCTTAAGTTTCTAGACAGGGATCAATACAGACTTTGGCTTTTCAGACAAGTTTGGACACCTTCTGGAATTTAAAACACATACTTGGCCCCTGACAAATCAAGTAAGAGTCTGGAGGTGAAGGAGGTTGCTTCTTTTGTGCACAAACCTATCAATGCTCTGACTAGCTCTTTCTGTGTGGCCAGAAAGGTGCGTGCCAGAGAGGGATGCAGAAGTCTCCTGGCTGGCATTGCTAGGCAGCTGGGGCTGAAGTGGCCATGTTTTCTCCTTCTTCTTGATTCTTATAAGATCCATCAGTTGGTGCTTTTGACTTGTTCCTATCCGTGAGCTATGTGGCTGGATTTGAGCGAAGCCACTGTGTCACTCCCAACGATGATAAGTCAACAAACGTTCCGGCTGGGGAACCATCTCCAGCAGGGAGAACTGGAAGGTACTGAGCGAAAATGGAAGAGAAGCAGAGGAAGAAGGGATGAGTAAACAGAAAAAAAGAGAGGAAAAAGAGCGTGTGAAATAGGGAAAGAGTACGTCCTGGGACACAGGTCAGAAGGGGGGAAGGGTGGCAGAGAACAAAAAACCAAGAGCTTGGGCTGAGGGTGTTAGCCCTTGGTTGGTA
Organism: Delphinapterus leucas; assembly: GCF_059928025.1. Taxonomy (NCBI): domain Eukaryota; kingdom Metazoa; phylum Chordata; class Mammalia; order Artiodactyla; family Monodontidae; genus Delphinapterus; species Delphinapterus leucas. Next base: position 126,658,464 of record NC_143150.1, on the reverse strand, counting down.
CAATGATTCGCTGGTAATGCCCAACGTGAGTTTGCCAATGACTTCAAACCTCAGCAAGAGTTACCAGTGGTTTCTAGCTTTGCAAACTGAAATTGAAACTCAAAATGCCTTTGATAAACTGCAATTAAATATTACAGAGAAGAAATGCCCTCTAGGTTACAGAATAACACAAAAAGAGAAAAATCAATTTTTTTTTAAATGGGAAAGGAATAAACAAAGCTATCCAGCTACCTAATAGCAAGCACTGATCGTAGAAGTAAGTCGAATATGGAGATACACTGAAGTATTAGCTACCCAGCCTGCAGAAATCTGGCCATGCAAACTATTTCAAAGGTGCTCTGCCTATAGTTCCGAGCGCCACAGTTAAAGAGGGGTGTGGAAAACTTGGCAAGAGTTCGGGGCAAAGCCACAAAGAAGATCAAAGAGTTGAAGAAAAGGGGCCTGAGAGGAACGACTCAGGGAGCTGGAAAAATTCAATCTGGAGAAGAGAAGATTAAGGACATAATTGAGGAGCTTTTCATAGGCAAGGTGGCCACCTGCCCTCCATCGCCACTACGGACGGACAGAGACGCAAGAGGCTTAAAGAGGCAACATGGGGGATCTCAGTTAACTTTAAGGAATTCCCTGACATGAGAAACGGCAAATAATGAAATGGGCTCCTGATCATGGATGGGAATAAGGAATATCCTCTAGTGTCTTAGAAAAGAAGTAAGACTCTCCTAGGTGTGGGATGGCTTACAGACCTTGCTACCTAGAGCTGGGGCTGGGATGATAGAGTGGGTCTATTCTAACATTCTAGAACACAATGTGGTTCGACTTCACACTCACGTATTCATCATTTGCCTGACCAGATTTCTCACATTTCTTGGGCCTGACACAAAACACCTTGTCTGGCATGCTACTTTGAGATACAACCATTTCACCTGTGAAAAAGGACACTGGAAGAACATCTTTGAAGAGTGGGAATCTGTTGAGGGAAACAAGTCAGCTAAACAAGACTCACCAGGGTGGGGGTGGGGTAAGGCACCTCGGAGTGCATGCTGGGATTAGGGCTAATTAAGATGTTGACTGAATCTATGCTAATCACGTCCCACCAGACTCTGCTGGATTAGTATGTAAATTGGTAAACTCTGTTCTGAAATTGCCCTACCAGCTGAGGTCTAATTACTGACTAGACATAACAAATAAAAATGGGATTTGTATTTTAGGATGTTTAATTATGGAAATACACGTCTGGAAAAAATACCAGTTGTACTGCACAGAAAGAGAATTCATAATGCTTTACCCAAAGTTTATGAAATTTTACAACTTTAATAAGAGCACCGCGAACTAGGATGGGTGGTGGGGGACTCCTTTCAGAGATCTAGCATCTGTGAAGGGAGACCAGAATCACAATTAATTCGCTGCTTGAGTAATTTCCCCAAAGCTTCTCAAAGACTAATTGTTTCATTGCTGATACACAGCATCTTGTGAGCTTTCAGTTCTATCACCAAAAGAACTGGAACTCATCCATGAAGAAAAACCAAGATGCTACGGCTTTAACTCAACTACTCCGTAGCATGCATTCGGATGGAATTAAAAGCAACAGGCCAACAATATTTGTAGGAAATGAAACCCCTAACATAGTTTTTCTTCCCAGAAATTATTCTATGATACTGTAATCATTAAATTTATAAATGAGAAAATCATTGGTCCAATTCTGAAGCAAGAGTGTGTATTTCACGGTTTTAGAGAAAAGCAGCTCAGGCCTAGAATTCACTGAATGGGCACCTCGGGACACAAACTTCTTTGCAACTATTTATTGCCTCATTCTGTGACCCACCCTTTCCAGAAAATAACTTACATAGGAACAGTTATAAACAGAGTTTTAGACAGAGTTGTGATAGCTCTGTGTGCCCACTGTATTGCTATTTCTCCCATAATTTTAAAGGCACATGGGTGATCATTAAATCTTTATTAGGCTTTACATCATGAAATAAATTATTCATGTTGTGCTAATACATCCTGATATCTTTACAGCCCTTCTGCCCACATTTAGCTAAACAAATCTCATTTGCATAACATTTTTATTTTAATTTAGGACAGTTTTGTTATGAAAATATAAGGCTTAAATGCCTATTATGTCCCAATTATGTGCCAATTTCCCACACTTTTCTTGGGTCCGTACGGTGCATGACTAATGAGGGAAAGTTCACATAATTAACAAAGACGGATGATTTCCTTTCACTTACAAGAAGTTTTAGAATGTTTGCTCTTGCTGTTACGTGGCAAGAGGATGGGTATTATGAAACAAATTCGGTGAGTAAGCTTGTGTTTACAGTAGCTTCAAGCCTCTACATATTTGAAGTTACACAGGTATATGGAAATTAAATTTGTTGATCACCTTAATCTGAATTAGTCAATATAAAGCGTTAACTTATCTTTGTGGTGCAGAACTACAGGGAAGAATAATACAGTATTACTGTGACCTGAGGATCTCTGAACTCTGAATGGAAATTCATTGAACACAATAATTTTTCATTGAGGGATCAGGCTTTGCAGATCTTACTGGCATGTTGATGACTGTATTTATTTAGGTTGCAATTATGGATTTTAGCTTCATTCGTTTTAGAAATATAAGACACGCTAGGAGATGTTTGATTACCTCACGGTGGATGCAAAAAATCTGAACAAACTTTCCCTTTCGATAAGATACTGAGTTCTCACCGTCAAGCAGTGCTATTAAGTTTGCATGATGACATCTTCCTGTAGGCAATGTATCACTGAAACATTATTTTAAGTGCTATTTCCCAATGCCCAAAGGCACCTGTCAGCAATTATGTATTATTTACTATTAAAACTAATCGTGACCTACTCTCAGCATTGATCCCAGGGTCAGGTACTCTGGGATGATCATTCTAACTTGGTCCCCTCCTTGTCAGGAGTTTTGGGAGAAGTCAACACGGGGTTAGAACATTTGGAAGGTTCACAGAGAGTGTTTTGCCAACACGTATGTAAGCAGAGCGTAAGCCTGAACAGATGTCACGTTGAATGTAAATCTCTCAGCCACTGGCTAGCAAGCTGTTGGGTAAACCTCCTATTTTTTGGAATTCTCACTTTGAAGCAAATTATACAATTGTAGAGCGTTATCCTTTCAACAAATGGGCTTTGAAATCCTCTTTCATTAAAGCAAGCTGCAGATTGTTTTGATAAATAGGAATATTGATCCCCAAATGTGCCTAACATGGGAATATGAGCAAACTCTCCTAGTCTGCTCTTCCAAATGGAGAAACATCATGGGGTCCTTCTCCGGCAGCTCTGAGTGCCCATCTTAGCTCAGTAGCTTGAGAGGCATGAGAGCCAGTCTTCCGGGCTTAAGGGCAGAAACCAGGAGTTCAAGTCCGGCTGTGCCATTCTCCAAGACTCTCTTTCCTCCCCTAGAAAGAGGAGCCTTCTGAACAAGAGCTGCAGGGAATAAACGAAAGCAAACGTGTGCCCAACACACCGTAGATACCAAATCATTGTTTGTGAAATAAACATCCAGTAGAAAGGGTTAAACACATCTAAAGGGCTTCCCTGGAGGCGCAGCAGTTAAGAATCCGCCTGCCAGTGCAGGGGACACGGGTTCGAGCCCTGGTCCGGGAAGATCCCACATGCTGCGGAGCGACTAAGCCCATGCGCCATAACTACTGAGCCTGCGCTCTAGAGCCCATGAGTCACAACTACTGAACCCACGCGCCGCATCTACTGAAGCCCGCGCACTCTAGAGCCCATGCTCCGCAACAAGAGAAGCCACCGTGATGAGAAGCCCGTGTACCACAACGAAGAGTAGCCCCCACTCGCCGCAACTAGAGAAAGCCCGTGCACAGCAACGAAGACCCAATACGGCCAAAAATAAGAAAAATAAATAAATAAACACATCTAAACTTTTCTGTTACATAAATTAAGAAGCCAACTTAAGGGGCAAGGTCTCATATCTTCCTGGTGAGCTAGCTGTAAAAGAAAAAAACCTCACCCTATTCCTGTCAATAATATCTCTTGGTATTTGTTACCTAGTGGCTACCGTATTATTTTTTTAGAGCCCATAGGTACCTGTTCTATCACTTCACGTTGCAACTTCTGCAAAGATTATAGAATAGTTTAAAGAAGATAACAAGAGAATGTAAAAAAGAAGCTTACACCTATCTTTCTTGGCAAGAATGATTTTCCTTTTAAAGGCCACCTACAGTGAGCGATACTCAAATCTTCAGACACACAAGGCAGCTCTACCCAACAGACTCTTCAATGATAACGATACTGAAGAAGAACCATATTACGGACCAGGGCTTTTCAAAAGATGTAAACATTATTTTAGAATTCCTGAGGCATTTAAAAATTTTATTTCAAGGTCTGGTATACTGAACCCAAAGCCTTTAAACACACACTAGCAGAGTGAGAAATGAGACCTTGGGGTCCAAATGTTACTCTGGTACCTCTCTCTGCCTAAATTTCCCCATCTATCAGGCCAGTGATTCTATAGCATTGTTGTAAGGATTAAATGGAAGAATGTACAGAAAGTGCATAGCACATGGAGGCATTGGCTCAACACCCCTGCATCTGACCATCTTAACCTTCTCATCGCCTTGCTTTTTCCCACTTCCTTTTTTTTAAATTTTTTTTATTTTTTAGCGGTACGCGGGCCTCTCACTGTTGTGGCCTCTCGCGTTGCGGAGCACAGGCTCCGGACGCACGGGCTCAGCGGCCATGGCTCACGGGCCCAGCCGCTCCGCGGCACGTGGGATCCTCCCGGACCGAGGCACGAACCCGCGTCCCCTGCGTCGGCAGGCGGACTCTCAACCACTGCGCCACGAGGGAAGCCCCCCCACTTCCTTTTAGAAGAAGACTATATCCTCGTGGCAGATTTCTCCAGAGGGCCTTGGAAGCACTTCGTTTTTGATCATGTATTTTTGTATGATTGCAATATGGTTTTCTCCATGTGGACATAAATTCTCAAGGAGCAGGGAAATAGGATCTTTCTCTAAGGTTGCCGTTATGCCTAGTTCAGCGCCCCATACCAATATTTTATTTTATCACGCATCACATCCTATCCCCGTTGCCCTCCCATGGATATGTACAGATAGCTCTCATACTAAACAGCCCATAAAATTAAAATTACTTATTAAGTGAGGCAGTAGAGTGTTATAATTAAAACCGTGGGCCCTGGAGCCAGGCTACTTGGCTTCAACTCCCTTCTCTCCCCGTGCGAATTGCTCAAACTTGGGCAAATTATATAATCTTTCTTTCTCTCAGTTTCTTCATCTGAAAAATGGGATGATAATGATACTAATATCTACCTAAGAGGCTTGGTATAAAGCGTAAATATAAGGTGCTTGGAGTGAGATAAAGCACTCAATAAATATGAGTTCTTGTTATTCCTATCACTGGTATCTTCATAACTGGGCTTTGAGCTACACGAGCAAAGAGGTATTTCTGGCCACCACTGTACTCCCAGCACCCAGCCCAGTGTACACACATCTTCTCAGAGTCACCCACCCAAGTTATCCAAGTCACAGACCGTTTCCTCTCAGCTGTCCTGCCGACACGCTCTTTTTATCTCTCAAGCTCTTCCCCGTCCCCTCTTCTACAACTCTTCTGTCCTGCATCCCAGCTGGCATCTTAGTTGGGCCTCCATTTCCATAGGACTCTCTCTGGAAGCTTCCTAACAAGGAAACCTGATTACTTCACCTTCTCCACTTGAAATGCTTCCGTGGCTCCTCCTTACCTACAAGATCACGGAATAAATAAATATCATGTAGCTATAAAGAAATATTCAAAAGGGTGGGAAAATCAGAATAATGTCTCCCCAGTGATGTCCGCGTTCTGATTCCCCAAACCTGTAAATATGTTACATGGCAAAGGAGACTTTGCAGATGTGATTGAGGATGTTGGGATGGGAAGATTTCCTTGGATTAGCCTGGTGGGTCCAACGTGATCACAAAGGTCTTTTTAAGGGAAACAAGGAGACAAGAGAGTCGGTGTCAGAGAAGCAGACATGACGATGAGAGCAGAGAAGTCGGAGGGATGTGAGGCCATGAGGCAAGGAATGCCGGTGGCCTCTAGAAGCTGGGAAAAGCACGACACTGATGCTCCCCTAGAGCCTCCAGAAGGAATGCACCCCTGCTGCCATCTTGGCTTTAGACCACTTCAGACCTCCAGGACTGTAAGAAAATAAATTTGTGTTGTTTTAAGACACTAGATTTGCGGTAATTTGTTACAGCAGTGACAGGAAACAAATACACAAGGCAGTTGGATAGATAGTGCTGACTAAATAAATGTGTTGAGGTCAATCAATGACTATACTATGGGTGCGCCAGACTAATGCACCGATACATCTAGAAGTCTTTTTTATTCATGACATGCCACTGTTTCCTCTCTCTCAACTCAGTGCTTTAGAAGGGGGCTGGGATGCTTTTCCCAGGTTTCTACAGCTCTGTCCTTTCCTCACCTTCCCTGCAGGAGGCAGGAAGTGAGGCCTAGCGGGGTGGGAAACCTACGTGTCTATACAAATAGAGGAGGAGACCCACTTGCCTCCCAGCTTGCCTGCAGACTGGGACCCCTACTAGATATATGGTGAAAACCAGGGCAGGTGTGGCCAAAAACCAAACCAAGTTTACTCACTTCCCCTATAACCAAGCAAACCTAATATGCTGCTTTCTGCATTTTAATATGCTGTCTCTACTCTGACGTTTCAAAAGCAGTTTTTACACGTAAATACATACAGCACCTGTCGAATCCCTACATACATATGTTGGCTGCCAGCTCATAAAGGAAGCAGAGAGCACGGTGAAACTGTCAAGGGAGATTCTCTGGAAGCATTAAGATAAGCTGTAGGGAATGATCAAGTGATCTGGGATCTGGGAAGAAAGAAAGACATGGCTGTTAAGAGAGTGACACAGAAGTGACTAAAAAGTACCTTTGCGGAGCAAGGGACAGATCTGGGTTTGCGACCTCAGTAGTCACATGACATGATTTCATTCTTAGTTCTCTGGGTCTCAGCGTCCTCACCTTTAAAATGGGCATAACAATACCTATTTTGCAGCATTGTTGAGAAGATTAAATGATAACATGCTTGTGAAGATGCCAGGGCAGTGTCTGCTACATGGTGGATTCAAGAAAGGTTCCTTTCTTTCCCATGATGCCCTTTTCCGATTGATATTATTGTAAACTATGTACTTTATTGTAATGCATCATTTAACGAGAAAAACGTTTCACAAAAACCATCTAACAGAAAAAAAGCTAATAAGTCAAGATAAAAAAATGAGAAGGAACAGTCATTTACAAGCTGTAAAGATTAAGCTTGTGAAAACGTTTTGGTCCATATTTTCCCAACCTGCACCATGACTGGATTAATTCATGAGAAACCTGACTTTTGAATTCTTGAAATGCCCAGCCGTGAGAATAACACACAGTGGATCTTGTGCAGTGTGAGAGGATTATTGATTAACTCAGCTCCTGGATTCTAAGTAGCCAGTAATCTATGTTAAGGTATCAATAATTCAGAAGAAGGAGCATTTTCTGTGGTCGCTGAAACCACATTTGCACTTGAACCACGTGAACAAGCAGACAACTGTCAGAGCAGCCAAAGTTGGTCTCTTCCCTTCTAGCCGTGGCCACCTCTGCAGGGAGCCCCAGCAAAATACAGTTTTTATCTCTAAGGGCAAATGTGGGCCACACGGGTGACACCCAGACACTCAATAAATAGAGGCCTGATGAATGACAATTGTGTAAGGTGGTGGTGAAAAATGACCAGCAGAAGTATTTTAAAAGATCAACCTGGAAAGAAAATCAATTCTAATAAACTCGATGCTCTCGGGCTCAAATATCATGAACGTAAATAGTCTCTGAAACTGCAATGAGCAAAGCAGCAGAGGGATAGTAAATAACACTGATCAAAGCTGAAAACCTCCTAGGCATCCTCTGAGTTCACAGATAAATTGATTAACTGTTATCTCACACCCAGGACCCCCAAATTAACTGCCTGCGTTCTGTAAATAATTCCCAGGCAAAGATAAAACTGTTTGGTTAAATTAGCATTTTCAGCTGAGGAAGGATGAAAACGGAAGAAGAATGAAAACCAAAACTGAAAGGGAATTGGCTTTCATTTTTTTAAAGAAAGAGCATATATTTTTCAGGCATTCGTATTAATGTACGTGCAAAGAAACTTTATTTAAATAGTTATATACTTAGAAAACCTGATTTCTGAATACTCTAATAATTGGGTCATTTTAAGACGGCAGAATTAAGGAGACAAAACTCTAGGGGCCTAATCTCAATTGAGGTTAAAGGTGCAGACCTGTGTAATTACTTGCGGCTGAATCATTTTACTTGAGTATCGTTTTCATGATGTACAGATTCAACTGGAATGATCGTAAGTGTACTCTTTGGTATATGTTAAGTTTAGAAACTAAACATCTACTTTGCAGAACTTTGCACAGCTTGCGAAATTTTTAGTTTTATTTTAATGAGGAGGGGAAAAAATGCCGTCAGCTCCATCAGGCAGCACCCAAACTTTGTCAGGGAAAAACCACCACGGCAAAGATTACCACCCCTCCTGTGCTGTGGACAGGAGGGGCAGCAGGGTTTGCAGGAATTTGGCTCTCAGCTCTGGGGACAGGCTTCTGGACTTGTCCGTCACAGAAGCAACAGCTGTCTGTCACTTATATCTTCCCCATGCGCACACCAGCTTGGAGGACTTTAGTAGTCTGTTTGAGGGATAAATGGCCTCCAACTGAATTCATATGTTTCTAAACTATTCCGACTCAAGTTTACCACGATATACTAAAAGGATATATATATGTATATATATCTCCATACAAATACCAAAATCAATTCTAAAAATAACAGAATGGAACTAGGGAGTAAGACATAACGTTGGCCAAATAAGGCCACGGGAGCGAGCTGATTCCTTGCAAACGCTGAAGGAGCCTTGCTACCTGCGCTTTCTGATTCTGGAGCAGCTTCCTCACTGCTTTCCCATTAGAACACCGGCTGAGTAAGGAACAGAGGATGTAAGTTCCTCGTGACTGACTCAAAATTCCATTTTCCTCATTTTAGTGGGACCACTCTCCCCTTATCTCACACTGTCTAGAACTTACTCTTGGGACTGTTTGGTTGATCAGCAGTGGTTTGGGTCCGCACGGCCCTAGTTACAAAACAGCTGAAACGGGCGTCCTTCCTTTCTAGAAAGGCCTGATTTTTCTCCCACCTCCATGCAGTTATATCCTCAAACTAATCACATTTACATATAACTGCTTTACAAATATGATTATCCTATAAATAGCAGCATTCCGATACGGAGAATAGGGTCTGCGTGTGTTCTGTTTAAATCAGTTGCTCAAAAGTGATGCTAATCAACTTTGGGAAAAGTCAGATTATGCTCTGACTACCAGCCCTTTGTGCGGGAAACAGCGCCTTTCTCAGACGTTAGCCAGAGACAATGCAGGACATCCCCCAGCATCGCTAACCAATTTCCCTTCCTTCCAACACCGCCACTTTAATAAAGCAGTTAGAGTAGCATCCCAGGAGCAGTAGGAAAAAAAAAAAAAAAAAAAAAAGGAGCCTTACCAGTTTCTCCTACGGTAGACAGACGAGAGAAAACCACCCCCAGCTGCTCTAGGCCGGGCAACTGGGTTTCTTAGAGTCACTTGACTGAGGGGACCAAGAAGGCTGAAGTCTTCCTTTGCTCTGTTTGGTTTCTCCCCAGCAAGCCCTCCCAGGATCTTTCCCACAAAGCGCTCTGCTATTCTCTAATCCCCTCACAAGGAAAACCGGCACACACACCAAATGACTCCTGCAGAAGCGCCTCTCCTGGGGAGTGGGAGGGGAGGGGGTGAAAGGGGGTGTTTGCTGGCAGTAATTCCTACGAGGCGGATCCTCAGAGAGGCATGGGACCCGGACAGCAAGTACGGAGCCCGGGACCGGGATGGGTCCCTGGCAAGCGTGGGGATTCGCGTTTGCTCTCTTTCTCGGTGCCCTCCAAACGCTCAGGGATGGGCAAGGCAGCTCGCCTAAAACTTCATCTGACTTCTACACTCCTTTCTACTCCCTCCCACGACAGAAGAATTTCAAACAAGGTAGGTAGAAATCAGCTAGAAGCTGCCCAAATCTAGCTAGCACTTTCAAAGCCCTTGACAATTTACAGCAGCTGTTTCTCATGTATCCCCAAACTGAAAATAAATTGAAAACATCGAGACAAGGCAGAATAGCAAATAGGAAAACGTGGATGGACATGCGCTAGCGAAGATCCTGAAAATGACTGTTCTGACCTAAATACATTTTTTAAAAATAGCAATGAAAAGTCAGTTGCTAAGTTGTAAGGCACGACCTTTTTTAAGATCTAAAGTTTACCTTGTCTTCCCGAGGACAGGGTTCACCCTGGTACTTCACAAAAATTTTCGCACCTTACAAATCCAAATCCCCTTCCAACCGAAGACAAATAGCTTACATATATCTCAGAGATGCTATAATCAATCTGGAATTCCTCCCTTTCCCCTCAAGTTTTGAAAAAGACTTACCTTTCTAGTGTGTCATTTGAAACCCCGAAACGAATAAATCAAGGAGGAGATAAGCAGATGGCACCCTTCTACATTTTGCAGTGAGGGCTGTCTGCCTTGGGGTCATTATTTCTAAGGAGACGCTGCTGCGCGGGTGCCTCTGCTCGGCAGCATGCCATTTGGGCCTTTGAAACAAAATGAATCGGCTTCACACCACCAGCTTTGCTACATACTAACACTCCAGAATGCCCCAACTGGGGCAGGCCGCCTCTTTCCGTAGTGACCCTGCACAGAATCAGAAGTGACGGTTTGATGGATGAGTCTCCCAAGAGACAATGCAATCTGTGACATCACGGTTCTGTCTGCACCCCCTACCCCAGGCCCCATCCAGCCTCTCCTCTCTCGATAGAAAACTGCCCCTGCTTGGTGACAGTGCCATCTGAAAAGCAAAAATGAGCCCGGGGTGCAAAACAAATGCTATAACTTATCTGTCCTTCTTCACTTCAATTTTCTGATTCCCCTTGGCTGGGGTAATGAAAGGAGGACCGAGATATGAATGGTCTGGGGAGAAAATTCAGACAAAACCAAACAAAAGCGCAGAATTCGATATTCTAAAAGTTTATCACCGGACAGCAAAGTAGTAACCTTCAAAAGGAACATTTTATTTTTCCTATCACTATTGAACACCTCCACAGTGACACGCGATTTAAGAGATTTTACGATGAAATTATAAACAAACAACTGCAAGGATATTTCAAGTGTCTGTATGAAGACTTTCAGACTTAACCGCAACTCACTTAATACCACATTTTTCTTGATTAGAAAAGATTTTCCTCTTCCTCACTCTCAAGTAATGTATAACTTTTGAATTAACCTTGGCTACTCGCTCTATTCTGTGTTTTAGTTGTTCTCTGAACCAGTACACGTCACCAGTCTTAACGGTTAAAGTAACGCTTAGTGGCTGTATCAATTTACATTCCCACCAACAGTGCAAGAGGGTTCCCTTTTCTCCACACCCTCTCCAGCATTTATTGTTTGTAGATTTTTTGATGATGGCCACTGACACAGCCATGGAGAACAGCATGGAGGTTTCTTAAGAAACTAAAAATAGAACTACCATACGACCCAGCAATCCCACTACTGGGCCTATACCCTGAGAAAACCATGATTCAAAAAGAGTCATGTACCATAATGTTCATTGCAGCTCTATTTACAATAGCCAGGACGTGGAAGCAACCTAAGTGTCCATCATCGGATGAATGGATAAAGAAGATGCGGCACATGTATACAATGGAATATTACTCAGCCATAAAAAGAAACGAAATTGAGTTATTTGTAGTGAGGTGGATGGACCTAGAGTCTGTCGTACAGAGTGAAGTAAGTCAGAAAGAGAAAAATAAATACCGTATGCTAACACATATATATGGAATCTAAAAAAAAAAGGTTCTGAAGAACCCAGGGGCAGGACGGGAATAAAGACGCAGACGTAGAGAATGGACCTGAGGACACGGGGAGGGGGAAGGGTTAGCTGTGACAAAGTGAGAGAGCAGCATGGACATATATACACTACCAAACGTAAAACAGACAGCTAGTGGGAAGCAGCCGCATAGCACAGGGAGATCAGCTCGGTGCTCTGTGACCACCTAGAGGGGTGGGATAGGGAAGATGGGGGGCAGACGCAAGATGGAGGGGATATGGGGATATATGTATACATATAGCTGATTCACTTTGTTGTTATACAGCAGAAACTAACACACCATTGTAAAGCAATTATACCCCAATAAAGAGGTTTAAAACATAAAGTAAAAGCAAAAAAAATAATTAAAAAAAAAGTAATGCTTAGTAAGTCCACTTGAACTTCTAATACAAACGTACTTGCAAATAAAAGCTCTAATATCTCTGCCACTCTCATCATTACCTCCATCCTTTTCACCCATTTAAATTTCAGATGTGTGGCACAAGGACAATAAAAAACCCAGAAGATATCTATATCTATATTATGTCTGTCTCATCTATCTCATCTATTTATCTATCAATCTATCTCATCTATATCTCTATCTGTATCATCTATATCTATACTCTTTTTCTAGCTTATCTATCTACGAATGATCAGTAGATCTAACTATATAAAAATCAAAATCTTTGGCATGGCATAAAACAGCATAAGCCAAGTCAAAAGAAATGACGAACTGGGACAGAGGGCCTCTCTCCTTTATGTTTAACAAGTGGGTAAACTTTGAAAAGAGAAAAACCTACCACCCAAAAGAAAAATGGGCAAAGGTTATGAAACAGAGGTGACATATAATTGGTCCTTAAACGTATGGAAAGATGTTCCTTCTCGCTTGCAGTAAGACATGCAAATGTAAACTACACCAAGATATCACTTGTCACCTAATGGACTAGACTAAATCCAAAGGTTTGGCCTCATACATCATTGGAGAAACAGGCACTCCCATAGGTTGCTGGCGGGAGTACAAAACACTACTACAAATATGGAGGGGGTTTGGCAATAAGTAACAAATTTAGAGATGCATGGACCCTTCCATCCAGCCATACCCCTTTCTAGGCATCTATTCCACAGAATCACCAGTACAAGCATAAAATGTCATACGTTCAAGCAAAATAATGGAAAGCCCAGCAGTAGACTGATTATTCCATAGTACGGCTCCATAGCAAAGCTCTGCCCAACTGCAAAAGGAAGGTCAGATCTCCATGTACTAGTATGACGAACGCCCAGGTCACTGAAACAAAGTGTAGAAGAGGGCGTGGGGCTGTGAGAAATCAGGAAGTGGGAGGACTAAAAGTCCTAACGTAGCGTAGGCGAAACTGTGATGTTTGGTAGCTTAGGTTTATTAAATGCATTTCCTACTAACAATATTTTCAACTTACATTGGGTTTATCAGGATGTAACCCCATCGCAAGTCGAGGAGGATCTGTAGTTTGCGAATCCCAGACAGAAAAGGATAAGCAAACACAGAGGAATCTCAGGTCCGTTTCTGCCCTTCTCCCCCTCTTCACTTCCTTTCCCTATAAAAACCTATTTTTATTAGATTTTTATTTATCCTTCCAGAGTTACCTTTTCTTGTAAATACAGGCACAGGCATGCAGACACTTCTAGTCCTGCAGCTGGGCAAAATCATCTAACACCAAGTCTGTATTATAATAAAGTATTGAATATCTCATGTAATTTATTGAATACTGTCCTCAAGGTGAAAGCCAGAATGGTTGTCTGGGTCTAGAATGGTCGTAAGTGTATGGGTTGTCTCCACTCATGATCATGGGGCTGAGTGCGGCCTGCCGCTGGCCAGCATCACGAGAGAGAATCGGACTGCACAGCGCTTGCCAGGGAAACGATCAAAGTTCAAAATTCGAAGTACGGTTTCTACTGAATGTGTATCGCTTCCATACTACCATAAAGTCAAAAAACCATGGGACTTCCCTGGCAGTCAAGTGGTTAGGCCTCCGTGTTTCCACTGCACGGGGCGCAGGCTCGATAGTCGGGGACTACCTGTATAGCCTAAGGACCCCAAAGGCCCTCTGCCTGGTTTTGAAAATAAAGGGTTATTAGAACACAGCCATGCCCATTCATGGCACGTTGTCCACGGCTGCTTTCCTGCTACAGTGACAGAGCTGAGTAGTCGCGGTAGCGGACTGAATGGCCCACAAGGCCTAAAATGTTTACTATCTGGCCCTTTACAGAAAAAATTTGCTGATCCCCACTCTGTGTGATGAGATGACTTTTAGCATACTGCAAGAGACACTCTTAAGAAGATGAGGTAGATATCCCTGGTTTCTACTTTAAAAGAGGTTAAATTGAGATCAGAATACTTGTGTTCAACTCCTGGATGTCTCTGTCTGGTTACTTAACTTCCTTGGACTTGTTTTCATCTTCTGCAAAGTGATGACCCCTGGCTTTGCTGTGAAGATTAAATAAAACAATGAAACAGGGCTTCCCTGGTGGCGCAGTGGTTAAGAATCCGCCTGCCAATGCGGGGGACACGGGTTCAAGCCCTGGTCCGGGAAGATCCCACATGCCGCGGAGCAACTAAGCTCTTGCGCCACAACTACTGAGCCCACGTGCCACAACTAGTGAGCCTGCGCCCTAGAGCCCGTGCTCCGCAACAAGAGAAGCCACTGCAGTGAGAAGCCCACGCACCTCAACGAAGAGTAGCCCCCGCTCTCCGCAACTAGAGAAAGCCCGCGCACAGCAACGAAGACCCAACGCAGCCAAAAATAAATAAATAAATAAAAAACAAAACCCAATGAAATAAATATGAAAGCACCTTGTAAACTCTCAACGACTATACTAAGATTTATTTTTAATATTATTATATTAGGAGGTGATAGGTAACACACATATACACACATAATCAGTATAGACAATTGATATTAGAGTAGCCATGACATTTAAAAAATTTGCAGCACTTAACAAGAAAACATTGCGTTTAAACTTTTCTCCACTTAACATTTCTAGGTAATATTATACTTATATCAGCCATGGTCACAGGATAACTCTCAGCTCCCATCTGCTCTCCACAACTAGTCGAGTCATTGCATCTGATCATGTGACAATACTGACTCGCAGGTAAAAGCCTACTCAGGACAAGGTCTTCAGACTGCAGTAGAATTGTTTGGTTTTCAGAAAGCTCTCGAAATTTTGAGACTTGAAGATATCTTTAAGTTCTAGTAGTTAAAATTCATCTAACAGAGGTTATCTTACTATGAAGTATGGCATACTAAATGTATTTGGGGTCCACCTGGGGACTATATGTGACAAATATGTACTCAGATTTGAGGAAGAGACTCCCACCCTCAAAATTCATGTTTGCATAATCACTTTTTCTTCTTTGAATGTATTATTTAAAGAAACTTTTAAAAAAATTTTTATTTATTTATTTTTGGCTGCATTGGATCTTCATGGCTGCGGGAGGGCTCTCTCTGGTTGTGGCGAGCGGGGGCTACTCTTCATTGCAGTGCGGGGGCTTCTCATTGCGGTGGCTTCTCTTGTTGCAGAGCACGGGCTCTAGGCATGCAGGCCTCAGTAGTTGTGGCTCGCGGGCTTCAGTAGTTGTGGCTCGCGGGCTCTAGAGCACAGGCTCAGTAGTTGTGACGCACGGGCTTAGTTGCTCTGCGGCACGTGGGATCTTCCCAGACCAGGCCTCGAACCCATGTCCCCTGCATCGGCAGGCAGATTCTTAACCACTGCGCCACCAGGAAAGCCCCTGAATGTATTATTTTTAACATAAAAACCAGAACTTCTTTTTGTTAGAACTATCAGTGGTTTTTCTTATACTCAATGATCTTTCCTTTTCAGTTAACGAATTTCTAGTAACTGATTTTGTTAAAGTATTTTAACTATTTCTAAACCATACATATCTGTGAGTCTCTAAAAAGTGAACTGCCCCCAAAGTGCATCAAAAGCCCTTAAAATATGCACATCATTTGACCTGCACCTCTACTTTTGGGAAATAATATTGAGGAAATAAGGCTACACATACCACTGTGTTCAGAGAAGTACATACAAGTGATGTATAAATTAGCAAAGCAACATCAAAATACTAGTGACAAAAGAAATGTCCCCAAAGAAGAAATCAGCTACAGAAGTTGTGGTATGGTCATTCAAAGGAATACTGCTATTCCTGCTATCTACTCCTATATAAACAAACCACCCGGAAACCTAGTGGCTTAAAACAAGCCACATGCACCGTGCTCACACACCTGTGATTTTGGAAGGGTCCAGCGTGGACAACCGCCTCTTCTCTACTTCCCATCAGCTACTGTGGCTTGCAGGATGGAGGCTGGAGCGATCTAAAGACTTGCTCACCACGTGGACAGCAGCCGACAGTGGGTGTTGCCTGACGCCTTAGTGGGGGCTGGTGGCTAGAACACCTACATACAGCCTTTCCTGTGTGGCACGGGCTCCCTCAAAATACGATGGCTGAGTTCCAAGGGTGAGTGTCCGAAGGGAGAAGTAGGCAGAAGTCACATCCCCTTTTATGATCTCTCTTGGAAATCATATGGTGTCACATCTGGTGGACTGAGGCAGTCATAAAACTTCACCCAAGTTCAGGGTAAGGGGACGTAGACTCTACCTCTTGCTGGGGCATGACAGGTCCAGAAAGTGAAGGGGGTGATGGAAAGGTTGTCGTCATCATTTTGCAAAGTGTAATCTGTCATAATTATGCAGTCATTAAAAATGATACAGCAGATCCAATTTATTGACATGGAAAGACATTCAAATGAGAATGAATGCTGAGTTGCTAGAATAGCCAATATGGTGCCATCCACTAGAAAGAACACAGGCACATAACTCACACTCAACAAAAACTGGCTGAATAAATTGTTGTATAGAAATGAATCATGTTTTATGCTTGCGTCTATATTGAAAACATTCTAAGAGAAGCTACATCAAAATGTGAACATTGGTTATATTTCTGTGATGGGATTACAGTTTCACTTTTTTAAGACAGTGAGTTTATAATATTCTTTTAATGAATGTTCATAGAAAATTAAAAGGTATTTCAAAATGAACCTCAGAGGACAATAGTCTGAGTTGATTGTCAGAAAGGTTGCCCTATTTTTTTAAAGATAATTGAAAGCTAATTAGAATGCTCCCTGCCAAGCACTTTCTCCTTTTTCTGCCTTTTGGAAGAACTGATTGTTTAGCTATCTGTAAGCATTTAATTGATGTAAAGTATAATATTTAAAGAATTTAAGGGACGTAAAAATAAAACTTTCTCTTTCCTTTGTAATAACTAAAGAGCACCAGGAACATAAAATACAATTACTTTAAACTATAAGATACCTCATTACAGTAATTTGTCTCCAAATTAGTCATTGGTGAGAATAACAGTAATCAATTCACATTTTCATCACTGAAATAGTAGGCTATAGTTCAATGGGGATCAGGATATCAGAAAAGAAAAACTGTGGTGTGCATGTAAGGCACCATGCTACACTATCACTACCTTTTTCTTGAACATTACTATTTTTAAAATATATGAAAATAGAACTTATTTTTGGAAGCAAAATTGCTAACTTCTCATATAGCAAATACTCTGAAAGCGCTGCTTAACCAAGATGTTAGAAATGACACATGAACCAATGTGAATGGACAATTTCCCCTCGTGCTGGGAGAGTGATAGTGTCAGATTTGGGCATCGGATGAAGCTAGATTAAACAAACAATCCCGATAGAATGAGAGTCATTTGTGCGACACCAGAAGAATACAGTTTTAGCTGAACTCCTAAACTGGTTTAATAGTCATCAGCTTTTAGTAAGCCTTGTCATGTTTGTATCCAATTGTAGTCATTTCCTTTTACTTGACTCCAATTGAAATCTCTAATATTTTATGCTAGAGCTCTAACTTCACTCCTTGAAAGGTCACGCCTCTGAAGGAATGCATGGGTGAACTCAGCTCTGATTCTCTAGAAGCAAAAAGAGTTCCACGGTCAACTCTTAATGACGAAATCATTAACATCCTGAATAAACACAGTTCATCTTGTCTCTGGAAGCTAGGATCTCTGATCCTCCTTTTTGGAATCGGATCATTAATCACTTGAATCACAGGCGTGCTCACACCCACACTCACCCCCACCCGCTCCCACCTCCAACTCCCACAGGCAAGATATTATTCATCCAAAGAGTCAATCATTTCGTCTTTCCAAAGAGTTTTTGTTTTTTCAGTTTGTAAGTTAATTGCTTCAAGTAATAAATGCTCAGTGTGGAACTGTGGATATTAAAAAAAAAAATCTAAGAAAAAAAATCACCTATAATTCAAAACCGAAGTGACAACCACTATTAATAGTTTGCTATACATATTTATAGATAGATGGATGATAAATGATAGAGATAACATTCAACAAATTGAGTTCATACTGGAGATATATATATATATATATATATATACATATATACATTTTTACATTGTGTTTTTCAAAAAATGTCATTATTTTTGAATCTTTAACAGCTTTACTGAGGTATAGTTTACGTATCACAAAGTTCACCCATTTTAAATGACTTTTAGAAAAGTTATCAAGTTCTGCAACCATCACCAAAAGTCACTGTTAGAGTATTTCCATCACTCCAACAAGACCCCCGTGCTTCTTTAGAGTTTATCCCCATTCCTACCCCCAGCCCCAGGCAACTACTTCCTATTTCTATAGATTTGTCTGTTCTGGATACGTCCTATAAATGGGGTCATACAATACGTAGGTCTTCTGTGTATGGCCTCTTTTACTAAAAAAATTGTTTTTGAGCGTCATCCATGTTGTAACATGTACTATGACTCCATTGGTTTTTAACCCTCAATAGCATTTGTACCTCTTCATCAAACCTAGCATAAAAACACTCAGCTTTAACCACTCTTTGGGTCTTTATTTCTTTATAAAGGCTCTTGTGTCATGTAAAACTTTTGTTAAATAAATATGTACGCTTTTCTCTTGTTAATATGTCTTTTGTTACAGAGGCCCCAGTCAAGAATTTAGAAGCGTAGAAGAAAAAGATATCTTTCCTTTCCTCCAAGAGCTGGTTGATTCATTCAACAAATATTGATCAAGTGTCTACTGTGTGCCAGCCCACTGTCCGAGATGATTAGTTCACACTAACATACAGGAAACACAGTTGATCCTGCTTTCCCATGGGTTAGAGTCTATTTGGGAAGAAAAACACTCAACTTGAGGGGATAATACAGTGAATGAGAACTATGGAATGAGAGGTACAGGTAGCATTACAGCATGGAAGAGCAAACACCTAACCTCTTCTATGGTTCTGTGAGCCCGCACTTGGAACTCCAAAGTTGGTATAAAGATTATTTTAAGATGATGACATTTGAGATTCAACAGATACAGAAAGAAGTCTTCTTGGAGTTTCCCTTATTTGACTAAAAGCAGAAACTTAGGAGAAATGAAGACTACCATAAATTCCCTCTTGAGGGTGGCTTCTACTCCCAGGAGACAGACCAAGAGTAAACCCACCATAAATCCTCTCTTGGGGGGAGTTTCCTAGTCATGCATAAGCAAACATTATCATAAACTTAAAAAAATCTGCCATTTGTTCTTCTAAAAACCCATTTGACTTTCCAAAAAAGACCTATTTGTTCTTCCCCACATATGTCTTTACTCCCCACTCCATTTTGCCTACTAAATTAGGTATATAAGCCCCAGATTTTAACCACTCCTTTGAAATACTCATCACCAAGCCCTCCCATGTATGTGTGCAGCACATGTAGATGAAGTCTGTCTGTTCTCCTGCTAATCTGTCTTTTGTTAGTTTAAATTCTCAGGTCCCTCCCAATCACAAACCTAAGAGGGCAGAGGAAAAGTTTTTCCTACCCAACAGTTTTTTTTTTTCCCCCCCAGAAGAATCAACTTTGGTGACGAATAAGTAGGAATTAGCCAGGTAGGGTAGGAGAGATGATGGAGCCTGCTCCAGGGAGAGACTTGTACAAAGACCAAGAAATAAGAGAGAACAACACATGGGCCGACAGAAGGAAATTCGCCAACACTGGAATGTGAATTTCACAAGGGAGAGTGAAAAAATAGATGGAGTTCAATAGATAGACGGGGGCTAGACTGCGCTGTCCAATATGACAGCCATCGGCTCCACGTGGCTAACTGATCAACTGAAATGCAGTGAGTCTGGCTGAGATACGCTGAAGATGGAAAAATACACACAGGCGTTCAGAAATTTAGCATGAAACAAGAATGTAAAATATCTCGTTAATAATTTTAAAAACACAGATCATATGTTGAAATTATAATACCATGGCTATATTGGGTTAAATAAAATATATGATTACATTGAGTTTTATTTGTAATTTTGCTACCGGAAACGTTTTAATTACACATGCAGCTCACATGATATTTCTACTGGACAGTGCTGTTCTAGACCAGGGAGGGCCTGAAAACCTAGATTAGGATTTGTTGGTGTATCGAAAAATAACATCGGCTCTAAGAGGTCACTAGCAACTATTTCAACGAGCTACATCCTGATTAATAATTGTGTTGCCTGGAACAAACAGGAGGCTGACCTTTGCCCATAATCAAGCCAAATGTTTTTTTAAAAAAAAAACAGTTTTTTGAGAAGTCATTACTACAACAATTCTCACGGACCTCTACTTTCTTATATATTTGCTACTAACTCCCTCTGTTTCAAGAAGCGTAGGGCCTGGGGATACCCCCCGGGTTCCCAGTACCATTTACCCCATTTATAAAAGAACTGGGAGATTGGAGACTCCATTTATTTCAGAAATCTACCAGGTGGTTTTGCTTTTCAGTTAACAAAAATCTGCTACTTCCTCCAAGAAATAGAAACAATGGATTAACAGGGCTACTCTCAGCGGGTGAAAATGCTGACTTTATTCTACAAAGGGACACCACAGCCAGTTCTTAATGGCTCTTTAATGATCCATCCAAGGATCAACATTCAAAGGACTGGATCCCAGAATGCCTCAGGGGACGTTTCCTAAACTCAAATTACAAGTCCAAACAAACCCCAAAGAAACACTGAAAGAAACCTACAGAAGCTTGGAGCAGGGGAATTTGGGGATGAGAATTGTCTCTCAGTATGCAGAAGCTTTCAAAACCTGTGATCACTCATCACTGATGAGGGTTTTTTTCCATGAAAAATTCACTTTGAGTCTAATAAAAAAGAGAAGCTCAAATATCTTTCCTGATGATTCAGTATGTTTGTTTAAAAACACATAAGACTCTTAAGAATTGATTGAAGGATTTGGTCTCTTTCTACATATCTGGCGTGGTGTCTGCGGGTGTCCTGTGGTGGTGGTTTGTTTTTGGAGCCATGGCTGGGAGGCAGGGGGTGGGTGTGCCCTGACTTGTGCCGCATGGTGATGGAAAGCAGGTTTTCTCCATCATGACACTATTGACATTTGCGGCTAGATCATTCTCTGTCCTGGGGGCCGTCCTGTGCATTATAGGATGTTTAGCAGCATCCTTGGTCTCGACTCACCAGATGCCAGTAGCTTCCACATCCCGCTGGTAACAACCAAAAATGTCTCCAGACTTTGCCACAGGTCCCCTGGAGGCAGAATCGCCTTCCCCCACCTCCTCTTGAGAACCACTGACGTAATCCCTTAAAATACAGTATTTATAGAGACACAGACTTCAAAGCATTGATGTGCATTTTCCCGGTTGTTTTTTTACCCCTTAAGTGCTGTGATGCAGACCTAGACATGTGTGTCTCTAAAATCTTTCTAACAAGTTGGACAGCGTTGGAGAGAACACGTTTTCCACTGAACCCTGACCCCGTCAGGCAAGCTGGGAGTCCAGCCTCAGTCTGGAGGGATCTTTTACTGGGGAGGCTCTGGTCACACGTCGACATTCTGTTGTGGTGAGTCCTGCCCCCATCCTCTGCAACCATCCCAAAGAAACTTGAGAAACAAGATAGTCTCTTAACCCCGATTTGTGTTCACCCTTAAATTTAATAAAATGGCCCATCTCAGTGTAACAGGGAAGGGCCAAATGTGACTACATGTTGGATCTGTTTCTTTTACTTTCACCCTTGCTTCCCACTGCTTTGGTTCACTAAAAGGATACTGTCTATACATAATGGCCTGCCTCGGGGAACCCTGCCCCTCTGCCTGAATGTTAAACTAAAGTGCCTTTGTTGAGGGAAACATCCGGACCCTCTCCACCTGTGGATGGCTGTAAGAAAGAAGAAATTAACACATCCCCTCCCCGAGGCTGGCCATTCCAGGGGAAGTTTGCAAATCTTACGGCCTTTTTA
This sequence comes from Delphinapterus leucas, assembly GCF_059928025.1. Lineage (NCBI taxonomy): Eukaryota > Metazoa > Chordata > Mammalia > Artiodactyla > Monodontidae > Delphinapterus > Delphinapterus leucas. The sequence goes on along the minus strand of NC_143150.1, from coordinate 126,636,208 downwards.
CTTTACCTCCTCATCTTCTCCCCCTCTCTGCTAGAAAAGAAACTGGCATCCAAACCCCGATAAGATGGTTATTTTGAGACTGTAGTCTGCCATCTTCTCGGTCTGCCAGGTCTGCCGGCTTTCCGGATAAAGTCGTCTTCCTTGTCTCAACACCTCACCTCTTTATTGGCCTGTCTGCGAGCTTGGACTCGGTAACATTAGTTTTTCAAAAATGGATCTCATTTAAATGGACAACCGACATCTTGACAAATGCACGATTCTGGTTGAGAGCGCACATTTAATAGTGAGGTAGACTGAATTTATATGGGTGTGCTCTTGTGAATGTTGTCCTAAAAGTGATTCAGAAAGGGTAAGAGGGGGCATAGCTCAGTGGTAGATCATATGACTGCAGAAAGGGTAAGGGGTGCCATTCTATGATAAGGGGATCAACATCCTGAGTGTCCCCCACTATTCACTTCTACAATCATACACCCACTGAAGAGGAGCCGGATATGCTATCCCCAAATATGCCACTTGGGCATGATGATGACTTTGAGCGAAAGGCAACTGAGAAACAGCAGGTAGAGAAAAAGCTCTCTACCCTCCCCTATTTGCCGAAAGGCAGGGCATACATTTCCCTCTGTGGAGATGTCTCCCCTCCACTCTCCGGTATCAAGAGGAGACGACTTATCACTGGAGATGGCAGTGAAATCTGCATAAACAAATCTTACTGAAATAATCCTTATCTTCCATTAGTCTCCTCCATGTGTTCCTCACAATTTACTGTCCCCAGAGTCCTGAAACCCTTCTCCATTGTCTTGGCACATGTCCACCAATTTATAGCACTTTGTTGAAATCGTAATATAAGCCTCTAGGTCTGATAGCCTCTTTGGGGTTTTCACTTCATTTCTGTGAGCCCCCCCATATGCATATTTAATAAACCTTTTTCTCCTGTTAATCTGTCTTTTGTCAGTTTATTTTGCAGGGTCCCAGTCACCGAACCCAAGAGGGTAGAGGAATAAGCTTTTTTCCCTCCCTGACTCCATGTTGGCACCTGGAAGAGGCCGCCCATGTGGACATAGAACAGATCAAAGCAACAGGTCATGCTGCAATTGTGCAAATATGGGGGACTGATGCCTCCTATCTAGAACAAGTTTTACTAACACTTTTATTCCACCAGTGGGCCTTGCCAGTTTTAACCATCACTAAGTAACTAAATCCCTGGACAATCCCCCCGCCCCACCACCCTCCTACAAAGAGTTGCCCTTTTGAGAAGCAGCTCCATTGCAAACTGGAGTCTGCAGCTCGGTGCTCTACCCCTGTGACTTATGCTCAGAGGCTCCCATTAGACCCATCACTTGTTTCTGTAGTCCTGTTTTGATAGGTGTGGCTCGTCTTTCCCCAGGGCGGCGTCCTGCATTTGCCCCTACCCTCTGAGGAATGTATTTCCTAGTGGCACCACACTCAGTCTCTGTGAGGCAAAATAAATTTCTGGACATCACAGAGTCTATAATTTAACTCAAACGACCACAGATATACTCTTTGAACATGTTAAAGAATTGCCTAGATCTTTTCACTTAACACCATGCAGTTTTTAGATAGACTCTTGGATGCAGGTTAGGTAAAGTGACTAGCTCGGTACTTTAGTCAAGTTTTATTGTAATGCAGTTGAAAGGTAAACTTATCCTACGATGTAGCAAAACACCATTATACTTTTCCTCCTTTTTAATATATTGTACATCTCATGGACTGTGTGAAATATGAGTAATAGAAATTGGGGTAAAAAGACATTTTTAGAAAGTTCTTTACATTTAGGAAAGTGGGATTTCAAGTAATGGATTACAGGGCAAAATCTTTCATGGTAGCAGAGCAAAGAAAGAGGGAGGTAGCTTTAAGATATCTTAGGGAAAGAATTAGAGTTGCCTTGGATAGATAGAATTAAAGGACAATCAATATTTTTGACTAAATAATTTTTTTAAAACCCAGGTCACTCTTACTGTATGATGATGTGAAGCCTACCCATGCAATGGAAATGTTCTGTTCTTACACTGGTGGGAAAGTAAATTTGTAGACTTTAGCAGTTTTTTAATGTCATCTACAAAAAACTTTTTTGAAACTATGGAGACAAGAAAATCATTTTTTTAGACAACTAAAGAGAGGCTTGCAAGCCTGAACACAAACCATTAACAATGCAGTGCTGGAAACTCTGTTTTTTTTTTGTTTTTTTTTGCTTTTTTTAATGTAAAGTCCAGAACAGGCAGACTATCGAGTTCGAAAAAGAAATTAATATAACCTCACAGGCAAGAAGAAAAGCAAATACTCACTCTAAAGCAGCTACTGTTCATGCAAGCAAAGGTTAGAGCAACAAGGCTATTTTCTAACAAAGTGTGAATCCCATTAGTGCCGAAGTGTTATCCATTCCTTAATCCTTACATCTTAGCCTGAACAGATTGAGGATTTTACTTCCATCATGATCTCAAGACTGGTAAATAGGACCCACAGAGATGTGCAAAAATGGTGAAACCATTCAAAAGGCATTTTTGTCTTAGTGTAAGACTTTGACATACACACAATAGGCACTGGCCAAAGTCTGCGCAAATACCTCTTTAGCATGCTTAGGTGGACAAAGTAGGGAGCTGCCCCCCCGCCCCCCGTTTCCCAGATTCCCTTGCGGCCCCCATTGTCTCTTCCCAAATACACAATGATGCCATTTCAGGATTGGTACACTAGGTGTGGAGCACTTGGAAAAGTTTCTCTGGGGAGCTCAGAATTTAAACTTGTTTCATTTAAAGAAGAAGAAGAAGGAAAGTAGAGGAGTTGCAGCAGCAGCTAAAAAAGTAAAACATCTGGAAATTATCAATGACTTACTTAGTTGTGTGCCCAGTACCAAGGTGATATACTAACTTTAATATTGCAGTCCAGTGGACATTGACTGTTTATTACAGCAGTTCATCTGCAAGGATCTGAAATCAAAATGCTTGCATATGATTTTTGTTTTTCTGTATCAAGATCTGTCAAGTATGTCTCCTAAGCCAGATTGTGTCATTGAGCAGAACCAAATACAGTCACAAAATGAAGTTACCTATTCTCGTAAAGAAAAATCCAATGTGAGAAAAGCTCATACCTTGGCAAAGATTTTCAACATGGTTGCAATCAAGTCATTTTCCAATTTTATAAGTAAATAACATTGACCACATGAAATATTCTGCCAGAAGTATACATAGTCGCGATGACTTTTCTTTATTAAAGGTGTAAAGCTAAGTGTTCAAATTTAAAATTATTGGACTTGGGTTTCAGCACTTAAATGTATGTGGTGAATGGGTAGGATAATTATACCACGATGTGTTTAACACAAAGAACATTTCTATCTTGAGGAAAAACCTTCTGATTCCCAACTGCACAAAGCTGTACCAACTTGCCAAGAATGAAGAAATAAAAAAAGCTTACTGGAAGTAACATTTGGTTGTTCACATTAGCACTGAAGACAACTGTGGTTTAGAAATTTCCCCTCTTTTAATTATAGCAAGTAAACTATTTTGCCAACTCTTTCTGGGCAGCTCAATTTTCATCCTAGGTGACTAGCCTGAAAATGAAGCTGTCGAGAGCCCTAGGTTAAAACTGTTTTTCTGAAAAGAATGTGTATTATATAGCATGTCTCCAAAAGTTGTGGAGAATCTGTTCAGAAAGATACGTCGTCTTCAAACTGAGTCTGATGCATAGTTTTATTACTTAAGGTGAAGAAGATCCATATGGAAAGTTCTTTTTTTTTTCTTTTTGGTATGCGAGCCTCTCACTGTTGTGGCCTCTCAACCACTGCGCCACCAGGGAAGCCCTGGAAAGTTCTTTTAAATAATTTAAATCATATATACATCAGGACTTATTTTAGGTATCTTACTTATTTGCCTTTATGTACACACCATTTTCAGAATCCATGACTAAGTTGAATACATGCCATTGTGGTTTTTTTGAAAGCAAACTAGGTTTGCACCAATACAAGTTCTTACCCGACATTCACTTAATCACCAGGAAAGTTCTTTGGTAGTTATGAAAAATTCTATAGGACAGTTTACTCTTTCCTGCAATTAATGAATATTATGAACTGAATGTCTGTGTCTCCCCAAAATTCATATACTGAAGCCTTCACTCCTAACGTGACTGTATTTAGAGATGGGATATTTCTGGAAGTAATTAAGGCTAAATGAGGTCATAAGGTGGGGCCCTGATCCAATAGGATTAGTGTCCTTATAAGAAGAGACACCAGAAAGCTTGCTCTGTTTCCACATGCATGCACTAAGGAAAGGCCATGTGAGGACACAATGAGTAGGCAGCAGTCTGAAAGCCAGCAAGACAGCCTTTACCAGAAACCTAATCAGCTGGCACCTTGATTTTGGACTTCCCAGCTTCTAGGACTGTGAGAAGTAAATGTCCGTCATTTAAGTCACCCAGTCTGTAGTATTCTGTTATGGCAGCCCGAACTAATACGATGAACAACACAATTTAGTAGCACAAATATATTTTAGTTAGAGTCTTGTCATTACGGTAGGATTCCTGGAGCAAGCACAAAGGATACTGGGATTTAAGAAGGAAAAGTAACCGAAAATCACACAATAAGCATCTTTAGCCTCTAAGAATTTTTACTGCTTCACGCTCAAACGGTACAGTTTGCAATATCCACACAATTAAAAGTGATATTTACCTATGAGCTTATACGGTCTCACTAAGTAACAGCAAAACGTAAGGAGATAGTCATAAGTTCATTATATCCAGAGTCAGGATTTTTAGCCATTGTAGGCAATCTTTAATACATTCTTTTTGCAACACAAAATAAAGGTGATGGATAATTCACAAAATAAAATAAGACGTGGCCTACGAATTTTAGAGGTGTTTTGAATCCTCTCTTCCAATATAATTTTCTCATTTTAAAAATGAGAAAGACCAAAAAGTAGAAACAATCTAAATGTCCACCAACTTGTGAATGGATACATAAACTGTGATCTATCCATGCAATGGAATATAATTCAGTAATAATAAGGAATGAACTATTGATATATACAACAATATGGATGAACGTTGAAACATTAGGGTAAGTGAAAGAAGTCAGTTGCAAAGGACCACATATTGCATGATTCCACTGATAGGAAATGCCCACAAAAGGCAAATCTCTATACACACAAAATCGATTAGTGGTTGCCTGGGGTGGGAGATGGAAACAAGGAGTGACTGTCAGTGGGCAAATGGAATCTTTGTGGGTAATGGAAAATTTCTAAAGCCGGATTGTGATGAAGGTTGCACAACTCTGTACATTTCTTAAACTTATTGAATTGTACACGTAAAATAAGTGAATTTTACGGTCAGCAAATGATATCTCAATAATGCTGTTTTATAAAAAACGAAGAGAGGGGGCTATGAAATGCTGAGAAACACACCCGCGGTCACCCATCTAAATGAAAACCCAGGCCAAAGCCTCAGAAGATTCAGATCTTCATTCAGATCTGTCAAAACTTTAGATGTATTTCAACCTCGTCTATTAACATACATTCTTGATCTCTCTAGTCTTCCACTGGAAACCGAGTTAACGGAAAACAAATACAGTGGGTGGTTCTTCTAACTCTGAGTTTTCATTCAGTAACTCTAACATATATAACATCAATTTTTTTCCAAATTAGAGTAAATATTATTTTAGATGGTAAAATTGAGATCAGAGTGTTCCATTAAGAAATTACTAATCCAGGTAGGTTACCATTTTTTTAAAGCAAATAACCAAGTATACATTCTTTTAAGATTCCAAGACTCTGAACAAAATTTGTGGAGGCTTTTCAAATATCCATTAGTACTAGCATGAAATCGGATGCCACTTTCCTTTCTTTATATTGATATGACACCAAGTTGCTTATACTGCACTCTCACCCCCTTCCAGTGCATGTACACACACACACACACACACACACACACACACACACACACACACACACACACCTCAGGCTGACTTTTACCTTTCAAAGCTTGGCTGACCCCTCTTCCTTGAAAGCTATAACCATCCCCTTCCCACCTCACTTTCCACCTCCGGTCTGGGGAATTCCGCCTTTCAGATACAGGTCTGATCTTGTCTTCTCTGGAATCCTGCTCCTCTTTCCCATCCACAACCTCACTTTTCTTCCTCGTAGCACGTTAAACACCTGTTCTCGAGGTATCACTCACATTAGACTGTGCTTAGATATGGAACTGTCTCTGCCTCTAGACGGGAAAGCGCAGGGATAATAAGGTCTTAGTCATATATGGATGTTTAGGGTCGAGGATAGAATTTAACACACCGTAGGTATTCAGGAAGTGTCACAAAAGGGAAGGAAGGGAAGGAAGGGAAGGAGGGAAGGAAAGAAAGAAGGATGTGAGGGAGTAAATCGTGCATGGCTGCCTCAAGGATTCTCTCCATTAATGCGTTTATTTGTCTTGTGCACTTATAGTTCAACCCTTTGTCCACAGCCCTGATGAGCCCCAAATCACTTCCTGTTCTGCACCTCAGGACCACTTCTCCTGCCATTGAAGGGAAGAGGCTAATGACCCTGAGGGAGAGAGCGCCCTCTTGGGAAACCCCATCAAATCAGAGGGGATCTGGGGCCCCAACGACTCTGAAAATACTTTAGAATCTTCTCAACTTAGGCAGCTCGGAGGTTTACAACTGGGAGCCAGATGCTTGCGTATGTGAGGGTGTGGGCGCAGCAGGGAAAGTGAACTTCGGACGCTGTAGGCACGTCCCGAGTTTAGCCCAATTTCCCGAGATCCTAAGGGACAACCTCAGTGGAGTAGGGGTCTTGATCAGCAACACAGTGGTAGCAGTGACAGTGACAGGAATATATAGTACGGGCCACTGATTACGTAAAGGTTTTACACAGCTTACCTCACGGGACCACCCAGAATAAACACAATTTTGGGTACAATTTGTTCCCATTTTATTGTATTTATTTTTTGTTCCAATTTTCAAGATGAAGACACAGATTCGGGTGGGAGATGTAACCTGCCCAAAGTAATGGACTCAGCAAGCGATACTTGGAACGCTCTTCTCCCAGATGGCTGCTCCCTCTCCACGTTTCTTTACCTCTTCTCCACTGTCTCCTTTCTTTCTTTTTTTTTTTGCGGTACGCGGGCCTCTCACTGTTGTGGCCTCTCCCGTTGCGGAGCACAGGCTCCGGACGCACAGGCTCAGCGGCCATGGCTCACGGGCCCAGCCGCTCCGTGGCATGTGGGATCTTCCCGGACGGGGGCACGAACCTGCGTCCCCTGCATCGGCAGGCGGACTCTCAACCACTGCGCCACCAGGGAAGTCCTCCACTGTCTCCTTTCTACGAGGCCTCCCATGATTTCCTTATTTAAAACTGCAGCCTCCCCCAAATCCCTTCCTTGTTTATTTTTCTTCATTGCACTGACCACCTTCTAATCCTTACGGAGTTTACACATGTATTTTTATAACGTCTATTCACAAACATTCCCCTCCACAAGATACAAATTCTTCAAGGACAGTCATCTTTTTCTCTCTCTGTGTTGAGGGCTCTATCCCTGGCACCTAGACTGGTGGCCCGGCATACAGAACGTTCTCATCAGTATCTGTTGAATAAATGAGTAATTCAACAAGGACTGTGATGCCTTGTTGAGCCTTCTCAATGATTTTTCCAAAAGATATTACACCATTTCACATTCAACTTGTTAATGACATTCCGCTTTCGAGCTTTCACCATTTCCAATTGGTAAATTTAAGTGTCCTACAGAGAAGTTCGCTGAAGACAATGCTGGTGCCTTCAGAAGGTTAAATTTGCAGAGAACTTTAATAGTGTTAAAATAACTGTTAAAGCTTGACAGAATGTTAAATGTTATATATGCAGGTACACTATCAAATCTGGATTTTCCTTTTTCTGAGAGTTAAAAATGTGATATACTTAATCTAGCTAAAATGAATACTCCTTTATATACGTATTATATATTTTAGGGGCTATCTCCATTGAAAAATGATGTAGAGGCACCCTCAGTGTCTGAACTGAATATAAGTTAAGTTCTCTGGGGGTAGAAATAGTTGCCCCACCACTTTGCCAAATGCAGCAGCTTCTAAAGTATGTTTCCTTGAGATGCTTCCCATTAAGGATGTCACGAGACCAAGAAAGTTTGCCATCATAAAGCCTCTGGGAGGTCTGTACAAAGACACCTGTATAACTTTGTTCAAGTGTTTCCTCAATTTATGTGACCACGGTACCTACTGTGTGTGGACATCTGGAATAAGTCACTTTGAGAAAGCTGGTTAAAAGCAGTTACTTAAAATTCCTGTATTACATCCTATACCAAATACCCCAACCATTCTCATCTTTGAGGGAGGAAGGGAGAGACGGGGGAAGGAGCGAGAAGAAAAAGGAGAAGAGGATGGCTTAAAATCAGATATTTTGGGCTTCCCTGGTGGCGCAGTGGTTGGGAGTCCGCCTGCCGATGCAGGGGACGCGGGTTCGCGCCCCGGTCCGGGAAGATCCCACATGCCGCGGAGCGGCTGGGCCCGTGAGCCATGGCCGCTGAGCCTGCGCGTCCGGAGCCTGTGCTCCGCAATGGGAGAGGTCCGCGTACCGCAAAAAAAAAAAAAAAAAAAAAAAATCAGATATTTTGTTCATAATGATTTTTTCTGTCCCTTTGGTGGGTTCAGAAATGTTCCTTTTTCTTTTAAAATCGATACATAAAGACTCAATGCCAGTTTTATTTCATCTCCAAGTTCTGATGAACAGAAATGAGATTTATTCTAATATAAATCACTAAAACAAATCTATTGCCAAAACATCTCTTAAGTATATGTTGGAGAGCTTTTATAATACAATTTGTATTGTGAGACCAGTTACTGCCTGTTGTACCAAAACCATATGGTGTTCGTTTCACAGGAAAATAAGATGTAAAAAGAATGCTTTCAAACCAGTGCCTAGTCAAACACTCGGCCCATCCCCTTTCTTCCCCCAGTGCCTTGTCCAACAGACGCAGTAAGCTTTCTATAAGTCATCTCACTTTTTGAAGTGGTCACAAAATCTTTCCTGTTTATACTTTAGTTCTTCTACATAATTATGACATTTTAAAGACGCACTGAGCTCTAAGCTTCACTTATTATGTCTTCAGCAGGTCAAAGTTTTCCTATGAATTTTATTCTTAAAAAGACGCAGTTCAATGAAAGCCCAGGGACCACTGCATCCCACCACTCCCATCACCAGTAGCTTTGTCTCCAGAACCTTCTAACGGTTGTTGTGATTTGCTTTTGAGAAGGCAGCAAAGCTCTGTCACGCTGATATAGCATGTGACTATCAGTAAAAGTAACAGAGAACCCAAATGCTATTGTACTCACAAGTATTACTGAAAAAGAAGATGAGTTGAGAAATATTAAACTCAAAGAATGAGAGAAAGGAAGAAAAAAAAAGAAAGGTTATAATCACCTAGCTTCCTTTCCTTTATGATTTTGTTTTGATTCTCAAAACACTGTTAAATTTAATTTGCTAAATTTTGTTAAGTATTAGATGAATGTTGGAAAAGCTTTAATAAGAAATTTGAGGCTTTATTAAATCCCTTTGTTAGCATGAACCCAATGGAAGTTTTATAGCACTCTGGGGTGAATTTCTTGCGTCTTAAAAATTGAGCCAACTATGAAAACTGTATCTAGGTGAGTAAACGTGATTTCTCCCAGGCAGTACGGCAGTAAGTTTGCTCTGAGAAATCCATACTCAATCCTTGCCAGGAGCATTGGGTGAGGTATCACCACAGAAGAAGTAGAATACAGTGCATGATTTTAAGAAGCTTAGAATCCAGTTGATAAAACAGGGAAGGAACAAAGTTACAATATTTGCAACTTTGATTTACAAGAAATGGTACAATATGGGATCAACGATTTTATAACCTGCTAAATGTGTTGGCCAGAGTTCATTATATGTTAGATGAAAGCTCTGGAAAGTGGGATATTGCCACCTAGCTCAATAAACATTGTCAATACCACATGAGAGGAACTTTGTAAAGCCCAAGGGGATCACTTTCACACCCTTTGATTTTCTTCTTTTGTTTGCTTTTTGAGTCTTCGTTGCTGCGCGTGGGCTTTCTCTAGTTGTGGCGAGCAGGGGCTACTCTTTGTTGCGGTGCTCGGGCTTCTCATTGTGGTGGCTTCGCTTGTTGCAGAGCACAGGCTCTAGGCACGCGGGCTTCAGTAGCTGTGGCACATGGGCTTCTGTAGTTGTGGCACGTGGGCTTCAGTAATTGTGGCTTGCGGGCTCTAGAGCGCAGGCTCAGTAGTTGTGGCGCACGGGCTTAGTTGCTCTGCGGCATGTGGGATCTTCCCGGACCAGGGCTCGAACCCGTGTCCCCTGCATTGGCAGGTGGATTCTTAACCACTGTGCCACCGGGGAAGCCCGACACCCTTTGATTTCATAGAAGTTAGTTAGATTCAGGAGTTTCATAAAGAAGCCAGTGTATTCTGATGGAGGGAACTTGGGCTTTGGGGTCTTATGATTCCCACACTGTTTGTGCCTCTTAATAGCTCTGTGATCTTGGCAGGCTGCTTGACATCCCTAAAACCCGGTTTCCTCTTCTGCGAAACAAAAAGTCCTACTCCATTGATATTGTCGAGAAGATTAAATGAGATGGTGGACATCCTTAACTCTGTATCTGGCACATGACGGAAGCCCAGAAAACACTGGTTTCTTTCCTCTTAATAAAAGTGAATATTTATCGACGGCGTCTCAACCACTGCACTTTATTTATTTATTTATTTATTTATGGCTGCACTGGGTCTTTGTTGCTGCGTGCGGGCTTTCTCTAGCTGCAGCGAGCGGGGGCTACTCTTCGTTGCGGTGCGTGGCCTTCTCATTGCAGTGGCTTCTCTTGTTGCGGAGCACGGGCTCTAGGCGCACGGGCTTCAGGAGTTGTGGCTCGTGGGCTCTAGAGCGCGGGCTCAGTAGCTGTGGCCCATGGGCTTAGTTGCCCCACGGCATGTGGGACCTTCCGGGACCAGGGCTCGAACCCGTGTCCCCTGCATTGGCAGGCGGATTCTTAACCACTGGGCCACCAGGGAAGTCCTGAGCAAACATTACTAAGTACTCACTTTGTTTCAAGCTCTTTATGAATGGCTGAATTGCAATGATGAAGAAAACAGGCATGGCCCTTGCCCTCATGGAGCTCACAACCTAGCCTAGGGTTTCTCAACTTCAGTGTTGTTGACATTTGGGGCTGGACAATCCTTTGCTATGGAGAGCTGTCCTGTGCACCATAATACTGAGCAGCATCCTTGGCCCCCACCCGTTAGACAGCAGGTTGTGACAATCAAAAATGTCTCCAGGGCTTCCCTGGTGGCGCAGTGGTTGAGAGTCCGCCTGCCGATGCTGGGGACGCGGGTTCGGGCCCCGGTCCGGGAAGATCCCACGTGCCGCGGAGCGGCTGGGCCCGTGAGCCATGGCCGCTGAGCCTGCGCGTCCGGAGCCTGTGCTCCGCAACGGGAGAGGCCACAACGGTGAGAGGCCTGCATACCGCAAAAAAAAAAAAAAAAAAAAAAAAAAAAAGTCTCTAGACATTGCCATATGTCTTCTGGGGAGGGAACTGCCCTGAATAAGAACCACTGCTCTTGTGAATACAATATTAAGAGTCTTGTGCTTAAGGAACTAGGAAACTCCTACTGAGCCTGAGGCTCTTTTAAGATACACAGTTTGTCTTTAAAAAACAAACAAAAAACCGCCAGAGAGAGAGGGTGTGGAGAAAAAGGAACCCTCCTACGTGGTTGGTGGGAATGTAAATTGTTGCAGCCACTATAGAGAACAGTGTGCAGGTTCCTTGAAAAACTGAAAATAGAACTACCATACCACCCAGCAATCCCACTCCTGGGCATATGTCCGGAGAAAACTCTCATGCAGAAAGATACATGCACCCCTATGTTCATAGCAGCACTATTCACAATAGCCAAGACATGGAAACAACCTAAATGTCCATCGACAGATGAACAGATATAAGATGTGGTACATGGATACAAGGGAATATTACTCAGCCATAAAAAAGAGTGCAATAATGCCATTTGCAGCAACATGGATGGACCTAGACATGATCATACTAAGTGAAGTAAGTCAGACAGAGAAAGACAAATACCATACGATATCGCTTATATGCGGAATCTAAAAAAAAAAGATACAAATGAACTTATTTACAAAACGGAAATAGACTCACAGATATAGAAAACAAACTTATGGTTACCAAAGGGGGAAGGAGGGGAAGAGATAAATTAGGAGTTTGGGATTAGCATATACGCACTGCTATATATAAAATAAACAACAAGGACCTACTGTACAGCACAGGGAACAATACTCAATATTTTGTAGTAAACTATAAGGGAAAAGAATCTGAAAAAGAGTAGGTATCTATCAGGCTGTACACCTGAAACTAACACAACACTGTAAATCAACTATACTTCAATTCAAAAAAAAAACAAACCTCAGTCATCTGCCATAAGGTAGAGCCTGACATGTAACTACCACCTCACAAAAAAGTTTCACATTCCTCTACTGAAGGCTTTCTTGGTGGAACTATCTCTAGTTTGGAAAAAGAAGTCATTAAGATTTGCTCCATAGGGAATTCCCTGGCAGTCCAGTTGTTAGGACTCTGCGCTCTCACTGCCGAGGGCCTGGTTGGGGAACTAAGATCCCACAGGCCACCGGGTACAACCAAAAAAAAAAAAAAAATTTGCTCTATAGAAATACGTTTCATAGTCAACTTACCTGAAACAGAGTATACCATAAATTAATTACTATGTTTCCAAAATAATTGAAAGGGATATACAGACATAGTGACTCATACTATAGTTTTATAACTGGGCAGCTGAGGAAAGCACTGAATTGGGGGTTGCTAGGTTCAACATTGTCAGGTTTATCAGAGAATTTTCAGGCTGCCGGTGCTATTAGCCCTGGCAGGTTAACTGTTGCAATCCAAAAATGACACAGGGAAAACTTAGTTCTCTACACCAGCGGTCCCCAACCTGTCTGACACCAGGGACCAGTTTCCTGCAAGACAACCTTTCCACAGACGGGGTGGCGGAGGTGGGGAGGTAGGGGCGGGTGGGGGGATGCTTCAGGCGGTAATGCAGGCGATGGGGGGCAATGGGGAGCAGCGGATGAAGCTTCACTGGCCCGCCGCTCACCTCCCGCTGTGTGGCCTGTTAGGAATTGGGCCGGTCCCCTGCTCCGCACTGAGACTCAGGAACCCAGGCTTCCGTAGTGTGTGGGCGGTGATGGAGGTTTTCACAGACTGTGACTACAATTCTGATACCGTAAATCCCTTACATATGAATGAGCTCCATTCTGAGAGTGCGTTCGTAGGTCCAATTTGTTCATAAGTCCGACAAAGTTAGCCTAGGTACCCAGCTAACACAATCAGCTATATAGTACTGCACTGTAATAGGTTTACGCTACCTTTCACACAAATAATCCTCTGGCTTCTGGACATCCTGGGCTTGATATAAAGATACTGTCTTACTGTACTCTGTGCAGTACTATACAGGAAAGTACACAAAAGCACAACCACTTGTAGAGGATGCACGCACGTGACGGTATACACCAGACACGTGAATTAACTTACGTGACTGGACATGTGAACGCACGTTCCCATCTCTGAAAATTCGCAACTTGAAGTGTCATATGTAGGGCACTTAGTGTATTCCATTGGTAGGAATTCAGGTACATGACTACTGCTAGATACAAGGGAGGCTGGGATATGGAGTCCCACTACGTGTCCAGGGCGGAAAGGAGAATTGTCTGGTGAACGTCTAGCCATACTTGGCCCATATGGTCAAAATCATTTTCATTGCCCAAGAGCCATACATTGTCTCATGTTCTGATGTATAAAATCAGAATATGGTATACTTTATAAAGATTCTGTGAGGACTAATGAAAGATGTGTAAGCTACATTCTTCCCAAAGATTTTGTGCTATGTATATATCTGATATCTAGAGAACAATACGCTGTGCTAATTTATAGCCCCATTATGAATAGACACATTCTTAATCCCTGGCCGACATCCTGATGTGGTCAATCCATTATCATTCATTACAGAAAGGAGAACGTGCTATGCTGTACAAGTTCATGTCCCTAAATGACGCTGTAATATTTTCTTTTGCTCTCAATGTGTGAATTATTAAAAATAAGCTAGCTACAATGTCATCATTTTTGATTATATCAAAAACAAAGGCAGAGACAGGACTGCTTCCAATCTGTGAAGTTATTTAGCATTTAATATTCCCTTTGGGAAATCAATATGGTTTGGAGGAGATTATTTATATACCACTAGTCAAGTGTGGTTTAAATAAATGCAGCATATTGCTAGTACTCTGTGAATGAATCTTTCAATGTCAAGACCTCACTATTGAATAAAGAGATATATCATAAATCAGCTAACGGGAAAATGGTTAGCAGAAATTTTCTGGTCATTTTACTGATACAGATGAATATCTTAGGTTCTGTTTTTCTCGGATTTACTCAAATCATAAAATAATGCATGTCTGGGCATTGCATGCCAAGCTATTAACATGTATTCATTATTTAAAATGTATGTTCTATGAAACTAATTTTATTTTAGGGGAGTGAAATGTAGGCTGGTGGTTCACACGTGAATAAATAATCATGCTTTTCTTTTTATCCCACGAGGCAAAAAAAAAAGGAAAAAAAGAATTAATTGAATGACAACAAAGTAATTCCTAACCTTAAGTAGTCAGGGTGCACTCTGCATGATTCAGGATACAAATCAGCATCTTGACCTCAAGCTTCATGGAAATTTGGGGCAGAGAAGGAGAGTTAGCAGGGCGGAGAGAAAAAGGACGATGAAGATAAGCCTCAGGTCACTGAGCTAAAGCACGTGTTGGTTAATTTCTCCTTAAGCTGCTTGACTCATATCAGGAAACAAAAATTCCTGGGAGAAACTGCAACTAAAAAGAAAGTGCAGCTAAAGAGATCGACTTTTCCAAAGCAATCCTGGGGGGTATTTTTGGAGTGAGAACCCACAAACCTCAGTGTGAACAGAGAACCAACGCTGGCTTTCCCTTTCCCCATTTACCTGCTCTCCATACAATGAGTATGCCCTGCTTTAAGCACATAGAACATGGAACCGGAGGGATAAATTCATTTGTCATTATTAAATTTACAAAGGGATACCACTCTTTACTGCAACAGTCACTATAAAATGTATTTAACTAGTGACTTTTCCTCGGAGCCCATAAAAAACATCGTGGTTTATAAAAGTTATTTTCGCATATTTACGTTGAACAATATGAAATGGTCACTACCCAACCATTCTGGCTGGCAAAAACAACAGTTTCTTAAGGTCCAGCAACCTCAAGATTTAGCTTTCTGAGAACATATCCTTTATAAAAAGCAAGCGGTATCCTGCTGACAAACCCTACAACAAACTGGATGGGGAAATACTTAATGGAGTAAAATAATTCAAAGGGCATTATTTTGAGGTAATTAAAAATCCCCAATATTCTGACCTCCAACACTCTCAAAGTATTGGACCATGACACTTCAAGTGTGGACCAAAACACTCAAGAAGTTCTGAACCTACAAACTGACACTGTCAAAAAATCAACATTGTCCAACAACTGACTGACTGCACCAGTTTGCCAGAGCAATAACCAAAAAGATAGATCAGTCATTGGCGTCACCGAAGAAAAAGACGTTGTTGGCTGATGGTATCTTTCCTTTTCCACCGTTATAAGTATCATGTGTGCAATGCACTGCATGGTTGATATCACAAATCTGAGTCTTTTAATATCTGGGAGAGACAGAACAGCAGGCTGCAGGCGGGTTAGGCGAGTTTTGCCCTTTCTGGCTCATTTGTCTAAGAAAGAATTTGGTGAGTTGACAAGTTTCTGAAAGTAGAGGAAAATGATTTGAGTGAAGGCAGCCAGAGGCAGTTAGCAAATCCTGACCACCATCATAGTTGTCCCCCACCGAAATTTCAACTCCAGTCCAAATTTATACAAGTGGATTCACTTACGTGGTACAGAATTCATTTTTTTATTAACCATCATTGGGTCCTTTCTTCTGAACCCTGTACATTTTTGGATGGCAGGCCATTTTGGAAGCTGTAATCCCCTTGTGACAGGTTATAAGAGCCAGGTAAAACTTTCGTATTTTGTTCTCACTTAGTAGACTCATCTTTAAGCAATGATGACTGTGATTCCAAAGATGAACTTCAGGAAAGGAAGTGAGAAAGTCAGAAAGTCTGGAGAAGGTGGGAGGAGGGAGTGTGTGTGGGATGTGTGGGGAGAGAGGAAGACAGCAGATTCTTCCCTTTTTTTTTTTTTTTAAAAAAGTGATTTTTCACTTCTAAATGAGACAGCTCCATTTAACTGCCCCGAATTAATTTATGGGTCTAACCATTGGGAAAGATTATGTGTCTGGAGTCCTCTGGGGAAAGAAGCTACCTGGCGGTCCAACGTTCATGGTCAAATGTTATTACAGGTGTGGGAACTCATTGCTGGCAAAGAGAGAATTTCTAGGGCAGGAAATTTAGGTGGGGTTCCTTGATGGGGCGGTGGGAGGCAGCCAAAGCTCTGTGCCAGTAAAGGGTATATATAGGTAACTACCGCAGCTAGGATTTTCTGCTCTGTACTTTAGAATTTGGGGGCGATCCATGATTTCCCTATAGAAATGCACGACCAATTTTATGTGTCCATTGACTTAATTTTGCCCAGAATTTACACTAAAATACGAAGCAGCCAAGTTTTTCTCTTTTTAGAATGATAAGATTATCTTTTATAGTTCTAATTAGTAAGTCACATAAATTAACAAGTACGTTATTGGGCAACAATCACGTCTTTGCGATCAAAACCTGTGTATAGTGAAATGACCTATCTAACAAATGCATGAGTCCCTTAGAATAACTCTGGAAAAAACCTGTCACTGTATTAACCAATTAACCAGTGAGTGATCAGGATAAATTGATGAGGTGGACACACACTGAATTATTTTTAAAATACTTTTTTTTTCTTTGAAAATTACTCAAGTAATTCATGGTCACTGTAGAACGATTGGGTTGGCCGAAAAAATTCGTTTGGAAAATCCGAACGAACTTTCTGGCCAACCCAATACTAGAAAATCCAGGGGAGTACATCAAAACCACTTATGAGCTAGCCCACCTTCCAAAGTCAACCACTGGTAGCAATTTATTTTGTAAACTTCCAGAGTTTTTCCCACGTAAATAAAATAAAATATAATATAATACAATATTAAATATTTTAAGTGGGATTATTCCACATATACCACTCTGTAATCTGCCCTTTTAATAGTATCATTATCATTTTTAACCACTATGTAATATTCCACTGTATGGATATGTATACACCATACATCATTTCAACTAATCCACTTTTGCTGGTCCTTTAGATTGTTTACAGTCTTTTGGCTTGATTATGGATTATTGTTGTCCACATCATTTTATATTCATGTTAGCAATTTGTCCAATTACTTCCTTAGGATAATTCCCGGAAGTAGGATTGACTGGTAATAGGATATATTTTTTGGTGGACGTTTTAACAGAGATGATGAAGTGCTCTCTTTGAAACTTGTATTCACTTGCAATCTCACCAACCGTGTGAGAGTTATTAGTATGTTTTAAGAGTTTCCAGCCAGGCCATTCCCGACTTGGGAGGAGAACAGGGCGTATTTCCTACTTTCCTCTCTTCTTTCCTTCTCTCCTTCTATTCCTCCCCCTGACAAACACTGATCCATCACCTACCACTTTCAGGCAGGGGACACCAAGTCTCCGGTCACATTAGCCAGCATGTGTGGGAGGGTAATGATTTTCTATGATCTCATCTTTTGCCCTCTTATGGAATCCACATAAATATTATTGAAAATTCCAACATGTCGACCTCCAATCTCCCTTTCCCAGATGCTTTTCACATCTGGAAGTAACACACATCCTTCATTTTACTCTGGAAATACTGTCCCTGGAACCGTGGGGGACAGAAACCAGCCATGTCCCATCTTCCAGCTGACGGCTCAACACACTAAGTAGCTCTTCCTCCCTTCTCCCCCTCGGTGATGATTCTATGGTGTCTCTTCACCACATTCCCACTCCCCAGGCCCAGCTCCAAAGCAGTGCAGAGACAAGAGTGCATGGGTTACGCAGAGGCATCTGTCAGTGCCCTTCCTCCCTTATCCCAGACTATTACGTTAATGAGCTACTTTCATGATGCTCTAAGAAGCCAGGATGAACAACAGTCTTTTTGTCAAGGAAAGTGACAGTTAATGAGAGTTCTCTGTATCGTTGTGAGTAGAAAGCCCCTAAGTAACTTGTAAATTAGTGAGAGGAACTTCAGAGCTCCCTCTATGCCCAGAATGCTCTGACAAGTTTCAAATCATTAATGGACCGCTTTCAAGCCCTTGTGATGTTTGGGCTTTTACAATGACTACTAAAGGCCAACAAGCCACACCAATAATTATAAATTAATAAAACACATTGAGCTGTACGTGACGTGAAACGTGATTAAAACACTCCCAACCATACTGATCCCACAGACCATACTAGGGGCTTAGGAATTCTGGCCAGTCCTCTTTCAAGTGGTCCAAAGTAAAATTACACTGTTTTTTAATGGGGGTTTTCTTCTCTTTCCAACTATTTCCCTTCACGTAGAGAAAAAGAGAGAGCAGGGAATTCCCTGGCGGTCCGGTGGTTAGGACTCAGCGCTTCCACTGCAGGGGGCACTGGTTTGATCCCTGGCCGGGGAACTAAGATCTCACATGCCGTGTGGCATGGCCAAAAAATTAAAAAAAAAGAAAGAACAAATGTTAGGATCATTGAGTTGATGAGGCAAAGGGTTAAGATGCAATAGATAGCGTATGAAGGTTTCCACTGGCCAAATGTTGAAAGTGAAGCTCAAGTGAGTTACGGTGGCACGTTCTCACGAGAGTACCTTCTAATTCTTTTGAACACTTCAGTGATTCTGTGAATGACTTAACTTAGTGGTTCTCAACCAGGGGTGATTTTACCATGAAGGGGACATCTGACAATACCTGGAGCATTTTTGGTTGTCACAAGTGGGATGGAGGTCTACTGGCATCTAGCGAGTGGACACCAGGGATGCTGAACAGTCCTACAAAGCTTAGGACAACCTCTCACACCAGAGAATTACCAGCCCTAAATGTCAATGGTGCCAAGGCTGAGAAACTACGATTTAATGTACTTCAAATTCAGTTTGTTTGATTCAGAGTTGATACGTGAATAATTATTTCAAGCCTTATCAGCTGTGACAACATGTGATCTTAAAATTCAACTCTAGCCAAGATTATAGGTAGAAGCCTTCATGTTCTTTTTTTCTTTTTTCTTTTTTTTTGTCCATACCCCATGGCATGTGGGATCTTTGTTCCCCAACCAGGTATTGAACCCACACCCCCTGCACGGGAAGCACGGAGTCTTGACCACTGGACCGCCGGGGAAGTCCCAAGACTTCATTTTCATATCGGGAAACTTCTGTAGAGGGGTAGCTAGTGCCTCGGTAACATTTGAGTCCTTCTGAAAGACCATTGTTGGAGAAAGAAAACCATGAAGAAGAACAATGCGAAATGTGCCTTTTCTCTTCAAGAAACTACTGGATACATTTTTAGGTTCTAGAAAAAAATCATGTAAAGCTTGGCTGCTTTCCTTTTTAAACGCGTTCTAATTGTAAGGTGAGGGGTTAAGGAGGATTCCTATTGAAAGTAATTCCTTCAGATCAGCTGAAATCTCCTGCAAGTCCTGAAAGAACAAGAGACCACTATAGGATGAGACTGTACCTCAGTGGTTCTCAAAGTGTGTTCCCTGGATCGGCAGCAGCCACAGCAGCATCACCTGGGAACTTGTTACAGATGTAAATTCTGAGGCCTCACCCGGACCTACAGAACCTGAAACTGATGGTGTCTCACTGTGACTGACCATGTCTTCCAAGTGATGCTGATAACATGCCCAAGTTCAAAACAACTTTAGCTAAAAAAAAAAAAATGTTGGCAAGATAGGGAAGACAGAGAAACACAAAATTTCTTAAGGAAGATCTAGGTTTGTGTTACTCAAGAACAAATCAAGATATTCTCTTAACCTCAACAACTTTTTTTTTTTTTTTTTTTTTTTTTCTGGCCGCGTGCACGGCTTGCAGGATCCTAGTTCCCTGACCAAGGATCGAACCCTGGGCCCACAGCAGTGAAAGCTCACAGTCCTAACCAATGGACTGCCAGGAAATTCCCTTAACCTCAACAACTTAATTTAAAAGTACAAAATGTGAGTTGGGGTTTTCACTTAGAATCTCATTTCCAGGGCAGCCTGTGATGTCATGGATACGTAGACTTAAAGCTCATGGGCTGAAACCTGATAGGTGAAAAATGATCTCTTTATTGTATTAATTTGTATTTCCTTGATTACTAATGAAACTGAACACCTTTTATGTGTAGGTTATTTATATTTTTTATTTTGTGAATTGTCTTTCATATCTTGTATGTACTCTTTTATCGATTTATCTTGTTTATATTAATTCCGTCATATATACATCGTGAATATTTTCTCATTTGATTACAGTCATAGAAATTTAAAAATTTTATTTCATCAAAAAAAAAAAAAAAAAAGCTAACGAGCTGAGATAGTCCACAGATCTTTAGAGCTGAAGTCTTGCCATTTAGTAAGTTTTAGGCCAGGGGGGGCGACAGGGAACCCTCTCCTGATGACATTCCTGGGCACATTCAGGCTTTTCATGATTAAAGAGGGGGAGGAGTTAATACTTCCTATCACATCTGCACTCATCTCAGTTTCAAGTTTTGAAAAAAATGTCATCATTCACGTTGGCATTTTTGTGCCCTGTGACAACGGGATTCAAAATGCAGAGACAAGAAAATGCCCAGCTTCCAGTTACTATTCTAGCACTGGCCTGGTTTAATCATTCTTTCTTCCCAGGTGCACCCCTGTACTTAGAACACTTGGAATTTTATGCTCTGACAGAATTCCCTCTTACAGACGCCATAGCAAGATGCTTTCTCTTTACATTTTGAAAAGATTACCTTTAGAAGAAAATGAAGATACAATGAAAGCGTGAGGGGAAAGCCTTCTTTTGTGCCAGTCCTTGGGCACCCAAACAACCAGAAACACTCGTGATCATGCCAGCATCCCAGCCTAGGGAAGAATCATGCCTTCCTGGAGCACAGTTTAAAGTGGAGCCCAGGTGAAAGTTGAGCAGGAGAGGGCACAGAAGACCCTCAATTCCAAGGGAGCCCTAAGTGAGGTGACTGTGGAACCTGGAAATCTATACAGATCATGGGGCCTTCGTGCCCAAATGAAGAATTCCTCTTCTAAAAGAAGTGGCACAGATTCATCTTTGACAGTTGCTGATCTTGTGTAGAGCTAGCACAGTCTGTTTATAATTCATGAGCAATCTAGCTTTGTTAATCGGATCTGGAACATTCTAACACGGTTTGTGTTTCAATTGTCTTAGCGGCACTGCTGATTTCACTGTAGCTCATGCTTCCAGATAGCCATGGATAAAAGTCAGTCACAGGTAACACACCAAATAGCCTCATTTGTAATACTCCAAACATTATGAAAAGAGAATGAAAATGAAATCATGTCTGGTAGGGCTTGAAAAGATTTCATATCCAAGAAGCCTGCCAAGATGTGAACATGAGGGAACAATACCATCAGACCTAAGGGGGAAAAAAGCTACTAAAGCAATTAGTGATAATATGTAGAATGCCAAGCTTTCATTAAATAAAATTCTACCGTTAAAATACGACAATTTCCCAAAGTGCTTACTGTTCTAATTTTATATGTGATCAAGACATAATATTCTCTTTTGTATACTGTACGTATTGCAATTTTTAAAGAAATAATTTAATCGGCATGCATTAGAAAGTCAGTTTTTTCCTCAAAAATGAAGTTAGATGTTGAGGTTTTCTTGTGTTAAATAGGATATTTTCTCTCTCTGTGTGTGTGTATATATATATACACACACACACACGTATGTATATATATATATACGCACACGTGAATAGATAGACTTCTCTATAATCAGAACTAAAGGACAGCTTTCTACAGTGTGAATTAAAGAGTAATTAATCCAATGCCATATACACAGGACTGAGTAATAACAGATGTACAAGGTCTGTATGTTTCAAACTCGGAGACAAATTCATATAAAGTATATTTTTGTGAGTTTCTGCCTTATCAGATCTAAAGATACAGCCCTCTTAGCTAATGTTTCAGTGACATCAATCAATCAACAAATATTTTCCATGGTCATTCTGTGCCCAAAACACAGGATCAAATTTCCCATCACCCAAAGTTCAACTCGGAACATAAGGATTATGGGGGCAAAAAAACTTCCTTAACAAATGATGCTAGCAAAAACCAAGAACTGCTTTCTTGGGCAAAGGAGATTAAATCTAAAAACATTTCTTTCTGAAAATTAAGGCCAAATCAATAGTTTTGCACTTCAAACAGAATACTTTCTTTTATAGGGTACAGGCTGGCTATTTTGGGGATTATGCAAAGAAAAATTTTCAAATTGCCACACACACAGTTCTTTGGCCATATCTTTACACGGTTGAGTAAATGTATGGTTAGGAAAACCATTTTATCCTATGCCAGGTACAATTTTAAAAGTAAGCACATGGCTGCATAAAAATCATATCATAGATGATAATTCTTGTCCAGAGTTGGGAGAAAGGGGACACAAATTTCTCCAAAGCCCCTTCCAGTTCTCGTATTTTCTTTTGCCATGTAAAAGGATACACTCTGCTGGTTTATCCCACGGAAATTCATACTGCTATTATAAATATAGAGCAAATTATATAAGCAAATGTGAATTTGGAGTCTCAAAAATTCCTTTAGGAATATATGATATGATCTGGGTTGTTAGTAATGCTGGCCACTTATTTATTATTAATCAACGGGAGATGATAAATCTTTAAATAGTCCCCGAGGACACAAATGACCATTCCAATGGGGGAAAAAATATGAGACAAACAGGAATTAGTCAATTGTTCTCTCCCACCAAACGAACCATGAAAGCAGCAAAAACACCTTCCCTGGTTGAGAAACATCCTGTAATTTAAGTTGCAGGGTTAATGCATATCAGCCCTCAAGGGGAAAACTGAAATTTATCTTATCATGCTAGTTTTTAAAATTATTTATTTACTTATTTAAGCAGAAAAGGAATTTCTGAGATGACTGGAAATCTAGCTCAGAAAATGCACAGGAACAAAGGGAGCCCAGGCAGTCAGAAACCCAGCCCAAATCACGTCTTAGGAAAATCCCTGTAGCAACCTCTGACACTGAGAGCCCCCATTAGAAACGCAGAAGCTGCTGTTTCTGGAAAGTGTAACTGTCCCTTTCTTGCTGGTCACCCCCTCCTGCCAACCTTATCAGAAAGACTTTGTGTCGGGACTGAGGATCTAAAGATCTAAAGAACTTCTAGGGGAGTCACTGAAGTTGAGGTGGTAAAGAATGGATGGAGGTGTAATGGTGCCCTCTGCTGGAGAGACTCAGTAATGCTGCCCAGTAAGTTTCCTACTGGGGCTGAAGTAATTTTGGGGGCGGGGGGTGAAGGGCACAAGGGTGTTTCTGGAACAAAAAGTCCTGAGAAGTACTCTGCAAAAAAGTAGTTGCAAAACCCCAAACCACATGAAATTAGCTTGATTCTGAGTTGACAGTAGAATTTGAAACCAGCTGTATTTCATCCTAAAATGTTAGCACTATAAACCCTTCATCAAACCTGGAGACAATTATTTTCTCACTATCTGGACAAGACCACATTCGTAGCGGCTGAATTTTTCCAGGGCAGACTTTGCTTTCCCATTTTCCTTTTGCAGAGCTCCCCTCTCACAGACTTGCATAAACAAGCCTCCACTCGAGGATGAAGGATGCTCTGAGGTTCAGCCTTGCTGGACCGTCCATGATTCCCCTACTAAAAATCATCAGAGGAATTTGTTATGAAAGCACACATCACCATGGCCTTCCCAGGCTTCTTAGAAATACAGAGGAAGGCCACAAACGGATTTAAAAAAGTCATTTGAGAAAGTTTAGGAAAACAGCGGTATTTCATTCAAGGAGTAGTTTCTTGACCTCATTTACCAGTTCTGGAAGCACAGTTTACATATTTAAACTACCTATCATTTAAAATAGCTAAAACTAAATAAGGGACAGTAAAAGGAGACTGTCAAAATGCACCGCATGCTGACTGAACTTTTGGTAATAGGCATACTGTCGGCTTGACTACCTTCAATGATGTCTGCTAACCTCTGAGATATTAAGGAAACATCATTTAAATAGAAGTGATGAGTAAGAGAGACAAAATATAATTGCTTCAAGGAACCAAAACACTTTGTCTCCTGGCTAGTGTGGCTTTTTCTTTTTTTTTCTTGTTGTTGCTGTTTGTTTTAAAACTGAAGCCATGACTAGACACCCGAAAGCCACGACTTTGGTTGGGTAAGTGAATGACTGATGGATTCATTCACTCAGTTACACACCTGTGAGGTTGGCTTCACGGGTGTGCAACCTGTGTAGTTGCACGGGGCCCCGTGCTTTGAAGAACCGTGAGCGTGGTTTAATGCTCTACTGTCAGCATCTTGAAATTCTTATAATTTTTAAACCAAGGGCCCCGCGCCCTCATTTCGCACTGGACTCTGTGATTCAGCATGTAGTTTTGAGCACTGTCTGAGGCTGACCTTCCTGGACAACACAGTGATGTCCAAAGTATGATGTTCTTGTTGAAGGAGCTTATAGTCTAAGAAAGGAGATAAGACATGTCCAAGGACCATGAGAGCATGCAGCCGAATATAATAATTCAATAAAAAGAGGCCTGGGCGCTCTGTAGTTCAGAGGATGATGGCAAGATCATTTCCAGCTGGGAAAACCCGAAATGCCTCATGAATGGGGTGTCATTTGAGCTGGGCCTTTCAAACTGATTCTTTAGTACTTATTTCTCTGCAGGAAAATAGAAAAACAAATAAAATAAATAGAGGAGCTTTTCCTTTTTGCCATCTGGTCCACTTTGTGGTTTTACTGTTTTTCTTAGTCACCTTAGTTGACTTTGGACTTTTAATCACAGGCTTTCAGTGTTTTTGTACTCATAAAGTGTGGTCTTCCGTAGAGAAAAGAGTTTTAATTTTTAAAAATCGGGGGACGGGTTCAATTTGTGTGCCTCTCAGCAAGCTTCGTTGGAGATGTCAGATGGAACCAATGGGGGGCCTTCATTTTCCATGGAGGTTGCTCCGTTGTTATAGCCTCGTGGCTATGAGGCAATGGCTGTGAACTCAAAATGTGTAGTATTGTGTAAGCGATTCAGGGAACACTTCCCCACAGGGGGATAAATCTTATCACCTCACTACAAAAAAAAGGAGCCTTCTTTTTCCTTCCAGGGATGATGTCAGTGTGACACTGATGGTGCCAAACCTCTATCTAGAAAGCCAACTACGTCCACTTTAGGGCCCTAAAGAAGCTCAATAAAGAAAATCAGGCACCAAAGCTATAATTCGTTGTACCCAAATGTCCAGATCGTCTCTCTCTCAACTTCCACAAGCGCCTTCCCAGCAAACTCTCTGCTTAAGAGAAATTTGGTTTTGAGGACAGCAAAGAGAATACAAGAGTATTCTCTAGGATCTGAGGTAAAAATTATACATGTAGGGATAAAGCTGAATGCAACCAATTTTTTAAAAAAAATTATTTTTAGGATATACTGGCCACGTTAAATATTAAAAGTGAATTTTAAAAATCTTCGTACATTAGTGGACGTAACCACATGCCATGCTTAGGGTCAACGTCCTTAGAAAAAGAAGAATGTACTGCATAAAAGAAATAATACCGTCAATGAAATTTGCAGAGTATGCAAATATTTTTTCTTTCCTGCACTGTTTCATAGTTACTCTTAATATGTTCTATAATATATTCCTAGAATGTAGCCTCTTTAATTCTTAAGGGAACAAGGTAGAAGTTAAAAAAAAAAATCCACTACATGTTTTTAAGCCTCTCATTGTGGATAAAGCTACGTAAGCAAGGTGCGATGCAATACATTATATGTTCTGACATTTTTCTTTTAGCCTTGCCTTATCTAAGCTTCATTTCTCACTAGATATTTACACCAGAGCCAGCAGCAGATACTCTCTGTATATCGACGAAGCAGCATTTGTCATTTCTTACAAAACGGATCCTTTTGGCTTGCCCCATATAATACAATTAAGAGAGAGCTCTTAATATTTTAAGAAGCTAATAATCTAATTCCCTACGAGGGAAAAACAGTAAACATTTAAATGAAATTATTTACTTGTACTTTGCGACAAAATCAAGACAGAAAAGTAGGCATTTTTAACACTGTAGGTTTTATGACTCAGGTTAAGACCGAAGGTCAGGGATTTTACGTACTCAGTCTGTAACATAAAATTTAGTTGAGTGTTTCTTTCTCTGAGAAAAGAATACTAAAGATACATTTGACTCAAATTCAACAGCCAAGGCTGCTTGAATGAAACCACTGTCTGGCAGAATTTATGAGAGCAAAAGAAAACCGTGTAAGCAGCAGTTGGCTTTAGAAAGGGGAGGCATAACAGAAGCAAATCCAAGAACAGCAAGCTTTACCTTTGCCCTCATTTCCCATTTTAAGAACTGTGGCAGCATCACGTTTCCAACTTGAGCCTTCTGGTTCTTATAACCACTACGCTTTGGCATTCTGGCAACTCGCTGACCCACATTTTTGGTGGCCCCACTGTGGTTCGTGTGGGTCAGGGAGCCAGGAATTGCTGACTAAACTCTTTCTGAAGCTTGTGGCTACACAGGAACCAGTGGGCAACGGTTGGATTCCTCTTCTGCGCCCGGAGCACATGACATAGTGGGACAGGGAAGGGGTACAATTAGTATATGTCACAAGACTGCTTTCTGGATCCCCATGGAATGCTGAGAAGAGCTGGAGCAAAGAAATAGGTCTGCAATCAAACCTCCATTTATGTAGTGTCTCTGTTATGTGGCAGAATGAAGATTCATGCTGTGTCTAGTTCATCGCTATTTCTTTTTCAACTCTGCCTTTTGACTTATGAAGAACGTGCTCATCAGAGCCATGGGTAGATCCAAATGAAATGAAAATTGGTCTTCATTCTGCTCAAGTAGAGGGGATTTTGCGACTTTTTTTAAAGTTTTTTTTTAAGACTTGAGAGCATCGCTGTTCTGTCTAAAGAAGTGGTTCTCAAAGTGTGGTCCCCCGCCAGCAGCGGCAGCATGGGGAGGGGTTAGATGGATGGAAATGCAGCAGACTCCCAGGCTCCATCTCAGTCCTACTTAATCAGCATTCTGAGTCTGGGTCCCAACAACCTGGGTTTTGCCAAGCCTTCCACGTGATTCTATCGCATGCTCAACTTGAGAACCGCTGATCTAAGGAATCAGTGCGGAGGTGACGTCTATGACAGTAAACAGTGTTGCCCTCCCCCTGGGAAATGGGCTGCCTGCTAATGTGTTACCAGGGGCGCTTCAACTTTGTATTTTGTCCATGACATCAGACCACTCTAGTTTAGCTGAAGAAAATAAGCCACCTGCTCCCTCAAGTACTGTCATTTGGCTGGTTCAAATTCAAATTGTCCAAGGTTTTCCTAAAAGCCCAAAGCGCAAAATATCATTTGTATGATTGAATAGTAATTCTTTGGACCATTCTCCATATATTGTTGCTGGTTTCTGTGCAATTAAAACGCTTATTTTCTCTCTGAAATAAATTTTGCACAATTTATAGGCTCAAAGATTTTTAGAATTGGAACGGATCTTTACAATTCGTCAGCATATATATATTTTTTAACCCAGGGAGAAACTCAGGCCACAAGATGAGGGCTGTGAGAGGTGATGCAGAGGAATCTTCACGGGTGAAATGGGACTAGGTGGCCAGCAGCTAAGCTATAAATTCCTCTACTAGAATCTGAAATCAAGGACCACATCGTATTCGTTTCTTCTCTCCCTTCCATATCGCAGTTCTTGGAACAGTGTTGGCACGGTTCGATCAATGTTTGTTGAAAAATGATATGAAATAAAACGTGTGTTCCTTTTTTCCCTGCTCCTACAGGGATGAGGGAAGATGAAAATTACTTCAGTTTCTATTAAATAATAGGTTACTTCTTTGAAGTTACCAACCTAGGAGGCTGTGATCATATAAAATGGATTCTATTAACAAGAGGCCCAGGACAATGAACGGGAATTATCAGGACTGAGATCTGTCGGAACGGCCATTTGGAGATGTTTGCACAGCACAGGCTCGTTACTGTGTCTGGCTCAGGTCAATTTTATTTAGCGCCATGAAAACAGACTTAGCTTATGATATTTTAAGCATTTTAAACAAAGCGAGACTTATGCTATGGGGTGTGACATTGGACCTTCCACTGTACCAGGTTTTCCCCAGATCTGGAGAGGCAAGAAACTGTTTCTTTATGCATCGCGAGTGCAAAGTGGGAAGCCCCCTCCTTCTCCCTTCTAATATCACCAGGAATGAATAGGCAGCATGTTTCCCATAATTCAGCAATAACTGGGCTATTATTCTTTAATGTCTCCGTTTATTAACGTAACCAGTATCATTCCTACCATGCCCATGTAATTAAATTACCCAACAGACATTTGATATGAAGCTCTCAATCCCCACAGAAGCCCAGAATTTCTATGCCCCTTTGTGAGTCCCTAATGAATGAGTGGCACAGACACTTCTGTCATCCACGTTCATTCACTGTCCTCTCTGGCTGCTCCGCTGTGTCGCAGGGCCTGGCTCCTGCAGACAAACTGGGAACCGTTCAAAAGTAGAGGAGGGTCACGTTTCCAACAGCAACAAGCACTAGGTATGCTATCACCTTCCTTTCTGTTTGTCCGGCTAAACTAGAGGCTGACCAAATTAAATTCTGAAACCACTGCCTGGGTGGATCAGTGGTACATTCTTTAACCTTGGCTCCCGAATGCTAATCCTTCCTTGGGTCATGAGTATAAAGGGAAAATCAACTGAAAAAAATTTTTTAAAGCAACCATTGTGTCCATCCAAAGATATGTCACCTTGTGACTTTGTGAAAAGGAAAACAAATAGTTTTACTTAATAATTAACCGTCTGACTTTAAAACTTTGCAAATGGAGCTATAATAATGAAGCTTCCTCAATCCAGATGCTATCCCAATCCAGCTTGTGAAAAAGGTACCTGTGATTATTAATAAAATAATGGATTTTTCTTACATCAACTGTTTATTTCAAGCTATTAATTACAAAACACAAATCACGCGAAATGTTGTAGAACTTGGACATGAATTCTTTAAAATAATCAAGAGACAGTACAGTAGGAATTCCTTTATTCCTAGAAATGGCACTTTAGAGACTCTAGATGTTTCTAAAGACTTTTTAAAAACTTGTATTTTGCATTTAACAAAATGTAACATGATTATCTTAGTACATATTTGTTATGAGGAGAGAGTCAGATTTGAATGCATACCTTGACACCTGATTTTTGAATATTTAATTACATGCTTTATATATGGCAGGAAGAGTATAAGGAGATGTAACTGTAGAGGAATAAAAATTGAGATCTAATCTCAAAGACAATTACTTTGCTTTAACCTGAAAGAAGCATCAAATCAAAGTATATGATGCCCACATTAAGGAGATTAGAAATGTTTCCAACCAACCAACCAACCTTTTATTTTTTTAATAAATTTATTTATTTTATTATCTTATTTTATTTATTTATTGTTTCTGGCTGCGTTGCGTCTTCGTTGCTGCACGGGCTTTCTCTACCTGCGGCGAACGGGGGCTACTCCTCGTTGCGGTGCGCCGGCTTCTCATTGCGGTGGCTTCTCTTGTTGCAGAGCACAGGCCCTAGAGCTCGCGGGCTTCAGTAGTTGTGGCACACGGGCTCAGTAGTTGTGGCTTGCGGGCTCTAGAGCGCAGGCTCAGTAGTTGTGGCGCACGGGCTTAGTCGCTCCGTGGCATGTGGGATCTTCCCGGACCAGGGCTCGAACCCGTGTCCCCTGCATTGGCAGGCGGATTCTCAACCACTGTGCCACCAAGGAAGCCCCCAACCAACCTTTTAGAACGGCTATTTGAGAGAAGAAATCACATCTTACTGGAATCTAGAAAATTTAAATGTGGCTAAAATCTGAGTAAAAATTACTCTTACTTTGACTGCTCTTTAATGTTAAAGTTTGTTTATATATGATCAACATAATTTTAATTTATGTGATGTCTCAACTGCACAGATACACAGAAAAAGTATTAAATTTAAATCCTGAAAATATTTGAGGTGAAAAGAATACTTATAGTTATTAGTAACTATTCTGTTAGTCTCAGAAGAACTCAATAAAGGTACAAGAAAACATCTAAAACATACACCTGAAACTAACACAACATTGTAAACCAACTATATTCCAATAAAAATTAAAAAAAAGAAAACATCTGAAACAGAGGGGACAAATAGAAAACGAACAACCAGGTAGGAAACCTAATCTTAACAATACCAATAATTATATTAAGCATGAAGGGACCAAGCACTCCAATTAAAAGGCAGAGAGTGTCAGACTGCACTTAAAAATATATATATAAGTAATTATATGCTATGTAGAAGAGACACACTTTAAAGATAAAAACACAAAAACATTAAATGTAAGAAGATAGAAAAAGATATACTATGAAAATACTCAGCATAAAAAATTAGCTGAGCTATAATAATGTCAGATAGGATAGTCAATGAACATTTGTCAGAGACAAACAGGAACATTTCATAATGACAAAAGGGCAAATTGTCATGATGACATAATGACAATAAATGTGTATATATTTAATAACAGAGCTTCAAATTAAATGAAGAAAAAGTGCCAGAACTAGAGAAGAAAAAGACAAATCCGTGCTCCTAGTTGCAGATTCTATACCTCTATTTATTTTTTATTCATTTATTTTTAACCATTTTTTTTAAACCACTTTTAATTCAAGTATAGTTAATTTACAATCGTGTTAGGTTCAGGCATACAGCAAAGTGATTCAGTTATACATCTATCTATCTATTTTCAGATTCTTTTCCATTATACGTTATTACAAGGTACTGAATATAGTTCCCTGTGCTATACAGTAGGTACTTGTTGTTTATCTATTTTATATATAGTAGTGTGTATCTGTTAATTCCAAACTCCTAATTTATCATCTCTCTCCCTACCTGCCCCTCTGCTAATGCTTTCCTAACCATGTTTGTCTTCTATGTCTGTGAGTCAATTTCTGTTTTTGTATATAAGTTCATTTGTATCATTTTTTTTAAGATTCCTCATATAAGTGATATCATATAATATTTGTCTTTCTCTGACTTAATTCACTTAATATGATAATCTCTAGGTCCATCCATGTTGCCGTAAATGGCATTATTTCATTCTTTTTTTTTAAACTTTTAATTTTATATTGGAGTATAGCTGATTGACAATGTTGTGTTAGTTTCAGGTGTAAGGCAAAGTGATTCAGTTATACATATACATGTATCTATTCTCTTTCAAATTACTTTCCCATTTAGGTTGTTACATAACGTTGACCAGGGTTTCCTGTGCTACACAGCAGGTCCCTGTTGCTTATCCGTTTTAAATATAGCAGTGTGGACATGTCAATCCCAAACTCCCTAACTATCTCTTCCCCCCACCCTTCCCCCTGGTAACCGTAAGTTCGTTCTCTAAGTCTGTCTCTGTTTTGTAAATAAGTTCATTTGTATCATTTCTTTTCAGATTCTGCCTATAAGCAATGTCATACAATATTTCTCTTTCTCTGTCTGACTTACTTCACTCAGTATGATGATTTCTAGGTCCATCCATCCATGTTGCTGCAAATGGCATTATTTCATTCTTTTTAATGGCTGAATAATATTCCATTGTGTGTGTGTGTGTGTGTGTGTGTGCGTGTGTGTGTACACACTGTAGCTTCTTTATACATTCATCCGTTGATGGACACTTAGGTTGCTTCCACGTCTTGGCTACTGTAAATAGGGCTGCAAAGAACACTGGGGTGCATGCATCTTTTCGAATTAGAGTTTTCTCTGGATATACGCCCAGGAGTGGGATTGCAGGATCATATGGTAACTCTATTTTTAGTTTTTTAAGGAACCTCCATACTGTTCTCCATAGTGGCTGCACCAATTTACATTCCCACTAACAGTGTAGGAGGGCTCCTTTTTCTCCACACCCTCTCCAGCATTGATTATTTGTAGACTTTAAAAAAAAAATTGGAATATAGTTGTATTTGTAGGGTTTTTAATGATGGCCATTCTGAACAGTGTGAGGTGATACCTCATTGTAGGTTTTTTTGGCGGTATGCGGGTCTCTAACTGTTGTGGCCTCTCCCGTTGCGGAGCACAGGCTCCGGACGTGCAGGCTCAGCGGCCATGGCTCACGGGCCCAGCCGCTCCGCGGCATGTGGGATCTTCCCGGACTGGGGCACGAACCCGTGTGCCCTGCATCGGCCGGCGGACTCTCAACCACTGCGCCACCGTGGAAGCCCCCTCATTGTAGTTTTGATTTGCATTTCTCTAAAATTAGCAATACAGATCAACTTTTCACGTGTCTGTTGGCCATCTGTATGTCTTTTTTATTTATTTATTTATTTTATTTACTTATTTTTGACTTCATTGGGTCTTCGTTGCAGTGTGCGGGCTTCTCATTGCGGTGGCTTCCCCTGTTGCGGAGCACAGGCTCAGGAGTTGTGGCACATGGGCTCAGTAGTTGTGGCTCATGGGCTCTAGAGCACAGGCTCAGTAGTTGTGGCGCACGGGCTTAGCTGCTCCATGGCATGTGAGATCTTCCCGGACCAGGGCTTGAACCCGTGTCCCCTGCGTTGGCAGGCGGATTCCCAACCACTGCGCCACCAGAGGAGCCCCATCTGTATGTCTTCTTTGGAGAAATGTCTATTTAGGGCTTCTGCCCATTTTTTGATTGGGTTGTTTCTTTGATATTAAGCTGTATGTGCTGCTTGTATATTTTGGAAATTAATCCCTTGTTGGTAGCACTGTTTGCAAATATTTTCTCCCAGTCCATAGGTTGTCTTTTCATTTTGTTTATGGTTTCCTTTGCTGTGCAAAAGCTTTTGAGTTTAACTAGGTCCCATTTGTTTATTTATTTATTTATTATTTTTTGTGGTACGCGGGCCTCTCACCGTTGTGGCCTCTCCCGTTGCGGAGCCCAGGCTCCGGACGCAGAGGCTCAGCGGCCATGGCTCACGGGCCCAGCCGCTCCGCGGCACGTGGGATCTTCC
The DNA here is from genome assembly GCF_059928025.1 of Delphinapterus leucas. Lineage (NCBI taxonomy): Eukaryota > Metazoa > Chordata > Mammalia > Artiodactyla > Monodontidae > Delphinapterus > Delphinapterus leucas. Next base: position 126,602,976 of record NC_143150.1, on the reverse strand, counting down.
CGGACCGGGGCACGAACCCGTGTCCCCTGCATCGGCAGGCGGACTCTCAACCACTGCGCCACCAGGGAAGCCCCCATTTGTTTATTTTTGTTTTTATTTTCATTACTCTAGGAGATGGATCCAAAAAAATATTGCTGTGATTTATGTCAAAGAGTGTTTACCTGTGTTTTCCTCTAGGAGTTTTATAGTTCTACAGTATATATGCCTCTATTTAAGTAACAGATACAACAACTAGACAAAAAAAGTCAGGTCTTTAAAAAAACCCCAAATATTTAAAAAGTAAATAACACACATCTAAATAATCCACGAGTTAAGGAAAAAAATCACAAGGAAAATTAGAAAGTACTTTGAACTGAATGAAGAACAAAGCTCAATATATCAAAATCTGTGAGATGCAGCTAAAACACTGCTGAGAGGGAAATTTGTAGAGTTAAATGTCTATAAAAGAAGAAAAGTTTAAAATCAGTGATCTAAGTTTATACCTTAGGTAGCTAAAAAAAAGAGCAGCAAATTAAATCCAAAGTAGTGGAAAGGAAGGAAAAGTGATACATCACAATCAGGAATATAAGGTTAATTTAACACTCAGAATCAATCAACCAATAAAATTCACCACATTAAGAGGAAGAAGGAGAAAAATCACATGATCATTTCAATAAGGGCAGATAAGGAGTTTTATAAAATTCAACATCCATTCAATGACATAAAACTCTGCTAACTAGGAATTGAAGGCAATTTTATCAACCAAATGAACAGCACCTATGGAAGAACCTACAGTTCACATCATACTTCATTGTGAAAGATTGAACACTTTCTCCCAAGGTCAGGAAGAAGACAAAAATGTCTGCTCTAACCACTAATATTCAACAATGTACTGGATACTATAGCCAGGGCAGTAAAACAAGAAAAGTAAATAAAAAGACATAAAAATTTAAAAGGAAGTAAATCTGTTCTTTGGAAAAAAATTGCATGATTGCTTATATAAAAATTTCTGAGGAACCTACAAAAAATTGCTCAAAATAATAAGTACATTTAACAATGTCACAGAATACAAGATTAATATAGAAATCAGTCATATTTTTTATAATTGCAGCAGGATAAAATACAGGGACTTGATTTAAAGATGTGCAAGACCTAGACGGAAAACTATAAACTACTGCTGAGAGAAATTTTAAAAGACAGAAATAAATGGAGAGATATACGATGATTATTGCTTGGAAGATTCAATATTGTTAAGATGTCAATTCTGCTCTAATCGATCTATAGATTTAATGCAACTCCTGTTAAAAGCCTCAAGGCTGTTTTGTAGAAACAGGTAAGTTGCTTCCAACATTTACATGAAAATGCAAAGGAACAAGAATGGCCAATCTTTAAAAAAATAACAAAGTTGGAGAACCCACCCTAGTTTATTTAAAAACTAATTATAAAGCTACAGTAGTCAACACAGTTTGTTTCTGGCTTAAGGACAGACTGAGACCAATGAAACGAAATAGAATCCAGAAATATATTCACATATATATGGTCAGTTGATTTTCAACAAAGGCGCCAGCGTAATTAAGCGGGGAAAGGAACAGTCTTTTCATAAAATGGTGCTGGAATAACTGGAAAATAATGTAAGAAAAAACGAACTTTGACCTCTACCTCACATTACAGTCATTAAATCGAGATGTAGCATAGACCTAAACTTGAAAGCTAAAATTGTAAAGATTCTAGAAAAAAACAAAGGCAAACATCTCATAACCACAAAGTAGAAATACATTTTTCACAGAAGAAACAAAAAATAATAAACATAAGAAATTGAAAATTGTGCTTCATCTAAATTTAAAAGTTCTGTTGGACTTCCCTGGTGGCGCAGTGGTTGAGAATCTGCCTGCCAATGCAGGGGACACGGGTTCAATCCCTGGTCCGGGAAGATCCCACATGCCGCAGAGCAACTAAGCCCGTGCGCCACAACTACTGAGCCTGCGCTCTACAGCCTGTGAGCCACAACTACTGAGCCCTCGTGCCACAACTACTGAAGCCCGCACACCTAGAGCCCATTCTCTGCAACAAGAGAAGCAGCCATCTCAATGAGAAGCCCGCGCACGACAATGAAGAGTAGACCCCACTCCCCGCAACTAGAGAAAGCCCGCGTGCAGCAACAAAGACCCAACGCAGCCAAATAAATAAAAAAATAAAAATTTTTAAAAAAGGTCTGTAAAAAGAAAAGTTCTGTGCATCAAAGACACTGTTAAGAAAATGAAAAGGTAATATATAGACCAGGAAAAATATTTTATCTATCCATCTAGCCATCCATACACACACACACACCTGACACAGTAATTGTATCCAGGATATATACTGAGTTGGCCAAAAAGTTTGTTCGCTTAATGAATACGCTGCTCAATAAAGTTCTTGGTGAAAATGAAATATGTGTCTTTTATTTTTACTTAAAACTGAAGGAACTTTTTGGCCAACCCAATATAATACCCCTCCAATTCAATAATAAAAAGGTAATCGACCCAATAAAAATGGGTAAAAAATGTGAAGAGAAATTTTACAGTGGAAACTATATGAACAGAATAAGTACAGAAAAAAGGTTTTTAACATCGCTGTTTACCATCAGGGAAACGTAAATTGAAAACTCAACAAGATATCATTTCATACCCATGGGAATGGTAAAGATTAAAAAGACATCACCAAATGTTGGTGAGGATGTGAAGCAACCGGAAGAATCTTCCTACATTACTGGGGCGAGTGGAAAATGGTGCAAGCCCTTTGGAAAACTGTTCTGCAGTTTCTAGTACATACACCTATGCTGTTCCCAGCAATTCTGCTCTCAGGTATTTACCTAAGGGAAGTGAAAACACGTGTCCTCACAAAGACTTACACACAAATGTTTAGAGTAACTTTATTCATAACAGCTCCAAACTGTATATAACCCAAATGTCCATCAGAGGTGAATGGATAAATAAGTTGTGGTATGTCTGTGCAGCAAAATACTACTGGGCTATAAAAAGGAAGAAAAAATTGATGTAGGCAACAGCACGGGTGAATCTCAAAGCATTATGCCAAATAGAAGAAGTCAGACACAGAGAGTTCACAAGGCGTGATTCCATTTATACGGTGGTGAAAGTGAGGGCAGCCAATGTCTATGGGGAAGGGCCTGGAGGAACTTTCTTGGGGTGCTAACAGTGTTCTAGTGGTTGGACTCGCGCTTCCTTGGCGTATGCATTAATAAGGCTCATTAAATTGTGCCCTTCTGATCTGTGCAGTTCACCTTATGTCAGTTTTTACCTCAATTAACAAGTTCTGGTGATTCCTATCTTTTTCATAGCAGTGGTTTGTCAGTCACTGCTAGCTTGTTTGAAATACAACATAGGAATCTCGGGGGTCAACTGCTAATCAAGGTCACTTCCATTTGGTATCTCTTCCCCTCTCTTTTCCACCAAGAGTCCATCAGACATAGTAGGAATTGAGAAACACATGCCTCCAATTACATCCTAGTTTCTCTCTGTCCTTACTGCTCTTGCTGTTTATACTGTATGCCCTTTTCTCCCCTACCCTAAAAGAAAATCTATGATCTGTTCTCTAACAAGGTTAGGGAATTTTTGTCGAATTTTAAGTGTAGGTGAGTTTCAAGCTGAAGTTCTGTTTAAATTTCTTATTCTTCCAACTTCAAAGTATTCTGCCTTTAAAGGCAAGGGATTCCTGCCTATAATATTATATACTTATTCATGATTCTTGAGGTACACCGTCAGGGTGTGCTACCTTCGAATATTTTTCCAACCTCTACCATGGAGTACATATTACACCTGAATTAAAATCAGTTGTCAAGGGTTAGCTGTGATATCCTTAATCTAAAGTTGTTGATTTTACCCTAATTATGATTCTCACACTGAGTTTGAAACCACAGGGTTTTTCTGAGTTGGGTGGGAGGGGTTGTTTTTAAAGCAGCACTTCCTAATGGCTCTATTATTGAGTTTTTCTTTGGAAAGAGCAGAGAATCATTTTGTCCTCGATATTCATAAGCCATGTTTGCTGTTGTTGTTGTTCAAGACTCCAACTCCCTCCCTCCCCCAAAGAGAGCCAAGGATAAGGCTGTTCACGAGTGTTAAGAGTTTGATGATGGAGGTGGAGTGTTGTTCTCAAGGCCACCAGGCTGTCTTCAGCCCCCGAACATGTGGTGGAAAGCAGAAGACATGCTGGCGTGTGAACTTCGTCCATTTGTGACCAGAACATCAGACTTCTGAATTCCAAGGTGTTTGGATTTTGCCAGGGTGACCTCCTTTTCCCTGCTACCAAAGAATTCTTTGAGCTAAGGCTCATTTCCTCTTACACTTATTTGCGAGAGCTACTTAAGATATTTTGTTAAAATGAAAGTGCTTAAACCTAATTTAAACTTAAACCAAGAAGTGGCATAATATCTCTAAATAAAATCAGAAACCCCCAAATTCCTCATTCTTTCATCCCTAACCATGGTTCGCGATAACATCCTAAACAATCTTTTTGTATAATCAAGTATTTATATATAACCACAGGCTTTAGAGGATTTGTACATATATGTGTATAGTATAGATTCCCATTCAGATATAGTTTATATATATAAAATATATTTTGAAGAAATACATGTATAGAGTTATTGTATTTACATTGTATATATATATGTGTGTGTATATATATATATATATATATATATATATACATATCCTCTCACACAAATATGTAAGCACACTTTTATTTCAAAATAGTCTCTGCATTTCCCCTCCAGATCTGGGAAATAAAGAGTCTAAGAATATTGCTTTTCATTCTCAACAAAGAAGTGGGAAAGAGCTTATGAAAACCTTATTTTGATCCCTTCAAAAATATGCTTAGGAACGAACGTAAGCTCCAAGGATAAGGGCGATTTGACAGAATTGCGATTCTCAGAGAGCAATTTTCTCAGAATTCTCGAACAACTGGTTTCTACAAAACCAAGCAAACACATCAAACACACACACACACTGGGGCCCTTGTCAATGAGGCCCTCGCTATCGATGCTCAAGGGATGCTAGAAACGACTCTGTTCCTGGTTTCAGTAAATCTGCTCTCTGGATGGATCCTGCAGCCCCAAATTAAGTAGGTTTTGGTGTGTAGATTTGGGCCAGCCCCTCACGGAAAATGTCGCTGTTCCCAGTGGCAGAGCCTGGAAGGAAAAATATCACAGAAGGTCCCTGCCACAGTCTCAGAAATTCCTCCTCTGTAGAGTGACGCCGATGGCAATGCGTGAGACAGACAGCGGGAAAGAGGGAGAAAGGAAGAAAGGGGGAGAGGGTGGGAGGGAGGGACAAGGGCAGAAGAAGGGCAGGACAGCAAGAAAAGAGCAAAGAGGCCAGGAGTAATGCAGTGAGGGGGAGACGCAGAGTGGAGGGAGGGGCTGACAGGACCGGAGCGGAGCGACGACGTAGGAGAGCAGAAGTACAAAGGGACCTAGAGACACTAGAGAGAGACCAAAATAGAACAAAGGGAGGGTTGCAGGGACAAAGACACACTTAAAGGAGAGGAAGATAGAAGGATAAAGGGGAGAAGAGGGGCAGATTTGCAGAGACACAGGGACGGATAGAAAAGGGTCTGAGGGAGGCTGTGCAAGAGGGGATGTTGGTCTGTACCCTGCAGGTCTGCAAGCCCTGTACTTGCCCAGACTTGAGACCAAAGAAAGAGCCCGGAGACAGCAACAGAGACATCAGTGGTTTACTGGATACGGATCTTAAACACCTGAAGCCAGGTCCTGGAGTCTGTGTGCAGCAGACGGCGGGCAGGACATGGCAGCAGCCTTCACTACTCAGGAGAGAAGGAGGCTACCCTTTATAGGGGGAACTGACGTCAGATGAGCTCATCAGTTACCAGGGACGAAGCAAGCCCCATAATTAAGAGGGTTGGACAGTCACGTGAGTGAAGCAGGGACTGTTGAGCAGGGGATGTACAGAGAGCAAGAGAACAGCCATGTGGAATGACCTAACCATACGGGAGACCACGCTGGCGGCTAAGCCACCAAACAAGGCAGCATGGGCATGGCCCAGCTGTGTGGTTGGGCACCCCTGTGATCCATCCCTTGGACTGCTCCTCTCACGAAATGCACAGTCTCAGAGGGCCGAGTCCAGGGAGCTTCGGGTCACCTCTCCAACCACCAAGCTGTCCTGATCTCATTGCAAACGTAGATATCACCACTCCGGCCTTCTCAGTGTCTTGATGAGTTACAAGAAGCATTGTCTTTTCCCTCCCCAGTTATGGCTCAGAAGAAGGGCGCACACATAACAGGAAATGCTAGAGTAAAGCCGGGGGTGGGTGGGTGGGTGGGGGGGTGGGTGGGCTGGGGCGGGAAGGAGAAGCTGTAACCCGAGGTAGAATCACCCACAGCAGGTCTCACTGCCTTTCACAAGGTCATGGGCAGATTTTACCAGTCATGCCATCTCCAGTTGGTAAACAGACGGAGGCCCTGCCCAGGAAGGATTAAGACCCAGACCCGAAAAGCGAATGAGAAAGTCTCTGGTATCAGGATGCTTTGTCTGGAACCTTGTTTCTCCAAGAAGTCAGTGGGCATTTCAGCCAGAATGACCAGGTTTAGCAAATACACAGACAGATGCCCGGTTCAATTTGAATTTCACATAAACCATAAATAACACTTTAGTAGAATACTTTTTGAAGATAAATATATCACACATAGAGAGGGCGAGAGAGACATGACACACTGAAAATGGGGGTGAAATGGGAAGGGGGAGGAGAGAGAGTGGCAGAGGACAAATGCAACGTTTGGGACACACTGATACTAAAAAGTTATTTGTTGTTTGTCTGAAATACAAACTGAACTGGGCATCCTGTAGTTTATCTGACAACCTTGGTTTCAGGTCTGTTTTTTTCCCCCTGTTATTTTCTTAACCTATTTTCACTAATTCTACTGTCTCATCCATCCTTTTTATATCTATGGTTAATGACATCTATTGTGATTTACCCTCACAGTGTAGCAATTTTCTGCTAAATACAAAAAAATTTCCTAAACTTTTGTCCCATGTGCCAGGGTTTTCTTTTGGTTTGTTTTGCTTTTCATTCTAGCATCTCTTTTGATTCAAGCAACATTTTGTCAGGAGAAAAGACAATGTGTTTACTTCTTCCAATAGCAGAAAACCTGGTATGGTATGGGAAAGACGTCAGTAGGTTGGATAAATTGTTGAGTGAAGATCCAGTGAACGGAAATAAGATTGAGGAGGGGCGGTTGAGGAGACTGAATTGCACAATTAGACATCCTGTTCCTGTAGGTGGGTAGCACGGCTTCCCTGTCCAGGAGCTATATTACTGCCTTCCCGTAGGAGTGGTGGGTGGGAAATGAGAATAAATGGCCTCTGAGATTCCATCTAACTGGGGTTTTTCTGGCATTGATTTTAAAAATGGGCCCATTGAAAAACTCTATCGTCGAGCCTCACCATTCTGTGAAACACCTCCCATAGGCCTTTAGAAGAAATGAGCATAGAAAACTTGGGAACCCCCCAAAATGATTAAGCTAATGTTTTAACCTTCCCGTCAAATATTCTCAGAGAATATCAGGGCACTACAAGGACTTTGGGGTGATCCCAGCATGCCTTGGGGAAGTGCCAGTGGGTGGAGTGGCATGTGGATATTGCTAGCGAAGGATAAACGTATGAAAGCGTGGCAGCAGAAGACGGAAGAATGCAAAAGGAAGATGAGAAACAGTAACTGGGACAAACAGGGCTCTGACCATGGAGAAACAAAAACCCTATTCAACTTGCTACTTGAACATGGAGTGCAGTGTATGCCACAGCAATACTCTCCCTATCCACCGCCCACCCCCACCCCCCCCACCGTGTCCTAAAACGTAGATTCTCTTTTCTGAGCATATATAGCCACAGCATTGGAGAACTCAGGAGAGAATTAGCCAGAGGCTAGGTCTTGGAGGATAGGTTGCATCTGTTCTGAATATGTTCACGGCCCACGTGTGGGCACTGACCTCCTGTCAGAGAGGCCTCTGAAGTGCAACCCAAGAAGATGTGTTGACCCAGAAAATGTTTATACAAAGCTTACATACTTGAAATCTTCTGTGCCTTTGGCACAGCAGTTAAAGCTATTCTAGAACTGTACTGCTATCACCTTCTTCTTCTTTCTTAGTTTTAGAACTGGGATGCTGTAAGGCATAAGGGGGAAAGATAAATGGAGAAAATCCAATATATGAACAGATGTTAACTTACATTTATGGGGCACCTCAGACTTTACACAGGGCTTGGGGTTGGCTATACGCTCACATGGGACCCTCCCAACATTGCAATGAGGTAGGAATTATTGATGGCATTTTCGAGATAAGGAAACAGTAACTCAAGAAGTGAAGGTCCAGCCAGGGACCAATATCAGGGCTTTTAATTTTCAAGTTCCACGCTATTCTCGCTAAACCAGAGGTGCCTTCCCCAAGGCTACATGATTGATATGAGGTAAATTGACCTTTATGATCTTTCTTTGTGTCCAGGCAACTTACAGAGGTTCATGAAAAGAGAAAGAAGGGCAGTATAGTGATTAATTACTGAGTCCTGGAATCAAATCTCTGTTCCATCATTTATTAGCTGTACATCCAAGAGCAAGTTTCTTTCCTTTCCCAGACTTAGTTTTTCTAACAGTAGAATAGGTTGAAAAAGAATATTTTCTTCACTGAGTCGTTGTGAGGATTAAATAAGTTCACATGTGTAAAGTCTTAGCATAGAAAATGCCCTCACCTGGACTTCCCTGGCAGTCCAGTGGTTAAGACTCTGTGCTTCCGTTGCAGGGAGTGCGGGTTCGACCTCCCCGGGGAACTAAGACCCAGTGCGGCCAAACAAAAGAAAATGCCCCCGCCTGCACATACTGTTGTTAGTATGACGATTATCTCAAGGTGTGGATTATACTCTTTCCTTCAGTGTTGACTCGCCCATGAATCTAGAATGTTGCTTGTGGAGTCTCGTTTTGTGGGCTTGTTCCAAGAGCATCAGGCATTTTGAAAGAAGGGATTAAGAGCTTCACCAAAAAGTAACTTATCTTAAAGTCCAGTCAGAGCAATCCATAGAAATATTTTCTAATGATTTTTGAGAAATGTGCAAAATGATCAGAAATCAAACGTGAGATGTGGAACAAAGCCTATTAGCAACTGAAGCTGGACTTAGAGGAAATGCACACAAAAGGGGAAAAATTCACTGTGCTCCCGCCAAGGGTATCTGTGTCTTGTCAACATCATTTTTGCTTAAATGCCTCTAAGTTTCTAAAGCCCGGAAGATAACCTTGGACTTTTAAAGCTAGGATTTTGCTGATAGGATATTAGATGATGAAGCATTTCATGACACTGTTATTTAATTAGGAGAGAAAAGATAAACTTCGGAAATAAACTGAGACTACCAATTTCAACACTAAAAGCCTTAAAGTATGGAGTTATTCTGAAAATGTTTTGAGATGGGGAGAGACCTGCATGCTAGGGATCTGTGTGCAGAAAGGATGTGGATGTGTAGATCAAGACAGCAGCCTTGGGCTCTGGGCTACACCCTGAATCACTGTACGTGGTAACAAGGTAGGACAGAGACATGCTTTCTTTTCTTTTCTTTTCTTATTTCTTCCCAACGCACTCTTTTTTTCTTAGGTGATTAAGAAGATTTCAGTCTTTGAAAATAAGCTTTGTTCTTTTCACAGCTGTTAAGAATCTAGAGGAAGGTGGTTGCTCCAAGCCTGTCCACTGGGGGAAGGAGACAATTGTTCATAATCTGCTGAGCTTGCAGTCGGAACACCATGAAATACAGCCCAATGGAAGACTGATTCCACTGCTGGGAGTGGGGAGACATTCTACTAAAGCAGCAACTTGCAAAATGAATTGTGTAAAATCATGTCTCAAGAAGAAGGGGGATTTAAGAAGAAAAATAATACCAAGTGACATTTAATTGAGATGTTTTGTCTTTCCAGGAAAATTAGTTGATGAATAAATATACTCAAGGTTACAATTGGGTGGAATGTCTGGAGGAATAAGTGGCTAAAACTAGCTATATTCAAGGGAGTGAAAAAAGCATGTTATATTTCTATAAAGCTCTTGGTAAAAAAATAAAAAACTGGAGGAATAAGCAGACCTAGGAAACATTTTGAAATAAGATGAATTTGATATCGAGGCCTCAGTCTTCCAACTTGGTTCCCTTTTCCCCTTTTCAGCTCCTGTTGCTACTAAGAGACCTCGCCCCATCTCTCTCTGTGGCCCAGTGCCTTCATTCCTCCCTCCCTCCTGTATTTTTTATCAATTCCTGATCTCAGATGAGAGTCTGAAGCCCTGGCATTTAAAGTTATAAGAACTGATACGAGAGGACCACATTTTACCTCCCCTTTTCCAGAGCTGCATTCTAATAGGGATCAAAGATTCACGTTGAAGTCATGATTTTACGTGGCGTTCAAGACTGCGGCCAGAAAGTGGGAAGAGGGAATAAGGGAGTTTGAGGAGGAAGGGACCAAAAGAAGGGTTTTCATGAAAACACACTATGTTAAAAAATAAGAATCCCCTCTACACATGTGGAGCACGGACCTGCCAAAGGCATTATGTGCTTACCGTAGAAGGTCGAATTTAGCCCTTCCAACAACCAACCGAACTAAATCTACTTTTCTCAGGAAGCAAAGAAAGGGAATGTTGTGCAATACCTTATTATGACTTTTCTTTGGTAGTAACTTAAAAACACTTTAAATGGTAAAGACAAATTGCTTGTGGTTTACACATCCAGAGAGGGCAAGATACTTTATCCCTGACTTCTCGATTTCTTCAAATAAGTACAAATTATTCTCAGTAGAAAAATTAGACTCATTTTCTTCACAAGTCTATGAGATTTTCACGTCCCCATCCTAACATAAGTGGCCCTGTGGCATTTCAAATCTGCAGTCATTGGAACAATTGGTTGACTTTGGCAGTCTCTATGACTAATGCGTTAACTCCAACCCATCAAATGAACTGAAACCGAGTGTGTTTGAATATTTGGTCTACAGATAAGCCTGTGGGGGACATTCAAACAAATGAGGTGAACTTGACTTTTCTGGTCCTTTCAAGATTATGTTCAGGGGAAAGGTTACCCAACAGTTTAGAAGAGCCAAGCCAAAAACATCCAATTCCAAAGCCTTCCTTTCAACAATAGGCTGTCTTTGCATTTTGCTAAATTTTGTTACTTGGAATTAAAAGCTTATTAGAAGCAAGTCTTCCCTGCAAGCTGACATATTCAATTACAGTCATCTGTTCTAGAGAACAGACTGCGTCTAGACAGAAGAATACCACTGTGGCTTAGAAGGAACACGATGCGTTACAGAGGCTGGACTCTAGGGCTGGGTGACCGTTTTTACGATCTGCGCCGGGAACACCGTTTGATAAACTGTTTCACAGCTTCCCAAATGCACGTCGGTACAAAACGACCTGAATGGCTACAGCTGAGAGCAAAAAAACCCAATGAGATTAAATGACGAAGATCTGGTGGTGATGGGAGAAGAACGCGTAAGCCGAAGAGAAATAGGAAACAGAGCATTAAAAATTCAAAATAAAATCGAGCAAACAACACCAGATCAATAGAAGCGAAAGCCAAGATTCCAAGCTTTGCAACAGAAAAAAATTCTCGTCTTTGTTGCATGTTCCAGGATCTTCACAACGGTGTTTAGGGCGGGGGTGTGGGATGAGTTATTATTCCCACGTATGTGGAATAAAAACAAGCAGTTGGCCGGCTATAAGAAATTAAACATCAGTCCCGGGAAGCTTCCTCCCAAACAGAACCATACTGAGTGCATACCACAGGCAAAGGAACAGGCTACGGGAACTGGCTGGTCCTGATAGAAACTTGTAAGAAAGCAGTCTTCATGTTTTGAAATGTTTAGGCTTAAATGCATGTCTAGCACTTCAGCGACTTAAAACGCAGTAGACATGTTTGATCTTAGGAAGAATCTCAGTTTAAATCAATTTTCCTAGGATGAGTTTACACGTGCTATAAATCATGCGTGCTTTGCAAACCACTGCCAATAGGTAAGAGTAGGATTCTGCTCCCCGATGCACCACCCCTGGCCCGGCCCATGAAATCGGTCATCATTTTGAGAGTCATAAATACAATCATTGTCAGCTTTCTGGTTTCCATGGCTTAGAAATCTGAGAAGGCAGGGGTTCATTTCTTACTACATTTGCCCCCTAGGTTGGAGAAGGAAGACGCAAATAAAAGGAAGGACATGACGTGCCGGTGGTTGCTAAGAAACATGCAACTGAACACAGGCTGCCACTTAATAGTGGCCAGAGGGGGTGTGTGCTGTGATAACATCAGCCGTGATAGCGCTGCCTCTCAGCCCAGCAGGGGCCAGTGCGGTGGGGAAAATGAAAAGGAAGGCGGTCTTGTTAGGGAAAATGTAAGAAGATCTGGAAAGGGAAATGAAAGTCTGAGGCCCTTCTCATACTGAGATGGTGCTACCGGTGCCTTGTGGGTAAGGGTTAAGCTTCGTGCTATTTTCTACTAGTAATGAAGGTGGACCGGATTAGGACTGATTCCCACTCTGCTACTTGCTCACCTGGTAGCCTAGAGCTCTTCTTTGAAAGAGCGGGGCCCTGTGGGTTCACTGCTCAGGACTCCAAGAGTCACCGCATATTCCTGACTAGATTAGCCCCATCCAAAGGCAGAAGGGGCTTTAGCCCTGAGCTAACTAGTTACCTAGCTCCAAATAGCCATAGGACAGACATACTGCCATGATCAGCACAGCCCAGCGGTCCAGAGTACAGCCTCTGGGGGTCTGGCTAACCTGGGTTCAAATTCTGATCCTTCCGCCTGGTGACCTGGGGCAAGTTACACAAACTCAAGTCTCGGACTGCTCACTGTGATTAGAGGCACATAATAGTACGCACAGGCTAGTTCTCAGCCCAGCACCCCGTGCCCCTTTTCTTCCAGTAACGGACCTCCCCTGCTCTTACTGTGGACAAATCCCCAGCCAGCGTAGGCTCTAGTGGGGTTACAAGTAAGAATACCAACACCTGCCAAACCCACCCCTGTCTCAGCTACAGTTAATTGGCACAAGGATTTGGGCAATGACTCACACCAGGTGGACCAGAATCCTGCCACTGGGATTGTAACTAGATCAGGGGATGGGGTTCACATATGTCCAGGGCAAGAGCCCTTCTCTGCAGTGGTGAAGCTGGCAGGGCTACTGGCAACCACTTTTCCCATCACATGGATAAAGCTGGTCTACGGAGGAAGAGAATGACATTGACAAGCAAAGACATGCACAGGTGGGAGAAAGAAGTGCCCCAGGTCATTTGAATACCTGGCTCTAGTTCCTGAGTTCCCTGAGACCATCTTGGTTCCCACCTACCACGGATCTAGGTGACAGTCAGATGAGAAAAGAATCTTCAGCACAGTGCCTGACACAATGTATTTCAAAAATGTTGATATTCATACTCTCTCACGCCCGGGTGAAGAAGTTCATTGAACAGCTGCTTCTCACCCCATTTGTTAACTGAATCCTATGGAAAGTGGCCTGTCCAGGATGGAGGAAAGAGGACACGATGTGACTACAGAGTGATGATCTGCTGTGGAGTGGCCCCGCTGACAGCGACCACCCCCACTGTACCCCCCGACTCACTGAACCAAGTTGCTGCAACTGTCCAGCTGTTCCAGCTTCCAGATGGACTTATTCTTAGTGGCCAAGAGTTCCTGGGTTTCACCAAGTTAAAAGCAAACAGCTAAACGAAAAGGGCTGGACAAAAACATTACAGAGACTAGATCCCGGCCCCGATTCTGCCACGTGTAAGTTTAAGACTAAGCACCGCTTTGGGAAGGGGTGGAAATTGAGTTCACAACACTACTGAGAAGATCCCATCCTTAACAAGTATAAGCTCTAGAGAGTCTGAGAACATGTGGAAGAGTTATGAATATTTTCCTAGAGGGCAAGAGAACTGGTATTGTGACTAAGGCCATTTCTACACATGCAAAGGAGAGAGAAGAAGCAAAGATTCAGTCCAGCAATTAATGCACTGAGCATCTTCTGTGTGTCGGCACTGAGGTTAGAGAAATTAACCACAGCTGTTATTCTTGTGGCGTTCACAGGCCGACCCCTGAAACAGACCCAGAGACAAGGACTAGGAGAGCTGTGAAATCCCAGAGGAAGACGCAATGATTTACGTCTGGAAGAAGGCCAGGGAAGGAGACACAAAAGAGATAATGTTTGATCTGAGCTCTGACATTCAACAGGCAGAGAAGAGCTGGGAGGTCTTCGTGAGCAGAGACAACGTGGAGTCAGGGTGGCAGGATGGTGCAAGGCATGCTTGGGAAGAGCCGAAGAGGCAAAAAGGACTGTGGCTAGAACACAAGGTACGTTGGCACTGATATCCAGCTACGCAGGTGAGGGAGCCATTGAAGACTTCAGAGCTTGGGAGGGAGGTGCTCAGTCTGTTAGTGGGCTCAGCATGGGGACAGGGGAAGGCTGGAAGGGATAGGGGACACTAGAGGAAAGAAGGGCCATCATAATCGTCGAGGACAGACTTGACGAGGATTAGCACGACAGCGAGAGTTAATGTAGTGGCAGCTGGGATGTGAAGGTTTTTTCTTTTTTCTTGGCTGCGTCGGGTCTCGGCTGAGGCATGCGGGATCTTTCGTTGTGGCGTGAGGGCTTCTCCCTAGTTGTGGTGCGTGGGCTCCAGGGCACGTGGGCTCAGTAGTTGTGGTGCGTGGGCTTAGTCTCCCCGAGGCATGTGGGATCTTAGTTTTCCGATCAGGGATCCAACCCGTGTCCCCTGAATTGGAGGGCGGATTCTTTACCACTGGACCACCAGGGAAGTCCCTGTGTTTTTTTTTTTTTTAAAGCAATCTATGAGTCAGAGGATTCCAAAACATTCACAGTCTGTTTTAAAACTCAAAATATTTGTGAATTTCAAGTGAAAGCAAATCTTCAAAAATCGCAACTTCAAGACCTCATTGACCCGCTATATAAACTTTCCTAATTAAGGCAAGGGCTGCGGATAAGACAATAACATGATCATTTGTGTGTGTATATTAAAAATGTTTTCCCTAGGCTTTAAACTCATTTCTTCATGGAAAGCTTTAAACTCATTTCTTCATGGAAAGCTTTTTCTCATTACCTTCCCTCTTCTGAGTATTTAGAAGCTACCCATTAAGTAGTCCTTCCTTTGAACCCCAAATTTGTGGGATTTATTTTATGAGAAGACCGTTATGCACTTAAGATCTGCGCACACCTTTTTAAAAAATTTTTTTAAAATTTATTTTTATTTATTTTAATTATTTATCTTTGGCTGCATTGGGTCTTCGTTGCTGCGCGCGGGCTTTCTCTAGTTGCGGGGAGTTGGAGCTACTCTTCGTTGCGGTGCATGGGCTTCTCATTGTGGTGGCTTCTCTTGTTGCAGAGCACGGGCTCTAGGTGCATGGGCTTCAGTAGCTGTGGCACGCGGGCTCAGCAGTTGTGGCTCGCGGGCTCTAGAGCGCAGGCTCAATAGTTGGGGCGCACGGGCTTAGTTGCTCCGCGGCATGTGGGATCTTCCTGGACCAGGGCTCGAACCCGTGTCCCCTGCATCGGCAGGCGGATTCTTAACCACTGTGCCACCAGGGAAGCCCGCGCACACCTTTCAAAAGTTCCTCACACTATACCTTTCAAAACCAAAAGCTTCAGACATCAGGCCTGATCTTGCAGGAAAAAAAGGAGGAATTTTTTTTTTTACATGTACCAATTCTTTAAGCTTCCGGGATCCATTTAGTGAGCTGGAGATGACAACGGTTCACGAGATTCTAGTGGCCCAAATCATGAGGAACTTACACATTCTTGCTGCCCCCGGGAATGATATTCATATATTTCCGTTGACAACTGGCTCCAGCTTCTCCCACCTGGCTGGCCTCTCCCCTGCTTGCTGTCCACAGGTCCCCTCTTCAAGCAGTCCCATTGTTCTCCGGCCCCCGCCCATCGGGTCGGCTGTCATGATGCTAAGACACAGAGCCAGCAACGGCAGGGCCAGGGCTTCACGGTCCCAGGCCCGGGTTCAATTTATAGCCCTTTCCCATGGGACAGAAAACAACTAAATGTGAAAACTCACCCTTGATTTATGAGGTGCACTTTGTGGAGTCTGAAATTAAACGGCAAGCAAGTTGAGATCACGCTGGTCAGTGCTGCTAGCCTTAAAGATTTATATACTAGCCTGGACGACTCAGGAGGAGGTCTGAGTTACAGACGAGCGCGTATTTATAGGTTATTGATGCCTTTACATCGAGAAAAAACTTCTCTTAATTTACAGGAATTGACTATAATGTTGGGTAGTTATCACCTGAGTAACTTATTGTTATGAATTAACCCACCCCCGAAAGCTAGTGCGAACTATAATAATTACAATGAAGTGAATGAATGGAACACAAAGTAGGGTTTAGGGAGATGTAAAACCAATTTCAGGGTTATCAATACACACGTTGGTGGTCGTGTAGCACGTATGCCATGTCACCCAGAAGAAAAATGGCTTCACCCACAGTGTACAGTAGACGGTGGGTTATGAGATAAGCAGGGGTCTGACCGCTGGTACTTTCAGCCTCATTAATTCCACGTGCCAGAGAAACGTGTGACAGGGCGTGTCGGTACCATGGGGCTGGGGCTGGGAGGTACACTCTGGTGCTGTCATAAGGCAAGAGCGTCTTTGCTGCTGCTACTGCAAGAGCCCCTTCTTTCTACTGCTCCTCTGCAGTCAGCTCTGGGCTCATGCATAGTTTTCATCTGTGCAGAACAGATTATTTCTGGAAGGTTCTGACCCTATCCTCACGCACAGCCACACTATGTAACGTGGGGTGTTTCGTATATCTTCACTGCCAGAAATGTCTCTGCTAAGAGTGCACCATTTCCCCATCCTCTCTTTCAACTTTATCTGAAATTCCCATCATAGGGGCTCTTCCTCAATGTTCGATTAGGCCTGAAAGAGCTCTGTCTCCACAGGGCACTGATACATTGCAGACAGTGTGTGAAGAGGAAGGCGCAAAGGGTCCAAGCAGAGACGTCATCACCAGAAAGGGTAGACCAGGACCTCACGACTCCCAGTGCGGTCCACGCACCAGCGGCATTAACATCTCCTGGGAGCCCGGTAGAAATGACGAATCCTGGGCCCCGCCTCAGACCCGCTGAGTCAGAGTCTGCGCTGTAACAGGATGATTTGACTGCACATTACGGTTTGCACTGACCTTGAAGAAAGAAGAGCAGTGTTGTTTGGAACAAAGGATGGCCAAACCAAGATGACTAAAGAGACGGTTGAAGAGAAACTCGCTATTGTGCCAGGGAGCAATATTCCACCCATTGATTCCCGAAGCAGGGTGAGCATCGGACCATTCACGAATGTACATTTCCAGATCACATTTCAGAATTCAGGTTCTATTGATCTGAGGAGGTGCCTAGGAATCTCCATTTTTAGCAAGCACCCGTGTGCTTCTCCTGGAGCTGGTTGTTTTTGGGTCTCCCATAGATCACTCTGTGTCCCAACTAGCTACTACCTACCACTGCTTCTAAGCCACCGTCATCATAACTTCACGGGCATCAACGTCACGATCTGGTCGCTGAGTAACCCGGGACCATTCTCAAGTCCACAGCCATCTTCAGACTTACTGACCATGAACACCTGAAATTACAGACCTGCATTTGCTGTTGGCCTGACTAGACTTATCCAAGACAGCTGATGAAGTGAGTCTATATTCAGAAGCATACTACTGAGTATACTTTTGTTGAGGGGAAATGCCAGTGATTCCAAATGGGCAGGGGGACACAGGGTTGTGTCCTCAGTATCACGCACCTGCTGGCGATGCTGTCACTTCATCAGAAAACGATACAAAGTCAACATAGGATTTCTCTCAGTAATTTTCGCATCTAAAACAAAGGTCTCTACTTCCTGAAACAAGAAGGGAATTTCAGGCCTGATGCTTGATCAACGGTCAGCATTTGCCCTCCCTGTCCCCTCCTGAGGCTTCAGAAGAAACACCCAGCTTTCCACACGGGGCCCACTTCTCTCCTGGAGTCATAGGAAATGCTGGCTTCTCTTGCAAAGGATTTTGCCTCACAGGGCGGCAGTTTGGAAAGAGTCTTCTTTTCCCTAAAAATGCCAAACATAGGGACTTCCCTGGTGGTCCAGTGGTAAAGAATCCACCTTGCAATGCAGGGGACGCGGGTTCGAGCCCTGGTCAGGGAACTAAGATCCACATGTCGCGGGGCAAGTAAGCTCGCGTGCTGTAACTGCTGAGCTCGTGCGCCTCAACTAGAGCTCACGTGCTCTGGAACCCGTACACCACAACTACAGAGCCCAAGAGCCCTGAAGCCTGCACGCCACAACTAGAGAAGAGAAAACCCGCACGCCACAACTAGAGAGAAGCCCGCGTGCCGCAACGAAAGATCCCGCATGCCTCAATGAAGATCCCGTGTGCCGCAACTAAGACCCAACGCAGCTAAAAAAAATAATAAAATAAATAAATCTTAAAAAAAAAAAAAAAAAGCCAACGTAAGGAGTATGGTGCAGGGACCAGGAGTGTGAATTCTCCGGCCAGTCTGCCTCCTTCAAGTCCTACTAGTCTCTTACAAACGATGAGACCTCGGGCAAGTTCCCCTGTGCCTCAGGTGGGCCCCTAGAAAACGGGATCCTCATAATACCTCTGTCACAGAGCCGCTGAGAGGATTAAATGGGAAAATGTAAGGTGATGGACCTAGTAGATAGCATCGTCAGCCTGTTCCCCAAAGCCCCTCCACCTAGAAACTTGCAAGAGCAGATGGTGGCCAATTGCCCAGACCCCTTCCTCCATGGCCTCCTGGGTACCCAGATTTCTCTATCCTCTGCAGGGAAACTGGCACCCAACTGGGGACATTGTTCTGTAGGGCAGCCCATCAGATGAGGACATGTTTTTCTCCCTTTCTCTTGTTCACCTCACCTTTCAGAGTCTAGAGTCCACTACCGCATTCTTCATTTGCTTCTTCAAAAGAAAAGTCTGCAAGGACTTCACTCTAACAGGCCCAGTGAAAATGCATCTGAACTTCCAAAGGCCCTGCCCCACCCTCTCACCCCCGCCAAGGCCCCTTTCATCTGGCAGTCTCTAATCTAGAACCAGTTAGAACGAACAGACCCTGCTCCTCTGTAAGTCCTGCCCCTTTCGGCAGATGCCTGCCGGATCTGGCCCCTGTTGCCTCTGTTTGCTCAAATGGCTTTTGTCGTATTGAGGGGAAATGGGAATAGGACATGTGGTGGGAAGGGGTGGGTAGAAACAGAAATCTTCAAAGACAAAACAAATGAGCGCTGAGCCCCCAGTTCCATGTGTAACATCCGTGGGAGTCACGAGGTTGCCGAAACGGTGGCAGTCGTCGGCTAACTAGGAGGGTGAACGGTATGCTGTGCTGGTTTGGCTGAAAAGACTGTCTTCCCCAGTAAGCAAATTATTGATTATAAACTGTTATGATTCCATCGGAGCCGTTGTGGCCAACTGCATTATTCCATCTGCCTTAAATGTCTGCTGTGTTCCCATGCCAAAACCCTTATGAAATTTCCACTGGAAAAAAAAAATGAGTAGCAAATTCGGGTCTCAGTGCTCATATATAATTTCAGATTTCATTAATGGTTATTAAATATATGCCCTGAGGAAGGATAAAGTTCTTCATATGAATGGAAAGAGAATTGAATTTATAAATAAGGTGACTCTGTTTTCAAGGACTATTCATTAGACATATCCAGGACATACTTTTCTAAAAAAAACTTTCAAATGAAAGGTGTTTAAAATCTCACAGGATAAAAATGTTGGGAAGGGGCTTCCCTGGTGGTGCAGCGGTTGAGAGTCCGCCTGCCGATGCAGGGAACACGGGTTCGTGCCCCGGTCTGGGAAGATCCCACATGCCGCGGAGCGACTGGGCCCGTGAGCCTGCGCGTCCGGAGCCTGTGCTCCGCAACGGGAGAGGCCGCAACAGTGAGAGGCCTGCGTACTGCAAAAAAACAAAACAAAACAAAACACACACACACACACACACACACACAAATGTTGGGAAAATGCAGTCTTGCTCAAAAAATTCAAAACACCCCTAAGTCCAAAATACTGTTCTTTGCCTGGAATTTGAAAATGAATTTGGGGGAAATTTTTTTTTAAGTTGTAAAAATATTTTCATATGGCGGCCAAAAGATATCCACATTTAGGAAAGATGGGTGTATCTATTGGTAGGTGGAAAACTGGATGCTAACTAGAACGTTGAAATAAAAAAAAAAACTCCTTTTAAGAACCACAATTATAAAAAGATGAAAAGAGGCTATTTAAGTAATTTTGACTAAGTGAAGCCCTTCGAAGCTTTAGGCTGCTAGAGCCACGTAACCTGGACAATATATTCTTAGGAGGAGTTGTCAAATGCCCAAGTAAGAAATTCAAATCCTTTTCAGGCCTGTTGCAAATCTCCCTGAAAGCTGTACAAATGGCACACTTTTCGCTTACAGCGAATAAGTAGATGGAGAATGTTTTTTTAACCTTAATGAGTGCAAGTTAAGTATCTGCCCGAGCGCTAAACTCCTAAGGAGAGAGACTGTTGAACTCAAGACATTTTTGTACCAGGTGAGTTTTCTGAAATCTATTTACACTGAATTGTCTTATTAGCCAAGAAGAGATAAGATCTTTTTTTTTGTCATCAGCTGGCCTGCTGCTGCTACATGAAGTATCATTAGAGATAAAATATACAGAAGGTCTTCAAGAGTAGTGAGTTCAAATTTCCGCTCTTCTCACTCAGAAATGAACTTGGTGACATTTTCTAGCCAAAAAAAGAGCTTTTATAGATAACCTTAACACAAATAAACTGTTGATGCAATGAAGACAATTTTTCTATTTGAATTTTATGTCATGAGACCCCCTGAAATGGAATTTTATCTTTGAAAACAAGTAATTCCCAGAGAGGGGCTGAGATGAATAAAACCTCCCTCCTGCCCTATCTTGTATTCATTTCTTGAGTGAGGTGCACCGTGTGACGGAACAGCTGTGATTAGCCCGACCTGTGGGACCAGTAGGCCATTTTCTACTGACCCTGTAATCTCTACGATCAGTCTCAGATCTAGGGAACATTTCCCTCGGGAAATTCACATCATCGCATATGAAAAGTCTCATTATTCAAAAACAGTAATTATTCAGTTGTAGAATACATCAAACATAGTTCTTATTTTTACTGTTTTCTAGGTATCCGAATTCAAGGAAGTTGGCCCCAAACATATGAAAATGTTGAGCTTTACATTATCCTAAAAGTTTTTTTTCTTATAAGTTTGATTCTAAGATACAAGTTCTTTTTTTTTTTTTTAAAACCAGGCTGTTGCTCATACCAGAAGTGCAATCAATGCCAGAGAACTTGTAGGAAAGGTTTGAAAAAGCCATCTTAAAGTGACATTTATATAAGGGGATAAGCACGAAAATGCTAGTGTAAATCCTATCCAGCTGGTTATAAGGTGGACTGTGGTTGACGTTTGTTTGTAGATTGAAGATTTAAACAGAAATGCTTTGGAAAAATAAGCGAAAAGCAACATGAATCCAAATGTGGCCTCTATTAGGCTACAGAGCAGTAAAAGGAATTCCTAGAGAAGACTGTAGAAAACAAAAATCAACTCCCCTCCCTGAAACGGTTACAAAAAGTAGAAAGTAGAAAACAATGAAGAATACTGAATCACTTCCACTGTCCAGTGTACAGAGTTTTTTCAAGAGTTGCTGATAGGAGATGGTGGCTAATCTGGCAACGAGCACAGAAAAAAGAATTTTTAAAACAGACAAACTAAATGTCAAATGGTGCTTTCATGGAGCAAGGGGAGACCTGTCATTTCATAGGGAGCATGAGAAGAAGAACAGATTTATGTTTCTTAGCAAAGACATTTGGTACAAGGCAGACTAGAGCCTGGCTAAATCAGAATCTCATCAACCCCCAAGCCAGGGGTGCTTATCGCCCCCATAAAAGCTCAGGTGGCAGCTGTGGAATCTCAGATGAACTAATAAATATGGAGCGAGCGAGCTGAGTTTAGCAGGAAAGAATGTCAGCAATTTACCAGTGGACGCCTAGGAGCTCGTCGTAACCGTCTTGTCACGGTTTTCAGAGAAATGAAGTTCCAGAAATTTCAGAACGGCAGAGAGGGCCCACTGAAGTCAGGAAATTCAGGACGAAATTGGGGTGGGACAACTGGTGAAAAGGGGACATGGCTTGCTTTCTGTTGCTAAATGCTTCCCCATGCTTGCACACCCAAACTTACTGTGAGAAAGCAGAGAAAGGTGTACTTTGTAAAAAGTTTCTAATGAACTGAATTCCACTACGGGGTGAATCTGGCACTAATTTTCTTGGTGACGTGACACCACCTTAAGAAATGAACAAGATATCCAGGAGATAACCCTGTTTCTCTATTTATGCACACACTCAAACATACAGTCTCATAGAGGGAAGCAAAATTAAAAGCATACAGCAAACAGCCATTTACAACATAGAAGGTTTCTGTAGTCCGTGTAAATTAAGCTCCTTTGGAAGGAAAAAAAAAAGCCCACGCTATGTATTTATGCAGGTGTTTTCAAACAAGTTTCTCAGATTATTTGATAATTATAATGCTATCATCTACGAACGAGCAGTGAAATTAAAAATCAGGACATTGCATGTGGGGAGCAAAGCAGAGAAATTTCATGGGGAGCTTTTAATTCTGGGAGGAACATTTTGAATAGAGTATTAAGATTGATTGTATCTAATTAAGATGCTAAATCATACAGTGAACAAAGACAAGGGAAAACACTAGGGTCTGCGGACTTGCAGCGAAGGCCTTCAGGAGCCCCCGCTCCCTCCCTTCACAGCCGAGGAGCCTGAGTTCCCGGACATTCCTACCGTGTGAAATCACACACACAAGCTCGGGTCAGGGCTCTGTGTGTCCAGTCGTTTATTCATGTATCAAAAGGGGGAGATACGCACACATTCAAACACACAGAGAAAGAAAGGATGTGAAAACAATGCAGTGTGCGGTTGTGGGAATGTATCATTCCCCCAGGAAGAAAACACACACGCTTTGCAGAGAAAAGGAATTCATCAAAGTCGAGCCTTCCTGTTGTGCGCTGAAAGGCTGGGTGGCAGATAGGGACTCTCAGATGAAGTGAAAATGACAAGGGGGTCCTTACACTTGAGCGTGCATCAGCTTCACCTGGAGGGCTTGTCAAGGCAGTTTGCTGGGTTCTACCTCCAGCGTTCCTGACTCAGTCTGGGGGTGGCCTGAGAACCTGCATTTCTAACAACTGTCTCTGTGGTGAAGCTGCTGGTACCCAGATCACACTTGGATTTAGTGCCCTGCACTAGCACAACTGAGGCTGGCTGAAACTGGATTACTGAACTGATGGACGAAAATGGTGCTCTTCTACTGGATCACATAAAATACGGTGTGCGCATCTATCCCCTGCGAATGAAAGCGGTGACGAAACCTAAGGTTCCTAGCAGTGCCATCAGGAAAATATTGACAAGCAACCATTAAAAAATTTTTCCAAGGAGGGGTTTAAATGATCTCCGGATGCAAGATCAATGGGATGGAACTTAAAAACACAGCTGTCTCAGTAATAAAAGCTAAATGAGTAGTTACTGTAATTGTAGAGGTGGATGCACGCAGTTCTAAGAAGTGTGGGAAATGTTTATGTCATTTTGGGGTTAAATTAAGTATTTCTGAAACGACTTCATTAGAAAAGAACTTTTTAATTACCACAACTTTACATCCAAACTCTTCCTTTCTAAAGAAAAGCATTACGGAGTTTAAGCTGGAGAGTCTTATTACTGGATTTTACTTTTCAGCAGAAAATGCAACTCTATCAAAATGAAGAAATTAATGTTCTGTTCAAGCCTGCTATTCAGAACAATGTAGTTATTTATAAATCAGGTTTTCTATTTTGGCTAACTTAATATGTACAAGGAAGAAAAATAATAAACATGTAAATATAGATTTGGGGGCAACTCAAAAATTTATGAATCATGGTAATGGTGTTAAACCATATTAATGTACATCAACTGCCCTCATAATTCACTTTATACTTTGCATTAAAGACCAGTTTATCTATCAAGACAAGATACAAAGCTTCTTTGTTCTAAGTTGGTTTATTTCTTCTCTTGATTAACCCTCATCTGAATCTGCAGGCCGTCGACAAAGAGTTTTGTTAGGTCTCCAAATGGCTGTTTGTCTTCTTGAAAACAATCTTTTTTTTGAGGGGGATTGAACCCGTGCCGCCTGCAGTGGAAGCGCGGAGTCTTAGCCACTCGAATGCCAGGGAAGTCCCTGAAAACAATCTTTAATAGTACTTTTTTACCATGTCACGCTCCTCCACATGTAATTAAATAGAAAAGCTGCAAAAATTTAAAGAATGCAAATCACAAATTATATCTGTATAACAAGCAGATGAAGTGAACTATTGAAAACCTGTACGCAGTTAATTAATTTTGCACCGGCCGGCAAATGATTACAGATGTTCCCCACTCGTAACCTTTCCCATTTTGCATTTCCTTCATCCTGTAAAACGCTCATTTCTTTCTCAGAAGCTCCCAGATAGTAAATACTCCATTTTCAAGGGACGTGGACAACATATACATACATCATTCTAGTTGGGCAGTGAAGAAGGTGGCTAAAATCATGTAATTTCTCCAGTCATTTTACCTTTGCAGATGGGTGACAAGACCTTCCCATAGAGTGAACCTCTGCAGCACTTCCTCCTAAGCGCTGTTGCCCGGCTTTGGGCCTCAGCTGAATACTAGAGGGAGAGCAAGGGGGTAGGCTCCACTCGCATGTGGCGCCTCTAGGCTGTGGGGCAAGTGGCCTTAATGATTTGCAGAACTTTCTCCTGCAGTGTGAAGGGGTTGGAAACACAGATACATCAAATCTGATTTCCCAGGTGATGTGAGATAAGGAAGACTTCTGGTGAACGATGCCCCCGGGCAAGATCACCTTAGTCACTTTCTGCTCGTCTGCGAAGCCACCTTCCTTTACCTGCTGCCTTGGGAGCACCCGTGCAGTCTCCCTGCTTCAGGGAGTACCTTCACCTCGCTTTCCAACGCCCCCTCCGGCCCCCCCACCCACCGGTTTCTCCTTAGTCACTTTTGTCACTGACATCACTGTGTCGCCCACTTGATACGTGATTCTCTGCACCCATTCCAGCTGCCCAACTTTCTAGTTTTAACTCCTCTCTTCTGGGCCACCTCCGCACTCAGTCCTCCGATAAAAGGAGTATCCGTGTGGTTGGTAAACTGCAACTTACAAACCGATATAAAAAGTATTCCAGGGACTTCCCTGGCAGTCCAGTGGTTAAGACTTCACCTTCCAATGCAGGAGGTGTGGGTTCGATCCCTGGTCGGGGAGCTAAGATCCCACATGCCTCGTGGCCAAAAACCCAAAACTTAAAACAGAAGCAATATTGTAACAAATTCAATAAAGACTTTAAAAATGGTCCACATCAAAAAAAAAAACAACTAAAAAAAAAAAAGTATTCCAGGCAAGTGAATTCAGCTGCCGGATATATTAGGCAAGAGTAAGCCTAATGGCACTGTTGGTGGGAATGTAAATTGGTGCAGCCACTATGGAAAATGGTACGGAGGTTCCTTAAAAAACTAAAAATAGAGCTACTATATGATCCAGCAATCCCGCTCCTGGGCATGTATCTGGAAAAGAGGAAAACTCTAATTCGAAAAGATACATGTACCCCCATGTTCATCGCAGCACTATTCACAACAGCCAAGATACGACCTAAGTGTCCATCGACAGATGAATGGATAAATATGTGGTACATATATATAATGGAATACTATACACACTGAGTAGTACGAATACTACTCAGTCATAAAAAAGAATGAAATAATGCCATTTGCAGCAACATGGATGGACCTAGAGATGATCACACCAAGTGAAGTAAGTCAGAGAAAGACAAATCTCAAGTGATATTGCTTATATGTGGAATCTAAAAAACTGATACAAATGAACCTATTTACCCAACAGAGATAGACTCACTGACAAAGAAAACCAATTTATGGTTACCAAAGGGGAAAGAGGGGAGGAGGGATAAATTAGAAGTTTGGGATTAACAGATACACACTACTATATATAAAATAGATAAACAACAAGGACCTACTTATACCACAGGAAACTGCATTCAATATCTTGTAATAACTTATAAAGGAAAAGAATCTGAAAAAGAATATATGTGTATGTATAAATGAATCACTGTGCTGTACATCTGAAACATTGTAAATCAACTACACTTCAATTAAAGAAAAAGAGAAGGCTCAAGGGGAATCTGGGTTGGACCCTCAGCCGACCCACGCGGACACTTCTCCTCTCCAGTGTGCTCCCTCACCGTGCTGCTGTGCCTGTTTCCCACAGGACTCCCCTTCCAGGACGCCCGGCCTCAAGGGTGCAGTCCGCACGCCATCCTGGGAAGCGCTTTTCCAAACCAATCCACTTTTCTTTCCTTTTTTTTTTTTAAACATTTATTTATTTAAACTGCGCCGGGTCTTGGTTGCAGCATGCGAGATCTCTAACGGCGGCATGCAGGGTCTTTAGTTGCGGCACGTGGGATCTAGTTCCCCAACCAGGGATCCAACCCGGGCACCTTCACTGGGAGCGGGGAGTCCCCTCCACTGGACCACCAGGGAAGTCCCTGAAACCAATCTATTCTTCGAATTGAACACTTTGCATTAAGTCATCCACCAACCACAGCCCTGAAAAATGAAGGCTCAGTGCATGACAGTGATGTGAGCCCTGGATAGTCAAGGGCAGGTGAAGGCTTTCGTTCAGGGACAATAAAAGCACACGCTGTCTCTCATTAATCTACAACAGCTCACTCTTCTCTTCATTCTGCTGACTTACCTAGTTAAGTCCCCCTCCCCCTAAAGATACGAGAAGAATGGAGTATCACTATATACTTCATTCCAAACCTGTAAAATGACTTTTATTTTCTTGGGTATGCCTCAGATAACAAAGAAACGTTTAAAATTTACATTTCCTTTTTATGCTGTCCGCATACACATCTCATGTGCTTTTGTGACTGTATTATGTGCCGGGGGGCGGGGGGGTGGTGGGGAGAATGTCAATATGAAGTTGTCTTTGTCTTGTCAAAAAAAAAACAAAAACAGAAAAGAAAACTGGACTCATCTTGAAAATACTGGGTTGCCCTAAGCTTTGGGTAAACATTGGGAAAAGTCCAGAACTGTCTGCTCTTCCGGCAGAAGAATCTATAGAATATTCACACCAATCAATAATTCCTGCCTGGAGACTAATTGTCTAAGCTTCACGATCACTTTTATTTTCTGTTAATGACTGTGTAAGTACCTGAGAACGAACGGCAGGAAGTTATCACACGGCTGGCATCAACCATCATCTCTTAGAGCAGCTAACAGTAAGAAAATCATTCCTTTTACTAAAATACAGACTAGGGCTTTCAAGTAAGTTGTTACACAAGTCTAATTATGTAGAACCTGCATTCCGTTCTGTCATTCCCCACCCCCCTTTATCCCCCCTCTAGTGTGCACACACGTGCGCATGCGCACACACACACATACTACACTTGTAAACCTTCTATAGATGGAGAAGATGCTGCTTTCCTTAACCGGTAAAGACCTATTTTATTTATTTATTTATTTTTTACAAATTTATTTATTTATTTATTTATGGCTGCACTGGGTCTTCATGGCTGTGCACGGGCTTTCTCTAGTTGCGGCGAGCAGGGGCTACTCTTCGTTGCAGTGCGTGGGCTTCTCATTGCAGTGGCTTCTCTTGTTACAGAACGTGGGCTCTAGGCACACGGGCTCAGTAGTTGTGGCTTGTGGGCTCTAGAGCGCAGGCTCAGTAGTTGTGGTGCACGGGCTTAGTTGCTCCACGGCACGTGGGATCTTCCCAGACCAGGGCTCGAACCCATGTTCCTTGCATTAGCAGGCAGATTCTTAACCACTGCACCACCAGGGAAGTCCCAAGACCTATTTATTTAATCAATGGTAACGTGCTCCACCAAGCACTGTTAGGGGCTTGCTCTCTAACCAAGTACAATGAAGTGCTGGCTACTCTCGGGGCAGAGTTTTGCATAAACTGGGACTCAGGTGGTTGAAAAGGGTCCAAGGAACTCTGTGAGGCTGTGTGTCCAGAATCCTCCATGCGCACCTCGGATGTTCCTGTCATGAGGTCTTGCTAGAGAACACTAGTTGGCTGCCTCTTTGGTTACAGGGTAATTACAATTGAAAACAAGCATAATTCTGGGCCTGGCTTTCAGATAATCGAAACTTATAACATTTGGAATAAAGTCCTTTTACTTTTAATCAATCTATGAGTGGAAGATTGGCTCTGATCCTTCACTTCTCCCTGTGTCCCAGCCGTGTCCCTGTGTTGCCATGGTACACTGTGAGCAGGCTGTACTTCTCTGCCTCTTGACTTGGCCACGTTCTAGCCCAAGGAATGAGGTCGAAGTGGCACTGTGCCAGCCCTAAGCCCAGGATTCAAGAGGCCTTGTGTGTTTGCACTTGCTCTTGCAACTCTGCCAATGCCAGGAGAATGAGATGCCTGGGCTTGCCTACTGGTCCCAAGAGAAGAATGGGAGGCACTTGCAGCAGAGCCCTCCTCAAGCCAAGACCAGATAAGCCAACCCTCAGCTGATCAGCAGACTTGGGAAACATCATAAATCATACCTGTTCTAAGCCACTACATGTGGGGATGATTTGTTATGCGGTATTAACTAACTGATATATCATGAAATCAGTATCAGGCAGGTTTGGTTTACGGCACTAATTGGTAGCGGTCCACGTGATTAGTTTATTTTTAAATGTGATATAACAATACAATCATGTTACTCAATATAATCTTGAGAGAATCCTAATAGAAACAGATTAGCTTTTCAGTCGAACGGCTCTATATCCATTCACAGGGAATGTTCCCTCATCTTTCAGAGCCTCAGTTTGGGCATTTGTAAAGCCAGGATTATCATACTTACCTTGAAGAGTAGGAGTTAAGGGGTAAAGTATGTAGTTTACCAAGCATATGGTAGAACAGTAAATGTTAGTTTTTTTTTTTTTTTTTTTTTGGCCATGCTGTGCGGCCTGAGGGGTCTTAGTTCCCCGACCAGGGATGGAACCCGCGCCCCCTGCAGTGGAAGCACGGAGTCCTAACCACTGGGCCACCAGGGAAGTCCCTTAGCTATTATTTTTATTCAGTACAATGTGCAAGAGAAAGTGTAATTTATACTTGAGTCAGTATTTGTATTCCATGATTTTTTTCATCTTTTAATTTTTTGCTCATTTTCTTCTGTTTCCACTTACACAACTCCTCTCTGTTCCTTGCCTTAGGTCTTTTGAAAAATTCAAGTACAAAATCTGCCATTCTTTTTGCCCAGTGCCCAAAAGGGATGATTTATCAAAAGCGGTAAGTCCCACTGAGCTATTTATACTGCTCTGGACACCAGTTTCATGTTATGGACAAATTTTCAAACATTAAGTTCTTTTGAAAGAAAATCAAGCATAGAAGATCATTAAATGTCCTCCTTAAAAAGTGAACATTTTTTTCTCTCCCCTCTCTTCCATAAACTCCTTCAAATAAGTATTGGATATAATTGAGATGTTTTCTAATTAAACCCATCATCCACTCTGTGTAAAGCAATGACAACAAGAAAATGCTTGCCTTCCTTTCTGTTGTAGCTACGGAAGTTATTTCACTTTGCAAAGGATCGTCAAATGATTTTGCCAGGAGCAAGCAACCTTTTTCTGGAAAGGACCAGATAGTACATACTTTCAGCTTTGTAAGCCATATGGTCTCTGGTGCGACTATTCAGCTCTACGGTTGTAGCACAGAACCAGCCATAGACAATATGTAAGCGAATATGTATGGCTGTGTGCTAATAAAAGTTTGTATACAAAAGCAGGTGGGCCATAGTTTGCAGACAGCTACTATAAACTGTAAGACAAAAGTCATGCTGATATTAATGCAAAATGAGCCACACTAAAGTTCAGATATTTTCTTTACTATAATATCCATACTATATGTAAATACCTCTTGGGCTTGCTTTTAAATATCAGAACTTTTTAAAGGTTTTGTGTAGGACAATCATAAGGTTGGGTTTTATTCATGGTATCTATCCTCATGGTCCAAAGTTCCCCAACATTTGCAGGACAGAATATTTTAGTTTCAATCCTGCCGGCAGGCTGATTTAATTCAATTTCATTCTAATTATTCTGTATAGGACATTCATTCTGCTATTTCCACAAAGATCAACATTGGGTCTATGTAGCACCAATGTAATAGTATTTCCATCTATTTGCATGTTACTCAGTCCTGTTTTAAATGGTGACCGTATTAGACAAAACATTTTTTTGTTTTCCAAATAAGAACCAACAAAAATATCAAAGGAAATACATGTCCCCCCCCCGACCCCAGCCCAATTTCATGTGGAATCTCCCCCTGGCTTCCCAAAGCTCATCATTAAGGTGCACTCTGACACCACTTTTATTTAGCTCTTCCTCATGTTCACAGGATCTCACACCAACCCAATAATCATTCTGGTTCACCCCCGTGAAGACTGGCTAACTAACACGCTCAGCCCATAAGAAACAAGTTAAAGAAAGGCACGCACGTGCACAGAGTTCACACGGACCCAGCTGCCCTGACGCGCTATGGAAGTATTCACGTGCAAGCTGAGTCTGGTGTGCAGATGTTGGTGAACGGTTCATGAAGACCTCCACGAGAGCATCAAGCCTGCCGCCGAGTGAACTAGCTAAAGGTGAATTTCTTCCAGGCTTCCATCGTTAAAAACATTTCATTCACTAAGATGGGTTTCAGCAATCTCACAGTGTGACCTTTATTTTATCGGGTAATTTAATCTGCCCTTAATTTCAAAGGGGGGTATTCTGAAATAAAGCTAGACTGCGCCGTGTGTCCCTTTTGTGAAGTAAGATGCAGGTTCCTCTCGTCTTCAAGAAGAAATGATTTATCATGCAGCATGTGACAGATCAAGCCGTAAGATTCCCTTTCATCTCTGAGCCTGTCTATATTCCCAGTTTTTAAGACTCTGGATTTTCTTTGACTGCTCGGATTTTGATTATTTTTGGTTTCAAACCATTCTAACCAAAAACGTTGCCAAGGTGGGCTTTGAAAAAAAATTCTAGTTCATCATTGTTAATGTAAAGAAAGACAGGGTCAAGAAATTCATGTGAAACTAGATTCCTGGTTTGGACAATGAGTATGTGTAGAAACATCAGTGTTTCTCAAAGCCCACTTCCTGATACCGTATGAAAATAAACGGCTGTTTTTAATAGCAGAATTTGTGTAACGATTGTTAATACAAAGCTAAAAGCTGACACGGAACCCTTTCATCCAGGAAGCATGCTGCCTAATGTGCAGGCTGAAAGACAAAGAAAAAAAATCGGAAAACAAAAAAAAAAACGGTGCTCAATTCCCCAATGCAGAGCTTCCTGCCTTAGGGTCCGAGCAGGGTGCAGACACTCAAAAACCCAAGGGGAGGCGGGCAGAGAGCAGAGCCGAGGGCACTGATAGGTTATGAGAAAAAGAACGACACAGTCATGGCACAAATGGTCCCATCGCTGTGTGACTGTGTTCGGCAGACAGTCTGTTGCCCTGAGCCAGTGGTTCACAACGTGTGTGGGGTGGGGGGAGGGGGAGGTGATTTTGCTCACCAGAGGACATCTGGTAATATCTAGAGACACTTGTGGTTGTCACCACTAGAAGGGGGTGCTACTGGCATCTAGCGGATATACAGGATGCTTAGGCGGCTACTACACATCCTACAGGACACAGGGCAGCCCCACACCGAAGAACGGTCTGGTCCTAAATGCAGTAGTGCTGAGACTGAGAAACCCTGTCTGGCCTTGGAGGGTATCTGGGGGGCCTGTAGTGAACTGGAGAGCACCAGCTCTCTCTAGGGGCAGCAGCTCGAAGGTTCCAGCTGATGTGGGCATGTGGGAACCTTCCATGCAGGAAGAGAACCAAACAAAGGACTGAGATTTATTCAGGATATGATGGAATGACTTCAAATTATCTTTAGAGCCAGATGAGAAGAATTAAAATATCTTAAGACTTGTTGCCAGAAGGACAACACAAAGAAAGCCAACTTCTTTCAACCTAAATCAGATGAAAGAAATGGGTAATGAAAAGGGGAGAAGGGAGGGAGAGGGATGGACTGGGAGTTTGGGGTTGGTAGATGCAAACTATTACCTTTAGAACGGATAGACAACAAGGTCCTACTGCAGAGCACAGGGAACTCTACTCAATACCCTGTGATAAACCATCATGGAAAACAATACAAAAAAGAATGTCTAGATGTGTAGAACTGAGTCACTTTGCTGCACAGCAGAGATTGGCGCACATTGTAAATCAACTCTACTTCAATTAAAAAAAAGAGTGATAAAAAAAAGAAATGGGTAATGAAATGGATTCAGGGTCACAGGTTGACACGGTGATTCTAAAACAAAGGATATCCATGGAGGCACGGTGCATACACCCTGGCTGACAGCAGCCTCCCTGTCCTACACCCTGGGTCAAATCTCTAACCCAGAAGCTACCATGTTAACATCCTCAGTCAACCCATGATGGAAACTCAGTTGAGTTAATAAATGAATTTCACAGCGTTCTTTTGTTTTAAATTTAGGAACACATTTAGTAACTGTAGTGACAATCTGGGTATGTGATTGAAAGCATTTTTGATTTTTACGAGTATTTTGGCATTTTAGAAAATGGACATATTTGCTTAGTCAGTAAATATTTGTCAAATTATTAGATGTATTAGCCTTTTTTTAAAAAAATGACTTATTTATTTATGGCTGCGTTGGGTCTTTGATGCTGCACGCCGGCTCTCCTTAGCTGTGGTGAGCGGGGGCTCCTCTTCGGTGCAGTGCGCAGGCTTCTCATTGTGGCTTCTCTTGTCGTGGAGCATGTGGCTTCTCGTTGCGGAGCACAGACTCTAGGCGCCGCAGGCTTCAGTAGTTGTGGCACGTGAGCTCAGTAGTTGTGGCTCGCGGGCTCTAGAGCGCAGGCTCAGCAGTTGTGGTGCACGGGCTTAGTTGCTCTGCGGCATGTCTGATCTTCCTGGACCAGGGCTCGAACCCGTGTCCCTTGCATTGGCAGGTGGATTCTTAACCACTGTGCCACCAGGGAAGTCCCCGTATCAGCGTTTTGATTCAAATTTTAAACGTGAAATTGACTTTAGACTTGTGATTGTAAATCGAAAAGTATAACAGAATTTAACTGTTTGGTAAATAGTATTGGACTCTTAAGGTGAACTTTCAATTCTCTAAATAAGTATGGATACTCCAGATATTTAACAGACTCAACCACTGAAATGTTTAAATGGTAAAAGTCTAAATATTTTAAAGTTTTAATGGTAATAAGTTGAAACATTTAAAGTTTAAGTGGTAATGAACTTGAATAAATTAATGCATGTATTAGATTTACAAAAGTTATTTAAGTTTTTTAAAAAGATTTTGCCTATTAGGGTTGTAAGTTTGCCCAGTTAGATAGATACTTGAATGGTTAAACAGAAAACAGAATATATTAACTATATAAATGTAGATTACAATGTATAAAGAATTTTAGCTAATTAAATTTAGAAATGAGAGCAATTGTTTGAGTTTAGATTGTTTAACTTAAATTAATTCAACACTAATCAAAACCCTCTGTAAAATTATTTGTTCTTATTATATACAAAAATGTTACTTGAATTATAAGCAGAAAAAGAATATTCGTAAGTTGAACTTAAACCTTGAGGGATATTTTGATTTTTGTCACTTAAATAAGTTAATTATCAATTTAAAGCCTACAGAACTGTATACAGCCCTTTAGGGTGGGAGGGAGGAAGACGCAAGAGGGAAGAGATATGGGGATATTGTTATGAAGCAGAAATTGTAAAGCACCATTGCTTTACACCACTGTAAAGCAATTATACTCCAATAAAGATGTTAAAAAAAAACAAAAGAAAAATGCCAGCCTTAGACATTTAAAAAATCATTAATAACAACCAAACTTGTCTTTTAGCAATCAAGAAATAATGTTAACTATTGAGCAAAGGTGATATGTCAGAAAGGTGTACAACTTTCCAGGTTCCAAAGGTACAGGATTTCTGGAGCCAATCCTATGTACTCCATTTGTCTCAAGGAAACTGCAAAGCAGAGTTTCTAGCCCCTGGACAGATAAGGCAATGGTGCTGACTAGAATCCTTTCTGGAAGCTCTGTTACCATTAAACAGAATGTAAGAATGTTAGTTCTGAAGGACCCTCCTCCCCAGGGCTGAAATGGCCAGGACATCCAGTGTAGAGGACGTTTCCAACAGGGTTACTCATACACCCTCCCCCGTCTGTTAATTTGTTAGGGTTCATTCTACAATACTTTCCAATTTTTATACAGCAGTTTCTACAGACCTCAGTGAGTTCCTTTTCTGCATGAGTAGATGAGCAAAGAGGTGCCATGAAGCAAAGTACATGGCGACAACGCACTTATGAGAACTGTCTGACAGCGCTGGGTAGGGGAGCGCGTTTTCGAGTACAGGAGGGGAAAGTGAAGGCTGGCATCTACTTTTTCCTCTGATTTCCTATCATTTGAAAATGATACCAAGACTATGCTCTGCAGTTCCGTGATGTGCAGTTGTTAAAAGAGGCATATGATTTTCTTTTCTTTTTTTTCCTGCTCTGACTTTAGACGATGTATCAGGATGACCTATGAGGACACCTCATAACAGCTAGAATCGGTATTTAGACAGAACTGATGACAGGATAGTAAGCTGAAAATAAAAGCGAAACCCTTTTTATCTTGTTACCTAAAACAAAACAAAACAAAACAAAACAAAACCCAGGAAGCTCTCAATTTAGCGCTAAACCAAACAGCACCATCTGCTGGCTGTTTGCTAATAAGTGTTACCTAATCAGGGCCGCCGAACAAAGGTAATGGATCTGAGAAAAGGGAGAAGCGGGCTCCCTCCCCACTCTTGCCTCGGTGTCCTGGGACTCCCTGTCACAGGCCCTCTGCAACACAAAGATGACAAGGCTTGCTTCTAAGAGCAAGCATCCCCATTTCCGCTGGGACCCGTTTTTTCCCCTTTCCTTGGATTCAGCTTGGCCATCAACAAATACATTTCTAAGCAAACAAAAATTCCGCTTAACTTCCTCATTTTCTTTTTCCACTCCTGCTCTTTTCAGTAAAGAGATTAACTACAAGCTCGCCAACCGATCAGCGCAAATACACTGAGACTCTGAATCTTTCACTGAAGCTCCAAAAGGAAGGCCTGGGTAGAAGGAGGTGAAGGTAACTGAGGTGCAGCTAATCTAGCACCAAGCAGGCTGTTTCTACCCACTGGCTTCACGTTTCAATTCATACGGCATCAGGACTAGCTCTCAGCTGAGATGATACTGCTGGGCTTTTTGACTGTCTTGCCATTTCCACAGATGAGCTGGCCTGAACAAGATTTATATTTTAATCAAATACAAATCCACATGAAACCGTCTTTTTCAGAGTTTCTTTTCCTGTGTAGAAGTGAAATGAGGGAAAACACTGACCTGACTGATCAGATTCACCACTCCAAAGAAGCTCAAATGTCATCACCATGGCAACAGAACAGTCAGGGTCCACCCTGTCTCTTCCCTCAGACTGGAAACTGCATAGCGCCCTCACTAATGAAGGAACGTGGTGAATACACTAAAAACAGTGAGTTTGGGGCTATGAGGAAGGGTCTTAAGACTGATCAGCTTCATGAAACATTCTATCCTGTTTTTAGTTTTCTTTCTCCAAATTAAATTAGCCTCTGAGGACCTGCTTTCCATAAAGGATTTGCTCACTTGCTGGCTCACTCTGTGCTTTCAGAAGGATCCCATGTTATTGAGCCCTTTGTTCTGGGAAATGACAGGGATCATTTCTACTTTGGAACTCAAACTGGGCAAATCTCAGGCGAAGTGATGCAGAAGGTCAGTCCAGGGTACATATCGCGGGGGGGGGGGGTAATTTTAACATATTAAGAAGGTATGCAAAAGATCCTCTATTCGTTAGAAGATCGTTTATTGAAAATTCTGAATGAGTTTCTGACTAAACTCTTCCAAGGCTGGTGTTTAGGTAGGCAATCAATTAGCTTTAGAACTCAGGAGAAATGTCCCTTTCATCAATTATGTGCCTGATATTTGAGTTCCTTTTGAGGGAAAATTAACCTACACAGCTAGTCTAAACCCCTTCATTTTATCATAATTAACCATTTCTTTTTATCCATTCTTAAAATTGTAGAAAATGGCTCAAAACTATCTTCCTTAAGATTCTTTTTATGTCTTAAAAACCTAGGTTTCGCACAAGGAGGCCAATTTGCCAAAAGCTAATTTTCCAAGAAGCCAAATACACCAAATCTACCCACCGTAGGTTTAATCACTTTAATAGTTTTGAGTGGAATGTTGGATTTTAGTGATTGATATATATTTTCTGAAATGTAAGTAAATTAAGGGCAGCATAAGAATTCTAAAAATGCTAAAAGTCTGGCAAAAGAGAAATACTGTGAAATTCTCATACGGAAAACTATTTTTAATTTTAAAATTGGCATTTTTTATATATGCCAATATATATAAAGACTGTTTCAGCTACTTCTGATTTCAGTCTGGATGTTTTTAAAAGACACTCCCTGGGGCTTCCCAGGTGGCGCAGTGGTTGAGAGTCCGCCTGCCGATGCAGGGGACACGGGTTCGTGCCCCGGTCTGGGAGGATCCCACGTGCCGCGGAGCGGCTGGGCCCGTGAGCCGTGGCCGCTGACCCTGCGCGTCCGGAGCCTGTGCTCCGCAACGGGAGAGGCCACAACAGTGAGAGGCCCGCGTACCGCAAAAAAAGAAAAAAGAATACGGTATCTAAAAGACACTCCCTGTTTTTTTCCATTTATCTAGTTTTTAATGGACTATTGGTCTTTCCCTACTACATCTAGCAATTAAAAATTTTTTTAAATTGTAAATTAAATTAAATAGAAATTAAATTAAACTTTAATTAAATAAGTACACGTAAAATTTAAACTACAAATTAAAAGGCAGATCAGATAAGTCAGCATTTAAAATTAAAAATGAAGTTGAAATTTAATTCAAAGTATTGACATTTAAATCCAAAAGCAAATATCCATAAATTGCCAAACAATTCTATCATAGGGTTTGATTATACATCACTCACACACACACACACACACACACACACACACACACATACACACATATAATTTTCTTTAAACAGTTGAGATTTGACATGGGAGGTAAAATCATGTAAAGTGCAAAGGGAGTATGGTGGTAACCCAGGAAGGACATATGAAGAGTTGAGTGAATGGTAGCTCAATTCTGAAACACATTAACTATAAATATGTAATTGGACATGAAGGATTACAAAAATGAACTGGTTAAAACAACTAAGAATGCTGAAAGATGACTGCAAAACCAAAATATTTAATTTAATTTAAACTGAAAAATGACCAATTCTGATATTTTGATTATTGATAATGAAATAATACATTTCTGAACATATATTTTATTAATTATTTAAATCGTGGCTTAGTTGCTCCGCGGCATCTTGGTATTGGGCACACAACTAAATACAATACCTTTTAATAAATCAGGACATTTATATATTAGCTTTAGGTGAACGGATGAGAATCACTGTGTGTGCGTGCATACATAAGCATGTGTGTATTTATGTGTGCAGGTTTCAAATTTAGCTATTTCTTACCTCTCCTCCTTCAATCATTGTGTTCTGACCAGTGCAGAGAAGAGCAACTCTAATGATTTTTCCATTTTAGATGCTATGATTCTACTAATGCAGCCTCAGAGTACATTGTTTAGTCCCAAAGTCACACTGTGCCTCGCATCAGAGCTTTTAGTCAACTGATACCGCCAATTATTTTTTGCTAGAACTGATGGAAATTCAAATCGCCCTGATGCTACTGTTGTGCGGTTGAACTTTCTTGAACTTAAGCACTAGATTTTTTTCCTGGTTACATTTTATCTTGTTTTACACACTACATTGTATTATTTGTTGTGTATTAGTTAAGTCTGTGATTTCTACCTCCCCCTCAGTCCTTTGCTCCATTTTGGCCTAAGGTAGCCTGTAACAAGCCTGTCACTGAAGAGTGATACATACTTGCTGAACACACTTGTCCTGTCCCCAGAGCAAATACCTCTAATACCTTCCAAGATTCCATTTATCCAACCCTTTGAAATTAATATTTTCATCTCTCCTGCCCTCTTTTATTTGAAGTTCAATTATTGAAACATAAGGAAAATGCACTTACAAATGGCATTTTAGTAAAAACTTAATTAATGAACAGATGATGCCAAGTTAATTAAAAACTGAGATGAAAACAATCTGATAAAATCATTAATCTTCCTGAAAGTGTTTAATGAAAGCATAGAGTATATCTTCATTAATATGAATGTCACAAATGTATGTTACAGTGACAGCTACATAATCAACTCTAAGTTTTAGGCAGCCATCTAAAATAACAAAAAGAATATTTAAATTATTTATATTTTATTGGGGATTTGGGTATATTTCAATGGTGCATATATCCAGCAGTCTGAGAACTCACGCTCACTCTAAACAAGATAACAATAAAGAACCAAACCATAAAGAGAAGAAAACTTCAAAAGCTCAACAATGAAGAAGAGACAACTTCTCTTCTTCAATTCTTGAAGAAGAGAAGAAATCAAAAGTTTGAAGTGACCTTCCCCATCCCAAACTCAGAATTCTAAAGGACACTAAGAAATTACGGATTTAGTGAGGGAATTCTTCTGAAGTCTCTTGAGTAGCTCTTCCTCATGTTAGCAAAATCCTTCTTGGAAATAATTATGGCCTCAATTCTAAAACCTGATAAACTTAGGAAAAAGTTTTAGTGCCCAGTGTCACTCATAAACTTCAAAATGAAACATTAAAATAAAGTAACAAACAGAATCTTGTAATGCTTTGAAATAAAAATAATCCCCAATCCTGGATGATCTCTTGCAGAAATATTAGGAAAGCTCAGTCAATGGAAATCCAATTTCCAGACCGGGGCACGAACCCGCGTCCTAATGAGAAAGAGATCATGTGAACATTTCAAGAGATAACAAAAGATATGTGATAAAAATGAATGTGTACTTCCTTAAAGAATTAAAGAAGAATAGAAATAGTGCCCATTAAGATGTCACTGAAGACCCGTCTTACCCTGAAAGCTAACAGCCACGCCCTAGCGCATCACTGTCTAGAGCTTTCTGTGATGACGGAAATGTTCTCTACCTGTGCTGACCCACAGAGTAGCCACTAGCCACTTAGAGCTACTGAGTACTTGACATGGACACTGTGACTGCAGAACTGAATTTTAATTTCATTTTTATCCATTAAAAATTAAAAAGCCACACGTGCTAACGGCCATTATAAAGCACACTACAGCCCTAGGGGGTGTTTCTTTGTTCAAGGTGGGAGGGAGGGCAATAACGTACAGTGTAACTGTTATTCTTGATAGTTTAGCAGTTGCTGTTATCAATTATTAAGACATTTTTTAAAAACAAATAAAAAATTTTTAAAAACCGATAATTTTAGGTAGATAGTATAATTTTCTATCTAAGCAATTAAAAGGAGTTACCTTTAAAAATACAGTCTTAATTAGGATTGTGTAAAAGGGAGAGAGGTAAATTTGCAGAAGTCTGTAGCACTGATCTCCAACAGCAATACTGACACGCTGAAAATGGCGGAAAGGTAATGCCATTCACGACAGCAACCAGAAAAAAGAAAAACCATCTCTACCTATTAGAGAACATGAGAAGAATATAATATGGCTTATCCAGAAAACAAGAGCATAAGTCTATCAAAGAATATCCTGCACATATCTTGGGGGGCGCTTTTCTTCCAGATTTTCAGACTAACACTAACCTTTCAGGCCACAGAAGAAGAAAACTAACACTGAGTTATGCTAGACGTTTTCTCTATCGCTGCTCATTGTAGCAGAACGACTGGATTCAATACTTACTTTGCACCTTTTTTTTTTTTTTGCGGTACGCGGGCCTCTCACTGTTGTGGCCTCTCCCGCTGCGGAGCACAGGCTCCAGACGCGCAGGCTCAGCGGCCATGGCTCACGGGCCCAGCCGCTCCGCGGCATGTGGGATCTTCCCGGACCGGGACACGAACCCGCGTCCCCTGCACCGGCAGGCGGACTCTCAACCACTGCGCCACCAGGGAAGCCCCCGAGCGTGATTATTAATGCATGTGCTGGAACCTACATGTCTAAGTGAGGGCTGGTCCTTGGGAAGAGCCATCTTGGAAGTGCAGGCGTAAATTCTAATTAAGCTAAACTCGTTCAAGAATTTCTGAATTACTCTTTTAAAAGTTCCTCCAGACCAAGTGTACAAGTAACAATAAAATTAGCCTTATAGATTTTCTGTGAGAAAATAAAAAAACCAATATTGTGAAGAAAACAAATAAAATTTATGAGGAATACCTTTAAAAATGACTTTAACTTGAATTCTGGTACTCCCGGAAAAGCAGCTTTGATTCGAAGAGAATATGGAGGCAGTCAAAGGCTTTCCTCAAATTCGGAAGGGGGCTTCTAGGAGCTTTCATGGGCTTTAGAGATTGGTGGCTTTGGCTCTTGACTACATCTAAGTCCACTTCAAATCTCAACAACTTTTATTTTCTTTGCTAAAGTGGTATAATTCTAACTACTCCTCTGTTTGGCGCGGATGGTCTTGAAACTGTCTTCCAGCCCCAGAATGCTTTGAATCTTAGGAAGAAGCTAACTGCAATGGGATTTTCTGGAGGTCCTGAATGGCAGTGAGCAGTGGGGCAGGGGATGGGGATGGAGCAAGGAGAAAATGAAAGAGAGAGGGAAGTGCTGGGGGGAGGGAGGGAGGGAGGGAGGGAGGGAGGGAGAGGGAGGGGGAGGGGGAGGGGGAGGGGGAGGGCGAGAGGGAGAGGGAGGGGTGGAGGGATAGGGAGAGGGGAGAGAGAGAGAGAGATGGGGGGAAAGATGAGCAGGCAGGGGTTGGGAGTGAGGAAGGACAGAGAATGGGGACTATAGAGCATGCGTATGAGAAGAGATGATCTATAATTAACTGAGCTATAGGAAGGGCTAGTTGGGTGGGGAAAGAAGAGCAAGGCAGATGGGAAAGAAAGGAGGAAGAGGGAGAATGCGGGTCAAGAAACCACACATTAGACATTTCCCAGCATTGGACACCAAAGACTACTCGACTCAGATGTGCTTGACTGCTACGTAGTGTGGGAGAGGGGAGGGGAAGGGAAGCAAGGAGGCAGGGAGTGTCCATGCATTTTTATATACTGGTCAGGTCCAGTACTCATTAGACTGAGTCATGAATGAATGATTTGTTTTGACATATCACACTGAGCTCCTCAGGATGGAAGCACAGCATTAAGTGCTACAAAAGAGAATATTTCTGACATTAAGGAAGGCCCTGCATCAGACAGAGACACTATAAATTTCCTTCTACCTGTCAGGAGAGTGTACTATATGAGACCCTGCAAGGTAGCCTTGGCCTCCCTGAAGACCAGCAATCCTTTGGATTCCTTATTGTGGATAATGGGACCCAATAATGCCAGCCTGTATATTCAGGTTGATTAAAAAACAAGTGACCCCAGGGAAAGAGAGATGTCTTCTGCTAATTAAACCAGCAATAGCTTCAAGGGTTCTTAAACCTCAGGTTCCTACACAAACAACTCCTGACAGGTAGACAATGGAGGAAGCCTATTCTCTTTTGAACAGCTGTGAGTTAGAAGGGCCAGATGGAAGGAAGAGATTCAATTCCCACAGTAATTGTCCAGATTATCTAAAGGCATTAAGGCTTGCCCTCTATTCCTTCTCCATCAACACGAAGAAGGGTTTCCAAGAGCCTTAACCCCCAAGACAAAGCAAAACACCAGTTTTTTCCCAAAGCAGAATGCCAACAATAAACTGCACTCATAGAGCGATTTTGCCTTTTTTCAAGATGCCTTTCTACTATCCTGTTTGATCTTGGTAATATTACGAGGTAGGCACAGGCAAGTTTTCAAAATGAGGACACAGATGTTCTAAAAGGTGAAGTGATTAACCTCAGGCCACACCAGACAAGTTAGTTACAGAATCCAGACAGAGCTCAGAAGACCTGAGGTCTATTCCAATATTCATGACAGCCAGAATATCCAATTTCAGGCTTCTCACCGGAATTAAACTTTAATTTAACTTTATTTGAATTAAGGTCTTGCAAAGGTGATGAAAGAAGAGCAACCAATTTAACCCCATACAATTACTGAGCACCTAGAATGTTCTAGATGCTATTTTTGTGGTTAGGTTACAATAAACTAGATGTAGTCCCTATCTTTAAAACATACTGTTTAGGGCTTCGCCTGGTGGCGCAGTGGTTGAGAGTCCGCCTGCCGATGCAGGGGACGCGGGCTCGTGCCCCGGTCCGGGAGGATCCCACGTGCCGCGGAGCGGCTGGGCCCGTGAGCCATGGCCGCTGGGCCTGCGCGTCCGGAGCCTGTGCTCCGCAACGGGAGAGGCCACAACAGGGAGAGGCCCGCGTACCGCAAAACAAAAAAACAAAAACAAAAACATACTGTTTAGCCTGGGAGACAAGAAAACAGGGAAATAAACAATTAAATGAGTTAGATGTTTCCAGGTGGAGAAGGTGGCAATGGGAATACCAGTCCATTCACTTATTTT
This sequence comes from Delphinapterus leucas, assembly GCF_059928025.1. Lineage (NCBI taxonomy): Eukaryota > Metazoa > Chordata > Mammalia > Artiodactyla > Monodontidae > Delphinapterus > Delphinapterus leucas. The sequence continues at coordinate 126,560,332 of NC_143150.1, read as the reverse complement.
CAATTATATACTCAATAAATTTACATTAAGCAGTCACCATGTGCCGTGCACTGTGCAGCCATGTGCTGAGGACACAGAGATGGAAGGGTACATGATTCCTTCTCTCCACAATCTACGAAATACATATGTAACGGCCAAATGCTGTGCAATGAGGTTATGTCTAGGGCAGAGATGCACATACGAGAAGCAATGGAATCACAGAGAAAGGAACTGAAAATCTACCTGGGGAGTGTGAGACACTTCCACCGAGCATGCGTAGGAGCAGGAATTATGTATACTTAACTGAGCTGCAAGAAGGGCAAGTTGGGTGGGGGAAGAGCAAGGGAGATTGACTGGAAAGGATGGGAGAAGAGGGAGAACTGGGAATCTGACTCCGAAACTTCTAACACCCCGTCTTGCCCTTATGAAACTTGTCACATAGCCAGAACAGGCCACATGAACAGAGAACTACAGTAAACCGTGGTGAGTGCTGCTGTGTTTGCGAAGTGCTGTGCTAACACATCCTCTAGCAACTCCTTCTGCGTGAGCACATGAGGAAGCATCGCAGTGCTGAGGACTGAGCTGGCCCTTGGAGCACGGCCAAGTCTATCAGGGGGAGAAGGCAGAAAGCCATTTCAGGCAGATGTGAACAAAGAAACAAAGTCTCCAAAGCATGAACACGCTCGGCGATACGGATTGGGAAGTTTGGAAACAGGATCTGAGATTCGATTGAATAGAAGAACAGAACAGGAGGCAGGAAAGCGAAAGCTGTAGAACACATGGGACCTTGGAAACCTGCAACGTAAGTGAAGAGAGAGGGGCGGAAGATGGCTCGCAAGTTTCTAGCTTCACTGGCTGAGCGGCTGGAGAAGAATTCGTGGAGGTAAGAGACACAGAGAGGAATGGTTTGGGGGTGTGGTCGGCAGAATAATGGTCCCCAAAGGTGTCCATGCCCTCATCCCCAGAAACTATGAGTATGTTAGCTTGTACGGCAGAGGGGGTTTGGCAGATGTGATTAAATTACGAATCTTGAGATAAAGAGATTCTTTTGGATTCTGGAGATTATTCAGATGGACCCAGTGTAATTACAAAGGTCTTTGAGGAGAGAGGTAGGAGAGTCAGAGGCGGGGAAAGAGATATGATGATAGAAGCAGAAGTGAGTGAAAGAGAGGGAGAGAGGGGGAGAGAGGGAGAGAGAGGGAGAGAGAGGGAGAGAGAGGGAGAGAGAGGGAGAGAGAGGGAGAGAGAGGGGGAGAGAGGGGGAGAGAGGGGGAGAGAGGGAGAGAGAGGGAGAGAGAGGGAGAAAGGGAGAAAGGGAGAGGGAGAGGGAGAGGGAGAGGGAGAGAGAGAGATTGATTTGAAGATGCTTTGCTGCTGGCATTGAAGATGGAGGAAGGTGTCATGAGCTAAGGGACACAGGTGACCACTAGAAACTAGAAAAGGCAAGGCAACAGATTCTCCCCCAGATCCTCCATTAGGAAGGCAAGAATGATGAACCATTTTGGACTTTTTCGATTGTTTTAAGCAACTAAATCTGTGGGAATCTGGTATAGCATCAGCAGGAAACTAATACGGGAACAAACAGGAAGATTAAGAATTCCATTTTACAACTGTTGAATTTGCGTACCTGGGGTGCACCTACTTGGAATTCACACGAAAGCGAGAGTAAAACATGTTGAATTGGGAGTCTGCAGTATATAGGTCATGGTGATGCCAAGGGGCTGAAAGGGGTTATCACTAGGAGCGAGAACCAGAAAGTGGCTGGAGCTACACCCTAGCAAAGAGCAACCTTGAAGGATTTCACAAAGGAAAAGGGATCAGCTACAGAAATGAGGAGGTGGTGCGAGGGAAACTTCGAGGGTGCTGCGTCACAAAAGCCTGGGTGAGATGGCTAGCAAGGCAACTGTCAGTGAAGTTAAAGTCTATCTGAGGCCAGGTGGGAAGAGCTCAGAGAAGAGGGCGCTGGACTTGACAATATGGCAGGTCTTTGGTGACGCTGGCAAAAGTAGCTTCAGTAAAGCTGTGGGATGGAAGTCAGATCAGGTGGAAGAGTGAATGGGAGATGGGGAAGTAGAGACAATGGCAGTCCATGATTTCTAGGAGGTTCTCCTGAAAGTTGGGTGAACAGCAGGGTGAGAACTGGGTGGGTTGAGGGAGAAGCATTTGAGTACTTGCTTGGTTGCTACTTTTTGAAGTTGGGGGTTATCTGAGCATGTTGTAGACGGAGGGGGAAGATATTAAAGTGGAAGAAAGAAGAGGGAATGATGGATAAAGGCTGAATTCGCTGGAAGCCTCCATTTTAAGAGTAACAATTTCAAGAGAGCCCATCTTTATTCATGTGTTTACTGTGAACACACAACATGAGACCAACTCCCAACAGCCTTTCAAATGTCCATTAGCTGAGAAAGTGAGATGTCTTCACAATCCTGTGGTTTTCACAACTTGCCTCATGAATCTCTACCCATCACCAGGGCTCTGATGGTGGGAGGGGTGTGGAGGGGTGGAGAATTGAAAGTAGGGTTTTTATTTGTATACGTTGCAGGGAGCATCAGAAATAAGTAAAAAAAAAAAAACTTAATCCAGGCACTTGGTCCTAAATAGAGAGAGAAATCTTCTACTTTGTTTTGGGAGTTATACTAAACGACCTGTTGAAACATTAATTTCAGCCAGGAGCATACTGTTAAATACAGTTTGGGAGGAGAGAAGCAATGAATCCAATCAGTCTCAAAGAAACACAGATGCAGGAAGTAACAATAAGTTCCTGAGTTCCTTTATACCAGGTTGAGTGTTTATAGTTTAAGCTGAGAACTGAATATTGAAATGGCCTACGTAAGTCAAAAAAAGAGTAGTTTTTAAAAATATCAAATCTCCTTTAGTTTGTGAACACAGGAGTTTTCAGTGATGTAAAATATAAACAGTGCACTTTTCACTTTTTGAAAAATGTAAGGAGTAAGAGTTATATTTGAAAAATGAAATTTCCTGGCCTGTCATCATAGAAATTTGCCCTAAACACTCAGGACAGTGACACCCTAAGTGATATCCTGTGATGTACAGGTCCATTAAAAATAATACTCTCAAGATGGCTGCACTGCTGTTTGTAGGTTTAAATCTGATAGATGCGTTATGCACGTTGAACAAGAAAGGAGACCATCGAATTCCTTTTAGCGACCTGAGGAGATTGCCCAGAGCCTTTCTAGTGCATTATATGACATTCATTTGTTGTTGCTAAAATCCCCTAAGATTCCATAACTTGTGTTAAATTCAAACGTAAAGTCACCATTTGCTTTTCTGGGTTTAAAACAGTTTCTATCTACACCTCCATAGGTACACGGTATTGAGGATGATCTTTTGGATAATTAGTAATACTTTCCATTAAGTTTGGTCAGTGTTATCCATTGTTCCTGGAAATCTGATTTTGTATATATAAAACAACAATACAGAGGGAGGATCCAAGATGGCGGAGTAGAAGGACATGCTCTCACTCCCTCTGGCGAGAACACCAGAATCACAACTAGCTGTTGCACAGTCATCGAAAGGAAGACACTGGAACTCACCACAAAAGACACCCCACATCCAAAGACAAAGGAGAAGCCACAATGAGACTACAGGAGGGGCGCAATCACAGTAAAATCAAATCCCATAACTGCTGGGTGGGTGACTCACAGACTGGAGAACACTTATACCACAGAGGTCCACCCACTGGAGTGAAGGTTCTGAGCCCCACGTCAGGCTTCCCAACCTGGGGGGTCCAGCAATAGGAGGAGGAATTCCTAGAGAATCAGACTTTGCATCCTAGTGGGATTTGATTGCAGGACTTTGACAGGACTCGGGGAAACAGAGACTCCACTCTTGGAGGGCACACACAAAGTAGTGTGCGCATCACGACCCAGGGGAAGGAGCAGTGACCCCAGGGGAGACTGAACCTGACCTACCTGCTAGTGTTGGAGGGTCTCCTGCAGAGGCAGTAGCTGGCTGTGGCTCACCGCGGGGACAAGGACACTGGCAGCAGAAGTTCTGGGAAGTACTCCTTGGCGTGAGGCCTCCCAGAGTCTGTCATTAGCCCCAACAAAGAGCCCGGGTAGGCTCCAGTGTTGGGTTGCCTCAGGCCAAACAACCAACAGGAAGGGAATCCGGCCCCACCCACCAACAGTCAAGTGGATTAAAGTTTTACTAAGCTCTGCCCACCAGAGCAAGAGTCACCTCTACCCACCAACAGTACCTCCCACCAGGAAACTTACACAAGACCTCAGATAGCCTCATCCGCCAGAGGGCAGACAGCAGAAGCAAGAAGAACTACAATCCTGCAGCCTGTGGATCAAAAACCACATCCACAGAAAGATAGACAAGATGAAAAGGCAGAGGGCTATGTACCAGCTGAAGGAACAAGATAAAACCCCAGAAAAACAACTAAATGAAGTGGAGATAGGCAACCTTCCAGCACAAGAATACAGAATAATGATAGTGAAGATGATCCAGGGCCTCGGAAAAAGAATGGAGGCAGACATCGAGAAGATGCAAGAAATGTTAAAAAAAAAAACCTAGAAGAATTACAGAACAAACAAACAGAGATGAACAATACAATAACTTAAATGAAAACTACACTAGAAGGAATCAATAGCAGAATAACTGAGGCAGGAGAACGGATAAGTGACCTGGAAGACAGAACGGTGGAATTCACTGCTGCGGAACAGGATAAAGAGAAAAGAATGAGAAGAAACGAAGACAGCCTAAGAGACCTCTGGGACAACACTAAACGCACAACATTCGCATTAGAGGGGTCCTCGAAGGAGAAGAGAGAGAGAAAGGACCAGAGAAAATATTTGAAGAGATTATAGTCAAAAATTTCCCTAACATGGGAAAGGAAATAGCCGTCCAAGTCCAGGAAGCACAGCAAGTCCCATACAGGATAAACCCAAGGAGAAACACACCAAGACACATGGTAATCAAATTGGCAAAAATTAAAGACAAAGAAAAATTACTGAAAGCAGCAAGGGAAAAACGACAAATAGCACACAAGGGAACTCCCATAAGGTTATCAGCTGATTTCTCAGCAGAAACTCTACAAGCCAGAAGGGAGTGGCATGATATACTTAAAGTGATGAAAGGGAAGAACCTACAACCAAGATTACTCTACCCAGCAAGGATCTCATTCAGATTCGATGGAGAAATCAAAAGCTTTACAGACAAGCAAAAGCTAAGAGAATTCAGCACCACCAAACCAACTCTACAACAAATGCTAAAGGAACTTCTCTAAGTGGGAAACACAAGAGAAGAAAAGGACCTACAAAAACAAACCCAGAACAATTTAAGGAAATGGTAACAGGAACATACATATCAATAATTACCCTAAACGTGAATAGATTAAATGCTCCAACCAAAAGACACAGGCTTGCTGAATGGATCCCAAAACAAGACCCATATATATGCTGTCTACAAGAGACCCACTTCAGATCTAGGGACACATACAGCCTGAAAGTGAGGGGATGGAAAAAGATATTCCATGCAAATGGAAATCAAAAGAAAGCTGGAGTAGCAATGCTCATATCAGATAAAATAGACTTTAAAATAAAGACTGTTACAAGAAACAAGGAAGGACACTACATAATGATCAAGGGCTCAATACAAGAAGAAGATGTAACAATTATAAATACATATGCACCCAACATAGGAGCACCTCAATACATAAGGCAACTGCTAACAGCTATAAAAGAGGAAATCGACAGTAACACAGTAAGAGTGGGGGACTTTAACACCTCACTTACACCAATGGACAGATCATCCAAAATGAAAATAACTAAGGAAACAGAAGCTTTAAATGACACAAGAGACCAGATAGATGTAATTGATATTTATAGGACATTCTATCCCAAATCAGCAGATTACACTTTCTTCTCACGTGTGCACGGAACATTCTCCAGGATAGATCACATCTTTGGTCACAAATCAAGCCTCAGTAAATTTATAAAAACTGAAATCATATCAAGCATCTTTTCTGACCACAAGGCTATGAGATTAGAAATGAATTACAGGGAAAAAAACGTAAAAAACACAAACACAGGGAGGCTAAACAATACGTTACTAAATAACCAAGAGATCACTGAAGAAATCAAAGAGGAAATCAAAAAATACCTAGAGACAAATGACAATGAAAACACGACGTTCCAAAACCTATGGGATGCAGAAAAAGCAGTTCTAAGAGGAAAGTTTATAGCTATACAATCCTACCTCAAGAAACAAGAAAAATCTCAAATAAACAATGTAACGTTACACCTAAAGGAACTAGAGAAAGAAGAACAAACAAAACCCAAAGTTAGCAGAAGGGGAGAAATCATAAACATCAGAGCAGAAATAAACAAAATAGAAACAAAGAAAACAACAGCAAAGATCAATAAAACTAAAAGCTGCCTCTTTGAGAAGATAAACAGAATTGATAAACCATTAGCCAGACTCATCAAGAAAAAGAGGGAGAGGACTCAAATCAATAAAATTAGAAATGAAAAAGGAGAAGTTACAACAGACACCGCAGAAATACAAAGCATCCTAAGAGACTACTACAAGCAATCTATGCCAATAAAATGGACAACCTGGAAGAAATGGACACATTCTTAGAAAGGTATAACCTTCCAAGACTGAACCAGAAGAAATAGAAAATATGAACAGACCAATCACAAGTAATGAAATTGAAACTGTGATTAAAAATCTTCCAACAAACAAAAGTCCAGGACCAGATGGCTTCACAGGTGAATTCTATCAAACATTTAGAGAACAGCTAACACCCATCCTTCTCAAACTCTTCCAAAAATTGCAGAGGAAGGAACACTCCCACACTCATTCTATGAGACCACCATCACCCTGATACCAAAACCAGACAAAGATACTACAAAAAAAGAGAAAATTACAGACCAATATCACTCATGAATATAGATGCAAAAATCCTCAACAAAATACTAGCAAACAGAATCCAACAACACATTAAAAGGGTCATACACCATGATCAAGTGGGATTTAGCCCAGGGATGCAAGGATTCTTCAATATATGCAAATCAATCAATGTGATAAACCATATTGACAAATTGAAGAATAAAAACCATATGATCATCTCAATAGATGCAGAAAAAGCTTTGGACAAAATTCAACACCCATTTCTGATAAAAACTCTCCAGAAAGTGGGCATAGAGGGAACCTACCTCAACATAATAAAGGCCATATACAACAAACCCACAGCAAACATCATTCTCAATGGTGAAAAACTGAAAGCATTTCCTCTAAGATCAGGAACGAGACAAGGATGTCCACTCTCACCACTATTATTCAACATAGTCTTGGAAGTCCTAGCCACGGCAATCAGGGAAGAAAAAGAAATAAAAGGAATACAAACTGGAAAAGAAGAAGTAAAACTGTCTCTGTTTGCAGATGACATGATACTATACAGAGAGAATCCTAAAAATACCACCAGAAAACTACTAGAGCTAATCAATGAATTTGGTAAAGTTGCAGGATACAAAATCAATGCACAGAAATCTCTTGCATTCCTATACACTAGTGATGAAAAATCTGAAAGGGAAATTAAGGAAACACTCCCATTTACCATTGCAACAAAAAGAATAAAATACCCAGGAATAAACCTACCTAGGGAGACAAAAGACCTGTATGCAGAAAACTATAAGACACTGATGAAAGAAATTAAAGATGATATTGACAGATGGAGAGATATACCATGTTCTTGGGTTGGAAGAATCAATATTGTGAAAATGACTGTAGGACCCAAAGCAATCTACAGATTCAGGGCAATCCCTATCAAATTACCAATGGCATTTTTTACGGAACTAGAATGAAAAATCTTAAAATTTGTATGGAGACACACAAGACCCCGAATAGCCAAAGGAGTCTTGAGGGAAAAAAAACGGAGCTGGAGGAATCAGACTCCCTGACTTCAGACTATACTACAAAGCTACAGTAATCAAGACAATATGCTACTGGCACAAAAACAGAAACATAGATCAATGGAACAAGATAGAAAGCCCAGAGATAAATCCATGCACCTATGGTCAACTAATCTATGACAAAGGAGGCAAGGATATACAACGAAGAAAAGACAGTCTCTTCAATAAGTGGTGCTTGGAAAACTGGACAGCTACATGTAAAAGAATAAAATTAGAACACTCCCTAACACCACACACAAAAATAAACTCAAAATGGATTAGAGACCTAAATGTAAGACCGGACACTATAAAACTCTTAGAGGAAAACATAGGAAGAACACTCTTTGACATATATCACAGCAAGATCTTTTTTGATCCACCTTCTAGAGTAATGGAAATAAAAACAAAAATAAACAAATGGGACCTAATGAAACTTCAAAGCTTTTGCAAAGCAAAGGAAACCACAAAGAAGACGAAAAGACAACCCTCAGAATGGGAGAAAATATTCACCAATGAATTAACGGAGAAAGGATTAATCTCCAAAATATATAAACAGCTCATGCTGCTCAATATTAAAGAAACAAACAACCCAGTCCAAAAATGGGCAGCAGACCTAAATAGACATTTCTCCAAAGAAGACATACAGGTGGCCAAGAAGCACATGAAAAGCTGCCCAACATCACTAATTATTAGAGAAATGCAAATCAAAACTACAATGAGGTGTCACCTCACACCAGTTAGGATGGGCATCATCAGAAAGTCTACGAACAACAAATGCTGGAGAGGGTGCGGAGAAAAGGGAACCCTCTTGCACTGTTGGTGGGAATGTAAATTGATACAGCCACTGTGGAGAACACTATGGAGGTTCCTTAAAAAACTAAAAATAGAATTACCATATGATCCAGCAATCCCACTACTGGGCATATACCCTGAGAAAACCATAATTCAAAAAGACACATGCACCCCAATGTTCATTGCAGCACTATTTACAATAGCGAGGTCCTGGAAGCAACCTAAATGCCCATCTACAGACGAATGGATAAAGAAGTTGTGATACATACATACAATGGAATATTACTCAGCCATAAAAAAGAAAAAAATTGAGTCATTTGTTGAGACGTGGATGGATCTAGAGACTGTCATACAGAGTGAAGTAAGTCAGAAAGAGAAAAACAAATATCGTATATTAACGCATGTGTGTGGAACCTAGAAAAATGGTACAGACAAACCGGTTTACAGGGGTGAAGTTGAGACACAGATGTAGAGAACAAACCTATGGACACCAAGCGGGGGAAAGCTGCGGTGGAGTGGGGGTGGTGGTGTGCTGAATTGGGCGATTGGGATTGACAGGTATACACTGATGTGTATAAAACTGATGACTAATAAGAACCTGCTGTATAAAAAAATGAATAAAATAAAATTCAAAAATTAAAAAAAAAACAACATAGTGAGATCTCGAAACTTTAAGAACAACAACAACAAGAATACATTTTTCTAAAACTGGTTATAATTTGACTTCTTGGATTCAGAAGGTACTCTGGTATCTTTCACCGCTTCAATGTTGTTATGAGCAATTGTCATTTTTATATATAGTACTTTAGACATACTAGGTTTGTACGGCATTCTCTAGATGTTGCTTTTCTACAAAATAAATTCCCCGTGTCAGCTTGAAAGAAAAAAAGAGATGAAGATGTCGTATAAAGTCCTCAAGGTGTTTCAAGAACTGTGAACCATTTAGAATGAACATATACACACTACTGTATATAATAGATAATCAACAAGGACCTACTATATAGCACAGGGAACTCTACTCAGTATTCTGTAATAACCTATATGGGAAAAGAATTTGAAAAAGAATGGATATATGTATATGTATAATTGAATCCCTTTGCTGTACACCTGAAACTAACATGACATTGTAAATCAACTATACTCCACTATGAAATAATAATAATAATAAAAAAAGAACTCTGAACCACTCCTAAATCTGCGAGGTACACAGTACTTTTCCTAGGTGCTTTGCATTGCTAGAACATTGTTTATCTGTGCCATGTAAAATGTCCATTTCACACACACACAGATAATCATCCTATGGGCCGCTCACCCAACAGGATGCTTTTCTGATGTATGTGTAATAATGACTTATAAAGTACACCTCTGAGACAAGAGTCCAGTAATATCCTAAAGAAAAAGCACAGAGATGAACGCGGCTTCAATGTGATCTGAGGGATAACAAAAAGGGTTTATATCGGCTTCTCGGTGGAAAGTGCTGGGGGCGCCTTTTGTGTTTCCTGTTTTGGTGAGTGCCATTGCCGCTGTTCCAGTTCCTCAGGATCGAAACCACCCAGTCATCATTACAACTCTCCTCTTCCTCACACCCCGCAACCAATTAGCTGCCCAATCCGGTTGATTCTATGACCTCAACGTGTCTGGCATCTGACCCCTCCTGTCTGCCGCCCATAGTTCCTCCTGCCTGGATTCTGTCATGGCCTGGGTATTGGCAGCGTCCTTTCCCCATCACTCCTCTCTACCGCCACCACATTTCTCTTCCTATGATTTGGATGATATAATTTCCTGGCTTACAAGCCAGGAGGAATCCCTATTACAAACAGCATGAAGTGCAGGATCCTCAAGCTGATTCAAACTGTATCAGTATGGTCCAGGGACCAGTGTGGCTCACCATGGGGGGACAGAGACAAATAGGGAGTAATCACTGAGAAACCTCTCTAGACATTCTTTCCTGTTTTCCTATAGTTGTTCTGATTCTATTCATTGAAATGTAATTATATGTCTGTTGCATCTGCTAATGTAGTTTTCAAGTTTGTAAATTTAAAAAATATTTTAATACCTTTTTTCTAGTAACTCAGTTTTACTCTTGAAAAACATACGTATCAACAGACCACACACCGACAATTTAAAGCTGGTTGTGAAGCACTGTTCTACAATGGTGTTACACCAAGTGTGGTTCCTGAACTGGCAGCATCCCCATCATTTGGGAGCTCGTTAGAAAAGCAGAATTTCAGGTCCCACCCCAGACTTACCAACTCAGAATCTCTGGGAGTCGATACCGGAAGCCTGTGTTTTAACAAGCCCTCCAGGTGCTGGCTAACATTTGAGAGGCACTGATTAACAACCTTTCCACTGCTCCTTCAACCCCCTGCAGCCCCTGGTGGCTATGAAACACTTCAAATGTGGCTACTACAATTGAGAAACTGAATCTTTAACTTTATATAGTTTGACTGAAATCTACATAGCCACATGCATCCAGTGGCTGCCGTGTTGGACAGCACTGGTCTACTCCCTATACTCTAACCTTAAATGGACAGCTGCAGTGCCACCTCTGTGCCATATCTTTAAGCTTTTCAGTCCACCGAGGAAGAACTGTTTTCCAACCCCAGCACTCTCATAGTAATCTATTAAATTTCACCCATCTGTCAATATTTTCAACCCTTCCAAGAAGACCTCCAGGATCTTCCTTATTTAACTTAACTTCCCTCCTTGTTTTCTTTTTACGGTGTTTTTCTTTTTAATTCTCTTATAGAACTTATTACTCTCTGTTTTGTGCCCAAGTTATTTAGGGATGGGTTTGTCCTCCCCCAGATGGAGAGATGCTGGTTTCATCCCCTTTAATCCCACAACAACGCCTACACGGTACTTTGCAAATGGGAGGCATTCATCAACCACGTAATTGAATTAATAAACCTCCATGAAACCAGAGAGAAAAGTCTTCAACACCAACAATGCATCCCAGTGTTCTTAGAAGTCAAGACAGGATGAATTGGAAGACTGGGATTGACATATATACCATAATATGTATAAAATAGGTAACTAATAAGAACCTGCTGTATAAAAAATAAATAAAATAAAATTCAAAAATTAAAAAAACAAAACAAACAAAATGTTAACATATACAATTTAGTTTAGGATAGGAAAAATGTTAAAGTCATGGTGAAGCATTTGTCACAGGATCAAAATCCATTGTTATAAAAATAAACACAGTGCCTGCCTCATCATTTCTTTAGCAGCAGGAAAGCATTTTCCCTTGGCCTCCATCCTCTACCTCCATCAGAACTGTTCCTTAACTAAATTTGAGATTAGAAACAGACTCGTAGCTTTTTTAAAAAAATGCCACTGCCATATTCTTGGTGATAAAAAGCAGTTTTCCTATCAATTTCATGAAAGATATTAGACTTCTGACTGGATCAACATTTTGCTACAAATAAAAAAGGTAATCTTTATCTTTACAGAAAAGGTGAGGAGAAAACACAATTCATTCTGCTTTATTTCAGAGTTCTATGCTTGATCCTGATCTTACAAAGCTATAAAAGTAAAATACAAGAAATTAACCACACCAAACCAAACGTTAGGGTGGTTAATAATTAAGTATATTCTGCCATCAATGTAATGAACCTCAATAGACTTTCATACAGATTACATACCCACAATGACTCACAAATACAGCACTGCAAAGAACTTACACTTCACAATGCCCTCACAGAAAAGTGAATGGGAAACGCATGTTACTTTCCAGCAATGGGAATTGGCAGCATTCATATTACATTTGAAAACCTGAATGTCAAATACAATTGACAGTTTTTGGAGTGCCTTTCATTACGGGAACTCACCAGCTAACATCAATGCCAACTCTCCTTACAAGTTGTATTTTCAAAATTTTTACACTGTCTGATTGTGGCATGGTAGAAAAGCGCACGAATCAACAAGCTCCAAGTGTCCACATGTGACACATTTGATGCTCTTCTCAATCTGTTCTGAGAAGCCTGGAAGAATGCAGGTTTCTAGACAATACTTTCTAATTTATTGTGGGCACTAATTTAGATGAAGAATAGGCTGGTAGTCCAAGATAAGATAATATATCTCAATAACCCACCATTTATTAGAACATAATGGCAAAAAATATTTTAAGACACGAATTAATGAAAAAAGATATCACGGGGGCTTCCCTGGTGGCGCAGTGGTTGAGAGTCCGCCTGCCGGTGCAGGGGACGCGGGTTCGTGCCCCGGTCCGGGAGGATCCCACCTGCCACGGAGCGGCTGGGCCCGTGAGCCATGGCCGCTGAGCCTGCGCGTCCGGAGCCTGTGCTCCGCAACGGGAGAGGCCACAACAGTGAGAGGCCCGCGTACAGCCAAAAAAAAAAAGATATCACGGTACAAAAAATATATTCCTAACTATGTAAAAACAAAGTAAATATATGTGAAAATACAGAAAAATAACTCCAAACTGTTAAAACTGGTTTCCCTTAAGTAATGGTGGAGGGGCAATGAGGAATATATTTTTCATCAATCTACTTTATGTATTTTTGCTAGTTTGAATATTTTGTAACAAGAATGTTTCCATATACTACGTGTATAACCAAAAGTAAGAATTATTTTAAGAAAATAACAAAAACATTCTATTTAAAGAAAAGCAAAAGAAATATTTTTTTTCCTGACAGAAGATGTTTTCCTAAAATGTCGTATAACCCAGAGCAAGTTTTTAAAAAATGTTTTGTTAGGAAAACATAATAAAAAATTAAACAGGGCTCCCTAATGAACTGTGATTAACTCTTATTAATGATAATATTTATATAGTGCTTTATAGTTTAGAAATTATACTTCACATTCATTATCACAGTTATTAACTTAATGGTGAGACAGATTTCACCGTCATCATTTTACAGATGAGGAAACTGAAACTCAGGGATGTTAAACTATTTGGCTGTTACCACCCAGGTCATAAGTGGCAGGTCCAGAATTTGATCCAAATTCTGACTCCAAAGCTCAGGTGTCAGCCACCATACTCCCTCAACTCAAGGAGATACAGCTCAGAGAAACTGACTAACTGAACCTGATTAGAGAAGTTACACAACAGAATCTAGGCAATTAATGACTTTGTAAAGTTTAATGGATTTATTTGAAGCAATTCTGTATGAAATAGTAATACTTTATACAGCCTAAACAGTCTCTAATAACTTCCCTCCATACTCCTTCTAGCGATCCTTTCTTTAATTAGAAGAACCAGCAGTGGGAGAGAATGACTTAAGTTGCCCTGGATCCCAATCCCATGCTCATGGTTGTATCACATTTTAGGTCCATTCATTGTTCATTCAGTTATTCCACAAACATGTATTGCTCTCCCCATGTGTTGCTTATGATGTGTGCAGGAAATGGTGTCAGGGAGAAGAATGAGGCATCATCCCTATTTCTGGGGAACCCCACATTCCTGGGAAAATAGGTAGAAAATAATAACCCCATGTGAAAGAAAGAAGGGCAATACCAGTGTATGTGCTGATCTGAAGTAGTTCTCAAGAGGGGTGACTGTGCCACCCAGGGGATGTTCAACAATATCTGGACACAGGTTGGTGGTCACACTGGGGGAAATAGCATGTAGTAGGCAGAAGCCTGAGATGCTGCTAAACATCCTATAAAGCATAGGACAGCCTCCGTGGCAAAGGACTATCTGGTCCAAAATGCTAACAGTGCCAAGGTTTAGAAATATTTTGCTATAGCATATTACTCTTTCCAGATCTTAAGTGAGGAAATTTACATCAGCTAAACAGAGGAATTTATAATTCCGCAATAATGAAATGCATTAAAAATGTAAGTCATCTATTCTTTTTTTTTTTTTTTTTTGCAGTACGCGGGCCTCTCACCGTTGTGGCCTCTCCCGTTGCGGAGCACAGGCTCCGGACGCGCAGGCTCAGCGGCCATGGCTCACGGGCCCAGCCGCTCCGCGGCTAGTGGGATCTTCCCGGAACCCGTGTCCCCTGCATCGGCAGGCGGACTCTCAACCACTGCGCCACCAAGGAAGCCCATCTATTCTTGAATAAATGCCCTAATCCTATCTTTATCTGTCTGTGGGATTAAGACAAAGGATAACTTTTCTAGAAGCGGGCTAATAATACATAAGAGGATTCTCCATCCTTAAGGGAATGAATTCCTATTCTTTTGCCCCACCCTTGGCCAAGCTCCCATCATCTCTCCCTTCTGAGACTGCTGTGCACCAGGATCAGATTGTCTTCTGTTCAGCCCTCTTAACAGATCCCCACCGCACTGGGAATAACATTCAACCTGGCTTCAACACCAACAAGGTGCCTGTGACCGGGACCCTGACGACCTCGCACCACCTTGTTCCCTCTGCTTTAGCCACAATGATCCCAACTCAGAGGCTTCACATACTCTGTTTCCTCTAAAGCTCCTCCCCCACCACTAAATCCTCAAGTTTCACATCATGACTTAAACAGCATGCCCTCAAAAAGGCTTTCCCTAACTCCCCATTTCCTTTCATCCTCTCCTTCCTTATGCATTCTCCCTGCTTCTCCGCCCTACTCTGTGCTCCTTGCCCCTGCGGCTCTGTATAACTCAGGCACCGTTGCTAGTGGGCTCTGGGTTGGATTCAGCCAGTGGGAAGCATCAGTAAGAGATCTGAGGGCTGGAGGAGATGGACATCCAGCTATTTCAACCTCCTTTCCTACTTAGGTGCCATTCTGGGAGAGTTCCTCCTGGTAGCACCCCGGGTCCTGCTCTCATTAAGCCCTGGTGCCACATTCTGTCCCCTTATCCACTTTAGCTGATATGAGTTTCTGGTTAAGGTGGCATCGCTCCTGTGTCCCCTTCACCGCCCTCACCTCTGCAAGTGGGCCCTTCATTAACAAATTTTCGTCTGAACCATCTAAAGTGAATCCTGTTACTGGCCAGCACTTGGACATTCATACACCTCAATCTAAATCAGTACAGATTCTTTGGATTATTTTTCATACAGCTACTTCCACAGCCCCCGGGCATTTCTCCTCTGAGCTTGTATCGTATTTTATCAATGCGCACATGGGTGGTTGTATTTTGATTCTTCGTGTACTATCTGTCGCCTGACCCAACACAATTACGTATGTTCGACAGGGATCATGGCTGTTTGGTTAATGACAGTTGAATGGATGAATTAAATGGCAGGCCATGTCATCATTGAAGACAGACACCTGAAATTGTCAGGAAATAAATCACTATTAAAAAACAATGTTAATATAAGGAATTTATGGATGAATAAAACAACATATGTGAAGGAAAATGCTTGAAGCTTTAAGCACATTCATGCACGGAGTCAACTGACATTCGTCCAGCACCTTGCAGTGCCCACATAGAGGCATGAAAAGGAAACTTGTCTATTTTCTCAAAGGATTATAGGCCAATGGGGAAGACAGAAAGGTAAAGGTAATGGGGCACCTGAGACACTTGAGCCAGGGGCACAGTAGGGTCAAGAAAGAGACTGCTATCAAAGGGGGACGATTTACAAGGGAGGCATCTGGAAGTAAAAGAAAAAAATTAAGAGCACGTTTCAGTTTTGTTCAGAAAACACGATGGCTCATAGGACCGTAAATTCTTTGTTCGTCAAATTCAGGAAGGAAGAGAAGGAAGTAACATCCATGCCAAAAGGTTGCTTTGGGGTAATGTCTCAGCCCAGATAAAAGGGTCCAGTTCACACTGGCAGGCGAAGATGCAACGACATGAAAATTGCCTGCGTTTTACTACAAGACTCCAAACATGTGGGTTCTGATCATAATGGAAACCCAAATGGTGCAATCGTGAAGGCCTCCAGCTAGAGTTCCTGCATCTTCTGAGCTGAGAAAGGTTTAAGTAATTTACCCGCTGTCAAGTTTGATACACATGTGTGTGCCACTGGGTGGTATGTATGGGTGTGTGTGATTACAATATGACATTTATAATCCTCAAGGTAACAGTTATGTTCACTAACATTCTTTCTGTCTTGAAATATTAAGAAATAGTCTAACATCTTTTTTCATTGAACGGATACTTTTTTTACCCTCCTGTCTACAGGCAAACAATTATATCAACAAATGATTTTCTCATCTTCATGATTCTTGTCGATGAGTTGCCCCAGTCCAGAGGGGTCACGATGAGTCACAAATCATTCTGATTAGAAGCAAATAAACACTTAGGTCCTGTCGTCCGTCAGACGTTAGAACAGGGGTTGGCAAACTTTTGTTATAAAGGTCAGCTAGTAAATGTTTTAGGGTTTGTGAGCCATATGGTCTCTTTCAACAATTCAACATGGTCATCATGACATGAAAACAGCCACACACAAGATGTACATGAATGGGCATGGCTGTGTTCCAATCAAACTTTAGTTACAAAAAGAGATGGCAAGCCAGATTTGGCCTCTGGGCTACAGTTTGCCAGCCCTGCACCAGGCTATACAGAAGGAAAGGGAAAAAACGAACTGGGAACAAGGGAGACAGCTCCAAAACAAGTGGGAAAAATAGAATCATTGATGCAAACACTGCAGTGGTACCAAGGAGAGAACGCTCTAGTTGTAAGATATACTAAGAGAATGATAATAAATCAATAAACTCTGACCTGCCACGTGAGAAAATAAAACTAATCGGTAGAATCTCCTACCAACTATAACTACTGTGCAAAAAAGTCCTATTTTGACAAATATAAATAAATATATAGCTCAGACACAGGAGCTAACTGTGACACAGATAAGCCTTGAAAACACGATGCTTGGTGAAATAAGCCAGACACAAAAGGCCACATATTGTACGATTCCACTTAGATGAAACGTCCAGAAGAGGCAAGTCCACAGAGACAGAAGGCAGATTAGTGGTTGCCAGGGGCTGGGGAGGAGGGAACGGGGAGTGACTGCTGGTGGGCGCAGGCTTTCTTCTGGGGCTGATGGAAATGTCCGGAATTAGAGAGTTGTAATGGCGGCACAACTCTGTGAATGTACCAAAAACCCACTGAACTGGGCGCTTTAAAGGGCGAACTTTATGACATACGAATTGTATCTCAAGTTTTAAAAAGGGGGCAGGACATTCTCACTGAATGCCTCCGCCTTTCCAGAGGGCAACATGACGCAATATATGGGGTTGGCCAAAAAGTTTGCTCGGGTTTTTCCGTAAGCTGTTACGGAAAAACCCGAGCGACCCTTTTGGCCAACCCAATATATTAAAAGTCCTACAAATGTGAGAAGCGAAAGAGAAAGAGGAGCTAAGAAGATGTGGAAACGGAAAAGCAGCAAATCAATCAATCAATCAATCATGTCAGCAACTGGGATGGTCCTCTGTATACCAAGTCGAACACAAAAGGGCGTCTACCACGTCCTGAGAGCAATTAAAAGGTAATACTTTACCCTTCCACCTCCCTGCAAAGTGGCCATGGATGTGTGATCTGTTTACCTGAGTTAACAACAGGTTTGCCGGGACATAAGATGATTATCGCTGGGCACTGGGCTGGGAGCTTTTTAGGCTCTGCTGATCGTTCCCAGGGTTCCGCAGGGTATGCGTTCTAAATTCCATTTCGCAGATGAGCAAACGAATTGTCAAAGGCCATGCTCTTTCCCCCATCCCTCCTGATCTCTCAGATCTCACGTGGGTGGTGCCTCTAGCAGGAGGTGGGTGTCAGCCTGCCCCTCACTTCCTGAATGTTCCCCAGCTGTGTTCTTTTCCCGAAGGGGGGGTGCAGACGAGGCCCTGCAAACCAGTTCACAATATCGCCATCCGGTGCTCAGCAGCGGGCTCGCAGCTGGCTTTCCTGCTCTTTCCCCTGCCCGTAACTGCCACAGGGATCTATTTAGATCTTCAAACAGCCCAGTCCAAAAATGGCAGAAGGCCTAAATAGACATTTCTCCAAAGAAGATATACAGATGGCCCACAAACACATGAAAGAATGCTCAACATCACTAATCATTAGAGAAATGCACATCAAAACTACAATGAGGTATCACCTCACACCAGTCAGAATGGCCATCATCAAAAAATCTAGAAACAATAAATGCTGGAGAGGGTGTGCAGAAAAGGGAACCCTCTTGCACTGCTGGTGGGAATGTGAATTGGTTCAGCCACTATGGAGAACAGTATGGAGGTTCCTTAAAAAACTACAAATAGAACTACCATACGACCCAGCAATCCCACTACTGGGCATATACCCTGAGAAGACCAAAATTCAAAAGGAGTCATGTACCACAATGTTCACTGCAGCTCTATTTACAATAGCCAGGAGACGGAAACAACTTAAGTGTCCATCGACAGATGAATGGATAAAGAAGATGTGGCACATATATACAATGGAATATTACTCAGCCATAAAAGAAACGAAATTGAGTTATTTGTAGTGAGGTGGATGGACCTAGAGTCTGTCATACAGAGCGAAGTAAGTCAGAAAGAGAAAAACAAATACCGTATGCTAACACATATATATGGAATCTAAGGGGAAAAAAAAAACGGTCATGAAGAACCTAGGGGTAAGACGGGAATAAAGATGCAGACCTACTAGAGAATGGACTTGAGGATATGCGAAGGGAGAAGGGTATGCTGGGACAAAGTGAGAGAGTGGCATGGACATATATACACTACCAGATGTAAAACAGATAGCTAGTGGGAAGCAGCCGCACGGCACAGGGAGATCAGCTTGGTGCTGTGTGACCACCTAGAGGGGTGGGATAGGGAGGGTGGGAGGGAGGGAGACGCAAGAGGGAGGGGATGTGGGGATATATGTATACGTATAGCTGATTCACTTTGTTATACAGCAGAAACTAACACACCATTGTAAAGCAATTATACTCCAATAAAGATGTAAAAAATAAAAATCTTCAGTCATCTCATGTCCCTGTCCCCCCACTAACTCCAGCTTAAAAAGTCAAGCTCTTCGCCCAGACTTAGAAGGGCCCAGACTCCCTGGTTCCTCGGCTAGCACCCGTGCCGCATCCTGCCCTTGCCCTTTGTGCATCAGCCTATGGGCCTTCCTTCACATCAAGCCTCGGAGGCTCGGCCCGGCTGGTCCCTCTGCCTGGAATGCCCTTCCCACGCCGTCCTCCTTCAGGTCACCTCCCACAGAGACTGTCTTTGTCTACTGTTCCCAAGTAGCAACAGCTCTTCAACTCCTTTCTTCTTTCTGGTTTCCTCTTTCCTTTCTTTCCTTCCTCCTTCCGTAGAATGTACGCTCTTTGAGAACAAGAACTCTGTGCTGTTCACTGAGGATCACCTGTCCCAGCCCATTGAAGGCACTCAATTATTTGTTGAAAGAATTAATGGATGAGGATGAAACCTGGCAAAGGTCCTATGTTTAGCTAATGATTAAAGATGGAAATCCCACAGCACACAGCCTTGCCTCTGCGGAGCGCTAACCAATAAATGGGAGTTCTTTTTTTTTTTTTTTAACACTTTTATTGGGGTATAATTGCTTTACAATGGTGTGTTAGTTTCTGCTGTATAACAAAGTGAATCAGCTATACGTATACATATATCCCCACATCCCCTCCCTCTTGCGTCTCCCTCCCACCCTCCCTATCCCACCCCTCTAGGTGGTCACAAAGCACCGAGCTGATCTCCCTGTGCTATGCGGCTGCTTCCCACTAGCTATCTACCTTACGTTTGGTAGTGTATATATGTCCATGACCCTCTCTCGCCCTAAATGGGAGTTCTAATGACCACAAACTTCAGAAGGTCCTCATCAACACCGACCATTTACAACTGCCCTCACCCCCAAAGTTCCACGTCTGAGACAAGTTTCTGCCTGGAGAGAGTTTTTATTACAGACTCATAAAGCCCTGCATCATGTGGTTTACAGGGAAAGTGCTAATGCAGTCACAATTACATTGGTGTGAACACACTGCCATCGAAATGGAGCAAACACAGACGCAGGCATTTAAGAGGAATCAGCTGCCCCCAACACAAGGTCAACCGTCACAGAAACCAGTGAGCGGGCACGCAGCTAAGGAACTTGAACTGAGCGACTGAAGGTGACAAACCCTGTAAATCAGCGAGTAAAATGACACTTTGCACCGACACCTCGGGGTAACCAGCTCACTACCCAGAGAGCTATGCATTTGGGGGAAATCTATAAGTCATGGATACCACGTGCCCCGATACGGTGACTGTCATTCCTTTTTTGTTTAATTAACCCAAACACACAAGAAACATAAACATCAGTCCGTGGGTGATTTCTTTCTTTTCTCTTTGGAAGCAGGTCAAGAAACAGGAAGGGACACGACTTCATTATACATTCAGCACTTACCTATGGTTTTTTTTTTTTTCTCTTTCTAATCTTTGAAATAACCGTTGATCCATTAACAGACTTGAAGGTGAAAAATGTCAAGCCTTTGACCTTTTCTTAATTCACACACATACCGAGCCAATGAAAACATACCCACACACCCACCCAGTCCATCTGCCCACAGTTAGTACTTTCCATGGCCTCCGTGACCATTCTAGAGCAAGGTTTCTCACCCGAGGCACTGCGGACATTTTGGATCAGATAATTCTGTTGGTGGCAAGGGGATGGGGGGAGGGGAGATGTCTTGTGCATTGTTCAATATTTAGCAGCCTCCCTGGCCTCCACCCGCTAGATGCCAGTAGCGCCCACCCGTCAGCTGTGACAACCAAAGATGCCTCCGGACATTGCCAAATGTTTCCTGGAGGGCAAAACCAACCCAGGTTGAAAACCGCTGTTCAACCAACAAGGACCTACGGTACAGCACAGGGAACTCTACTCAATATTATGGAACAACCTAAATGGGAACAGAATTTGAAAAAGAATAGATACACGCATATGTATAGCTGAATCGCTTTGCTCTACACATGAAACTGTCACAACATTGTTAACCAACTATACTCCAATATTAGATAAAGAGTTTAAAAAAAGCGACTGTACATAAAAAACTAGAAGAAAAGATCAGCAAATGTTCTCTAATTATTTTCCTCTTTCAACATATGCTGACACATTTTATCTCTTGGACACTATAGACTTATCAATCCAGAATGTGTACACGCATTGCCCCGGTATCATTCGTTGCTGAGTCGTGGACATTACTCAGCATCTTACTGAAATGCCAGAAGGCCAGAGCTGCTCTTGGAGGAAGACTCCCTGAAATTCAATGCAGAATTTTATGCCTTCATAAAGAACTGTATGCCAAGATGCCACTTTCTTAAAACAACCAGGGCCTGTAAATGCCTCTAAGACTCGGCAATATTTGCAATTGGTGGACGGATCTCAAAGCTGGTTTCAAACCAGACATTTAAAGATCATAATATTTGTACAAAGAGCTCTTTAAAGGGAAAGAAGAGAGCTGGTTTTAGTTTGAAACCAATGAAGAAATAAGTCGTTTGTCTCTGCCTTTTGCTAAAGTAACAAACCTCTCTTAATGACGATGTATTTAGATTAACAACAGAAAGAGCGGAACTAGCCCTGGTATCGGCCTTACAAGATCTTACATTCTGCAAAGGCCATTAATCAGCAAACAATCTCTAAAGACAACCTAAAGAAAATGTGTTCCAACTGCCTCATTCCCTGGTCTTGGTAATAATCCAAGAGTAAATCCTCCAAGTCTAAATCCTGCTACCCATAAAACTTCTTATCTGCCTTTACTCAGTAAAAGCCATCAACCAAATCTCTATACACTGCTTTTCCCATGGAGGAATGAGGCTGTAAGTTTGTTCACTAAAAGGCACTAGGTGGGAAGAAAGACTAAGCAAGAAATCTGCCATAAATCTTCATCAGCCTTCTTGTGTAAAGCTGACATGGATTTAGACAAAGCTTTTCTTCAGGGTTTTCATGAACTTTATTATTTGCCCAGGAATAATTTATCCTAATTGGAAAACTGCATTTTAAAAGCTGTTGACAATCGTACATGGGTTACTTCACATTACACAGGAAGCTGACCACCGTAACACTTCTGCGGCATCGTCACACTATCGAGGGATTTTGTTTTGCTTTTTACAATTTTCTTGTATGATATTTTATGGGTTTTGATTTAGCACCAGATGCATGTTTGGTATGAATGGTATAATTTCTTTAAGAGGGTGTTTACAGAGAGATGAAAAGTAGATTAGTAGCATTTTATAATCTTATTTCCTGATGGGTTAATGACATGCATGGTGCGAACCCCACATTTTTATTGGGGCTGAAGAGAAATATATTTGACACAATCCATTTCAATCTAACTTGTGGTTTTGCTTTAAGCCCTCGACGAATAGCTTGCATCTTGTGATCTATTTAATACCTTGCCTTTCTTATGAACAAAACCGAAACTAGGCCATGTTCAGGGTGGTCAGCTGGAAAGAATGTGGCTCATCAGAGAGGGCGGGTGTATACCCAGCATTCTTCTCGAGGAATAGCAGGGCTCCCCACAAATGTGGAGCGTGGGAGGTCTGGGCCCCGAGTCTAACTCTTGACTAGGGGCTGTTTGAACTTTTATGAATGACAATTTAAACACCCTTCCTTTCTATAGGTCTCCCATCAACTAATTCAGTTTAAGAGGAGTCTAAATGCGTCCAAGTCACCTTCATGTAATTTCTAGAATAACCGATCATGAATAACGAGCATCTCGTAGTTATAAATCAAGGAAATTAATGATTTGAACACTACTTGAATAAAGTGTGCTATTGTTTCCCCTCTCATCCCCCCCATTCAATGGAGGTACATCTATCAATATACCTTCTCTGCAAAAATGTGGTTGCTAATTTTCAGGTGACCTAACAGAAATTCATCTGTGTAAACTACTGCACAGTGAAATGCCTTACGGGCCAGGCATTCACTGTATTCTTTCTATTTTCAGATGTTAAATACTACTTAAAAGCTAACTATTTAAGAAGTCTGAGGACAACTGGACTTATATTTAGAGTGGGACGCAATAAATCAGCTTTACAAGGAAGCTGCCATTTCTCCCATTTTACGGAGAGGTAAAGCGATTCGCCGGAGTCATGTAGCCAGCGAGGAGCTGAGACGGGCCTTGAAGGTATCTCCACCCGAGCATGTAGTCAGTGCTTTCCCCTCCGCGGGGAAGAGGGAGTCATCGCCCTGAGGTGGGGCGCTGTTGGCTCCCATTGCGAGGACGTGGTGAATGGAACCACTGGTACTCCCATGCCAAACCAGACACGTGTTTGATAGGACACCAAAGTATTAAGGGCATCACCAGTCAATATTAGTACCTGTGACTAAGTATCCTTCCTATATGTTACTCCCTCTCTGAGACAAACCAATACGCAAAACCCCGTGCTTGATGCATTGCTTAGTCCTTAAAAATCTCACCCGTGCTGACCAGTCAATCTGTTTTCTTCTCTAGACGTTACCCATCAGCTGTTCTTATTCTGCCAGCACTTTAAATGGCCAGAAAGCAGGCACTGAGCAGGGGCCTGGCCTTTGGAAGTGCCTTCGAGTACAGTAACAGAGCTGCACACTGGAGCGGTGGGTTCTGAAACAGCAGTTTTGCTTTTTTATAAAATTTTATATCTTATTTATTTTTAAAAGAATTTTTTTGATGTGGACCATTTTTTAAAGTTTTTATTGAATTTGTTACAATATTGCTTCTGTTTTATGTTTTGGGTTTTTGGCCGCGAGGCATGTGGGATCTTAGCTCCCCGACCAGGATCGAACCTCCACTCCCCGCAGTGGAAGGCGAAGTCTTAACCACTGGACCGCCAGGGACATCCCGACAGCAGCTGTTTTATGGTTAGCAGTGCCCGGGCTCCAGAGAGCATGGCAGGTGCTGCGTCTGCGGTGGGCTTTGCAGATGGGGCCTTGCCAGCTGTGGCTGTGACCTAGAGAATTAATTCCTTATATTTTCCTATTAGAGCAATTATTCTCTACGCCTCCCCTCCCCATAGTGTGTCCCCTACAGGGTCCCTCTCGATTTGCTTTGTCACCCTCCATCAAAACGTCCCGAATCATCTGTCTTGTCCCCAGAACTTGGAGCCCCTCGAAAGCTCACTGCTGTGGATTGCCTTAGGGTCTGACAACCGTGCCCGGCTCACAGTGATGCTCCCCCCCCCCCTCCCCTTTCCTATTTTGGTTTCTATCTTCTGAAAGTTCTCATCTGAATTCTTTCATTTAATTCTTTAAACTTCACTGACTCAGGCTCCACAACAGCACTTGACCACTTCGAGTCCTCACTGCGTTTTGCTTCTATTACTGGTTTACTTTCCCTTAGATTTCTAGTGCAAGTCAGAAAGGTGAAGAAGACACACTGCACTCTCTGGAGTCTCTGGCGAGCTATGCGGTGAGGAATATCTTTAATCATTCTGAGTTCACTGTGATCCTCATTCCTACTTCTAAGGAGAGAGCGGAGTCAGGAGAAGGGAGGGAAGGGAAGAAAGGGAAGGAAGGAAAAGAAGTAAAGGGAAGGAAGAAAAAAAACGGCAAGAAAGTCCATCTGTATGGTCACTGTAGGAACTTTAGAGACTGTGTTTTGTAAGCACCTGACATTTAACAACCATTTCTTAGTTGGCAGCCATTTTTGTGTTCCTGAGTCTAACCATGAATACTCCAGGGCCAAACAGAAGACACACCACATATTGGAGTAAGAGAAGATGTGCCTTGGATTGATTTTTTGTCACCATGATGGTAACTGTGGGTGAATTTTCTTCTTATTGGTGAATATCATTGGAATTTTTATTTATAAGGTGAATTCACATTACATTTAGATCTTACTGGTGTTGGGATCAGCCTTCTAAAATATCTGATATTAGCAAGCAGCGCTGAGGTGAGGTCATCGGATCAACATTCACATCAGAGACAACCCCTCTCCAAACCCCTCTCACCCACCAGGCCACCATTACTAAAACTACTGTGATGTGGCCACCTCTACCCTGGTTTCTGCAGACAGTTCTTTAACACAAATTTTGTCCTCCTTCCTTTTTCCCCCTCTCAAGCAAATGTCAGTGAGGAATAATGGGCAAGTAGACAAGCACCCAAAAAACTGTTTTAAAGAGAAATGTATTGAATTTGGGCAAAATGATCAATTATTGACCACCATGCAGAGTACGATGAGGGGCAACAGATACTGTAATTTGTAGGAAACTTAGATTTCTAACCATGCATGTAGGCCAGAGCATGAAGGTCGCAGGGAAAATCTTATGAGAGTAACAAGTCAGAATCAAATCCCTTGGGCTATTTTATAAAAATATCGTAAGTGAAAACCATCATTATGAAAAAGCATTCATTTACTGAGTTAGTCAGTATATGGTTTGGGTGAGACATAACAAAAATCATGACAACTCAACAGACTTCCAGAACTTCCAGGAAGTTTAGGGTGTGGTTGAGATACCAAACAGACTGATTAAAGTCTCATTTCGAGCCATGAGGGAGGTGAAGAGATGGTAGCATGCCATGAACACTTTCACCCACCAGATGGGAGACCAGCAGGCACTCTTCCTACATCTTCACAACTGTTAGGCAAAGCCAGTATGTTTATCTCCATATTTCTCAAAGGAGAAATTGAGACCTAAAGAAAGCAAGAAACTACCAAAGTCCAGACTTATTGGAGGTAGCTGAGCTGGAATCTAAACTCTTTTCTGGACCTAGAAGTCTTTTTGATCAGGCACAAGAGGGGACCTAATTATACTGTCCTTCAAACCACCAAAAGTACTATGGTAGGCACCTCTAAGATGGTCTCTGATGGTCTCTACCTGCTGGTATTCATGACTTGGTATCTACCTTCCCTTAAGTAACTTGCCTCTAACTAACAGAATACGGCAACATTGAGGGAAGTCACTTCCATGACTGGTGAAAAAAAGATTGCGATCTCCATCTCGTTACTCTCTCCCTAGCTGGCTTTGATGAAGCAAGCTGGCATGTTGGAGAGGCCCACATGGCAAGAAATGGAGCGTGGCCTCTGGCTAACAGCCACAAAGGAAATAAAGCCCTCAGTCCAACAGCCCTCAATGAACTGAATCCTGCCAACAACTACACGAGTGAGCTTGGAAGCATATTCTTCCCCAGTCGAGCCTCCAGATGAGACTTCAGCCTCGGTGGACACCTTGATCACAGCCTTGTGAGACCCTGAGCAGAGGACTCAGCTAAGGTATGCCTGGACTCCTGACCAGGAAAACCTGTGTGATAATGAATGTGTATTGTTTTAAGCCTCTAAGTTCTGGGGCAATTTGTTAGGCAGCAATACATTCCTAACACAAGAGCCTCACAGAAAGGCCAAAAATAAAACCAACTGGCTTGACACATGTAGCTACCAGTTTGAGACCCACGGAATACAGTGATGCTATTTTTTCAAAGTGACAGATACCTGAACTCCTCCACTAGGTCATACCCCCAAAATAGGCTAAAAACAATGGAGTGAACAGATTGCCTGCTGGGCCTAATACCTTTGCTTAACTCATGTGTCAAAAGTATAAAGCAGAAAGGGTGCAACCATTAGGCAGAAAAACAATCAATGAATACATAGACGTAATGAATTAATATAAATGAACAAAGAACAAGTACATACTGAGTGATGGAAATTTTAGAAATCACTTTAACCAGGCTGGAGTTACAGAGAATTCCAACCTACACTGAGATTTAAAACTAGGGGGTGGCTGAGTCATCACCTAAGGCATCACTTTGGTAACCTGGCTGGTTAGGCTAGCTCTGTTTGGTTTAGCTGCATCAGCAGGGAGCAGTCCTTTGGGTTAGAAAGTTTTCATCTTTTTCGGAGCTTTTATTTTTTAATAAGTGAATAATCAAGACTCAAATTCAAAAAATTTCTGGCCTGATTACATTTAGTAATATGAGGAATTAAGTAATTTCCCTTGGCTTTAAAAATTAGTCAAAGCTCATTTGGAATTGTTAAAATTCCTATTTATTTGATCTTGTTATTCTCTTCATCTATAGATTAGCCTTTATGTTCAATATCAGTTCCTTTGTATAACTATTAGAAGTGACAATCGACAATTTCCATACTAATGGGAAACCACAGCCCTAAACTTTATTATCAGAATGCAGAAACGTATAACTTTCCATTCTGAGGTCAGTACGTATCCATCATACTAAGTTATGCTCCATCAGCACTATTTCTTAGTACTTGGAACAGAGTCTGAGTTTGAATTCTTGTCAATTCACTTTCTAAACAAGTAGTCTTAACCTCCTAACTCTGTTTTATAATCTGTAAATGAGGATGAATATAAAGTCCTTGAGATGGAGATTTCCATATAAATTAAGTGACATAAGTAAAATGCTTATATTATGCTTGGCACATAACAAGCAGCTGTTACTATATTTTAAAGATTTTCTCCTTGTCTTTGGTTTTCTGTGGTTTGAATATGATATGGCTAGGTACAGCCTCTTTGGTATTTATCCTAGTTGTGTTTCACGAACTGCCGGGATTTATGGTTTGGTTTCTGTCATTAACTGTGGAAAATTCTCAGTCACTGTTACTTCAGCTATTTTTTCTGCCCCTTTCTCTCTTTCTTCTTCTGATATTCCCATTACGTGGATGTTATCCCTTCTGCAATTGTCTCACAGCCCTTGGATACTATGTTCCTTTTTTTTTTTTTTTCTCTATTCTTTTTTTCTCCTTGCATTTCAGTTTTGGGAAGTTTCTATTGGCATATCTTTCAGCTCACTGATTCTTTCCTCGGCCATGTACAGTTTACTATAAGCTCATCAAAGGCATTCTTCGTTTCTGTTACAGTATTTTTGACTTCCAGCATTTCCTTTTGATTCTTTCTTAGAGTTTCCATTTCTCTGCTTATGACACCCATCTATTCTTCCACGTCGTCCACTTTTTCCATTAGAGCCATTAGCATATTAATCACAATTACTTTAAGTTCCTGGTCTGATAATTCCAAAGTCTGTACCATACTTGAGTCTACTTCTGATGCTTGCTTTGTCTCTTCAGATTGTGGTTTTTCTTGCCTTTTAGAATGGCTTGTAATTTTTTGTTGAAAGTTGGACATGATGTGTTGAGTAATAGGAACTGAGATAGGCTTTATGTTGATCTGCCTAGGAATTAGGCTGTGTTTGTTGTAGCTGTAGGTATCAGAGGCTTCAACTTCCTTGAGTATCCTTGTTCTGTTTTGTGTTGTTTCCCCTCCTGTGGTCTTTGTGTTTCCCTAAAAACTCCTGCTTAGAGTCTGAGCATCATAGTTATTTCGCTTGTAATCTACTGTCATTAGACAGGAGTCCTATTAATGCAGTGATAGAGTGGGGGGGCATTCTATAATCCTATGATTAGTTCTTAATTTTTTAGTGTACCTGTGCCCATGCAATGTGATCCTCACAAGCACTTCTTAGCTTTTGCTGTTCCCCTCAAGCAAGGTAGGAAGGCTAAAGAAGGCTGAAACTGGGTAATTTCCCTTCTCTCAAGTCAGATAAAGCTCTAGTAAATTCTTTTCTCTTGCTGGTGAGGTTTTTGTTGTAAAGAATGCTCTGGGCTTGTTTCAAAATAGTTACTTTTCCCCTGAGCTTATTTCAAAATTGCATTTCAAAATGGTTTCTTTCCCCCTCACTCTGCCCAAGCGCTAGAGGATTTTTCTCTGATTTTCACCTCGAGAATTTGGTGAGAATCCTAGAGGTGAAACACGCAAAAGTATGGGGTCCCCACTTAGAATGAGCCTCCAGTAGTTTTTAACTCTCAAGCTAGTCGATACTCAGCCACCAGCAATTCACCGAAGTTCTGGTTTAAGTGTGACTACCAGCTACTGGGGCCAGTGGCTTCCGCTTTAGGTAAACTGATTATAGTCTCTGTATCTGCCTGTCTCTCCAGTTTTGAGGATGGCACTTTGTCTTGTGAGTTCATTCTCTGATGGAGCTCAGTTACTGATTTTCACTTTGTTCAGCCTTTTTCTTGTTAAGAGGGCAGAAGTGATGGTTTCCAAGCTCTTTACATGCTGGAGTGGAAACCAGATGGTTCTGCTGTTAAAATATTTTAAATTTATGAACAAGTTACACTCTTCTCAACTAGAGAGATCTATAAATCTACAGATCTAGAAATCCAATTGTCCAAACGTGTTTCTATCACGGCACTCAAGTTCCTCACATTATCAACCATGTCTTATTACATGAAACAAATCAGAAATAGGAAAACAATTGCTCCTTTTTCATAAGTACAAACATTACCGCAGTTCATTTTGAAAATACATTTTAAGTAATCTAACTGGCAATTAATGATCTGAAATAGGAAAGAAAAAAATTCTCTCAAATCAAAGGGGGAGGGATGGGGAAGGAATTCTTTTCCTACTTAGAACTGAAAGACACATATTTAGTTAGAATGCTCATTAAAAGAATCAATTCCAGGAACTTATAAAGAAGGACTGTGATAAATGACATACTAGTTTTCTACTGCTGCATAACAAATCACAACAAATTTAGTGAATTAAAACAACACTTTTTATTATTTCACAGTTCTGCAGGTTTGAAATCTGGACAGGCTCTCTTTGGTTCTATGCTCAGGGTCTCACAAGGCTGAAATTAAAGTGTTTGACAGCTAGGACTCCTATCTGAATGCTCTGGGAAACAATTCACTCCCAAGATCATTCAGATTGTTGACCAAATTTAGTTCCTTGTTGTTGTAGGACTGAGGTCTCCATTTCCTTGTTGGCTGCCAGTGAAGGGTTGCTCAGCTTTTACTGGCTGCTCTTCCATCCGTACACATGGCTCCTTCCATCTTCAAAGCCAGAAATGTTGCATCAAATCTTTCTCATGCTTTGAATCTCTCTGTCTTCCTCTTCTGCCACCAGCCAGAAAATGTTCTCTGCTTTTAAGGGCTCGTGGGACCAGATCATGCCCACCAGATAATTTCCCTATTTTAATAGGGAATAACATAACGTAGTCATGGGAGTAACATCTCATAACATCACAGGTTCCAGGGATTAGGACAGGACATCTTTGGGGGGGCATCCTAAAAATTCTGCCTACCACAAATGGGTAAGCAGAGGGCTCTTAGGATGGGAAAAGTCAGAAACATTCAGCACATTGGAAAATTTTCTAAGAACTAGGCCAATTCAGTCTGCAGAAGAGAAGAAATGGGTAACAGGTTCTACATTTTTCAAAGGCCACGTGTAGAAGAGATGGTATACATATAGTCACCCCACAAAGAAGATTGGGTAGCTATTGTATCCCGAAGTATGTGTCAGATGTTGAAAAAGTAAAGATGAATAAGATCCATCTCTGGTCTCATGGAGCTCACAACCTGATGTCCAGAGAGGAGAAGCTGACACAAAAGCTTCTAAGGCGTTCCTATCTGACAGACTTCTCTAGAATGAGCCTATGTTCCTTCTCTCTATGATGAACTTACATATGATAACCATCAAAACTCCTTCCTATGAGAGCCACCTCTCTACCGACCTACCATGATGTCCCTTTTTATGCTGCCGTTATCTGTGATGTACCTCTCTATGATGCAGTCAATCTACAATGCCCTCCTCTATAGTGCCCCTTCTGTGGTATTCCTCTTCATTATGCCTATCTCCAGGAAGCCATGATCTAAGATGCCTGTTTTTAAGAAGCCCTACTCTGAGAATCCATTCTCTTTGTAAAACTACTTTTTTTTACAGTGGTAGAATATTCATAACACAAAATTTACCATTTAAACCATTTAAAAGTGTACAACTCAATGGCATTAAGTACATTCACAACATTGTATTACCGTCACCGCGATTGATTTCCATAAGTTTTTCATCCTCCCAAACTGAAACTCTGTACACATTAAATAACTACTCCTTATTCCGTCCTCCTCCAGCCCCTAGTAACCTCTATTCTCCTTTTTTTCATTTTATTTTAAAAATTTATTAGGCTTCTTTTTGACTTCCTTCCCTCAGCTTTAATGAGGTACACTTGACAAATAAAATTGTATATAGTTAAAGTGTACAATATGATGATTTAACATATGTATACGCTGTGAAATGATTACTGCAATTAATTAACACATCCATCACCTCACGCGGTGACCTTTTGTGCATGTGTCTGTGTGTGCGTGGTGATAATGCTTAAGAGCTACTCTCTTAGCAAATTTCAGATATATAATACAGTATTGTTAACTACAGTCACCATGTTGTACATTATATCCTCAGAACTTATTCATCTTAGAACTGGAAGTTTGTACCCTTTGACCAACATCTCCCCACCCCTCAACCCACCCCCTCTCCCCAACAACCACCATTCCACTCTGTTTCTATGAGTTTGACTTTTTTTTTTTTTAGTTTCCACATACAAGTAACACCAGCCAGTATTTGCCTTAGTCTGGCTTACTTGACTTAGAATAATGTCCTCCAGATTCATCCATGTTGTTACAAATAGCAGGATTTCCTTCTTTCTACGGTTGAATAACATTTCATTGTATATGTATATATATATACACTATATATATGTGTATGTATATATATACACTACACACACACACACACTCTACATCTTCGTTATCTATTCATCTGTAGATGGACACTTAAGTTTTCTGTATCTTGGTTGCTGTGAATAATACAGCAATGAACATGGGAATGCAGATGTCTCTTTGAGATGCTGATTTTAGTTCCTTTGGATGTATATCCAGAAGTGGAATTACTGGATGATATGGTAGTTCTAGTTTTAATTTTTGAGGACTCTCCATATTGTTTTCCATAATGTCTGTACCAATTTACATTCTCACCAACATTGTACAGAGATTCCCCTTTCTACACATCATCACAACCATTTGTCATCTCTTGGGTAACACAAGGATACAGTTTCATTCTTTTGCACATGAATGTCCAGTTTTCCCAACACCATTAATTGAAGAGACTATGCCAATTGTGTGTTCTTGGTGCTTTTGTCAAAGATCAGTTGATCATATATGTGTGGGTTTACTTCTGGGCTCTTGACTCTGTCCCATTGGTCTATGTGTCTGTTTTTATGCCAGTATCATACTATTTTGATTAGTATAGCTTTGTAGTATAGTTTGAAACCAGGAAGTGTGATGCCTTCAGTTTTACTCTTTCTCAAGATTGCTTTGGCTATTCAGAGTCTTCTGTGACTCCATACAAATTTTAGGATTGTTTTTTTTCTATTTCTGTAAAAAATGCCACTGAAATTTTATAGGAACTGCATTGAATCTGTAGACCACTTTGTGTAGTAGGGACGTTTTAAAAATATTAATTCTTCCAGTCGAAGAACATGGGATATCTTT
Organism: Delphinapterus leucas; assembly: GCF_059928025.1. NCBI lineage: Eukaryota > Metazoa > Chordata > Mammalia > Artiodactyla > Monodontidae > Delphinapterus > Delphinapterus leucas. The sequence continues at coordinate 126,527,557 of NC_143150.1, read as the reverse complement.
CCATTTGTGCCTTCATCAATTCATTTAATCAATGTCTAACAGTTTTTAGCACACAGGTCTTTCACCTCCTTGGTTAAATTTACTCCTAAGTATTCTATTGTTTTTGATGCTATTGTAGATGGGATTGTTTTCTTAATTTCTCTTTCAGATAGCTTGCTGCTAGTGTATAGAATCACAACTGAATTTTGCGTGTGGATTTGGTATCCTGCAACTTTAGTGAATTTATTAGTTCAAACAGTTTTTTGACGGAGTCTTTAGGATTTTCTTTATATACTTTTCCTCTCTCTAGTGTCCTTCTCTCTGGCACCCTTATCAGTGGGATAAAATGTCCTTTAGGGGATGATATCCTTTTCTTAGAGGCATTTGAGTAGAGGCAAGATGGCCAGTAGTCATGGATACCATAGAGAATTCTGAGGTCACTTCTGACTAGGATAGGACAGCAAAGTCCATCTCTGCATAGTGGCTTTGAGCTATTATTTCAGCATCTGTGATATATTTTCACTGACTCATCCAGACACGCTCCATATTGGTCCTTTCCTACGGCCAGTGGCACATACCATGAAAAAATGCCAGGGCACAGTCTGGTGTGCTGTTTTTGGTGAGGTAAATTTTTTTCTTTTTTTTTTTAAGCCTGTTTTTGCTTCTATTTAACCATAGCTTTTATAGTGGTTACTCTGAGCCGGGGACTGTTGTAAGCACTTTATAAACATGAACATATTAAATCCAGTTAATTCTGATTTTACAGATGAGGAACTGAGAACAGAGAAGTTGAGAAACGTGCCCAAGTTAATACAGCTGGTAAGTGCAGATGCTGGGACTCAAACCCAGGCAGTCTGGCTAAGAATCTGTACTCTCAAGCATTGAGTTGAAAGGTTAATAAATTTATTTTTGAAGATTGACCAGGTACAAAACAAAGATACAGTTCTTGTGCTTACTAAGGAGTCAAATCAAGTCCAAAGAGGGAGAGAGGCTTCCATTGACGGTGATTTTGACACAGAGAGTACACGAATGTGAGTGAGGGAAATTTTGGGTGGGAGGGTAGGCAAGGGGCTAGATCACGAAGAAGAGACTTGTCAGGGCTATTGAAATTTGAAACCATGAAGGATCAGACTAGGACTGACCCACAACGAAGTTTCATATGAAGAGTAGTGGAATGAAGAAAATGTAGATAATTTAATAATTTGTTTATAAAGCTAAATGTATTTAATATAAATGACTCTTCTTTAAGATTACATCCTGCTGGGCTTCCCTGGCGGCGCAGTGGTTGAGAGTCTGCCTGCTAATGCAGGGGACACGGGTTCGAGCCCTGGTCTGGGAAGATCCCACATGCCGTGGAGCAACTAGGCCCGTGAGCCACAACTACTGAGCCTGCGCGTCTGGAGCCTGTGCTCCGCAACAAGAGAGGCCGCGATAGTGAGAGGCCCACGCAGCGCGATGAAGAGTGGCCCCCGCTTGCCACAACTAGAGAAAGCCCTCGCATAGAAACGAAGACCCAACACAGCAAACTAAATTAATTAATTAATAAACTCCTACCCCTAACATCTTCTTAAAAAAAATAGATGACATCCTGCTTATATTTTTTGATGGTAAAATGTCCATTTTTTGAATATTTTGTGTGTAAGAAGGTTTTTTTGTTATTGTTATGTCATTAGTGGCAAAATTTAAAGTCAACAACTCATATTAGTCCCCTGACATTAAAAAAAAAACAATAATAAAATACCTAGGAATAAACCTACCTGAGGAGGCAAAAGACCTACTCAGAAAGCTGTAAGACACTGATGAAAGAAATCAAAGATGACACAAACAGTTGTAAAGATATACCATGTTCTTGGATTGGAAGAATCAATATTGTCAAAATGACTATACTATCCAAGGCAATCTACAGATTCAATGCAATTCCTATCAAATTACCAGTGGCGTTTTTCACAGAACTAGAACAAAAAAAAATTTAAATTTGCACGGAAACACAGAAGACCCCAAATAGCCAAAGCAATCTTGAGAAAGAAAAACGGAGCTGGAGGGATCAGAATCCATGACTTCAGACTATATTACAAATCTACGGTAATCAAAACAGTATGTTACTGGCACAAAAACAGAAATATAGATCAATGGAACAGGACAGAAAGCCCAGAAATAAACCCATGCACCTATGGTCACCTCATCTATGACAAAGGAGGCAAGAATATACAATGGAGAAAAGACAGTCTCTTTAATAAGTGATGCTTGGAAAACTGGACAGCTACATGTAAAAGAATGAAATTAGAACATTCTCTAACACCACACACAAAAATAAACTCGAAATGGATTAAAGTTATAAATGTAAGACTGGACAGTATAAATCTCCTAGAGGAAAACATAGGCAGAACACTCTTTGACAAGAATAGCAGCAACATCTTTTTGGATCCATCTCCTAGAGTAATGAAGAGAAAAACTAAAATAAACAAATGGGACCTAACTAAACTTGAAAGCTTTTGCACAGCAAAGGAAACCATAAACAAAACAAAAAGACAACCTACAGAATGGGAGAAAATATTTGCAAATGATGTGACAGACAAGGGATTAATGTCCAAAATATACAAACAGCTCATGAAGCTTAATATCAAAAAAACCCAAACAACCCAATCAAAAAATGGGCAGAAGAACTAAACAGACATTCCTCCAAAGAAGACATACAGATGGCCAAAAGTCACATGAAAAGATGCTCAACATCAATAATTAATAGGGAAATGCAACTCAAAACTACAATGAGGTATTACCTCACACCAGTCAGAATGGCCATCATTAAAAAGTCTACAAATAATAAATGCTGGAGAGAGTGTGGAGAAAAAGGAACTCTCCTATACTGTTGGTGGGAATGTAAATTGGTGCAGCCACTATGGAGAACAGTATGGAGGCTCCTTAAAAAACTAAAAACAGAGCTACCATATCATCCTGCAATTCCACTCCTGGGCACATATACGGAGAAAACCATAATTCGAAAAGATACATGCACTCCAATGTTCATGCAGCACTATTTACAATAGAGATTTATACAGTATAAATATTTTATAAATTTTTACATTTATAAAATGTATAAATTCATTAATTAATAGGCAAGACATGTAAGCAACCTAAATGTCCATCGACAGATGAATGGATAAAGAAGATGTGGTATATTTATACGGTGGAATATTACTCAGCCATAAAAAAGAATAAAATAATGCCATTTGCAGCAACGTGGATGGACCTCGAGATTATCACACTAAGTGAAGTAAGTGAGACAGAGAAAGACAGAGACAGTTTTGACAGAGGAAAGAGGGGTGAGGGGCAGGTTACAGTGGGATAGATAATTCTCATTTATCTTTAGGCAACTGAACTCGAGTGACCACGCAGAAAAAATATATTTTGGCTCCTTATCTGCATGTAGTTGCGTTCTGCTGGTTGTTAGGTTGCCATATCTTTTATGGCATAAAAGGGGAAGAGGAGTGCCATAAAGAAATTAAGTAATTTAAGCCATAGCTCTGAAGCAAAAGTACTGGCAACTCCAAAATTACTCATTTGTCGCAGTGAAAAAATCAGCCACCAGCTTTTTTTTTTTTTTACCACCCCCTCTCTTTCAGTTATGCCAAAGTAGATTAACATCAACATCCTAAAAATCTCCTCCCTGAGCATCTCTATGAGGGATCAAAGTAATGACCAGGGATGCACGTCTCCATCAGCATGTCAAGTCATTCCAGTCCTGTTCTGCCTGTTCCAGAGTTGGGAGGACCCCTGAGACTGGATTTTATGTCCTTTCCAGAGTGTGTGTGGCAAAGAACACAGGCCTCCCAGCCGCCAGCCTGATCTGCTCTAGGAGAACTCGTGTGGGAAGCATGCCCAGGCCCCCCTTGAACCAATGTGGAGAGTTAATCACCAGCCAGGGCACTGTAAATTGAACGTTCACCTGTGACGAAGTGGTAAAGCCAGTCTCCCTGCATGCCTCCCTTCAGACTACACGATTTCAGTGAGAAGGTTGTCTTTACGATCTGATGGCCTGGAAACATTAAAAAATAAAAACCTGAATTGGCCTATTCCTGGAGCCTAGTGCTGAGCCTACTGGGATAACATCAATCTGCAGGTTTCCCCCAGCACTGAAGACATATTTCATCCTATAATTGAAAAACAGACTTGATTTAGATTCCACTGTGTCAGAGCTTACACTTGGGTCTCTTAGTGGAGAGGTCTGGGCAATAGGGAGACGGTCTCGTTCTGAAAAAAAAAAGACACTCCATAGACACTTGTGGAGAACGCTGCAAAACCGGAGCCAGGGTGATGTTTGAAAAAGGATTCTGAGACCTCTTGGTAGATTCTGGGGTTAGATTGAGGGATGTGAGGCATGGAGAGCCCAGACATGAAACAGAGCAAGTAGAGGCCTCCCATCCCGGAACTAGCATTTGTGGAGTCCCACCGCAGGCTAGGCACTTGACGTATCAGTTCCCTGAATCCTCTCAACGTGCCTGAGACTGGTTATCATTACCTCTATTTGAAAGAAGTGTAAAGAAAGTCCAGAGAGAAGGGTAACAGAGCTGGCAAATGACCCAATGATGATTTGAATTGGAACCCAAGTCTGTCTTGCTCTGAGATCATATTTGTTTCCTGTGCTCCGCAAGAAACCTCGTTCCTTCCCTCTGAGCAGATGCCTATTGTCCTATGGGCTGAGTTTGGAAAGTTGTGATGTTTCTGCCAGAAGGACAAAGCAACATAACCCAAGATCACATGCTATCGACTCAGGCATTTTCCTATGGAGTTTATGTTGTGAACTGATAGCATCCTTTTCCTCATTTTCTCAGGGAATGCCTGGAAATCACATGTCTCTGCTCAGGGCTACTTTAGGAAACCCAGATGACAATGGGAAGCCCTCAGAGCCTAGCAAATTCTGGGCAAGTATCCCTCTCATGCAGAGATGGACCTACTTTTCCTGAAAAGGGTTGGTGAGTTGATGTTTTAGGCTTTATGAGTCAGTCTCTGTCACAACTACTCAACTGTACTGTTGTAGCCCCAAAGCTGCCGTGGACGATATACATCAGTGAACAAGTGTGGCTATGTGCCAATCAAACTATTCATGAATTTCATATAGTTTTCACTCGTCACAAAATATTATTCTTCTTTTGAATTTCTTTTTAATTAAAAAAATGTAAAAACCATCCTTAGCTCATGGGCCGTACATAAACGGGTAGAGACCTGGATTTGGCCTGTGGGCCACAGTTTGCCAATACCTGCTGTAGAGGATCATACTTTATTGTTTCACGTATGTTCCATAGTTTACTTCTAGAAAATTTACAAAAGTAGAACAGAAGATCTGTTTACAACTAATTAACGAAAACTACTAAGTGTAACTAGGCATTTTAAATCATAGTAACGCCGTATATGTATAACAGATTCACTTTGCTGTACACCTGAAACTAACACAACATTGCAAATCAACTATACTCCAATAAAAATTTTTTTAAAAAATCCTAGCAACACCAATTTTGGGTTTCTAACTCTAGCTCACGGAAAATGAGGTTCCGTATGACTTTTAAAAAAAATTATTTCCTTCGGTTTTTAATCCAAAATTGGGGTTTATTATTATTATTTTTTTATTGGAGTATAGTTGATTTACAGTGTTGTGTTAGTTTCAGGTGTACAGCAAAGTAATGCAGTTATACATACATCCATTCTTTTTTAGATTCTTTTCCTATATAGGTTATTACAGAATATTGAGTAGAGTTCCCTGTGTGTATGACTTTTTTAAAAGCTATGTTTTACTTGAAATTTTCATTGAGGTAAATATAGATTCACATGCAGTTGTAAGAAACAACCCAGAGAAACTCTTTGTACCATTTGCCTAATTTCCTCGTATGGTAATAGTTTGTAAAACGATAGTAGAATATCACAAGGAGGATACTGACATTGATATAATCTACTGATCTTATTCAGATTTCCCCGGTCTTACTTGTATTGCTGTGCGTGTGTGTATTTAGTTCTACACAATTTTATCAAATGTACAGATTTGGGTATCTGCCACCAGGATCAAGACGCAGAATAGTACCATCGCCACAAGGATTCCTTGTGTTACCCTTTTGTAACTACATACATCTCCCTCCATCCCTTCCATCCCTAATCCCTGGCAACCACTAATCGGCTCTTCATTTCTGAAATTCTGTCTTTTAAAGAACGTTATATAAATAGAATCATACAGTATATAACCTTTGGGGACTGGCTTTTTTTGACTCAGAATAAGTCCCTAGAGGTTCACCCAGGTTGTTGAATGTATCAGTTGTTCATTCCTTTTTACTGTTGCGTAGTGTCCCATGGTGTAGATGTACCATAGCTTCTTTAATGCTCTACCTGTTGAAGGACACTTGGGTTCTCTCCAGGTTCAGGCTAACATGAATAAAGTTTCTATGAATGTTTGTGTACAGGTTTTTAAGTGAACATTTCATTTGTCTGGAATAAATGTCCAAGAGTGCAATTTCTGGGCTATATGGTAATTTCATACTATTACTTTTTAAAAGTTCCCTTTGAGCATGTTTCAAAATAAGCTTTTTTAACATTATTTCAAAAATACTCAATAACAAATGACAACATGGTAAAGGCCCTTTAAAAATTTCCTGCAGCCTTGCATTCCCATTTTATAGACCCAGGAACTCCAGACTAGAGGACTAAACTGACCCCAAAAAGTCACAAGTTACAGAATGGTCAGTGCAGCGTAAGCCAGGACAAGAAATCGCTTCTGTCTTGCCATTTAATGCTCTCTTCCTATCACACTGCCCCAGTGAAATTACAAATGGAAACGGCCAAGGATGGGGTGCCTCTCATCACAGAAGAAAGGACATGATTTTCTTGGCCCTTGGGGATGTTGTGAGCTCACATCCAACCATGCGTCCTTGACACGGCCCCACTCAATGGGGTCTTGTGTGGCTTCTCCACTCAAAACTTGAAACTGCCTCAACGGTGTGAGCGAGTGATCAGGGACAGCAAAGTGTGAACATGACAACAATGTTTAATAATTCTCCCGGGTGTGTGTGTAAACTGGAAACTCGAATGCTCTGTGACCACAGCAAACAAACCCTTTTCATGAGGCCCCCAGGGGTTATGCAGCTGCATGGTTAACAAGTTGATTCTACTGATTAGAGAAGGTTGAAGTAGTTTGGATAAGTTAACAATTCCTCCAATCTAAAGCCTTATGGGACAAGTGCTGAGGTCCTGAATGGTCCAAAGAAGAATTTATTTCATTTCTACATGAGTTGGGACAATTGATTTTTTCACTCCAATGGCCATGACTAGAACTGCAGAGTCCCTACGTTTTTCAGTCTCTCCTCAGAATCTAGGAGGCATTGCCACAGTGTGTCCATATCTTAAACTGGTTCTCCTCAAAACAGCGTCTTTGGACCAGCAGCATCGCCTGCAAACTTGCTAGGAACGCAGACTCTCAGGCCCCGCCCCAAGAGCGGCAGAATCAGAATTGCTGCAGCTAAACCCCAGCCATCTGCTTCTTTACTAGAGCTTGCCTGGAGATGCTGAAGCTCACTAAAGCTTGAGCAGTGGTACAAGTACTTCAGAACTACATTTCAAGTAGACAACGGAAACGGAAGTCATAGCTTGCAAATAAGTTTTAAAAAAAAGAGCCAACAAAACAGTTTCAGTCCTTTTCTGTCAATTACAGACTCTTTACGAGGTCAATGTTGACATCAGCATAAGCCAGAGTTGTTATTTCTGACACTCAACGGATCATAGCTCTCTTCACACGTGCTATACGTACGCTATGTTTCTAATGAAAATGTTCAGTTTGCGCTTCTACTTAGCACCTATTCAAAATTCTTTATCAAACTGTAATTTCCTTGAGGGCAGAAAACGTGTGTCTCCATAGCCTAATAAAGTGGTGCCTAATAAACGGTTGTTGAACAAATGAGTGGTTTGTGCTTTATATTACAGTGGTTTCGTCCTCCACTGACCAGTGCACTTGAAGGTTGTAGAAGATTCTGGAATTGCGAAAACACTCTGACTATCCTTAAGTATCCAGCAGATTTCCCTGAACACAAAGGACTTGCAGAAATTGTTCAATAAACAACAACAACAACCAATGAAATCACATCTTTGGTGTTACTGCACTGACTCCAAATAATTTTACTGGGGACATTATTTCCATGTGCATGTGGGAAAAACTAATTTCATAGGTGCCATCTGGAATATTGTTTAAAATATATTATTACCTACAAAATGGAACTTGAGAGCGTGTCTGGGGAGGCTTGTAAGTAAACAAAGGTGCCCTGTGACAGAGGTACCTTCTTTCAGAAGGGTCACTCATGGAACAACAAAGTTGGCAGGCCCCAGCTTCTGCTTCTACAATTTTTTAAAAAAATTATTTATTTAATTAATTTATTTTTGTCTGCGTTGGGTCTTCGTTGCTGTGCGCAGGCTTCCTCTAGTTGAGACGAGTGGGGGCTATTCTTCATTGCAGTGTGAGGGCTTCTCCTTGCGGTGGCTTCTCTTGGTGCGGAGCACAGGCTCTAGGCACATGGGCTTCAATAGTTGTGGCACGCGAGCTCTAGAGCACAGGCTCAGTAGTTGTGGCTCACGGGCTTAGTGGCTCCGCCGCGTGTGGGATCTTCCTGGACCAGGGCTCGAACCCGTGTGCCCTGCATTGGCAGGCGGATTCTTAACCACTGCACCACCAGGGAAGCCCTACAATTCTTCTAGTTAAGAAACCAAATTACACTGTCTTACCAGATGATCCAAATTCTGGCGTTAAGGTAGGGATGTCTCAAGCTCTTTGTTTGAAGTTGAACCTTTAGACTGTTCTGCCTGTTGGTTATTCTGTAAGAGTGAGAGTAACTGACACGACCACAGAAAGGTATTACGACAAATAGGCACTCTTGAAGGATCAGGTATGTGTAAAGGAAAACACATCTATACTCAAGGATCTGAGATCACTTGGCAAGGAAGATTTGTGCTGTTCAATTTTCATACAGCTCATCTGAAGGACGGGAAATTCTAAGCGCTCTCCTCAGTGCTCTTTGTTATACAACACTACAAGAGGGATACAAATTTTGTAAACTACCTTTCAGTAAAACAAGCAAATAAATCATTCATCTGTGCCTAGGCATTTAAGAGGAGGGAAAAGTGAAATTAAGCGTTTATGATAAGAAGACTTCAGCAATGAAGTACTTTGGAAATCTACAATTATTAATAATTGTAGGATAACTTCAACATGGTTTTCTTTCCCATCCAAAGAACATTTCCTTGAGGGTGACAGGAAGACGAAATGGCTACAGATATTCATTCATTTCCTTCGTGCAATATTGCTGCCATCTTTGCATATTTATAGGAACAGGATTTTGTTGTTGATCAGGCTTTTTGCCCTCTTGAAATGGGGCTTCAGGACACGTAGATTTCTAAAAGGACGAACATGTTGCTGATCCAAGAGGAAATACAAAACCAGTCTGGGTAAAATATCACCTTCCAGACAAATTTTAACTCTGTACTTAATTTGTTCAGCTATTTCACAGAGAATCTGTCACCAGGCAAAACTCTTAAAAACTAGTTTTGGGGCTTCCCTGGTGGCGCAGTGGTTGAGAGTCCGCCTGCCGATGCAGGGGACACGGGTTCGTGCCCCGGTCCGGGAAGATCCCACATGCCGCGGAGCGGCTGGGCCCGTGAGCCATGGCCGCTGAGCCTGCGCGTCCGGAGCCTGTGCTCCGCAACGGGAGAGGCCGCAACAGTGAGAGGTCCGCGTACCGCAAAAAAAAAAACAACAAAAACAAACAACTAGTTTTGAGCCAACATGCGTTACAACAGTTGTTGGCAATCCCTGAATATTTTCGTAGCGTTAGTTCAAATACACTGAGTAACGTCTGATATACAAAGCTTCAGGCTGATCTAGTCTCAGAAAGATTCTCTAAAGTTATAAAGCTGTCCACTGTGAACTGAATGGACAGTGTGGTAGAAAATGAATGTCCACCTTCAACTCTGGCAGGTCACTGTCTCAACAGGCTATCAAGCCTTTTCATTAGTTATATTAACAAAGAGATCCTAAGTCCCGCCTAAGTCCATGGACCTCTGAAGGAAGTCTAAACAATTCTGAGTGATTTGGAGTAAAAGCAGTATTAACCAACAAAGTCAAAAGCTTGTTAGCGGGCACTCTCTCCCCCAGAGAAATTTGTTCTCCTAACCTCTATGCCATTCTGCACCTCCCAGGGCATTACCAGCTAGTGATGGTTCTTCAATGTGGGTTCTTCTTTTCTGTATCTTTCCTTAGCTGGGATGGGAAGCAACACATATGTATTAGTTTTATTTTGGTTTATTTATAGGGGAGTAATTTGCATCATGTGCACATCTCTCTGTGCGTGTGTGTGTGTGAGAGAGAGAGAGAGAGAGAGAGAGAGAGAGAGAGAGAGAGAGAGAGAGAGAGGGAGGGAGGGAGGGAGGGAGGGAGGGAGGGAGGGAGGGAGGGAGGGAGGGAGGGAGGAAAGGAATACTCAGAAATATTGAAAAAGTTTGAAGACCACTCATCTAGTCTTTTCAACTAATTAAAGGAAATTAATTTGAACTCTAATTTATCTCCCTTTTCACATCCCTCTGTATGTGACTCACAGAGCACTATATTCTTTTTCTTAAACACTCCATTATAGTTGTTACATTTACTCTATGCAATGGCCTCAAATTTCTCCATCTCATTCTTCTTTTCTCCCAAGTCATGAGGAAGTGGGCGTGTTTTTTCCCACCCCTAACTGCTTCCCTTTGGTACACACTCATTTCCTCCCTTCCATTTTCACAAATTCAATATTTGGAACCCAGAAAGAATAAGAAACGAATAGAAATCATTACAACCTAAAATTTCTCACTTGGGAATTCCATGGAAACCTCCTGCCTCCATGAAATCCTAGGATTTGATTAAGAGCCATATTTTATGGAATGCCATGAGAGCTCTCACCTATCTGGCCTACTTTGTAACATTCTACAAGTTACAGGACCCGGTATGTACAGACATGTCCTCCCAAGCCTTTCCAATCAGTGGGCTAGGGAGAGCCATTATAGTATTCATTATACCTTTTGCCAGTCTTTTTTCAAATCTGGGATCATAATTGATGGGTTTTATTTATCCCATCGGTAGAGCCTTTGTTTCATGGATCTCATTTTCTTGAGCAGTCCCAATGGCCTCAAACCCTTACTTGCCATAAAAGTCAGATAAAATTGCCCAGCAAGAGGCCCTGGAATAGAGCCAGTCTGTTGGAATTTAAGTGACGGGCCTTGCTGCCCTGAAGCTTATCTGTGCTGGACATGAGCATAGCCCGGAGGGCAAACAGATTGCGTGGCACACGTCAGGGTAACATAAGTGTGCAGGGGAGGAAACAGCGAACACTTGCGGGGCAAACTGAACTGGGAAAATCCACAGAGCCATGGTCGGTGAGCACAAACCAGTAGGTCGGCTGTCCCATATTCAGTAAATGAAAATGTGAGGTTTCTTTTGACCTCGTGTGCTGATGTAAACTATGGTGCACACAACCCCCGAAGACAACGCATTCCACAGCAGGCCAGGGTCCGTGAGTCATAATGTCATCCTTGAAAAAGGTCAGGAAGGTAGAAAATATGATCTTTACAATTTTTGTGTACCTAAAGGGTCCATGATCTATTAAACAAATGGAAAGAGTGATGGTTTCAGGGAAACACTAAAAGAGTCTTTAAAAATAGTCAGTTGATTCCAGTGATTTACGTCATCAAGAAACAGACCATCTTGAGTAACACATGGGCAATAAAAGCGAGCACATGTTTGCATTCTAACCAGGGCACTAACGGAGGTGCTACTGCATGGTATCAAAGTAAAGTCTGCCATCTTCAGAACTGCCCACTGGAGTTTTAAATACAGCTGTGTAACTTGGACTCAACAACCGGTAAGCTTTCCAGGGCCACTCCGAACATCATGCCCTGCCGCAGGTAAGAATGGATAATTCACCGTTAACGCGCTATGTCAAACTCATTTCCTGCAATGGACCTTGAAGCGTGTGACTGACTGTAAGATCCGAACGTGCCATAAAGACAATTCCTTGGGTTGCTGAATTACGAACATAAGTTATTATGAGCGAAGCACAGTAAAAGTAAACGAGCGAGTCCAAACCCACAGGAGACTGGATTTGGAATTTCACGCGCAGGCTCTCTAAGACTCGCAGTTAGGGAGTCAAGTATCGGCTACTTGGGTAAAGCTTGATAGTGGAAATGTATTCAGAAAAGACACCCTCTCCCTCTCACTCCCCTTCAGAAATTGAAAGGGTTCAATAAACATTAAGCCAGGTTCTTCTGGCTCAGTAAATGACTCCTGGGAGTATGGAAGGCATTTGGAGGATTAACTCTTTAGGCCACCAGGCTAGCATAATTCTAGGGCCACTGTCCTAGAATAATCATTTATTAAATCAGAAATAGCCAATCAGCTCTGGAGCACCTCAGAGCTAAGGAGCCGGGATTCCTGCTACACTGGAGTTTTTTGAGTAGGGACATTTAAAAAGCAAATTGTGGGGACTTCCCTGGTGGTCCAGTGGTTAAGAATCCATCATGTAATGCAGGGGACGCCGGTTCAACCCCTGGTCAGGGAACTAAGATCCCACATGCCACGGGGCAACTAAGCCCGCGTGCCACAACTAGAGAGCCCGCCTGCCGCAACTACAGAGCCCACGTGCTCTGGACCCTGCGTGCCACAACTAAGAGCCCGCGCGCCGCAATGAAAGATCCCGCATGCTGCAGCTAAGACCCGACACAGCCAATAAATAAATAAATAAAGCAAAGTGCGTTCACACTACTATTACAGAATACGACTAATGACAAAAACCAGACAAGCCCTGCCATTTGTAGGGGTCAGTTTCACCGGGATGAACCCCGCAAAGACATTATTCCGCAGCCAGTCTCTGGCACCTGCCCCTTGGCTGGCTGTCTTGTCACGTGGAACAATAGTGCCCCTTTCACCTGATTCCTGCTGTCTTCCATCACTCGCCCGCTTTCATTTCTGTGCCATCTAATCCTCTTTTTTATCAAGACACCTAGAGAACAATGTCTTCTCAGCCCCACCGACTCAAGCACAATGACCATTTTTGTCTCGTATCATATTTCTTGATTTTTTAACGTTACCTCCTCATTTCTTGCTTACTTCTGTAGTTGGCTCTTCCTGCCCATTTGCTTTAACTTTGCAAGCATTTCCCGTGAAGTTTCATCCTCACCCTTTCTTTTGTGGTCTGTTTTCTCTTTCTCTCTCTCTCACACTCTCTCTCTTTTCGGTCCCCAGTATTTTCTAGCAATTTGTGGCTTTCGCCCCTTCTTTTCTTGAGCCCTTTGTCTTCCACCTGCTTGTTTGCTAGGCTTTTGTTTATAGATGGAGGGTGGACTTGACTGGGGAGGGGAGAGTAGATTTTTGTTGCTTTGAGACCTCCTTTCCTCTATCATCTCCTGCTACTCTTTTTTTTTTGCGGTACGCGGGCCTCCCATTGCTGTGGCCTCTCCCATTGCGAAGCACAGGCTCTGGACGCACAGGCTCAGCGGCCATGGCTCACGGGCCCAGCCGCTCCACGGCATGTGGGATCCTCCCGGACCGGGGCACGAACCCGTGTCCCCTGCATCGGGAGGCGGACTCTCAACCACTGTGCCACCAGGGAAGCCCTCTCCTGCTACTCTTTTCTTTCCTACACTCTTTTTTCTTTTCCTTTCTTTGTTTTACCCCTGCCCTCTTTGGACTTCCACATAACTTTTAAATCATCATATTTGGTCTTAAAAAAAAAAGCGGCCTTTTCTTTTCTTATGTTTCATTCGACTTAAAAAAAAAATCAGTCAACAATGGCTACAGCTCATCCAAACTTTCAAAGGGAAACATACATTTGTATACATGTAACATACATACATACATACATAGACACGTAGAGTGTTGCTATATTATCCATAGTGACTCTAATAGATAAAACAAGAACTGGGTGTACTAACAGTAGTATGTGGAAATATTCTACAGGAACTATATAAGCCCTGAAAAGGTCTTGGAAGCAGCAATAAAAATTAATTTTATGATAAATATATTTTGGCATATGACAATATTCATGTTTCACTGGAATTACTACTGTTATATATTGACATCTAAAGTTAACTGTGAAACTCCTGATCAACAGCAATAAGTTACATACAACACACACACACACACACACACACACACACGCACACACGCACACAACTCTTCTTTTCCGCACAGAAGGCAGGTCATTTAAAAATAAACTTTTGTATAATCTAAAACTCACATATTGACTTATGCTACCAAAATACAGCCTGGAGTAAGCAGAGAAACAAATAAATCAAATGGACAAGTATATATAAAATAGACTGCTGCAGAGATAACACGGGACAGATTTTATTAACTAATTTATGACCTACAATCTGTCGGCGGAGACCTTCCTCCTCCGCAATTTCAGTCTTCCTGAGTCGGATAAACAGATCAGAAGGCCTGATGGTGTGCAAAGCTCACATCTTTATCTTTGCAAGAACTTTATTTGGGGGCCTGGAAACAGAAGTTCCCACCATTTTTCATTCACTGTAACGTCTGACGTGCTTTCTCTTTGCTGCAACCTTCACTTCGGATCATTCTACCAGGTTCCTTCTTTATCTTTGAACTACTGGCAAATGATTTACTATTGGCAGGTCACTACATTCACAGACAGTGTGAACTCTCTCCGGTTTGACGCTGTCTAGCTCCTGCTATAGCACTGTGACTCCTCAAACACCCAGACGTGGAGCAACTACTACTGCAAATGCTAATTCGAAGTTTCTACTGACTGCTCCTGCTTGGAACTCGGCAAAACTAAAGCCAAGTGGGTCTTTATGAAGTGAAAAGGCAGCTCCTCTGGGAGATACAATTCGGATTTAGAATCGCCTTTTTAAATTGCTCTTATACCTTGAAATACATTTGCGTCAAAAAGGACCACACAGAGAAAAAATTATAAAGGCAGGGAAGGTAGTGGAAAGAGGAAGGTCTTAAAAGCATGCCTGAGACTTCTAATTCAGATCACAGCTTCCACTCCACTTCCTTCTCCGCTCCTCCCACACACCCAAATCCCTGCCTGGGTGTAGACAGTAAACTCTCAGATATCCACATGGGGAACCAAGCACAACTTGCTTATCCAAAAAGTCATACAAATGTGTCACATTCTGCCACCCGAACAAGTGAAATAACGAAATAAAATGCCTCCCACTCTCTCCCACCCATTTTTCTGTATGAAAATAAGTGTTTCGTGCATGGAAAAATAACCGAATGGGGTCTGGATGGGACACTTAATCTTTCTGATAATTCAGTGGGAGATAAATGTGGCTATAAAGAGACAATAGTGGGTCAAGAACAGAGGGAAAGAAGTGGAACCAGGCAACAGGGGGAGACTTTTCGTAGTGACTAGGATCCTACAAAGCCAGAACACCTGCAGAGACGGACGCTAATACCTGGTTTCCACGGGGGGCTTAACCCCTTCTGCCGTTTCACCTGCTCATTGCAGCGTTTTCCTAACCCGATGGCTGCAGCTTTCACTGTCTAATGGCTCCCTTTAATGAGGGAATATTTGGAAGCCAGAATGGAATTCGCTGAGGTCACTCAAGGGCAGCGGAATTACATATGTCGTATAAAATGCTCTCGCTAAACTGATGCTAGAAAAACAGAATGGGAAAGCCTTCACCCGAACCCTACAGGGAGTATGTAGTTAATCGACTGTGATCACCTGTTAGTGCAAACTCTCGGGTTACATTTTCCTAAATCCCATAGTCCTCTTACAAGTGATAAGGGATCTCAGCTGAGAAAAGCAATGTAGCTTATTCCTATATGGGATCCCTTAATCCAGGCTGAGAGAGAGGAGGAGAGGGGGTTGGAATGAAATAGAAGGAATTCACTGGCCAACTGAAGCCAATAGCTGCCCTGTACACGATCAACAAGGCGAAACTTCACTAAGGTAAACTTCCAGAGTGTTGAGACCTCAGCTGTCAAAACTCTCACACCCCACCCCACCCCACCCCACCCCCTCGGAAGTTCTTGAAAATAGCCACTCTTCCTCTAGGCTTCATTGCTGGTCAATTTTGGAATAATAATAGGAACTCATGTAGGTAGGGCCTTCGACCATATCTGAAGTTACCTTGATTGTCCCAACAACCCTGTGAGGTGGATGCTTACGGCCTCATCTTCTTTTTTTCTTTTTTGGCCATGCTGCACGGCTTGCAGGATCTTAGTTCCCCGACCAAGGATCGAACCTGTGTCCCCCGAAGTGGAAGCGGGGAGTCCTAACCACTGGACCTCCAGGGAATTCCCCTCATTTTAAAGATGGGAGAACTGAGGTTCAGAGAAACTTAGCATCACAAAGCTAGTAAATGGATGAGTGAGGACTTGAACCCACGCCAAGCCTTTCGGCCCCAAAGCTGGCGCATCTTCCACTCCATCAGGCTACAAACGATTCCTCTCTCTACTGTCAAACCAGGTCAACTTTCATTGTTCCCTACATCATTAATGACACCACTATTCCTCTAGTTAGGAGGACCAAATTCCTGGGAGTCTGCCTTGCCGCTTCCTGGTCCCTCATCATCGCTCATGTCCCATTCATTACCCACTGCTTCTATTTCACCTGTGAAATAGAACTGAAATCCACCCACTTCTCTTCCTCTCTACCTCCACGATATTAGTATAAGTAGACATCATCTTTCCCTGGACTCCTCTTGTAGGCTCACCCACATTCACTCTGATGTCCTCCGATCTAGTCTCCCGGATGCTGCCAATGTGGTGTTTCTGGAAGACAAATGTCATCCCTTGTTGAAAACTCCCTGATACAGTCTGGCCATTTCCTACCCCTCCAAACACTGACTCACATCCCTTCCTACTACCTCTCAGTTGAAGCACCCCTTTCTTGGGGAAGCTTTCTCTGACTTCCCTTGATGATCTAAATCCTCCCAGTACAATCTCATGGCAACATATAACTATACAGCTTTTATTCTAGGCAGACTTTTACTCTTGTTTGCATGATACGCCATCAGCGCTTGTCTCCTACGCTAGACTGTTCTGTACTTGAGTGCAGGCACCACTTCGGTCTTAGCGTGTAGGGTGATGCCTGGTTCAAAGCAGGAGTTTGATAAATATCGTTGAATGAATGTTGAGCTTCTCCTTTTTTTCTCTTTCCCTGCTCTCTTTCCGTTCCCATGTCCTCATCCCTATCCCATTCCTTGTCCCATCGTCACAGGCTCTTGCTTTCTTACTTCATCTTAATGGGAAAGAAACCCCCGCCAAAGCAGTAAATACGGCAACTACAATTGATGCTCTCTCTAGAGCCAATACTTTCTACTAAAACACTCTTGACACCTTAAAAGACAATTAAATCATTTCATAATGCTGACATTTTAGGCATCCCTGTGGGATGGGGGAGATACACTCTATTTCCTGAGTTCTCGGGGGAAATGCTTTCCAGTTTAACAAGGCTGACATTGGGATGTATCTTACACTTGCTGCTGCCCAGGGGGCAGTCACGATACAATTGTCATTGCCCACCCATGAACCTTCTTGGTCCTAGAAGTTCATATTTTTGTCACTTCTATTGAGTTCTAGGCATTATTTGAAACAAGCTCCCCACATTAGGAGACGAGAAGTCACATGCCTGGCAAAGCCTCTCAAAGAAATGAAAAGGAGGAAGGGTTTCCCCCAGGCCAGAAGGAGATCGTCTTAGGGCTCAGGTGGGACTAGAGGAAAGGCGTCTGGACAGGCACCTAGGAGATCAATGGAACCCACCAAGAGTTCTGGTTCTTAACACATTTGTGGAAGTGTGTCAGAAAGGCTGAAGAATGAATGCACTGACAAGTGTAGTCGCTTGGTGGATATTCCTGGGGGTATGAAGGGATAACTGCATTCCCAGGTAGGACCATTTGAGGAAGGAACATAGTTCTGGTTGTTGCCTTTTGGTAGAGACTCAGAGATAGTAGAGAAGCTCTTTAAAAAGAAATGCAGTGGGGCTTCCCTGGTGGCGCAGTGGTTGAGAGTCCGCCTGCCAATGCAGGGAACGCGGGTTCGTGCCCCGGTCCGGGAAGATCCCACATGCCGCGGAGCGGCTGGGCCTGTGAGTCATGGCCGCTGGGCCTGCGCGTCCGGAGCCTGTGCTCTGTGACGGGAGAAGCCACAGCAGTGAGAGGCCCACGTACCACAAAAAAAAAAAGAAAGAAGGAAAAAAAAAGAAATGCTGTATTTTGGCACAGAACATGATGGCATCGTGCAGAAAAGCATACACATGACAACTCCAAATGAAAAGTGATTTAGCAAAGTTGGAATCTTAAAAAGTTTACCCTGACTATATTTTCCATTTTATTTATGCAAAGGAGGAATACATGATTTTTGTAAAACATTGCTCTAAATAAGCCTAGAAGAATTCTTTCAATAAAAGTAGCATAAAATGTTTCAATGCTAAGAAAACACTGTTAGGGTCTAAATGGAAGAATGTTTTTTCTTTCTTAATGCTGTATCTTACAATAGAGGTTATCTCAAGTTCAATGAAAATAAGTCAGAAATAGAGAGTCACTTGATCTACGTTTTCATAAAGCCACTTCTGTGGACTGAATTGTGCCCCCCCCCCACCACCAAGTTCATATGCTGAAGCCCGAACCCCCAGTGCGGTGATATTGGAGATGGGGCCTTTGGGAGGTAACTAGGGTTAGATGAGGTCATGAAGGCTGGATCGCCATGGTGGGATTAGTGCCTGTATAAGAAGAGGAAGAGAGAGAGACTGCTCTCTCTCCATCATGTGAGGACACAGTGAGAAGACGGCTATCTACAAGCCTCCAGAACTCTGAGAAATGAATGTCTGGGATTTGACCACCCAGTCTGTGCTGTTTTGTTATAGCAGCCTAAGCTGACTCATACACCTGCCCTGTTTCCTCATCAAACCAACACCAAATGGTCCCCACTTGCCTTAGCCAGGAGTGAACTTTGGGCAGGGCACATCAGCCCACAGGACACATCCCGTCCACATCATAGGAGCGACATCAGATTAAATGTTATATTCCACTGGGGTGGGATGTGATGTGTGGGGAGTGGGAGAAAGAGAGTGGGACCTGAGGATAACCTTGGGGTCATAACACCTTAGAGAAGTCCATCCTCAAGACCCCTGGATAACCACTGTTATGAACTGAAGCCAGGGAGAATTCTACTTATTGTTAGTAAAACAAGTTTTGCTTATAAAACGTGTTACTTTGGGGAAAACACCTTAAAAGGGGGAAACTTATGTCTGAGACAGCATAGATTGCTACCGAAGCCTTTAGAACAAGGGTCTCAAACACAAAACCTACAGGGGACAAACAGGTAACACACATTAGAAAAGAGGACCTGGTACAAGACATTAGAAAGTATATCATGCTTCACTGAAAAGCATATTTTAAATCTCCGAGTGGGCAAAATGACATATGGGACACCAGTGTTCGTCTTCTACTTCTTCAACCCCTTAGTTGCCTTTTTTTTTTTTTTTCCGCACGTGGGATCTTTCGTTGCAGCATGCGGGATCTAGTCCCCTGACCACGGATCGAACCGGGGCCCCGTGCGTTGGGAGCTCGGAGTCTTAACCGCTGGACCACCAGGGAAGTCCCCAGCCCTTAACTGTTTACTGGAGGATGCCTCATCCACCCCGACACATTTCAGATCCAACTAATACTTATTGACTGGCCTCCTGCCCAGCACTGTGCTAGGTGCTTTCAATACTCATAACTGTCCAGTGAATTGTGTATTTATGTCTCCAGTGATAGATGAGGAAATTGAATCCCAGAGAAGTTTAAGATGACTTAGCCAAAGCCACCATCCACTACTTTGGAAGAAACTTGGGAAACACGCTATATTCTTTTGTTTCTTAGCTTTAAGCCAAGTATATCAGTTCGAATAAACTTGTTATCTGTTCTCTAGTAGTTTATGTACTGTTTTGTCCCCCAAGGCAATACATGATGACTCTGTCAGTACAGATCGAAATAGCTGCACAATTAGATACTCATGGGGGAGGGGGAAATAATTCTGGTTTAAATAACCAAGGCCTCTGTTGCAGAACAATAGCTATAAATAATGCAGTATTTCCTGGCTCCAGCTGTTTGACCAAAATTCCAATTCTGTCACGTGTTAAAACTGAAACTGTCAAATTGAGGAGGTTCTGCTTAATTTCATGTCTGTCTCAAGTTTAGACAAGTGAAGAGCAACTCACAAGAGAGTGCGCAGTTGGAGCCAATCTCTATGCAGATCCAGCTATTAAGCACCCGGCATACCTGAGAATGCTATATTCCACAAAGCACTGCTATCCATTTCCATTTTCCTTTTTTTTTTTTTTTTTTTTTTTTTTTTTTTTTTTTGCGGTACGCGGGCCTCTCACTGTTGTGGCCTCTCCTGTTGCGGAGCACAGGCCCCGGACGTGCAGGCTCAGCGGCCATGGCTCACGGGCCCAGCCGCTCCGCGGCACGTGGGATCTTCCCGGACCGGGGCACGAACCCGTGTCCCCTGCATCGGCAGGCGGACTCTCAACCACTGCGCCACCAGGGAAGCCCTCCATTTTCCTTTTAAATAAAAAACAAAATTAACTGAACCCTGGGCAATACTACATAAAGTAACTCAATTTCTCCGAAAGCTTCACTCACAGAAGATTCCCTTACATGTGATTGCAAGCAATTAATTAAAAAATGGAAATGTACTTTCACATTTAACTAGAAGTCCTAGTCTAGTATCTATCACCTCGCCAGCCAAGCATTCTTCAAATATAAATATATTTTAAATTGGTTTTGCCAGTGTCCTAGATACTTCGAAAATCCTGCTGGTGCAAACCACTTATTGATTCACAGTCCCTGCTTCTAAGCCTCACGTCTACAGCCCTAGAAGTAACAGCAGGTGCTCTTGCCAGCCTCATAAGAATTGTCACTGGACAATTAGTAATTTCCAGTGGTTAAAAGCCAGTATAAAAGCTCTCGAGTTACCTAGTACTCTGGAAACCTCTCTTCTTAATGTGGTGCCCTGGGAACCCCTGACAATCCAAGAAAATGTGGCCTTGAAGAATACATTAGCAAAATAGAAATAGGTATCATCCAGCTCTCTGTCATTTAGAGACGCTCTGCAGGGCATCTACCGGACACGTTCTGACCTGGAAATCATCTGGTCACTGAAAGCATGAACATCTTGACCTGTGTGTTAACCTGTTTTCTGCCCACGAGTTGGAAAGCTCTGACTTCAGCAGTGCCCCTCAGGACGATCAGCCATAAAAGTGAGTGGTCGAGTAAGTCTGTAGCAAATCATACTTCAAATGTTGCACACCGCGCAGGCAATGAGACTTCTCTTTGCGGAAATGCTATCAGTTGCACGAAGATTTGGTTTAAGTTCATCTGTCTCTTGTATACCCGCTTTTCCTCCCGAGTACTTAGCATAGGACTTCAAAAGGCACTCAATAAGTATTTGCTGAATGAATGTAACAGGAATTAATAACACAAAATGTTTTTGAAAAGGTAATTGATGTCAAATGGTAGGCAGAGAAAGCCAGAGAAAGTTCACCAGGGATAGGAATGCTGTGTACAAATTTGGTACAGGGTCTAAGGAAAGAATTTACAATTGATAAATAACTTTTGAAACCAGGTTCTTTTATGTCATTGCCTCTGGACTAGGCCACACTGGCGGCAGGAGAATCTCAGCCAAACACACTGTGATAGCAGTCTGAGAAAGGGAAGTATAAATGATAACAAAACGTTAGAAAGGATCCCAGGAGGAAACACTTTGCCATCAGCTTTCCAGGAGATCTTTAAGAATAGAACAACAATGACAACGACAGCAACACACGCACAAACACTTATTTAAATTCTTTATAGAATAAAGGGGGAAAACTGGATGACATACAGAGGACCTTGACATCCCCACCGTAGCATGAAAGATGATAAAAATTAGGGTATTTTTCATCACATTGAGCCCCAAGGCTTGGGTTAACACAGTGTAGTTGAATTTTGACTGGCTCTATCTGTATTCTGGGCCTGGATTGTCAAAGACGGTTTCCTAGCTTTTACACATCATGACAGATATAGAAATTGACCCTATCTGTACAACATACTGGGGCAAACTGAGGAAGCTATGTGGTCCACGGATAGCCTTCAGAGGGATACGGCCAGCCCAGGCACAGCCAGATGACCCAGATGCCAAAGAGGGATTAAGTCCTGGGCATGTCTGCAACCCACTGATCATCTCCCAGTACTCTTTGGCCCATCTGTTGGGAAGCTTTGCCTTAGAGAATGTTCCTCGGGATGATCAGGCAAAAATGGAGCCATCAGGTAAATGTGCGGCAAACCATACTTCATATGCTGCACTTTTTCAGGGAGTCACAACACACACTAGCAAAGGACTGCACTGATGCTCCGTTACTCTCTTTTTCCGCCCCCAGGACTTTTCATCCTCCTTCACCAGGACACTTACTAACATCTCACAGACCTAAGGAGGCTGCCGAATGGTTCCAACGTCCACACAAGCACGCAGCGCCAGTGACTCGAAAACAGCTAATGCAACACCACCACATCCTACCTGCCTTTCACTGCAGGATTAGTTCTGACACTGAAATAACTTTAATCTTCAAGAAGGAATCTTCCTGGAACTCTATTAATGGCAGAGTGTTAAATACAGTAATCACTATTACTGCCCCCGAATGAGCTGCCGAGCAGCCAAAGGTAAGTAGATTCAGGAGTCAGGGCTCCCAGTCATTGACAGTAATTCATAAGACACTGGCAAGGAGAACTCTAAACAGGAGATTCCCCAAACCCCAAGCTTACCCCCAGCGCTCCTCGCCCTAGGAGACTTATCTACCTTTCTGGTTATATATTCCTTTGGCTGTTGATGTAATTACTGTATAATAACTGCGTACATATCAACTCACAGAAAAAATGGCAGACGTGCTAGTTGATTTGGCTTGGGGCCATCTCTTCGGCAGGGTGAGACAACCCGGTGTAAACATGTTATTAACCGTGTATTTTAAAATAGTGTTTTGTGTCTCCTGGGTTCCTAATTCCCATCAAAAGCAATACAATATCAAGACTCCTGTTTTTCTGAGCAGCACCTAGGAGATAACAAGCTTTAAAACATTTGCATTAGTCTTCTCAGTTCTGTCGCTTGTGTTATTAATTTTATTTACTAAGACATCTACTGTATTACACACACTGCTTTTCTCGGTTTTATTCCCACTGAGGTGAGCAGGTTTCATTTAAACTGTGTTACCGCGAACAGTAAGGCTTTTTCAAGTCGAGAGCGCTACATAAAACTGGCCATAGCTTTTGTTTTTATGAATAAGCAGTTGCCAATCCCTGTATTAAACCAATAGCCTCACTAGGGAATAGACTATGACTTGCAATTTTTAAAAAAGTGGCCATTCTCTCAAATCTGCTTGTTTGCGCTGATTACTTTTCTTGAAATTAATTAAAAAAATAATTTCTTAATATGAGAGATTGGAAATTGGGTCCTTGTGCCACTTGCCTGCTCCCCAAACCCTTAGGATTAAGTCGCTGCGACAGAAAACGACAATATTTCTCTGCGAGATGAACAATCAAATCGTTCAAACAAGCTCACTCAATTAATAAAACCACCTTGCCATAAAAAAATAAAAATTTGTACCCAATTCAAAAATCACTTTGGATGGCTGTACTATTAAAAAACAAAATCGATTTTCTTTTCAAAAGTTTTACCTACGCCCCAGAACTCAGCTGCAATAGCTTTTTCTTTTCTCACTCAGTTGCCTCTGATAATTGACCATTCCCGAGTATTACTAAAATTCCCCTGCAAGTCTGTTAAACACTTTCACATTTCCATGTTTAATTACATTCAGATTTCAGTTTTTGTCTACATATAGAATAGAGCCAAAATTTAACTCAATCGACTGCAATGCCTTTGACATAAAGACTTTATTCATCATTCTTGCCTTATGTATAAATAGACACACGCTACTTGTCAAAATACAAGAGTGGGCTTCTTTACATTGTCTAGAACAAAGAGCCCCGCTCGGCTTCTTTCTTTCCTCAGTGTCTCAGAAGGTGTCCTTTA
Source organism: Delphinapterus leucas (assembly GCF_059928025.1). Classification (NCBI taxonomy): domain Eukaryota; kingdom Metazoa; phylum Chordata; class Mammalia; order Artiodactyla; family Monodontidae; genus Delphinapterus; species Delphinapterus leucas. The sequence continues at coordinate 126,503,505 of NC_143150.1, read as the reverse complement.
TTACATGCGCAGGATGCAAGGATTTTGCTGCCGCATGAATGAAAAATGATACCTTCAGACTGCCTTTTTAGTGACAAATTGCACTTCTGCAGACTATCACACTGCCTGTGGTTTTAAGAACCCCGCTTAGATTTACTATTACTTCCTTGGGGAACTCAGCCTTCTCGCAAAGCACCCCAGGGCTCATTTCCACTCTTTCAGAGCGCAACAAAGATGAGAAAGTTTGCTCATCGCGGTGGGAGAGAAACTCTTGGCTAGTAAAAAAACACTCTCTGGAACGTCTAAGGAGCGAAAATCACTGCCTCTGTGGATTCTTGGGGTACAAAACAGGCAGGAAAAGTTGTCAGGAGGTATTCGCGAAGCATTGTGTTTGTTCAGGAAGGAGCTGTGGAGTTAGAGGCTGAGCGACGCCTCTCCCTTTGCTTCCTGGGTGAGAGCAATGAGGCGTGCCCCTTAGCAGAAGCAAGCAGAGAGAGATCGGTAAAACTCACCGGCTTCCCCATTTTTCCTAGGACGGGGTTTTTGTTCCTCAACTGTGATCTGGAAGAGGCAAACCTGTAGGTCCTCCAAGCAGGCTGCCTCGGATCAGCTGAATGACTGGGGCGTTCAGGAAGCTTGCTCTGTCCAGCTCGGAATCACTCCCCCTCTCCGGGCTGTGTGCTTCCACGCCTCCCAGTCAGCGCAAAAATCCGCCAAACTCAGGTCAGCCTAACAGGTTTCCTTATATAGGTAAACACGAATTGCATTCCTGGTGAAAGAAGTTAACTAGGAAGCCCGGTAACCTGGTTAACTCTACACACGCCAGAATGGCTCAGAGTCAGCCAGCCTGCGTATGGTTTGGTTGCAGTACAAAGGGATTTGTGCGATTTAATTAAAATCATCTTTATCCCGGCAGTCTGTAAAATTGGCTCTTCTGGTGTGAGTCAACAGCTAGTATTTTATATCATGAGCTATGACCGACCTTATATTATATAAAGGCACTGTAGGGAGAAAAATCGAAGCATAGGATATAACTTGTCTTGAAATTATTTTCAAAGAAGCAAATAGAACATGTGATGTGGAAAGAACACGAACAAACCTCTGTCAAGTAAGACTCCAGTGCCTTGTTTGAGCAGAGTAACTAATAGTTATTCAACTTTCCCAGGCCGCTAGTAGATGATGCAATGAGATCATTTTGAGTTTACTCCTTTTACAATGCAGTAATTGCTACTGTTTTTTTTTTTTTTTTTGATGGGCGAAGTGACACATAATGACATCTATTTATTCCCCGAAATAACCCTCCTGAGCCCACATACTGAAGTGTTATTTGATGGTTTCAGGAAAGAAATCTAAGACTTGTGAATCTGCATAATTACATGGAAAAAAATTTAAACAACCTCCTAGACTTCAGAAGATAAGAAAATGTATCTTTAAAAGTACTCTGTGGAAGGTCTAACTCTAGGCTCAAAGCAGTTTTTAAACGTAAGTGTGTAACACATCAATTGTCTAATAATTGGCTCTCCCCCCTACATTTATCTACCATGGAGGAAAGTAATAATTCTTTTCGAGTCTAACCAATTCCACTGAAGTCTCAATATGAAGTACAGACTCAAGACTTAGCACCTGAGTGATGGAGGTGAAGATTGCCTGCTAAATAAAACTTATCTTAAAATGAATCATTTGTTCCTATTTCATCCACTGGTTGACTGCTCCTTGAGTAACGCCATTCTTAGCAAAAATAGCTCCGTGTTGCGTTTTAGGTCTCTGCTTGGGAAAGGGGAGAGAACGAATGTTTACACACTACCGAAGCCAGCACCAACACAAGCCAATGATGAAGGGTTTCTGCTAAGAGCAGGAGAGTGCAAAAAACATGGGGCAGGAAGAGTAACTACTCTTTGATTGCATTTTCCACTGGGTAAAGACTTTTCCATCCAATTTCTCTTCATATCTCCACAGGAAGTGTGTGTTATTACTTCCTTTTCACGATAACAAAATTGACTCACAGAGATAAAGTGACTGGTCCAAAATCTCGGGATCCACTTGTAGCAGATCCAAAATCCCAGATCTTCTAGAATTGACTTCCAAGAGAATTTTCAAAAATCAAGTCAACTTGAAGAGACAGAAGGACATTAAAATGGCAGTTTTCCATGTTCAAATATAAGTTTTAGGAATCACATGTCCAGAGAATTTAAAGGCAATACACAAACTGATTAAAATACTCTTTATAAAGTCGTAAGTTACTGCTAAAATGACTGCCTTTACATGACTCCAGAATGATCCTAAAATGAGATATTAAGTGTATTTCTATTGAATACAAATTTGGGTTAAAAATATTATGAAAATATAACCTTGCAAATATTGCACACGTTCTTCTGTTCACAGTACACACATTTCTATTATATCAAGTTAAGACTCATCTTGACTGCCCCACTGGAAGGAACATTAGTGTTTTCTACTTATTGGGTCTTCATTAATCTTAAATAAAACTCTGTGTGCCATGCTAGGTAAATAGCTTTCACTAATATAGCCCATTTATGATCCCGCAGCTTTTAGGTTCTCGTAATTCCCGCAGAAGCAAGTTCTGTTTGTGCAGGAACTTTAGACTTTATTAACATGTCGATGCAAGACAAACAATGCATTTTTTTCCAGGGCAGGCTAAACCTTTAAGTGCCTTAAGCTGGCCTCCAAATTTGTTCTTACAATTCTAAGCAAACAATCATTTGGGCTTTAAACATAAAATGTCTTAGGCTATAATTATTGAATTGGAAGGTCAAAACGAAATTTGGATCTGAAAGTAGCCTGTTTCAAAGAGGGAATATAACCCTCTGCTAAATGCATTTTGGATGCCTCAAGAAATGGTTTCGGAAAGACTGGGTTGCGGAAGCAGCATGAAATCAACCTAACCATAGAGGACCCCAATGAGAGAGTACTTACAGCTGAATAATTACACCACGCCAAAAAAATAGCACTTATGGGAAACTAAATAAAATACAAGACCGATTTGAAGGGCAGAAAATATCACTGTGGTTTAAAGAAAACATCAGGGGACAGATTTGAGAAATTCCCAATGACATATAACTAATGAGTAGTTGAGCTATAATTCAAATCTCGGTCCATCAGACCCCAGAATGTCCGCTCCTTCTACTGAACCCTGAGGGTACCACACTATCCAAGAAAGAGCAAATGCCTTAGAGGCAGAAGATGCTTCCATTCTGGTTCCGTCTCTTGGCTGTGTGACCTTGCATGAGTTACTTATAATGTGTCTGAGCCTCACCTCCAAAATGGAAATAAAAATGGGTGCGTGTCTCACAGATGACGGAAAGTACCGAATGCGATTTTAAAAAAATCCTGCCACGTATTTATTGATGCCTCTATGGTCCGGGCATTCTGCTAGGTTCTAGGAATACAACCATGAGCAAGTGAGGCATGTCCCCCCCTTCACGAAGCTAACAATCTCGAAGAAAAGCCTGTGCACGTCTATATTATGGAATGTGAAACTCTAATGTTTCCCTAAATTTCGTATAACACAAACGTGTTTAATTGAAGTTGCACCTCAGTATAGAAATACTAATAGGCAAATGTCCAAGCTAGTGCTCGCACTATAGTTAGTGCAAGTTACTCTTACTGACCAGAGCCTGGCCTTTCCATGATTACACTTGTTCGACCTGGGCTAAGCCAAATGCCGCCATCATAATGACAATGTCCTTTTATCTCACAGTTGAGGGGGATCAGCATGTTCAACTGAAAAACATCTCGAAGATACTTAGGAAGCTGGATGCACATGGAGTTATTTTATCATTAGCTCTGTATATATGAATGGGATGGAAAAGCATATAAAAGATTCCCTAAATATGTCAGCCAGCTATCCATCTATTAATCTATTATTAATTCACTTCTACGCACTAAACATTTAATTGGTGTGCCCAATGGATAAGGTTCTCTGAGGGATACACACAGAAAAGGATGTATAGAAAAAGAACGGTCCCTAGCTTTAATGGACGTTTCTAGAAAAACGTTATGGTGCTCAAGAGCTGTATCAGGCACAATGGGTGAGGTGATGCTCTGGTAACAAGCAACCCCCAGATCTCAGTAGCTGACAGCGACAAAGGTGTATCTCTCACTCACGCTGCACACTTATGCAGATCACTAGGGAGGGTTCTCCTATCCAAAGTCACTCAGGAACCCAAGCTGATGAAGGTTCCTTTCAACACGTACTTCCATGGCTGCTGAGACAGGAAACAGGGACTTGGTGAATCATGAAGTGCCTTTCAAAACTTCACTCCATAAAGGATACAAACTTCCGCTCACCTTTCATTGGCCAGAGCAAGTCCTCTGGCCCTGCTTAACTTCAGAGAAAGACAGGAGAACTAGAATACATGACGAACGAAGACATGACAGCTATGGCAAATCATCTGGCTGGAGGAATGGGTCCATTCAGTAGACACATTCACGACCCCTATGGCATAATGACTGGCGTTTGAAGTTTGGAAATCACTGACCAGATCCAATTTCTAGAAGACTGGGAGTTTAAAGGTGGACTCACAGATTATCAGTGGTTCTGGCTGAACCTTGAGGGAAAGAGTGACATTTGAAAAGGATGTCCTGAGGCAGGCTCTTCTTAATATTTCTATCAGTTACTCGAGTGGTGAAATAAAAGGCAAGTTGATTTAATTTGCAGATGGTGCCAAATTGGATAGCTAACACCTCAGAGGATTGTATTATAATTCAAAACGACCTTGAAGAGTTGGGGGAAAAAGACGTTAAGAAAGAAGCTTGTGTCCAACAGTGATAAACAGAAGACTGGAATGAAACGTCTGCAAAATGGATGGTAGAGAAACCATATTGAGCTCATACTAGCCTACAAGTTGAACATATGCTTGCAGCATAGCACTTTTACTTGTAAAGCCTTTGGTGTGGTGGTATTAGCCACGCAAGCACTGGAAAATAGGTGTTCTCAGAATACTACTTCACTGGGGATCCACATTTTCAGAAATAAGAAATCGGAGCAAATTCAGAAGCAAAAGCAGAAATTTCCAAAAGACTAAGTGCCCTAGGTCAGGAGTGAGCGAGCTGTTTCTGCGAGGAGCGGGATAGTAAATATTTGCAACTTTGCCAGCCATAAGCTTCTCTGTTGCAACTACCCGATCCTGCCACTGTGGTCCAAAACAGCCACAGATGATATGTAAATGAATGGGCGTGACTGTGTCCCAGTAAAACTTTCTTTACAAACCTGGGCAGCCAACCCTGGGCTATGCTTTGCAGACCCCTACTCTCTACATTATGAGAACTGTCCCAGAATGGCAAGGTACTCACATTTACTGCAAGTGCCCAGAGAGCAGGAGGGACACTATTTTGGCCTAGTTCGTTTAATACTGCTTTCCACACAGGTGCTAGTGAATAAACTGGTGAAATAAATACAATTAAATTAGCCAAAAATGTTACTATACTGGTCTCCTTATTAAATATTCAAAAAGAATTGGACTACGTAATTCTTGAAAAGGTCATGGAAATAAAATCCAAAATATAGTTTACCTTCTCAATTTGTTAAACATTTATCAATTACATTGCCTTTTAGGTATAAAAATATTACTGGTGAAAAATATAATAAACCTCGAAAAGAAGGATTACAACAATGAAATTAAAGGGAAAACAATTGCAAAGCAGAATATGTGCATATAGCCCCTTTAGTTTTTTCCCAAGTTCTTTGTAACTAGCTGAGGTTGATAAAGCAGACGTCTTAATTAGACACAGGTGAAAATGGAGACAAGGAGAGGTTAACTCAGTTGTCTAATGTCACCAAGCTAGTGATGATGGAGAAGAAAATAGGACCCGGGTTCCCTGGGTTTACAATTCTAGACCACGATAAACACCAAATGCATAGGAACTCGGAAAAGAGAGCCAATACGGAATGCAATGAAAATCCTGCGGCGTGTCTTTCTGGGTGCCTGGAGGAAAGCCCAGCACCGTAAATATCACCTCTCCTTCCCTCCCCCAAGCGCCCCGCACCCCCTCCCTCTCCAGTCTAGTCTGCTTTGCAGTCAACCCCACGGCCTATCCCTCCTTTGATCAAGCCCTGAAAGCTAAAGCCTAGTTATGGGTGACTGTGTGTCCAAACGCCCCTGAATCCCGATTCTGACTACTTCTTTCTATCGCCTCTGACCCTTCCAGTCTCTCAGCCTCTGCGCTATAGGGCGGGATCATTCTTAGTGCTGGGGGCTGCCCTGGGCATTGCAGGATGCTCGGCAGCATCTCTGGCATCTTCCCAATGGATGGCGGTGGCACTCTCTCTCCCCTTAACTCCAAGGCGCGACAACCCAAAGTGTCTTCAGACATTGCCAAATGTTCCCTGGGTGCTGGGCTGGGGTGCAAAACTGCCCCTGGTTGAGAAACTCTGAACTAGATCACTGTAGTTGCTTTTTCTTTTAGTGGGATTTTAGTTCCCCGACCAGGGATTGAACCCGGGCCCACGGCGGTGAAAGCGCCGACTCCTAACCACTGGACCGCCGGGGAATTCCCCATAATTGCTTCTTAATTGCTCTCCCTACCTCTGCCCTTGCCTCTCCACAGTCTATGCTTCACAGAGCATCCCAAACCATCTTTAAAAAACATACATCAGATCATGCCATCCTCTGCTTAAAACCTCTAGCAGGGGACTTCCCTGGTGGCGCAGTGGTCAAGAATCTGCCTGCCAATGCAGGGGACGCGGGTTCGAGCCCTGGTCAGGGAAGATCCCACATGCCGCGGAGCAACTAAGCCTGTGCGCCACAACTACTGAGCCTGAGCTCTAGAAGCTGAGCACAGATTCTCCCCTAGAGTATCCAGAAGGGACGCAGCCCCGGAGACACCTTAATTTTAGCCCAGTGAGACCTGTGTTGGACTTCTGACCTAAAGAACAGTACAAAAATAATTTGGGCCGTTTTAAGCCACTAAGCTTATGATAATTTGTTACAGCAGCAATAGGAAACATACACCTGGCATCTTCACGGCTAACCCCTAAAGCCTCAGACTTTATGCAAAAGTTTTCTCCAGGAAGAGGCCATCCATGATAAATGACAACCCGAAAGGACATCACCACCCATCCCACATGCAGTGGTTCCATCTCAATTGCCCTATTTTATCACCTTCATAGCTCTGATCACTATGTGACATTACCAAAAGGCAAAAATGATGACAAACTAAAAAATAATAATAATAAATGGGGTGGTCTTTTTATCTGCCTTGGAACAGGAATGTTGGAGAAAGAACCAGGTTTGGATTAAGTAAAGAACGCTTATGTTGGATGAAAAGACATTCTTGACGGTAGTTGGAGTAATTGCACAATGAAACAGGCTGCCAAGAAGGGCCACGGAGGACTAGATCGTGGCAACACTTACAGAAGAGATGAGATAACTCAAGTCAGGAGAGTAGGTGGAGCTCAGCCGAGAGCATTTACTTGATGACCTGCTTGTTCTTCCTCCAGCTTGAAAATGTGTGTAGCACAAAGCAATGAATCACAGGACAACATCTGCATGTAATTGCATTTCTGTTCCAATAATAAATGTTTCAACTGCTATGCTATTTATGAAAGCTGTTATCATAAAGAGCCAAGTGGGGGAAATTGGAAACACAAACGCTTATCTTAAGAAACCTTTCCTTTGCAATTCAGTGTCCAAGTACCCAAATACCCAATTTGCTGTAGTATATGAAATGTCCTGGGGAGTTTCTTTTTTGAAATTCTATTTGAAAGTGATTTTTAGGTGTCTAAGTCCCTGTAAAAGCCCTTTCTGTCACCCATGGTTTTCGTAATATTTTTTTGAACCCGAAGAGGAACAAAGGCTAGAAAATTGTTCATTATTTCCCTCACGGACTCGTCGTCTGAATTTTGGGCCCATGGTCGATGGGGGAGAGGAGGTGTTTTGCACTTTCTTTTCAGTCAAGATTGTTTACTCTCAAAACAGAAAACGAGAATGACAGATTCTCCCACCCACCTCACTCCCACAAACCTCCCCACCCGCCAGGATTTGGGCCCTTTGAATAACTCGCGAAATGCCAAGACAGTTTAAAATTATTAACCACCCATACAGAAAAGAATAGGCAACAAGAGAAACTCTTATTTCCTCGGATCAGCCTGCCCCCTCACCTTCCCACGGTGGCAGATCATTTTCCCATAGGCCCTGGTACAGGAGAACCCGGCTCCTTCATTCAACGATCCCCACGCCACCAGTGCCACCAGTGCCACCAGTGCCACCAGCAAAGGCTAGCAATCATTCCGGCCTCTTAAACTTAGCTTGGAGGGAATGCGTGGCCCGCGAAATCAAGCAAGCTGAATTTTTAAACAGTTCACTTTACTTGCAGTTGCGTCTGTCAATTTGGGTAAAGCATGAGCATGAAAACTCGATCAAGCCGCAGAGAAAATAAAGCCAGAGCTCTTAGAAGCCTGCCTCTTTCCATTTCACCAGGCAGGTGTTTCAGGATGATGTCTTTGACAGTTGCTCTTTTAATGAGACGGCAAAACACCACGCAGGAGGGAAAATCCTCAAAAAGCAATGAAAATAAGCAATTGTACAATAATAATTCTAAACTGCCCCCCCCATTTCCCAAGGTCTGTATCTCTTAACTCCTACCTGCTTAGCTCTCACTACATTAGCACTGTTTACAGCACCACAGTTGAATATCAGAATCAAAAGAAAACTTCGAACATCCTTTTAGGAGGACGAAAATGTATCACAGCTTTCCGAAGTTATTTTTAATTAACTCTTTAAAACCCAAATCGATAAGAGTGGTTGCACTATGGAGTGGCTAGTATCTAGGCTGCCTGAGATATCTCTTTTTCCCCACCCAGGGACCCTGACCTATGGTACAGATGAGGCTGGAGACAGATATAGAGATTTTCATTCACTTACCAAGTAACACTGATTAAATACTATGTGTCAGACACACGTTCACATTTGGGGGTAGATAACAGCAACCTAACTAAAGGTTGGAAGAGTTTCAAAAGTTACGTTATAGTGAAACATATAAAATATTGCATTTTCTTGTTTTTGCATTAAGAGCAATGTGCATTTAGTGGCATTAGAAATCAATAAGAACACATTGCCAGCGATAAGCGACGTTGATAGCATGTTACGATGTGATGAAAAGGGCACTTCACCTCCTTGGTATCCTTCCCCAAACCATGACCCCAGTCTAATCATGAGAAAAACAAGAGATAAACCTAATGTCTTAGTGCATTTGGGCTGCTGTAACAGGATACCACAGGGTGGGTGGCTTATAAATAACAGAAATTTATTTCTCACAGTTCTGTGCGCTTGAAGTCTAAGATTAGGCTGCCAGCAGGGTCAGGTGAGCACCCTCTTCTGAGCTGCAGACTTCTTGTATCCTTACCTGGCGGAAGGGGCTAGGGAACTCTGTGGGGCCTCTTTTATAAGGGCACAAATTCCAATCATGAGAATTACACCATCGCACTGGAGATTAGGATTTCAACATATGCATTTTGGGGAGACACAAACATTCAGACTGTGGCAGCTAAAATGAGTGACGTTCTATAAAATACCTGACCGGTACTCCTGAAAACTGGGAAGGTTTGGAAAAGGAAAGACAGAGAAACTCACAGCCCAGGGGAGCCTAAAGAGACATGATGACTAAATACAATGTAGTGCTTTGGATGGGATCCCGGAACAGAAAGAAGACATTTGTGAAAAAAACTAGAGAAATCCAAATAAAACCTGTAGTCTAGTTAATAGTAATATACTGGTGCTGGTTTCTTAGTTTTGACAGAAGTGCCATGGTACCGTAAGATATTAACATTAGGGAAAACTAGGTAAAGAGTATAAAGGAGCTCTCTGTACTTATTTTGAAACTTTTTTGTTAACCTAAAATTATTCCCCCCAAAGTTATTTAAAAACAGAACAAAACAAGAACAACAAAACAACATACCACATTCATTTTACACTGTGGACAGAGAAGGAAAAACAAGATTGAGAAAAGATCCATCGAAGAAGGACAGAGACCAGAGGCAGGGAGGGACATACAAAGAGCAACAGACAGATAGAGAAATAGACGGGTGGGCTCCAGGAGAGTTAGAGCTCCACTGCCTTGTTATGCGGCTCCCCGCTATTCTCTTAAGCTACAGGGATCAGAGAAAAGGATCATTCTCTAAAAGAACTCAGAGATCTGACATAGTTTGGAAACATATTAGCATACAGAGAATCTTCGCAACGTCAGGTATATTTTTTTCTATGTGGTTCTGAAGGTTTTGTAGGTGTGTCAATGAATAGCTTCGGTTTACCAAGTTTTTCAGGAACCTCGGAGAGACTGATCACCAAACTTTCAACACTGAAAGCTGTCATTTGCCAAAGAGTTGCTCTCTGAGAATGCCACTCTCTCTACTGTCCCAATGCCACCAGGGATACATTTAGAATTGGTATTTCACTTAGTCCTAATAAGCACTTCTATTTAGAAATCAATCTAGTTCTTGGTCTACTTGGGAATATATATGACGGGAAGCAAAAAAAAGATAGTAAAAAAAAATCCCTGAAGTTAGGTTCTGTTTTTATGGTTGCACATATGAAGTCTTTGGGGTTCTCTTCTTAGAAGAGTTGTCCCAGTGTTTCACAGGGGTTTCCCCGATCCTTTAACCCCCCCCCCCAACAGTTAATCTGAATTAATGCAGGCTAAGAATTTCTGCTGACCGGTGTGCACTCATTTACACTTTCTATGGTATTTTCTAAAAAGGACTTGAAACAGTATTAACAATAAGTGAGGACAGTCCGGACCAGGTTAAGTGTGAGATATTAACAGCCAACCATGTATTTCGTGGATGGGATACTCACACCTAGGTCTCCAAATCTTTTATTGAGCTTGATTGGAGAATCCACGTACATATTACACGGAAGAAATCTCTACCTACAAACCGATTGAGATTTTTGGTAATCTCAACACGGTTGCCATGTTGAAAACGCGAGACGAGGGAGATAGACCTGGGAAGACATCTCAGGGGACTGCATATTTCAGCTTGAATTAATTTTATATCATAAATGTGAAGTTCTTGTGAGCTTGGATTTAAACTTTAATTCGGCAAATTACATAAACTCTTCAGCGAGAGCCAAAGTTCTAAAGTGCCCGCTTCTATTTGTTTTCTTTTTCCCCTTAAACAGCATACCAAATCTGAATCTGATTAAGTCTGCTGAATTTGTTATCAGTGCTAGGAACTATGTATTCTGTACAGAAAATTAACTTCACTTAGAAATGCATGTTTTGGTGGTTTTACTCCTGAAAAAATGCTGATTAGAAAAGCAATAAATCCTGGGAGAGGCCAAACTTCATTTTTCCCAATAATGAAAACAAGGCTGGATTTTGAGGGATGAAGACACATAATGACTTTACATTAAATTTGCTGTCAGTAAGGGATGTCCTGGTTACTCTCTGCCTGAGCACAGTACGTGGCACTTAGTATATATCTAGCTTTCTTCCTATGTATCTACCTATCTAGCTAGCTAGCTTTGTATCTATCTGTCTGTCTGTCTGTCTAACTACCTACCTATCTATCTATCTATCTCAAAGTTTCTCAACCTCAGCACTACTGACATTTTGGATCAGACAATTCTTTGTGTGTGTGTGTATGTGTGTGTATGGGGAGGGAGCTGTCCTATGCACTGTGACAACCAAATATGTGTCCAGATATCGCCAGCTATTCTGGGGTGGAGGTAGGGCAGAATCTCTCTTAGGTAAGAACCACTAATTATTTCTATCTCTATGTACGTACATACCTATAAAAAAAAAATGAACGAACGGACTTTATAGTAAAACATCCAGGCTTCAACCTGGCGTGACCAACTAAGAAGGTGAGGAAGATTAGCGGGATTTATCTCATATGATAAAATGCATAATATATATCTATTATAATAACAAACTATAATACTATTGGGTTGGCCAAAAAGTTCACTCGGGTTTTCCCGTAAGATGGTGTGGAAAAACCCGAACAAACTTTTTGGCCAACCCAATATGTAATAAATGAAGACAATATTTTGGGATTCCCGTATGTTTCCCTCCCCTATGCCCTCTACCTACTACTCTTCTGCATACCAGGCGGCAACACACTTTTTCTGTGCACACTGCTTTCAGATATAGCTTAGAACACGTAAGTCAATTGTTTTGCAAAATCAACTTAGTAAAGTCCTAGCAGATCATAATAATCTGAAAAGCAAAGCTCATTTGATATATAAAAAGTAGGCTTTTGAGGGGAAAAAAATGGGATTTTTTTTATTTAAAAAGTTTTTCTTTAAATATTAAGAGCCAGGGCCCCAGCTGATTCAGACCACAGAAATTAAAAAAAAAAAAAACAACAAAACACCCGACCAAAGAGATTTGGTTTCTGGAAGCAAAGACAGTACTATCCTATTTCCCATCTAAAAGATGAGGAAAAGACAACTTTACGGGGTACCCTGCCCACTAACCCAGTGGCTTGCACACAGTAGGTACTCAATCATTATCATCTAAAATAAATTATGGCACATTTTTAAGAATATATAACTGGTATATCAGTACTTCATTCTAAACTTTAATCATAAACAAGACCATAATTAGAATAACTTGGATCACCTTCTCTGAATCAAAAGCCCAGAGTCTGCATTTTCACAACGCGCCAGACTCCTCCATATACCACAGCTGAGCAGGACACAGACATTCAGCTAGGAAGTAGACAGATGGCCTTGCATGTGCCATTAAAGCTCTTTGAGGCTCTTTGATCCCATCATCTGTAAAAAGGGAGAGAGAACAATTTCTACCTTTTAGGGTTTCTCTGAGGATGAAATGAGATCAATAAGACCAAGTGCCTTATTATAAACATTTAGTCATTTCCTTAACGCCCCTGGAGACTGGCTTCCAAGGTCAACAGCTTTGAATGCAGCACCAAAATTAATGTCCCTCCTGTGCTTAATCAAGAACATATACGTGAAGCCTTCTGAGAAGAGTAACATACATTTATACACGATATAAATGTGGATACGGTGGCAGCAGTGTATGCCTTACTCTTTCAAGGTAACTCTTCCATCCTATCCCTCCTTAAACAGAAAGAGGATGCATTTAAAAATATATGACTCCCTTTTAACCCTGACCATTGTTTAAGGGCCCCCAGGACACATAATCCCAGGAGGTGGACAGAGAAGAGATCAGCTTCAGCTTAAAGTCAAGACTGAACTGTTTGTCCGGAGCTGCCCTGGCTGACCCAGCTTACTGACCCTTGTCTAGTTTCCAAAACATGGTGGATTTGACTATTCTATTCCAGGTTGCGTGACCACCGTTAACTCGACCCCTGGTGTAAGTGACCTCCACGGCCTCATTCTCTCACTGCCTCATTAATTCACTCGTTCCTTCTCTGATGAACTATATTCAAGTTATAGTTAAACAGTGACACTCAGTGTTGCGGAAGATCCAACGATGATTCGGGAATTTACTGTGTGAACAATCTGCTCTCACGCATACACACATACACATAATACAGATGTATGTGACATAAGAATCCAACTAATATGCTTCTAAAATCCAATGAGAAAAAGACTACAAATAGAGGCTTATGCAAGCCTTCGCTGAAGGGCATCTAATCTGGTCTTTGAGGCATGGACAGAATTTGGTCTTAAGGAGAGAGTGACTATATAGGTGTTCATTTTATAAAACGTTGTTAAGCTGAACATATACACTTAAGTTTAAAACATTTTGGCAGACTCTTTAATCATCATGTTTCTAAAGTTGGCACTACATTCTCTGCCCTTTTGACCATTCCAAAATATGGTACCTGAAATCTATATTTTAATTAGGCTAACAAAATTATTTTGTCAAACCACTTCTAACAATAATTGGGGTGTACTGATGAAATGGAAAACCGGGATTGGGATTCATCCATCTAAGTCATCTAAAACCCTGAAACCAAGATAATTTTCCCTAAGAAATAGAATCTATAGTTCTCTTCGCTTTCCTTGACTGAATATTTCCTCTTGTAACATATGGATAAGATTATTGGTCTCCCTGAGGTGTGTGGCTATTAATGGGAGTTACTAGGGCAATTTGTTCAAGTACTTTAATGAGCCCAGTGTATTTGAGATCAGTTCAGGATCTCTTTCTTCCATGGGCAGACTGACCAAGGGTTCAGGAGCTAGTTCATCCATCACAGCATAAAGGGCCTTAACAGAATCTACGTAATGGGTGGAGCGTGAACTACTTACCCACAGTCCCCTGGGGGAAATTGACAATTAGATTGGTAAGTGGCTTGGAGAGCCAGGGATGGCTTTGGGAAGGATGAAGAAGAAGAGGTGGAGTAAGATATAGGAGAAAGTCCAACTACCGAGTGAGAAAATGTTTCAGTGGCTGGTGGCTTTGGAGGGTAAGAGATTACGAATCAGGGGATCCAGGGGTTAAGCTTAAACATGGGGATTTGTATATTCTAGTTATGTTTCAAAATCAACTTATAATAAATGACACAGACAAAACAGAACTGTTAAGGATAAAAGAGTAAGAACAAAATAATGGACAAAAGGAAGCAGTTGGATTAGAAAGCAAGTCAGCACAGTTATTACAACTGAACGCAATTATTAGCTCTAAGACCCTGGTAGCCAAGGAAGAAAGGGAAATGAGACAAATTACACCGTTCATGTGACATACAGAAAGAGACAACCATTTCACCAGCATGAAGACGTAGATATTTTATTCAATGGATCTTGTGGTAGACAGAATAATGGCCTCCCAAAGATGTTCATGTCCTAATCCTTACACCTGTGAATGTTACCTTACACAGTAAAAGGGACTTTGGAGACATTATCAAGTTAAGGGTCTTGAGATGGAGAGGTTCTCTCACATTATTGTTGCGGACCCAATGTAATCACAAGGGTCCTTATATGGGAAAGAAAGAAGTAGGAGGGGCACAGTCAGAGAAGGAGATGTGATGATAGCAGAAGAGGTCTCAGCGGTGCCATTGCTGGGAAGAGCCCAGGACCCAAAGAATGCAGGTGGACTCTAAAAGCTGGAAAAGGTAAGGAAACAGATTCTTCTCAGAAAACTTCAGAAAGAGCTAGCCCTGCTGAAACCTTGATTTTAGCCTAGTGAGATCTATTTTCAGACTTCTAACCACAAAATTGTAAGATAATAAATTTCTGTTTTTTTTCAAACCACTAAACTTATGGTAATTTGTTACAGCGGCAATAGAAAATGAATACAGATTGTTTTTATAATGGATCAAGAGAAAAATCATTAAAATATAACTTTTAGCTCACTTCTGCTGGAAGTAAAAATAATATGGCTGAGTTATATAACTTTCTGCTGAGGCTGACTAGGTATAAGAATCAAGACTAGAGAATTTGGAGTGATTTCTAAACCAGGTACATCAAAATCTGAGATGATGATGAAAAATTCAGATTCCCAAGTCCTCCAGTCTTGCTAAACAGACTTTGTGGCTAGGACCTGGGACTCTGTATTTTTAACAAGCATCTATAGTAGTTGTCATGATTGCAAACAAATTACTACACGTTTAGCAGATCAAAACAACAGACATTTATATTTCCCAGTTTCCGTGGGTTAGAAATCTAGGCATGCCTCAGCTGGTTCCACCACTTCAGGGTCTCCTAAGGCTGCAGTCGATTCACCAGCTGGGGATGGGGCCTCATCTGAAAGTTTGACTGGGGAAGGATCCACTTCCAATCTCACCCAGGTTGTTGGCAAAATTCAGTTACTTAAGGGCTTCTGGACTGAGGGTCTAGGTTCCTTGCTGGCTGTTGGTTGGAGGCTGCCCTCAGTTCCTTTTCAGACAGACCTCTCCAACATGGCAGTTTGCCTTATCAAAGCCAGCAAAAGAGAGAGTCCACTACAAACGCAGGGATTACAATCTTAGTAATGTTATCACTGAGGTGACATCCCCTTACCTTTGCCACATTCGATTGGTTAGAAGCAAGCCACACGTCCCACGCACACTCAAGGGATTACACAATGGTGAGAAAACCAGGAGAAGGGATCACTGTGGGGGTGGGTCTTCTTAGAGCCTTTCCACCGCAGCATTCCGGATGATGCTTGCGTACAACCAAGTTAGGAAAAGGACTAACCAAGGAGACTAAATGATTAGAAGGAAACGACCATTTCATTTGGGCTTTTGACAGGAAGTGGACATGAAACATTTCAAGACTGTGGGCTCTGGTGATATCTCAGCTGTGTCCTTTACGTAAAAAAAAGATGTTATGGGTTAGCTCGGTGTCTGGACCTTGGAGACAGTCATTATCATTACCCCCAGGCCCCTCTCTGCTGCCGGCTCAGTTGCTCCCTGTCTCTCAGCTGACCTCAACATCTCAGGGTAGCAGCTTAAGTGGGAGGGAGAGAGATGAAGGAATGAAGGGGGATAAACTGACATGGTAATAGTGGGTCTCTGAAATTCATGAGTTTTGATTATTTTTACTTTCTTGTCAAAAAAATGTAAATTCTGCCCTGTTACGATATAAAGAGAATCCCTTTCACAATTTATGCAGTCGATTTTAAATACTAATCCTATTTCAAGCTCCATCACATTTTCCTCAAATATTGAAATGATAATCTGGCAGAAACACTGGCATGTGCTTGCCAAGCCCTCCTGGGCACAAAACTAAACAATATTTCCCAGCCCCTTGCAGTGAAGTGAGGCCAAGGAATGGAGTTGGCCTGTGGCAAATGGCCTGCCTCCTCAAGCCTCCTGCTTAGGCCGTGAAACTCTCTCTTCACTCACCCCTTGGCCAGATATTGAGGACACAGCCAATGCCTCTGAGGCCCTAGTAGTGACGGAGCCACTAGAATGAAGGCAGATGAATCCCCAGACAACTACTCCCTTTCTACTGTCATTGGCCAACTGCGCTGGAGTCAAATGTGAGTAATCAACAGCTGTGGGAAGTCACTGCTCATCTCAGCAGCTGACATTACCTACCCTGACTAAAACGGTTGTATTATTTTCTTTGTAGGACAAATGTCACACGCTGGGTATAGAGGGACAATGTAACAGAACAGGTCATGAGGGTGGCGATGGGGGCATACACCCTTTGTGTTCTTCCCTTCTAAACTACACAGTACCCTGGATCATGCTACACACCAGTTCTCTGTCTGTGGAAAATGAGGTCTTTTCTCAGTGAGTCTGACAGAGTGGGGCCTCCTATTCTGACTCAGACACTGATTCTAAGGGGGCTGACTGCCTGGAATTGACATACTCCCACCCAGCTGACTTGAAATCATGATACTACTAGAAGACCCTGCTTCCAACCTGTGCCCCCAGACCAGAGAGCTTCTGTATTAATGCTAGTCTGGCCCAAGCAGAGGTGGGCTACAGCCTTTGCACACCCTTTGTGTACTGGAAAGTTTGCTTCCACTTGACGGTCCAGTGATGGCTCAGGCCCAAATGAGATGGCTCTCATTTCTACATTAACACACAAGCCTGTGCCATTAAGGTACCAGCCTGTCTTGTGTCAAGATCCAAGACTTAACATTTAAAAAAAAAAGTTTTTGGCTGCATTGGGTCTTCGTTGCTGCACGCAGGCTTTCTCTAGTTGCGGCGAGCGGGGGCTACTCTGCGTTGCGGTGGCTTCTCTTGCTGCGGAGCACGGTCTCTAGGCGCGTGGGCTTCAGTAATTGTGTCACACGGGCTCAGTAGCTGTGGCTTGCGGGCTCTAGAGTGCAGGCTCCGTAGTTGTGGCACACGGGCTTAGCTGCTCTGCAGCATGTGGGATCTTCCTGGACCAGGGCTCGAACCCGTGTCCCCTGAACTGGCCGGCGGACTCTTAACCACTGCGCCACCAGGGAACCCCAAGACTTACATTTTTCTTTTTTTTTTTTTTTTTTTGCGGTACGCGGGCCTCCTCACTGTTGTGGCCCCTCCCGTTGCGGAGCACAGGCTCCGGACGCGCAGGCTCAGCGGCCATGGCTCACGGGCCCAGCCGCTCCGCGGCATGTGGGATCCTCCCGGACCGGGGCACGAACCCGTGTCCCCTGCATCGGCAGGCGGACTCTCAACCACTGCGCCACCAGGGAAGCCCAAGACTTACATTTTTAAAAAGAAGAAAAAGACCACTGAAGCCAACTAGTAGCAAAGTTCTCGCTTTGCAATCACGAAGTTCTCGGAGGAAGCAACTGTTGGAAAATACACTGCTTCCCACTGAGCTTTTTAGAACAGTGATAATCATGATCATGGGCACAGCAACTACCAGGAGAATAATGCCATTTAATATGTGTGAGGCCTTTGTGCTCAGTATATCATGTTTGGTACAGTTTTATTTAAACTTCTGAGATAAAGTATCAATATTAGTATTATACTGCCATGTGCTGATAATAAAAGTGACTTGCAGAGAAGTTGCCACACAGCTAATAAGTAGGAGGAGCTGGGATTAGGAGGCAAATCTAACTCCAAAGATGACATTATTAACTCTGTGTGTGTGTGTATGTGTATAATGAATAGATTTTGTAATGATTAGACTTTATATATATATATATATATACACACATACATATATATATGTGTGTGTGTACTGAATAATATTTAAACCATATAGATGTATGTGTATATATGCAATGAATAGACCTTAAACCATATTTATATGTATGTATGTACACATATACTTATTTAATAGAATTTAAACCATATATGTATATACATCTGTGCATCGAATAGACTTTAAACTATGTATTGGGTTGGCAAAAAAGTTCGTCCGGGTTTTTGTGCCATCTTACAGACAAACCCGAACGAACTTTTTGGCCAGCCCAACATTTATATGTATGTGAGTGTGTGTGTGTGTGTGTGAGTGTGTATGTGAGTGTGTGAGTGTGTATGTGTGTGTGTGTAATGAAATAGAGTCCCCAAGGAGGGAATGCTTACTTTGCCAATGCCCCAAAACTAGTGACCGAAGTAGAAGTCTATCCTGAGCTCCCCCCATCTATAAAAGGGACCTTCCTGAAGTCTAAGTGTTAATAAGGGTAACTTCTAATAATTTCAGCAGATGTTTGAAATGCTTTGCAAAGGGCCAGAAATATGCATCTCCTGCATCATGCCAATAGAAAAGGCCATGAGATGGTCTAAAACTGGAGTGTTCTATGGAGTATAATATTAAAGATTATTCCTAGAATTTATTATAATGTTGTATTTAAAATGCCTGGATTAAAAAATGAACACATGATATCTCATACAACTAATTCAGAACTTGTGAATTAATATGTATGCTAATTTTTAAAAGTATAGTTCTTAAGGTTTTTTGATACAGAGGGTTTAAAAATATGTAACATCTTTAACTTTAGCCTGCACATATACAGAGCTTTGGAATATCATCTCCCATATCAGTTATGAACAATTATTTGGTAAAAATACTTAGGGCTTAGGCAGAAAATTCTCTTAGTTGATATTCAACTAATGCTTGCTTACTTATTTACTGAAGGAATAAATGAACAGATGACTGATATGAGAATCACACTACTGAACCTGATGATAATTAAAGGTTATAAAGAATATGCCTCAGATTTTCCTGAGTAAAACAAATCAGACAACACTATTTGTCACACATACAAGACAAATGTCAAGTTACTAAGGGGAACCCTACTACACTGTTGGTGGGAATGTAAACTGGTACAACCACTATGGAGAACACTATGGAGGTTCCTTATAAAACGAAATATAGAACTACCATATGATCCAGCAATCCCACTCCTGGGCATATATCTGGAGAAAACCATAATTCAAAAAGATACATGTACCCCAATATTCACTGCAACACCATTTATAACAGCCAAGACATGGAAGCAACCTAAATGTCCACTGACAGAGGAATGGATAAAGAAGATGTAGTACATATATACAATGGAATATTACTCAGCCACGAAAAAGAACGAAATAATGCCATCTGCAGCCACACAGATGGACCTAGAGATTGTCATACTGAGTGAAGTAAGTCAGACAGAGAAAGACAAATATCATATGATATCATTTATATGTGGAATCTTAAAACATGGTACAGATGAACTTATTTACAAAACAGAAATAGAGTCACAGATGTAGAAAACAAATTTATGCTTACGGGGTGGGGGGGAGTGGGGGGAGGGATAAAATGGGAGATTGGGATTGATGTATACACACTACTATATATAAAACAGATAACTAATAAGGACCTACTATATAGCACAGGGAATTCTACTCAGTACTCTGTAATGACCTATATGGGAAAAGAATCTAAAAAAGATTGGATATATGTGTATGCATAACTGAATCACTTTGCCATACAGCAGAAACTAACACAACATTGTAAATCAACTATACTCCAATAAAAAAGTTTTAAAAATGTTAACTGATGATAGACTTGGCAGTTTCGTTGAAAGTATGAATTAAATTCTGATATGGGTCCCTGCTGCATATTCCTCAATTTGAGGACTGTCTTATGCCAACTCAGGATGCCATAACAAAACACCATAGACTGGGTGACTTAACACAAATTTATTTCCTCACAGTTCTGGACGCTGGAAGTCCAAGATCAGGGTACCAGCATGGTTGGGTTCTGGTGGGGGCTCTCTTCCTGGTTTGCAGATGGCTGCCTTCTCACTGTGTGCTTACATGGTGGAGAGAGACCAAGTTCTCTGGTGTCTTCTTATTAGGGCACTAACCCCATCAATTGGGCCCCACCCTCATGACCTCATCGAAATCTAATTACCTCCCAAAGGCCCCATCTTTAAACATCATCACATTGGGGGTTAGGGCTTCAACATATGAATTTTGAGGGGACACAATTCAGTCCATAGCATGGAGTAATAAGGTCGTGATTCAATTTTTAATTTTCTAACCAACAGTTGGTTACGTTCTAGAATTCTGTTACACTGACCTCATATCACAAGCCCCTCACTATCTTGGTTGTGTAACAGGGTTTCTCAACTTCACCACTATTGACAGTAGGGGCTGCTGTCCTAGGCCTTGGAGGATATTTGACAGCATGCTTGGTCTCTACCCACTGGATACCAGTAGCCTTTCCTCTAGTTGTGACAACCAAGATTGTCTCCATTCATTACCACATGTCACCTGGGGTGGTTGGGGGGGGGAGGCTCAACTGTTCTGCTTGAGAACCACTAGTGTAGAAGAATGATGAGCACGTGTGGGATGCCTTCAGCGGGGAGCTGTAACCCTATGACCTGGATTCACTTGCAGGTATCAACATTTATCTGGGTGGGACTCAGGCCATTGACCTTCTTTTGACCTTAGCTGGCTCCAAGCCTCTTTACAGGTATCCTGAAGTTAACTGGTGACCTAGTCCGATCTCTCCACCCAGTTTATTTTTAATTTTTTTTATTGAGATATAATTGACTTATAACATTGTGTAACTTAGGGTGTACAATGTGTTGATTTGATTCATTTATATATTACAATACAATTACCACTGCAGCATTAGGTAACACCTCTGTCACGTCACACAACTATCATTCCTTTTTTTGTGGTGAGAACAATTAAGATCTACTCTTTTAGCAACTTTGAAGTTTATAATCCAGTATTGTTGACTATAATCTCTATGCTGTGCATTAGATTTCCAGGACTTATTTATCTACTAGTTGCACGTTTGTGCCCCTCAACTACATCTCCCCAATTCCCCCACCTCCATCCCCTGGTAATCACCGCTCTACTCTCTGTTTTCATGAGTTTGGCTTTTTAAGATTCCACGTATAAGTGACATCATACAATACTTGTCTTTCTCTGTCTCGCTTATCTCACTAAGCATAACGCCCTCAAAGTCCATCTATTTTGTTGAAATTGGTAGGATTTTCTTCTTTCTCATGGCTGAATAGTATTCCATTGTGTGTGTGTGTGTGTGTGTGTGTGTGTCTACACACACACATACATAACACCGTTTTCATCCATTCATTTGTTGTCAGACACTTCGGTTGCTTTCATATCCTGGTTATTGTGAATAATACTGCAATAAACATGGGAGTACAGATATCTTTTCAAAATCCTGTTTTCATTTCCTTTAGATATATAGCCAGAAGTGGGGTTGCTGGATCGTATGGTAGTTCTATTTTTAATTTTTTGAGGAATCTCCAAATTGTTTTCCATAGTGACTGTACCAATTTACATTCCCATCCATCCAGTTTACATTCTGGCCACATGGATAGAACTTTTTTTGTTCTCGTCAAAATACCTAAAGTTTAAACTTTAATTCTCACCTAACTCTCCTGGGAGCTGGCAGAGTTACTTCAAAAAAAAAAATGTACCACTATACAGGCTACTTTTAAAATTACTTAGATCAGAACAGATATTAAATATGATACATTTCACTCTCTTGACATTGACAGCTATTAAAAAAAATTTGATGAGCATAAGTGTTTACATGTATCTTCTTCTTTAACAGAGTCTCCAAAGCAAACAATCTTTTTTGCGGACACTTAGACGAGGTCTCCATAAGACTTGTAGCAACATTTACATTTTGTTTCAGTGGTACAGGAATGAATTGTTTTTCCTCAGGGGAACAAGGCCTCCAAAAATACCTTAAGGGAATGCTTAAGGGAAACAGACACAAATGCTGAAGTTTCCTATTGCAGCCCAGAGATAAACTGAAGAACCTCTCTTATCCAAAGAAGCAAATGGAGTTAACTCCTGAATTTGCTACCAAAAATATATTTTCACTGATGCTCCCCGTGAGTTAACTCAAGTCCCGCCCCCCACCAAAAGCATTATGTAGTAAGTGGGCAGGTGTAGTTTAAACAAAGAAATACAAACAATTATGCCTCTACACATGAAAAGAAAAGTTCTCCAAGTCATCCTTGGAGAACACTCAAGTGTCTCCTCACTGTGTTTCCTCAAGTTTCCTTCAAGTTTCTGTGTCAGATTTGCCAATGCTATTGTTGACAGAGTCTTCTCAAAACCAGAACATAACATTCTATGCTTATTCTCTCTTGGTCATTCTCTAATAAATTTATTTAGAACCAAGACATGGTATTCCAAGCTGCAAGGTCCTCAACACAGCATGAGAAATCTGGGTTTTCCTCCATCTGCCCCTTATATCTTTTCTCTTAATAACCGTCCAGTAATCCGATTTGAGCCTGCAGAGAATTCAGTTTGCTCACTTGCTTCCCAAGAACCCAGGCTGAAAAGAAGTCTTGTTATTGTCAAAGCAAACAACATAATTTGAAGACTTGTAAGGCATTAAAAGGATAAGAAAGAAAATGAGGTCCTAGTCCTTCAACACGTGATCCCTCAGTTTTTACTCTTCAGTGGGAAGCAGAAGGTGACTTTGTTTTCAATACAAAGTAGAACTTAAAAAGAAAAACTTTTGTAAATAAGGAATTTTCTCGGTTGCCCCATGGATGATTTTCAAGGGTACAGGAAAAGCATGTGTTACTACCGAGAGGATGTATTCCTGATCAACAGTTGATGCAAAAGCTTCTTTCTTGTCACCCCAACTTGCCCACGTTAAGCCTCACAGCTAAAACCACATGAGAGTGCCAGGATATATTTATCCCCCTCTATGCACAATTCTTAGCTTATACTGTTGGTTCAGATCATCTCCCTCAAGATATTTTAACCAGAAGAAATATTTTGCTTTAAACCAAGAGTCCCAGGTCTCGGTTTAAAATCTGTAATGTGCTGAGAACATTTTGCGGGGCAGCACTCTGCTACATCTGCCTACCAGCTGCCAGAAACGTAAATACATAGAGCAAATCTCCTACCAGAGATGCAGGTAACTTTGATATCTTAGAGGAGAAAAGGTAACACAGAGAAAAGCTGTCGAAACGGAGCGGGAAATTCCCCTTCTTACCTTGCCCTAGACATCCCTCACCCCATCCCATGTTTTGAAAAGTCATCCTACAATTCAGAGCTCGAAGCTCAGACTTCTCATGTTCTTGTTGTGGCTTCTGACCTTTCAGCTGACCCACTGATAACCCAGCATAAGAGACATTAACTAACCATATGCTGAAAGGTTGGACCATCCCTTAGGGGGTATTGAACTACACGGAGAACTCTATGTCCTGGCAAGGGAAACACAGTCTAACCCAATTTTTTTTTTTCACCACTACATGCATTTCACGGGCCTGGGAAAAATGGATCTTCTTACTTGTTTAACCAAACTCCATCAAAACAAGACTGGGTGTCGCCCAAACAACTAATCAGAGCCTGGATTTTATTGTGGCTCGAGGGGAAAGCAGAAAGATCATTGACATTTTCTTGGCTCTCAAGCTACATTAGGGGACCTCCCAACCCACACATTCCTCAAGGGATACCAAATGTCACTATAATTGATATGGAAAGGGGTATTAACTCAAGAACCCAGATATCCTCATTCTTGTTTTGGCAAATTGATTGACATAGATGAGGGTAGTCATCTACAAAGACATCGTGCTACGCTTGTTCTTAGTGCCTTCTTAGAGTGCAGTCCAAAATACTGAGCTAATTCTCAAAACCTCGCCTCTGATGTCAGAAAACTTGCAAGAACTCTATGCGTTGTTATCAGCAGAGAGCTACTGCTCAATCAGAAGGCAAGGCCTGCTACGTAACCTCCCTTCCAGAGTTAGGGGTCACTGTCTTCCAACAAAGTAAACCTCTAACACGAGGAAGGCAAAGAGCCAGAGTTCCTTTCTTAAAACCTCTAGGTCAAGGTGCCAGATTTTCCAGCCATCTCTCCCAACCATAGGTGGCTTTCCCAGTTTCAAGCGCTTATCTAATTTTTATCCCCACCGCCCCTACTTTGCTTCAAGCCATCTTGTCTTCCTTGCATAATCACATCAGACTGTTTTGTTTGGTTTTGTTTTGGCAAAAGTTATTGAGGTATAATTTACATATTACAAAACTCACCCCCTTTATGTGTACATTTCAATGATTTTTAGTAAGTTCACCAAGTTGTACAACTATCACTGTAACCCAGTTTTAGAACATTGCCATCACCCCCAAAGAGATCCCTCTTTACTATTTACGGTTAATCCTTGTTCCCACTCAGAGAGTCCTTGGAAGGATTAAATGTATTACAATGTGTGAAGCCCTTAGGACAGTCCTCACTGAAAGTTAGTGATGGCCAACGAATTCTTCATGTTTTGCCTTAGATTCCACTCCCTTTTAGAAGCTGTCTCTGATCCCATACGTATGAGCTTGCTCCTTTAAATCAATGTTTCCATAATACTTTGTTCTTGTTGTATCATGTTATCATTGCCATCATATTACCATTTACTGGCCTGTCCCCTGGCAGTCTCTGAGTTTTGTAAGGCAAATTAAACCGCTTCGATCACTTCTACCACATCTATCTCCCAGAGCATAACTCACAGTAAGTGCTCATTAAAATCTTTGCTGAATTGAAAAACTGTGCTAGATGTTCTCTAGATTCCATCCATTCTCACACCTTTCTTTGTCCAGTTTTCTCTGCCAGAGAGACCTCCATGGACCGTAGTACCCAGACTACTGACCACCTGCAATTTGGTTGGGTTTGGCCAAAAGGAGGATCTGGCAAGATTGAGCGTGTCATCTGATTCCTGTTGGGACCCTAAATGGTACAATGACTGAGCATAGCCATTATTATACAATTCACATTCCTGCTGGGGGGTTCGGGTGGCAGAGGTTGGGGGGCCTCTTTGCTGTATTTTGTTGGAGAGGTGGTGGTGCGGGAGAAAATTATTTCATTATTAAAATAGCCTGCGATGTTTATAGTTGTTATTTTTACATGTATACATGTCATTTGCCATATGCCAGCATGTGTTATTGCCAATGGCTTCCATATGGATCGTTCTTAAAGCATTTTGCTGGTGGATCTTGCTACAGTGCACTCTGCAGTGAAGACTGGGTAGTAGCTTGTGATTAATGGAAAATCGTGGTCCACCCAGAGTGCTAAGATTCTTCAAGCATCATGATGCTTTCTGGTTCCAGCTAACGGTACATTTCCCAGGTAACTACTTCTAGTTCCATTTGAAAGACAATGCTGATATGGGACGCCATAAGTTCCATTACAGCAATAGGCTGTAGACAGCCATGTATCAAACTCTGAAACCAGGGAAGATCTGTAGGTCCAAAGACCACCACCCACACACCTGTGTGTCTTATGTTGATCTGTTAACATCTGTTGAGCACACACTCCTTATAGAGCACGGTCTTATTTGGTCTGTTCCATAGAAATAAGAGGCCTGGACTGAACATTCAAATAGTTTATCATCTAACTATGGCTTTGTGTCAAGGAGGTGTCTTTTATATGCATGCATATGAACGTAGAGTTATAAACAATCACCCACAAGGACCTGGCATTATTATCCCATTTGCATGACTTAAAATGTTTCTCTAATATGATCAAAGCTCAGATTTCAAAAGCCCTAACTAAATTCTTTTGTTGAAGCCATCAAAATGTGTCACGCACTCAATGTGAGAGGCTACGCAGAGGAATTGGTGAATTTATAAAACTGTGTACTCTAAAAAAAATAGCTGTGCTACTTTCCTATGGCTGCTGTAACAAATTACCACAAGTTTAGTGACCTAAATCAAAGCCAACTTATTATTTTACAGTTTTGGAGGTCAGAAGTCCAAAATGGGTCTCGCTGGACTAAATTCAAGGTGTCAGTGGGGCTGTGTTCTTTCTTCAGGCTCTGGGGGGGAATCCGTTTCCTTGCCTCTTCCAGCTTCTAGAGGCTGCCTGTGTTCCTTGGCTCGTGGCCCCCTTTTCCATCTTCAAAGCCAGCGATGGCTGGCGAGCCTTTCTCACATCAATCATATCACTCTGACGCTGCTTCGTCCTCACGTCTCCTTCTCTGCCTCTCCTGTCTCCCTCTTTCACTTACAGGACCCTTCTAATTACACTGAACTCAGCTGGATAATCCAGGATCATCTCCCCATTTCAAGATTTTAACTAAATCACATCTGCAAAGTCCCTTTTGCCATGTAAGGTAACATACTCATAGGTTCCAGAAGCTAGGATGTGGACATCTTTGGGGGCCGCTATTCTGCCTACTACAACAGCTATTAAATAATTATTTAACATTTTAGAGACCTGTGCCTTTGCAGTTATAAATAATGAAACGTGGTGGAAATTAAAACTATTTTATGAGTGCTTTAAATTTCGCCCTATAGACACAAAAAAATCCCTAGACACGTTCTGTTGCTTTGATGTCTTTACATATTAAATAACTATAAAAATAACCACTTCAAAGGGCTTCGATTTTTGAATTTGAAATTAATAATGCAGGTAAAGTTACTGTTATAGAGAAAGTGCTTGAAAGAGTCTCCAGTCGTTACACACCATTTTAATACATATCATTTTCCCTGAGTTAGGAAACACAAATATTTCAGTAGTAATAATGATAACCGTTTAGGTTTCAGATGTCATTTTGTGATTTGGAAAGCCCCATGAAACGGTTTCAGTTTGTATCCTCTCATCTTCAAAATTAATACAGGAGAAACACAATTTTTGAGTCTACATATAATTTTTACTTATACGTAGTTTGGGGTTTGGCTTTCTACAAGATAGGAACTAGAAAAATTTTTTGGTTTCTGTGGTCGAAGCTAGGAATTCTTCCCCCAAACAACAAGCCAACGATCATATGTGATTATCCATTTGAGCAACTGAGAAGGTAACTGCAAGATTTGAAGAAGGCCAGGTTGGACTTAGCACCGTGAAGGTTATCATAGCCGTGTATTGTACTGAAAACAGTGAAGTAAATGGCTACCCGACAAAACTTATATTGATCAAAAGGTTAACTGATTGCCTGGTTAAGGACAAGGGTGGTGTAAACAGAAAGGGCGCCTGCTTTTGTGGTGCCTACATTCTAATGGAGGGTAAGAGGGAAATAATATACCAACAGGTAAGTGAGCCAATATGGGAATAATGTAATTCCAAGAAGGGTAGATGCTATGGTGACGGCGACAGGATGGGCTGTGTTTGCGGGAGAGAGGAGGCAACTCTAAGGGAAGATGTCTCTGGAGAGGGGACATGTGAGCCATCATTTGATGATACGCAATTCAC
The DNA here is from genome assembly GCF_059928025.1 of Delphinapterus leucas. Taxonomy (NCBI): domain Eukaryota; kingdom Metazoa; phylum Chordata; class Mammalia; order Artiodactyla; family Monodontidae; genus Delphinapterus; species Delphinapterus leucas. The sequence continues at coordinate 126,475,603 of NC_143150.1, read as the reverse complement.
GCTGTATGTTCTTAAGAGCCTGGATCACTACGGCCCCTCTCTCCGTCTCCAAAGTGAGGTGTGTGTGCTACTGAGTGAGCCAGCTAATCAGATGGAGTACACGGGAGAAAGATGAAAACATCTATTTGTATTTATGTTAAAATAGAAAACAAGGTAGAAATTAAAAATTGGTATTATGTAAATTTTTACTTTGGCACCCTACACTTGGTCCCTATGACAGTCACTCTCCCTCTGGAGTATTTCAACGTATTACATTTTATAAGACCCTATTAAGTGAACTTAAAATGTTATTGTCTAATTTTAACTAGAATAAACCTCACATAATGGACCAATGGTCTTCAAAGTTTTCTGTAAGGAAACCATGGGTAGAGGTAATACTATTAACGCAATTTCAAGCTAATAAGAAGAAAATGTCAGAAGCAACTCTTTTTCTCCTCCAAGTAGGCCATCGACAGCCACATTATGACTCTTCATTCAGAGCCAAAAAGAACTCAGCCACAAATATTTAACATTATCAAGAAACCCATATAAAACATGTATTGACAACCACCTCCATTGTAGACAAACCGTACCCAGCCTTTCCATAGGATGAAGCCATCACGATGAGCAACACATCTCAAAATATACTGGTTCCTGACTCATGTGTATAACATAAATTAATATACATATATTTAGGTTTTGTGTGCATTTATTTTTGCTTCTAGACTCGCACAATCAAACATGCTTTGTGATCCCTGCCCCAAACTATTTGACAGTTTATGGCCCTTGTCAGCGACTGTCGGCAACCATATATGGGACAACCCAGCTTTGAACTCTGAAACGAATTTTCAAGATGGTGTGAAGTTTTGAGCATAATCAAAGTGCCAAGAATCACATAATCCAGCAGAATCTGGGTGGAGCAGCAATTCCCTAGTGCTTTGGAAGGAACATTCCAGTTCCAGCTAGAAGCTGCAGGGAATCTGAGCCGGTCCCTGAGGCAGTGCTCTAATTCCTATGCCTTCAGTTCATACAGGATATTGGCCAAGATTCCTCTGCAGCTCCATTCCTCAAAAACAGAGTTCCGTGAGTCTACACAGGGTCTGATCAGTGACAAGTTTTATGTGAGTGAGTGTGTGTTTGGGTGCATGCATGCACACACGTGTACCAAAGTGAGACCAACCAGGGTTTCCTTTGACTCGTTGTGATTTTGTCAAACACCGTTGAGATACTTTGATGCTTGGATAAAGTATTTCATAAAAGAGGTTGTTACTTTCTCTGGTCAGTGGCCAAGAAAATCCAAACTGCAACTATAGGCATGTTGACCCAAAACAAATAGACCGCCAGATATTTCTCTAGCAAAGATGGGTTTATTTGGGATCAGCAGAGAATTGCGATTCAGGGTCTGCAACCGTGGTGAGCCTCGTGCAAGTCCCCACATGGCAGAGGAAGAAGAATGCTTTCATACAGGGGAAAAGGAAGTTGGGAGGGCTAGAATAAATGAAGAGTCCATGGCTTTTCATTGGCTCAACCCTCGCCATGAAAGAAGAGGAGTCTTTCTTCTTCCTGCTGGGCTCTGCTATAGTCACAGGGCATGACAGCGCCCCCTTCTTGTCTCCCAGCTCTATTTAACTGAGGTTTCTGTTTATTACTTTTACAGACACCAAAGAAAACCATACTTCGAAAACATACATGCACCCCGATGTTCACTGCAGCACTATTTACAACAGCCAAGACACGGAGGCAACCTAAACGTCCCACGATAGAGGAATGGATAAAGAAGATGTGGTACATATATACAATGGGCTATTACTCAGCCATAAAAAGGATGAAATAATGCCATTTGCAGCAACATGGATGGACCTAGAGATGATCGTACTCAGTGAAATAAGCCAGAGAAAGACAAATATCATGTGATATTGCTTACACGTAGAATCTAAAAAATGATACAAATAAACTTATTTACAAAATGGAAAATAAATGGTTACCAAAGGGGAAAGGTGGGAGGAGGAATAAATTAGGAGTTTGGAATTAACATATACACACTACTATATATAAAATAGATAATCAACAAGGACCTACCGTATAGCACAGGGAACGCTACTCAATATTCTGTAATAACCTATATAAGAAAAGAATCTGACAAAGAACAGATATATGTATATGTCTAACTAAATCACTTTGCTCTACACCTGAAAGTAACACAATATTGTAAATCAAATATACTCCAATATAAACAATAAAAAAATTCCATTAAAAGAATCTATGGACAGGACTTCCCTGGTGGCGCAGTGGTTGAGAGTCCGCCTGCCAATGCAGGGGATGTGGGTTCGTGCCCTGGTCCAGGAAGATCCCACATGCCGCGGAGCGGCTGGGCCCGTGAGCCATGGCCACTGAGCCTGAGCGTCCGGAGCCTGTGCTCCGTAACGGGAGAGGCCACAACAGTGAGAGGCCCGCGTACCTACCGCAAAAAAAAAAAAAAAAGGAGCTATGGACAATAAAAAAAAGTTAAATGTATTTTTTTGCCAGTTTTTTTACCTTGTTCATTTTTTTTAACATCTTTATTGGAGTATAATTGCTTTACAATGTTGTGTTAGTTTCTGCTGTACAACAAAGTGAATCAGCTATATGTATACGTATATCCCCATATCCCCTCCCTCTTGCATCTCCCTCCCACCCTCCCTATCTCACCCCTCTAAGTGGTCATTAAGGCACCGAGCTGATCTCCCTGTGCGATGCACCTGCTTCCCACTAGCTATCTGTTTTACATTTGGTAGTGTATATATGTCACTGCTACTCTCTCACTTCGTCTCAGCTAACCCTTCCCCCTCCCCGTGTCCTCAAGTCCATTCTCTACGTCTGCATCTTTATTCCTGTCCTGCCCCTAGGTCTGTCAGAACCAGAGTTAAATGTATTTATAAGTTATGTTTCCATTTTACTCTAATGGTATTGATGAAATAATTTGCAATTTTGTTTGCCCTTAAGTATAGGAACTAAATACATCATGTAGCTGAGTCCTTTTTCGCCATGAATAAAGAACCAATGTAGCTGACGATGGCCTATGATATAAGGCAACTGCTAATCTTTCAGGATTTCTTCAGGATTAGATTGTGGATGCTTCAACATGTACAACAGAACGCATTCCCGGGAGAAGAAGGACAGTAGAAATTCAAAGGTGCCCCAGACCTACCATACTTCACATTTATCAAATTGCTAACTGTCCTGTCAAAGGATTTTTCTTTCACTCCCTTTGCCTGTCCCCTTGGTCCCCTCTTCAGTAAGGCAGGTACACCCACTTTTGGAATACAGACTAACTCATCCCATAAATACGAGCAGGGTAGAGTCACCTAAGACCCAGCTGGTCGTGGTGCATTTCATTCTCATTTTTCATCTATATCTCTACCATCCCATGCTCTGAAGTGTAATACTACAGAAAGAACATGAATAAAAGCATCTTGTGCATGTAAATCTATGTGTGAGTGTGTATGTTTTGGTCATGGTGACCACTATCTCTGAGGAGACAGATACCTTCATTTGACCTTTGATGGTGCTGGTACGGGTGCTAGAGGTGGGTGAGCATGTATGCATGCACAGACATTGGCAGAGGGAGAGGGAACAGGCTTTCATAGAAGACCCTTTCCCATACTGTGGGAAAGAAGATAGAGTCGAAGCCTCTTGAATTACTAAACAAATACTGCTTGAGGGCCCATCCCAGGCAAAGGAAACTTAGGAAACTGGCTTGAATGTCCCATGAAAACTCTATATTTGGACCTGATTATGTGTTCCTTGGAAAATCTCTTCTGTCCCTTTCTTTTTTTAATTAATTAATTTATTTTTAGTTGTTTATTTTTGGCTGCGTTGGTTCTTCGCTGCTGTGCGTGGGCTCTCCCTAGCTGTGGGCGGGCTTCTCATTGCGGTGGCTTCTCTTCCTGCGGAGCACGGGCTCCAGGCGCACGGGCTTCAGCATTTGTGGCTCTCGGGCTCTAGAGCTCAGGCTCAGCAGTTGTGGCGCACGGGCCCAGCTGCTCCGCGGCATGTGGGGTCCTCGCAGACCAGGGATCGAACCCGTGCCCCCTGCATTGGCAGGCGGATTCCCAACCACTGCACCACCAAGGAAGCCCCATGTCCCTTTCTTATTTTTACCACATCTACCCTGAAGGTAGATTCTGGACTTTAGGTTCAGGGAATCTATGAGTTCCGGGTCGACTTTAATAAAAATATTTCTAGTTCTAAGCAATTTGGGGGTCAGGGACAAACTAGCCCCTATCTGGGTGAAGTGGCCAGCTCAGAGGGGACCTCACAGACTTGATCACCTTTGAGAAGGAAAGGGGTGGGCCTGGAGTCTCTCAATCACCTTGGCCTCCACTTTCTTCTCCACAGAGACCTACTTAGACACGTCCATCTTTGAATACTGAGGTCGTAGTGGATTTCCTCTATAAAGGTCAACGTCCCAGGGGGCTTCGAAAGCCCAATGTCCTAAACCAAAAATACAGAAAACCAAACACCCCCCTGCTCTTGTCGTCACAATAAACATGTACCACAATAGGATGGTTTAAATTTTTTCCCATGTGGAAGATCTGATTAAGTTTAAAGTAGACTCGGTACACAGTTCTTGCCTGCAGCTGCAGTTTACGATGAGGGTAACCCAAAACACATGACCACATGATAAAACAATGTAATGCAGCGCTTCAAGAATTCCGAGTGGACAGAAGGTTGGAAAGTGATCCTTTGTGTAAATAAGAGCTGGCCTCACATAACGGTAGATACTTGTAGATTTAAAAATCCAAAGAAACACGCACTTTCCCCAGGATGCCATTCTCAGGATAATAGACACGATTCCAAATGCTTTTACACAAATATCGTCATGTGAAGTACCTGGATGTCTATCATTCTCCAGTACTATCTATTGGAACAGAATGTCAACCTGGAACTCTCTGGAGGGGCTTTTTATTTTTATGAAAGTAAATTCAAAAAAGATTCCAGCATTTCTCTTTCTTCTTGATCTTGCTGTCAGGTCACCAACCAACTTGCTTCTTTCTGATGTTAGCCCAAGTGAAAGAAACTTCTTAGATGACTTTTGCAGGTTCCTCATTTCCCTGCAACCCATTGCCTCTTTTCCTGGCCAGTCCAGATACATGTCTTCGGACCCTCCACGGAGGTACAACTTGTAGTACTGCCCCTTCCACTACCACCAGCGACCTGCTCCAGCACTTAGGAAACTTTTGCAGAATGTTCTTTCTTGCTCGCAAGTATAATCCTCTCATAATGCATGAAATATTAAGAGATAAAAACAGTATTTTGGAAAACATTTTGGATGCCATATGCAGGAATTGGACTACGCATGAAATGGTGTGATTTACTGGAGAGAAGACATGCTCTGCAGTTAGTAGCCTTGATTCACGGCACTCACTCTGCCATTCACCAGCTGGGGGAAGTTGGCCAAGTCATTTGGCCTCTCGAAGCCTCATGATCCTCCTTATCTTAAAAGGGACCAAGAAGGGCTTCCCTGGTGGCGCAGTGGTTGGGAGTCCGCCTGCCGATGCAGGGGACGCGGGTTCGTGCCCCGGTCCGGGAAGATCCCACATGCCGCGGAGTGGCTGGGCCCGTGAGCCATGGCCGCTGAGCCTGCGTGTCCGGAGCCTGTGCTCCGCAACGGGAGAGGCCACAACAGTGAGAGGCCCGCGTACCGCAAAAAAAAAAAAACAAAGAAAAGGGACCAGGAATATCTCTCTTAACAACCTGCAGGGTGTTTGTAAGTATTGGATTATTTGTAAAGTGCTACAAATAAGTGGGTTACTTACTGGTATCCAACGACTCGTTTCTGTGCTAAAGGAAGTTAGAGGTACTTCTAGAGATTATTTGGTAAAACCAGTTCATTTTCTAGATGAGTGATCTGAGGCACAAAGAAGAGAAGAAACTCAAAAGTTTGGCATGGTTACCTAGTAGATGTGTTTTCAAGACACACAAGAATGACACCAACAATTCTGTCGCCCGGTGTGCCCACTCGCTGTGATAGTTTCCACGATATCTATTCAGAGCCGATTCAGACAACATGACAAGAACATTTCTTCTCCAGCTACTCCTTTCAAACATTCTCTGCTCCAGCTCCCTTCTCCCTCCTCCAAGATATCCCGGGCAGATCCTTTAGCTGCCTGCCTATTCTGATCTTTGAAAATGCCCGGGCCAGTCCAGTTTAAACTTCAATCTCATATTCAATTTATCATGAACACTTTATCTGGGTGCCCAGTACGGGGCCTTGGCCTGAAGGGTTTTGAATGGGGGGAGAGATTTTTGACTTCTTTCATACTGCCCTCTTCTGGGTTCTTTCCTCCTGTTCTGTATCACAGCCTAGGAAGAAAGAACAGGGGTGGTGGTACCTGGGGCAGACATCCCCGACAGAAGAGGGCTTTTGCAGTCTTCTCTGTTGACTATTCCTGCTCGTCCTTAGGGGCCTCGTGCATGCATGAAACCAAACACTCCATCCGACCTGAGGCTCATGGATATATTTTTGTAGAAGCACCTTGGGATGGATCCTCCCACCACACAGTTCTCATGCATGAAGCATATACTTCAGCTTGAACCCACTGCAAAAATTGCCGCTGGCCAAACAGGCAGCCATCATGACGTGATGACTCAAGACCAAGTACATTTCTTTGTGTCTGTTTGACTCGTGGGAAACCCAAACGTCCAGGTTCACCCAGAGTGAGCATTCCTTAGTCTCTGTATTGCTATCTCTCTACATTGATTGCCAGGCTCCTCAGTCCCAGGGAAGAAATCAGCAAGTCCGTTACACAGGCAAACAGCCAACTGTGGAATTAAATGACATCCTTCATCTCTAATAATGATGCTCTAGAACCTTCTCCAGCACTTGATTTAAAATTTAGAGATGTTCTCTGATGATTCTCCACTGTATTCGCAGACTTCTACCCATACAGGTTGAGGGAAGTGGTGAGGAAACTGCAGCTATCTGGGGCCCCCCAACTCTCACTGAGTTCTATGGACTTTGAGAATTGAAAGTGGGAATATTTGGTGCCTGCTGTTTTCATTCTGGTGTCTTTATCTGCTCAAATCTGTTAAGCCCCTCTAGTAAATTTTTCAGTTCAGTTATTATACTTTGCAACTCCAGATTTTCTATTTGGCTCCTAAAAAATAATTTCCAGCTCTTCATTAATATTCTCTATTTGGTGAGATATTCTCATACTCTTCTTTAGTTCTTTAGACATGGTTTCCTTCAGTTCTTTGAACATATTTAAAATAGCTGATTTAAAGTCATTGTCTAGAGACTTCCCTAGCGGCACAGTGGTTAAGAATCCACCTGCCAATGCAGGGGACACGGGTTCGAGCCCTGGTCCAGGAAGATCCCACAGGCCGCGGAGCAACTAAGCCCGTGCGCCACAACTACTGAACCTGTGCTCTAGAGCCCGCGAGCCACAACTACTGAGCCCAGTGCTGCAACTACTGAAGCCCACGCACCTGGATTCCATGCTCCTCAAGAAGAGAAGCCACCGCAATAAGAAGCCCATGCACCACAAGGAAGAGTAGCCCCTGCGCACCGCAACTAGAGAAAGCCTGTGCAGCAACAAAGACCCAAGGCAGCCAAAAAAAAAAAAAAAACCAAACAACAACAAAAGAACCCCAAAACAAAACAAAAACAAAAAAAGCCCTAATTGTCTAGTAAGGCCAAAATCTGGCTTTCTCGGGGACCGTTTCTATTGACAGTTTTTTTCCCCAGTGGATGGTCCATACTTTATTATTCCTTTCCATATCTCATAATTTTTTGTTAAAAATGAGACATTTAAAATAATACAAGGTAGCCACCCTGGAAATCAGGTTCTCCCCTTTTCCTAGAGTTTGTTGTTATTTTTTTGTTGCTATATTTGGGTTTTGGTTTTTGTTTCTTGTTTTTTTTTTTTTGGGGGGGGGTGACTTTCCTGAACTAATTAAGTCTGTATTCTTTTTCATTCAAGGCCACTAAACTCTCTTCTCAGTTAGCCAAATAGACCTCTATTCACTTTTCTCGTACTCTGTCAAACTACAAGAGAGATGAGTCATCCAGGGAAAGGAGGGAATTAGACCCAATGATATATCTACACATGCCTATATATCTGTATCTATATCCTTTAGGCTGAAGGCTGAGAATGTTCAAGGAGTGAGTGACAGCAGGAATTCTAGAGATGCCACACCAGGACCTTGATTCCATTACTGGTCACTGGGAGCCAGGGACGACTTTGGGCAGATGCAGAAGAAAACTTTGACTAAGTCTAGACCTATACTGCAAATGCAAGATGATGCCATTTCCAAGAGTGACCAGTTTAATATAGTGGAAAAAAGTACATTTCAAAACTATTACAGTCGTTGGATGAAGTATAAATATGACACTAATTAATGTATTTGCCTCCTATGTCAACCTGTGGGTCTGGTATGAACGTTCTAGGGATCTCAAAGTTCACCAATAAGGATTATTCTCTTAATCAAAAACTTAGTCCAAGATGCAATTTTTTTCTTAGGTCCTGAAGGATGACTCCAAGGTAGAGAAATCACAAGGGCTGTCGTTCCATCAGATCCCAGCTCACTATTCTTCTAGCCTGCCTTTGCTTTCGTTCTGGTGGTAGAGATTTCTCCTGTTCACACATATCTGCGTCTCCTCTCCCCTAGAGCTACGTCCAGTTGTTCAGAGTCATGTGACTAGTAATAGCCAATATGCTGTGGGAAGAAGTGACTTGTGTCGTTTCCCAGCTGGGGAATTTTATTGTCATTGTGAGACCCTGCAGCACTCTCTTCCCACTGCTGTCATGACTGGTGATGTTCCGCATGCTGCTAAGTCTATTAGCCTGGGTTCCAGAGGCAGAACGACATAGAGAAGCACCCTCTACAGACATCTGCTATTTATCAGATGTGATTAAAAAAATAAACCTCAGACCAAGCACAAGTACTGAAATTGAAACTGTGATGTAAAAACTCCCAACAAACAAAAGCCCAGGACCAGATGGCTTCACAGGCAAATTCCATCAAACATTTAGAGAAGAGCTAATACCTACCCTTCTCAAACTATTGCAAAAAACTGCAGAGGAAGGAATACTTCCAAACTCATTCTATGAGGCCACCATCACCCTGACACCAAAACCAGACAAAGATACCACACACACAAAAAAGAAAATTACAGGCCAGTATCACTGATGAACATAGACGCGAAAATCCTCAACAAAATACTAGCAAAGCAGATCCAACAATATGTTAAAAGGATCATACGCCATGATCAAGTGGGATTTATCCCAGGGATGCAAGGATTTTTCAATATTGACCAATCAATCAACGTGATACACCGTATTAACAAATCGAAGAATATAAACCATATGACCATCTCAACAGATGCAGAAAAACCTTTTGACAAAATTCAACACACACTTATAAAAACTCTCCAGAAAGTGGGTATAGAGGGAACCTACCTCAACATAATAAAGGCCGTATATGACGGACCTACAGCTATCATCATACCCAACAGTGAAAAGCTGAAAGCATTTCCTCTAAGATCAGCAACAAGACAAGGATGTCCACTCTCGCCACTTTTATTCAACATAGTTTTGGAAGTCCTAGCCATGGCATTTGCATTTCTCTGATGCTTAGTGATGTGGAGCTTCTTTTCATGTGCCTGTTGGCCATCTGTATGTCTTCTTTGGAAAAAATGTCTATTTATGTCTTCTTCTGCTCATTTTTAATCAGGTTGTTTGTTTTCTTGATATTGAGTAATATGAGCTGTTTGTATATTTTGGATATTAACCCCTTATCATGAAATCCTGCCATTTGAAATAACATGGATGGACCTAGAAGGTGTTATGCTTAGTGAAATAAGTCAGAGAAAGACAAATATTGTATGTTATCGCTTATATGTGGAATCTAAAAAATAAAACAAATGAATATAACAAAACAGACACTCACAGATACAGAGATCAAACTGGTGTTTACCAGTGGGGAGAGGGGCAAGATAGGGGTAGGGGACTCAGAAACACAAACTACTATGTATAAAATAAGTAAGCTACAAGGATATATTGTACAGTACAGGGAAATATAGCCAATATTTTATAATAACTTTACATGGAATATAATCTATAAAAATACTGAATCACTATGTTGTACACCTGAAACTAATATTGTAAATCAACTATACTTCAATGAGAAAACGATAAATAAGTACTAGGGATGTAATGTACAACATGATAAATATAATTAACGCCGCTGTATGTCATATATGTAAGCTATTAAGAGAGTAAATCCTAAGAGTTCTCATAAGAAAAACAACTTTTTTCTATTTTTAACATTTTGTATCCATATGAGATGTTCACTAAACTTACTGTGGTAATCATTTTATGATGTATGTAAGTCAGATCATGAGGCCGTACACCTTAAACTTATACAGTGTTGTACGGCAATTGTATCTCAATAAAACGGGAAGAAAGAAATCAAATTTATTTTTGTAAAAACAAAATAAACCTCATCGTGCTACCTGACTAGGAGTCTGGAGGTCTTTTTTAGCGTAGCATAATCCGTGCTATCCCAACTGGTGTCTTACTTCATTTCGCGATTTTAAGCTTGACCCGCGTACAGTCCTCTGGTTTGGCCCTCTGCACTCTTTTTACCACATATGTCATATTCATCAGCTTCCTCGTGCTTATTTGAGACAGTGGAGGGAGGAAAAGGGCTCATATTGTTTTCTTTTCCTCTGAGCCTCCCACTAACATATGAAGTTACGACACAAACCATAACAAACCAGTCTGTTCTATATTTAACTAACATTCTCATTCTCATTCTCTCTCTCTCTCTCTCCCGCCCTCCTTCCCTCTCCCGCTCTCTCTCTCTCTGAAAGACAGATGAGACTACACACATACTCAGAGTTCCAATGCCTCATTATAACTTCAGCAAACCACCATCGTCTTGGGTTTCCTCTCGCTGCTCTGTAAAGCAAGGACAAGAGTGGTATTTCCCAAGGTGGTCATGAGAATGAGTGTGTGTGGGTGCGGGGGGAGTGTTCGGGGAAATGGGGTGTATTTTGCATAACGTGAGCTATAATTGAAAGAGGCACTCCATTCTAAGGGAGCGGTCAAGAGAACTAGTATGGACCTCCAGAGCATGCTGGAATCTGTTTTATATTTTCCCACGTTTGTTTCATGCTAAACTGTTTGGGTCCCCATTCCCCATTGAGATATTTGGCCCCAACGAAACACTACTTACTAATTTAAGAATAGTAGCCAATCCAATAGGAAGAAGAATCATTCTTGTATCAGTGTGCGGGGTAGGGAAAAAATGTATTTCTGCAAATTCTAAATGCTTTCATTTTTAACTTCTTCTCACTTTGATTATAAAATAACCGGCCACTTTTCATTAAAAGATTAGTATGCTTGTACAATGTTGAAATAATGATTAAGCCTTATCAAAGGATATGCAGGGTAAACTACATTTCATTTTCACCCCAGGCATCCAGATTCCAGTCCTCCCCAGGAGCAACTCTTGCTACTGTTATATATTCTGAGCATACACAGACATAATATATGATATATACAATGTATAAAACCTACCCCTCCCCATAGTTATCAACAAATATGCGAGCAGACTGTGTACACTGTTCTTAACCTTGTTTTTTTTTTTTTTTAACTGAACAAGGTTATCTTGGCCATTGCTCCTCTTCCATCCACATAGAATGACCCACTTTTTCTAATGGCTAAATAATATTTCATTGTACATTTAGGACTTGACTTGGTGCAGTTGGCCAAATGGGAGGTCTGTAGGTGGGTCTAATTAAAAAATCGTGAGATGCAGTAGAACATGCGCTGTGATAGCACAGGCTATGCTGCATTAACAATCCCCAGATGGTGGGCATTTATCTTGTTTTCAGACTGACTATTACAGACAATGCCATGAAGATCTTGTCTGACCACTGCATACATGTGCAGATATATATGAAGGATATATTCCTAGAAGTAGGGTTGCTGACATAAGGGGTGTGTACATTTTCTTTTGTTTTAACTAAACTTTATATACAATCAAATGCATCCTTTTTAAATGTGCAGTTACCACCAGCACAATTAAGATATTGCCTCCCATCATTAAGCTAAGACTTTCCCAGTCTTCCTTTCAGTTCTGTGTGTTCAATATATCACAGTTCTAGCCAGTAGGGTATAAATCAAAGTCCATTGGGACCTATCTAGGTACGATTTTATTTACCTAATAAAGGGATGGGTGTGCCAGCACTGCTCCCTCCCTCCCTCCCTCCTCACTCCTTACTGACTTGATTGCAGACATGGTTCCTCATGCTATGGTTCGGGGGCTCTGGGTTGCCAGCAGCCACGTACCTCTAAACTTCAAATTACGTGAGAAAAGTAAACCTGGACTTATTTAAGCCATTGTGCCCCACATATTTTCTTATTTTCAGGAGATCAGACGAACATTCCTCACGTTCTTTATTATTCATCTAAGCAATAGCAAAGGGGATCGCCAGTTGACATGGTGTGATTTTCATGTTTACTCTTAGGTTGTTTTAACAGACACTCGCTTAATCATGGCTGAAGGTGGAGCCTCATTTGTTTAAAATCTATTCATTGCTTTTTCTGTGACTGGCCTGTACATGTCTTTTGGGTATTGATTTGTAAAAACTCTTTATATCTTAATAGCATCGGCTCTTCATCTGTCATATTCGTCTTTTGTCTTTCAATTTTGTGTACGGTAGGTTTTTCACTGGTCAGAAATATTTACTTTTAATATAATGGTTTTCTTGAAGTGAGATGTCCTGCGTTCAAATTAGGTCATCATTCTAAGGGAAATGACACCTGAAGTTTCAGAGAAGCCTGACTTTCCTAAGTGTGTATCCTTCCAATCTTTGTGAAAATGTCACTCCCTGAGGCCTTCCTGTGTAGGTTATATACAGAGAAGTGGATCATCTGTCTAAGAGAAGTCCTACTTAAAGCACTGGAAAAAAAAAATGGCTTTCTGTGGTTTATAGAAAGGTGTACTCATACTTCCAATCTTTTCTAAAAAAACACGGCTCCTCTATGACTTCAGCTGTATGATATGGATAGCTACGTGGTAGGTCCAAGTTGGTCTCCCAAGATCAAATGGTATCTCCCTTTTGATGATCTCTACTAAAATAATTTGTTTTAGTTCATGAAATCTTCCAATGTCATTATCAATCGAGTGCCAAAATATTATCAACAATTTAGATTATTATTATTAACATAAAAAATCTAAGAACCAGGGACAATCAGCTTAGTGTGGGCTTTTCTTTCCCTCTATGGCTATATAAGGGTGGGCGTTCGTTTTTTTTAACCTACATGAAATTAGAATTTTACAGTACATGCCAAACAAAATCAGCCTTTTCCTCAATCCCATTTCAGTTTTAGACTGTGATTTCGCTTTGGCTTACATTTTAATAAAGTTGGCATTTTTACCTCTGCTGCATCTGGAAATTCCCAATTGGCTTTGTCATGATGCAAACTGAAATAGTAATTCAGTTGGACTGCATTTGCTTTGAGGAATGAACCACCACTTTTTACATTTTTCTCCCCTATGATTTATTGATTTGCAAGATGTGCTATGAAATATACATATATGTGTATATATATACACACATATACACACACACACAGAGACTGAAGTTAAAGAAGAGAAGCAATGCGTGCATGGTTCAGCTTACTGCTAATTTGATTTCTTTGTTTAGGGCAGCTCCAAGGAGTTAGAAGCTGAAAAAAAGTGAACTCAAGAGAGAGGACAAACAATAAATATATATGTAGATTGTTGAAAATACAATTGTTTCCATCCCTTCACTGCTTTTGGAAAATAAGCAGTATTGTTTTATGTGTTCAGTATTTAAGAAGAATATATACTGATAAAACAGTAACTACAGGCAAATCCACTAGATACCCTAAACCAGTGTTAAGTCTTAAATGTTTGAAATATTGTGACAGCAATCGAAGATGTCTATAGGGTCCTGCTTTGTCACCATCTTTGAAAGTAAACAGGAGTGTAATTTGCCAGCCAAGAATGACCACCTGATGATGGCACTTTCTTTTTTGGCTCGAGGTTAAACGCAGGTGGCCAACTGTCCCATTTACCCAGAACTGGGGCGGTTCCCAAGATACAGGACTTTCAGTGCCTGGGAAAGTCCTGGGAAAACTATGACGAGCTGGTCAGCCTAGAGCAGGGAAACCTGTCACGGGTGTTAAAACTGTACCCATCTGGGTTTGATATTGGAATACATGACTGTCCTTCATGCGCCCAAAACTGACATCATCCCTAGGACATGCTCATAGTGTCAAAATGGAAGAAAAAATTCTGAAACCACAGTATTACGTGTTTTATAAGTTGAAAATGAATGCTTTTTGTAGTTGAATGTCTCCAGAGTGATCAGGATATTGATATAAATGCAATATATTCTAAAACAAATTCAGTTAGAGAAAAACAACCTTCCCCAAGATAAACGTCAAGTCTAAGATGTAATCAACTTAGTGTTTTGCTATGACGGGAAGAGGGACGTTTACAGTATGGGTGGAGAGGCAATATTCTGTTCAGAAAGCCATTGAGAAAGCAGCTTCTTTTATCGTTATTAGCACTGGACTCTCCAAGATAGTGGAAAGCCCATTTTATGGGGAAAAAAATCACCAGTGGCTGACATTTTGGTGGCAACTTAAAAAAAAAGCTATACCTGAATCTGCCACTGTCGTCCCCATTCAGCTAGGCACAGAATTGGAGACCGTATCTAAACGCATCGGATGTGAAGAAAAGACCTCTGAAAAGGAGCTATTAACACTCCCAGATCATATATTAGGTAGTTTACAAACAACTAGGCACCTCTCTTATCTGTCCTTCACAATCGGCCATTTTGTAGGAGGTGTTTCGGTTGAGAACTTTTCCATCTACTTTTGAGTTGATGGCTAGACAAAATGCACAGGTGAGGGATGAGACCTGGCTGAACTTTTATTCTTTAAGAAGACTCAGGCTGTAACCCAGATGTCAGCCCAGCCATGCTTTCCCTTTTGATTCTCACTAAATCAGGTGGTACCTCCATCCCAACAGCAGTACAGATCCTCCAGGGATTCATGGGGGCGGGGGGGGGGGCTTGGACTTCTCCTAGTTGTTTTTGACTCTAATTCCTTCTTCTGACGAATTAGTGGTGTTTGGACTGCGTCACCCTTTTGAGCTCATCTATTTTGCTGGTCATGGGGTTGTACCAGTCAGATTTCCCTTCAGGGCTATTTGCTGCCAGGAATGTGGTTAGCAGACAGCCGCCAGTGGTACCTACAGATCTGCGATGACATTCATGCCATGGCTACACTGCCTCAGGGCCACTCCCAGCCAAAGAATTAGCAGGAAAGGAGACTAGATCCCAGTCCCTATCTGACGCGGATTCCCTAATGGCAGAGCTTTGCTCTGGGAGTCCCCATCGTCTAGGCCACGATGGTCTCAGAGCTGCACTGCTGGCCTGGAGGCTCCTGACCCAATCTCGCTTCCTTCCTTCTTTCGTGCATCATGGATTAAAGGCTCTCCCCGCCTCCTCCTGTTCTACCTCCCCCTTATCTTTCATTGGTATTTTCTCCATCTGTGTATCTGCTTCTCAGACGACCTGAATTGACACATAGTTATTCTTATTGCCTTATGCTAGATGCCATTCAAAGTACCAAGGACACAAGGCTCTGTGTTTAGCAGTTTTTTACTGAAGGTTGGAGGCAAAGGATGGCATTTACCCTGTAACACACAAAATGATGTAAGACTGCATCTTTAGCATCCTTGTACTCAAAATCTTTTGTTTACACCCCATCTTCGAACTTCCCATCAACTCTTTTCCCATAGGCTCCAACCTCTTGCCCCATCTTTCACATTCCCAGCCTTGCCTCATTTCTTTGACCTCCACTCCGTACTCAATATTTGCTATGCCCCCTAGATCTCTGTTAACTTCCCCCTTTACAAATTATGTAATTGGGATATCACCTGCCACAGTTCAAGCAGTTTATTATTTCTCTTTCTAAAAGTAACTGTGAGGCCAGGGCAAAAAAATAACATTTTTTTCTAACTCCACTATGCATACCATGAATGACTAAGGATAAAGGACCACAATTCTCATATTTACAGATGAAACGAGAGATAACTCTACCCAACCGGAAAGAGGATTTCTTTACCCCTATGATGTCATGAGAAATAAACGAAGGGAAAAAAGAGTTAAATTGGGTCAAACCCATGGTATTGTAATAATGTTTTACACATTTGGGATTTACTGTAGAATATTCTTATTTGCCATAACACCACCTTAATTTCAGCATCCCCTGATAGTCACTAATTCTAATGAGACAGAATGTGGAAGAGATGAACTAGCTGTTTGCTAAACCCATTTTCCTCTTTTGTTGGGCAGTTCGGTGTGATCACATGACAGAGTGTGGCCAGTGAAACATGGGCAGGAGTGATGTACACCACACCCCACCAGGCCTGGCTCGTAAAACCCCTCATTCGTAGACCCCCCCCTGCTCTTTCCCCCTTTTCAGCAATTGTGGAAGACAGCAAACCCACATGATGGAAAGATCCTGGGTCTCTGAAATTAGGTATGGAGAAGAGCATCCTACCTATCAAGAATTTTGCCAATTTTTATTGGGTGGCTCTTTTCTTTATTATTAAATTTTGAGAGTTGTCTTTATATTCTGGATACAAATCCTTTATCAGATATATGATTTGCAAACATTTTATCCCAGTCTGTGCTTGTCTTACGATTCTCTTAACAGTGACTTTAAAGGGCAGAGTTTTAAAAATTTGATCAAGTTCATATTATCAATGTGTTCTTTTATAGATCACATTCTGGTTTTGTATCTAAGCAGGCTTTGCCTAATCCAAGACAAAACATTTCCCTTCTATTTTCTTACAGAAGTTTTATAGTTTTAGGCATCACATTTTGATCACAGATCAAATATGTTGTGTATGTCATAGGAGATAGAAATCAAAGTTTCTTTTTTTCGGTTTATGGATATCCTAGTTGTTCCGTCACCGGTTTTGTGTTTTTTTGCAAAGATTATCCTTTCTCTACTGAATTGCTTTTGCACCTATGTTAAAATTCAGTTGTCCATATATACGTGCATGAATTAATAGGTTCTCTGTTCTATTCCATTGATATATTTGTCTGTCTTTATATCAATACCACACTGTCTTGATTACAGGAGCTTAATAATAATTCTTGAAACTGGGTAGTGTTTTGCCACCTTTTTTCTACTTTTTCAAGTTGTTTTGGTTATTCTAGCTTCTTTGCATTTCCATATGAACTTGAGAATCAGTTCGTCAATATCTATTAAAAAATCCTACTGGGATTTTGACCAGGATTGCATTAAATGTATTGATCAATTTTGGGGGAAGTGACATTTTAACTATATTGAGTCTTTTGCCCTTTGAACAAGGCATATCTGACTTTTTATGTAGGTAATTATTTAATTTCTCTGAAGAATGTTTTATAGCTTTACCCGTACATGTCTTTTACATATTTTGCCCAATTTATCCCTAAGCATTTCACTTTTTATGCTACTGTACATGGTATTTTAATTTAATTTCCTACTGTTCCATGCCAGTATATAGGAATAGTTATTTTTGTGTATTGATCCTGTATCTTGCAACTTTCCCCAACTCGCTTGCTAGCTGCAGCAGCTCTTTAATAGATCCATCGTATTTTCTACATAGGCTATCACGTCATCTGTGAATTTAGACACTTTTACTTTTTCCTTTCTACTCTTTAGTTCTTTTCCTTAACTCATTTCTCTGGCTAGACTATCCAGTACAATTTTAAATAGAGGTGATGAAAATGGACAAACTGATCTTGTTTCTTATTTTAGAGAGAATGCTTTCAGTCTTTCACCATAAGTATGACGTTAGCTGTGGGTTTTTCATAGACGCCTTTTATCAGATCGATGAAGGTCTCTTCTATTCCTGTTTGCTGAGAGGTTTTGTCAGGAATGGACGTTGGATTTTGACAAATGCTATTTTCTGTGTATATTATCACATAGGTTTTTTTCCTTTTTTTTTAGTTTGTAAATATAATGAATTAATTGGTTGATTCTCACATCTTATGCCAAACTGCATTCCTGGGATTAACCACACATGGTCATGATGTATTATAATTTTTATATATTGTTGGATTTGATTTGCTTAATTTTTTTTTTTTTTTTTTTTTCCGGTACGCGGGCCTCTCTCTCACTGTCGCGGCCTCTCCCGTTGCGGAGCACAGGCTCTGGACGCACAGGCTCAGCGGCCATGGCTCACGGGCCCAGCCGCTCCACGGCATGTGGGATCCTCCCGGACCGGGGCACGAACCCGTGTCCCCTGCATCGGCAGGCGGACTCCCAACCACTGCGCCACCAGGGAAGCCCTGATTTGCTAAATTTTTATTTAGAAGTTTTCTGAGAAGCATTGGTCTAGCACATATTAAATATTCAAAAAAGGTTAATGACCCAACTGCTCCAATGTACATACCCCTTCCGCAGTTGCTGTTTTTCTGGAGTGAGATAAATAAAGCTACAAAAAATATGCCCAGTAGGACTTTTAAGCACCTGGGCAAATTTAATTAACTTGTTAGGCGTCGTCATAGGAATTTAGGTTAAATTACATTTAAACCTAAGCTGAACTTCTATTTCTTAGCTACATGAAAATAATGAGCACATGTCCCTTCCTGTCTGTAACAAAGGGTCTCTGGAGCTGAGGGTTTACTTGCAATCTCAAATTCCTCTCTGGCTTTCTACGTTCAGTTTCAGACTTATGCAAGCAGCAGAAAAGCCCACCGTTCAAAATCATGGCTAACAGGGTGTCTTTACACCCACACAGGACAGTAGGGTCAGGCTTCCAGTAGAGAGAACTGGGGAAGCCATCCAAATACATTACGCTCTGTTAAATCTCACACTTCAGATCCATTCACCCCTGAGCACACATTATGTCCAATTCACATTCTATATACACAAGGCTGTTATGCAAACTGAATTCCAATGCTTGTAATCTCCTACCCCATTCTTACACGTCAAGCAAAACCAAGGCCAACCTGATGCGAGAGCAGACAACTCGTCTTCAGATCTAGTCCTCTGTGTCATCACCTTCCAACATTTCCTGGGTTAGTGTCATGGGCTGCGCAACACAGCCACTCAAACTGCCCAGACAAAGGAAAAGTAGTCTGTTCTGTTGTCACCTATAGACTGTTTACACAACAGCTGGATGTGGGCCCCTGTCCCTCAACCCCGGGTAAGCGGCTGAGTGTCAGGAGGCCTCGGAGTAGGGAGACAGCGAAAGAATCAGCAAATGTTTGTGGGTCTAGGTGGGGCTGTCTGTTGGGCCATAACACGTAATGTAATACGATCTAAAATCTCCACATAGCAAACAATGTTTAAGCTTTTAGCACATTTGTGTCTAAGGACCTTGAACGTTTACAGTCACATTCCATACTAGGCTGAAGCACTCAGGGTGTGGAGGCAAGTTAATCCCAGGGGCCTCAAATACCTGTAAGGCAGGCTTGGTGGGTCTCCCAATTTGTCTTCTGACTATCTTCTGAGTGACCCCATTTGGGGTTCAAAAGCGACTACTATAATTTAATCTAGTATTTTGTAATCAACTTCAGGTATGGTGGAGTGGAAGTATATTTTTAAAATGAATCATAGCCCTACTATTTACCTAATTTTTTCCCCTTCTCTTGTTCTCTATTTGCTATTATTATATTCTAGGCAAAGAGAGGATGGTAAATTAGTAGAAGTCTTGTTTACTGGGAGATATTGCTAAGAAAGCTCTGAGCTATTTCTCATGAGCACATATTTCTAAATTTTAAGCACTGAGCGAAAACGAAGCATTTTTCCCTCAATTTCTTCTGACCAACTTATTTGGAATGCATATTCTTTCATTCACCTTTTTTGGGAATTGCTGTCTGGGTGCCCAATGCAAAGTTTCTGATTTTAAAATAGTAAAGCCTTTGTGTGCAAAGATAATCTCTTATATTTATTTGTTAGATACCAGCATATCTAACACAATGCAAGTCACATTATAAAACTTCCGTAAATACTTACAAAGAATTTGAAAAACTGTGTATTTAGGGTAACACTTTTTGTTGTTTGGACATTTGGTCCAGTGATTTCCTTAACTCTTTCTTGTTTTTCATGATTTTTATCATAGACAAATCCTTCTTTCACTCTAGCAGGAAGTAGATTTTCTTTTTAAAAAACACATAAATATAAAAATTTATATATTCTATATTTGTATATTTTTGTATTTATTTATGTACTGATGTATTTATTTCCTTCTGAAAACATAATTGGCCATAAGTATGAAAGGAGGATACTGCCAGAGACCACACTCTGTGTGTTGAACAATACTTTGGCAAGACTTTGTGAGCTACAACCTCCCTGGAAGGAGGAAGCACAGAGTGGCACATATGCTGAGCTGACACTCCTAATGATGGATATCTTCTTCAGATGGACACCACCAGCAATACCGCCTCCTCGCATCATCACCACCAAGCTGCCGTCTCTGTCCTAGCTCCATATTTAGGTTTAAACTCTAGGATTTCCCATTTCTACTGTGTGTTTTGCTAGTCTTTAGGGTAGAATCCCCTCAGCGAACAGCGGTCTATCATATTCTAAAGATGCAATCTGCTACGCATTCCGTCCTACTGGTCTACCTAAAATTGTGTAGCCTGTGTTTGTCCTTTCAGCCTCTTGTCTTCATTGGATGTGGGGAGGAGGGAAGCAACAACTCTTCCTTATGGAAGAATTCCAATTAATAAAAGTAGAAAAAATGATGGAAATCAAAAATAGAATTTCTAAATAAAACAGTTGTAAATGAATTTGAAAACCACAGTGATAACTGAAGATCCACCAACGGGTGCTTCAATGAGTGGGTAATAGTCTAAGAAGAAACAGGGTATTTGCTTCAGTAGTATCTCTCCCAACATATTTAGTAAGTACAAAGGGAAAAAATAGTACGTTATGGTGGAGAATCCTGGCAGATACCACCTTAGCCAGGTGATCAAAGTTAACATCACCAGTAATACCTGTGGACACCATGCACCCCCAGATATGGTACCCTGAGAAGTGCTCCTCGCTTCAATAGTACTCTTGCCCCTAATGCACAACCTCAGTCTGATCATGAGAAAACATCAGACAAACCCAAATTGAGGGGCAACCACTAGTCTTCAAAAGTGTCAAGATCTGGAAAGAAAGAGAAACTCTCACAGATCAGAAGAGACTAAGGAGAAGTGACAGTTGCATGCAATGTGGAATCCTGGATTGGATCCTGGAACAAAAAAAAAGGGTGTTAGTGGGAAAACTGGTGAAATCTGAATAAGTTCTGTACTTTTGCTGGTAGTTTTATGCTGAAGTTAACTTCTTAGGTGTTAAGAATAGGGCAAGCTGGGTGAAGGGTACATGGGAACTCTCTGTACTATCTGTGAAACTTTTCTGTAAGTCTACAATGATCTCCAAAAGAAAAGATTAACTGTTAAAAAGAAATTACATCTTAGGTTCTAAGGGGTATCTTGTAGCAATCATGTTTAAAAAAAATTAGCTCCAGAAGTTCCCTTTTAATCCTTTTTTACTTCCCAATACCTCTACCCTTTTTGCTACTTCTCCAAATAAAAGATTCTCAAGGTTGACAGAATGATTCATTAGTTCCATAACCTGCATTGAGATGGCTTCTCCTCTCTAGTGTGAAGTGTCCAGTGCCCAGTAGTCAGTCATGAGTCTTCTCCTTTTTAGCAAGATTCGCACCTTTTCCACTCGGAAAGATGGCCCTTGTAGAGAGTTCATTCTAAACAGACTCAGGCTCCAGGGGGTGGGGGACCAAACAGAAATGGAAATATACTGGGCAACCACATCACCAGTCAGAAGAATACTTGGTGAAGTTTGGGAAGGTAGTTCATGTCTTGGACAGAAAACCTAAGGAGCTATTTTACACTGCAGAAAATACTGGAAGGTGAAGTAGAATGATCACATCTTCTAGAGAAGAGCCTCTTGATTTAAACCCTGTTGGGGCTTTTAGGACAAATTTCCTGCTCTCACCTCTGACTATTTTCAAAGAAAATTATTTGTTTAGTTTTAGATATTACTGTTAACGTTCCTTCCTTCCTCATTCAGTGGGTATTTGGGCTTCTCCCATGTATAGGGCGGATGCTGGTCAGAACCCTGTGGCCAGTATTAAGTGATCCCATGGAAGAAGCCTGGGACTTCAAGTTGGAGGAGCTGCCTCGCAGTTCCATCTCTGGCTCTGTTGGTAGATGAACCTGAGGTGTAGAGCTGCAGTTCCCCTTAGAGAGCTGGCTCTCCAAATTTCTTAGATGTTTAAAAAATACAGATACCCAGCCCACCTTTGGAAATTCAGATTCAGTAGGGTTTTTGTTAGGATTCTGACGTTTTCCAAGAAACAAGAAGATTTGTAATGTGCAGCCAAGTTTGAATTTCCCAAAGATGCTTGATCATAAGCCTCACCAGGGAAACATTTCAAAACACATGGGCTGGTAGAACTCAAGAATCACCATTTATTCCAAGTTCCATGGGTGATTATTATCCTAAAGTTTGTGAAATACTGATCAAGAGACAGAATTGGAATGTAGGCTTAAATAGCTGGAAAGTATGATACACATGTAGATTTTGTTATTTTTCATTGTATCCACGGATGACGTGTTTAGCATGACACAATTCCAGAACAAGTGATGACCTTGACTGAAAACAGTATTATATTCATTTGTATCTTCTGAGCTTATAGAGGCAGGAGGAGGCTTCCCAACCAGCAAAATTATCACGATCAACCCCTAGGGATTAGAGCACTGACATTTGACAGCTACCACTGCTTTCTATGCAGACCATCTGAGTAGAAAAGTAATTGTGTTCTCATGAGATTATGACCCCACTTTACAGGGTAAAATCAACAGATTTCAGGTATTCCCTCTAAGGTAAGTGTCCCAAATGCTCTATCGTAGAGCATTAGTTCTGTCTAGGGATCATGGTTCTGTGCAAGAGGTAATTCCATGAAAAAGGAGTTGTGTGGACAAGTGGTTGGGGGAAAAATGTGGTATTTTAGATTCGTCTCTTGGAGATTCATAGCACACATTAGCATATTTGAGGCTCTGATAAATCCTACACGCCTGATTAACATTGTTTAATCCAACATTTTAAATTAACTTTAATATAGAATTCTTTTTTTTTTTTTTTAATAGGGATGCCTAGTCACATCTGGCGAATCTGCTCCTTGAAGAAACCTTGAGGAACATTGTTCTAAGGTACTAATGTTGTGCCGACACCTAGGAGAATTATTTATGGGATTTAATACTGATGACAAGGAACAGACGTTTTCTCTGTTCTCAGAAGATGCAATTAAACAAAAAATTAGGTACAAATGAAAAAACGTATTTGTTTAATAACTGATGGCAATAACCACATAGAAAAAAGAAATGTTCTGTTTTATATGTCTGTTTATATTGTGATATTTAGGGAATCAAACAAATTATGGATTACCTAAGTTCGAAATCAAATAACAGGCATGTATTAAATACTACTGGTTACTCTTTGCTCTGTTAGTTGCTGTGGACACTACAAAGTGATATGGGACACAGATTTATAATCTCTATTTCTAGATTTATAATAGATCTGTCATATTAATAGTGAATGTTTATTGAGTCTCTATATGTGCTGGGGTCCAGTCTAGTGCTTTACGTGTATCATCTCACTTAGTCCCCACAACTGCCATATAAGGTAAGTACTGATATTATGCCCATGTTTTTTGAGGTCTGGACCTTTTCTAAGTCATACTGATATTTAGTAGCGAACCTAGTGTCTAAGGCTTGAAGGTTTCACTCTAGAAACTCCAAGCTTGACCAGTACACGGCCTCCAAACCACGTGCCTGGGTCCTTGCTAGCTAAGCGTGTGGAAGAAAGGATTCCTGGGCTTGGAGGCTCATCTTAAAATTCCCCACTTGCTGTGGCCTGACTTTCAAATCTTAGCTTTGTTTGATTTAAAATATGCTTTAAAATTTACATTTATCTTTTTATTTATTTATTTAATTTACGGTACGCGGGCCTCTCACTGTTGTGGCCTCTCCCGTTGAGGAGCGCAGGCTCCGGACGCGCAGGCTCATAGGCCATGGCTCACGGGCTCAGCTGTTCCGCGGCACGTGGGATCCTCCCGGACCGGGGCACGAACCCATGTCCCCTGCATCGGCAGGCGGACTCTCAACCACTGCACCACCAGGGAAGCCCTCTTTTAATTTATTTAAAAGCATATATTTTATATATATATATATATATTAATATATATATATATATATGTATGTATGCAGTGTGTATTATCAGGTTGAATCACCATACAGTACACACAAGCAACATACATCCGGTGTATCCCAAACATTGGCTTTTACGTTCAAGAAAGCTCGTATCCCTTGCTTCTGTAGGAACTAGTGTTTTGAAAAACAGCTTGACCAAGTTCATTTTTACCATCCTACTTCAGTGGCAGCCCACATGTGAAATTTCAGCCTTGTTTGGGCTCTGCACACAGGCAGATTTCATAGTCTGTCATTATTTCTCAGCGACATGGAATTAAAGGCCTTTCCTTGTGTCTGTTGGCAACTTTTGGTTCCTCGATCATACTGAGGCACTATAAGCATGAAAAACCCTGCTGGGTTACCAGGAGTTTTAGTCTAGCGTACCAGATATGATTTCAGGTCAGCCCTACTTGTTCGTTTTCTCTTGGTCGAATTTGGTCTTCTCCTATCCCTTTGGGCTTCTGTGTTTGGATATTTATTTATGCTTCTGTTGTTTTAGAATGCGGCTTTCTTGTTCCATGGGACCCTTTCAAAATATTAAGTCGACCACGAAGATGACAAAACACTCTCATTGCTTTATCTTTTCTTGTGTCTTCTTATTCCCTGCAGTTTCTTGGTGGGAGGCTAGGGCAAGGCTTGCTACTGACTGGGTGCCAAGCTGTTCACCGTGTCATGTCTTTTGAATGTGCACATGGCGACAGCTCATGCGCAGGGCCAGAGGCGTCCTTGGATGAGCCCCTTCCCTTCCAAATCCCTTCCAGGATGATTTTCCCATTTCCTGTCCTGCTGATTGCACCCTTGGAAGGGATTTGAAGTCTGGAGTGTCTTTGATGTTTTCTTCTGTCCATGCCAAAGCCTCCCCAGGAGACGACAGGCACTCTCAAGCCTGTGCAAATGGGTTTTTAAGTCAGTGTGTCTGCCAAGCTGTTGTGTTTCTTTGCTGTCCCTTTGATGTCTATCTAGCATGGTGCCTCGTATGCCTCACCCAGTGCCTGGCATGTAACAAGTCCTCATTACCATTGGCTTGGTGTGGAAACTTGCACGGAAAATATTTCTGGAACTCCCCGTTACCCATCCCAAGTGTATTTCCTTTTTCCCGTTCCATCTCCTTCCCTCTCCCCTCTACCATACAGACGTTTGCCAGATGTGAAGAATTTTCAATACATTAAAGTAAAAAAACCCAAAACAAACAAATAAGAAAAACCAAGAAGAGATAAGAATGTGTTCCTTTAAATAACAGACTGCAGGATTGGAATAAATGTGTCACTTGACTCGTACACTGAGAACCTACGGTTTCAAGGCTTCAGATCTTCTGACAAGGCTTTGGACTCATCCAGTTAGCCCAGTTTAAATATATTCCTTTCTTGGTCTTTCTGAGGTGCGAGAAGGGTATTTATGGAGGGGCTGATCCAAAAATGAGGCGTTAACAAATCAGACAATCGCGTTCACCACCTATCGGCACATACATGAGAGTCTACTGACAACTTTCACCATGTTCATTTTATTTTATGCTCACTAGTTGCTTTCCAAATGAAACTTTTTACCCTGAAGAAACTACTGAAATAAAACACAAGGGGTACAACTTTAAAGGATGCTATGTTAAATTTAAAAGTTGGATAAGCCACTGACATCATTAAAAAAATATATATATATGCGTATATTTCAGTTCCCAGACTTACAGTCATCAGACTGTTCCAGTGTAACTCCCTGGGAGGGAGTACAAAGGAGGACATTGAGACATGGCGAGGTTAAGGGACTTGAGTCCAAGGTCATTCACTGAGTCATGTTTTCTCTCAAGACTTTCT
The DNA here is from genome assembly GCF_059928025.1 of Delphinapterus leucas. Classification (NCBI taxonomy): domain Eukaryota; kingdom Metazoa; phylum Chordata; class Mammalia; order Artiodactyla; family Monodontidae; genus Delphinapterus; species Delphinapterus leucas. Next base: position 126,449,527 of record NC_143150.1, on the reverse strand, counting down.
TGAAGCATTCTCTTCTCTTTCCTCCTGGCTGATGATTCCAGCTCCGCTCTTTCTGGGAATGCCTTGACATTTTTCTTCCTTTTCAACTTGAATTGTTCTACCTTTCCACTTCTTTGAGCTTCTGACAAGCGTGCATATCTCTCCTTCAGTCTCTGCCGTCTGGCTCATCTTGGTTAATATCTGAAATGAATGACTTGCCGATTGTAGATTATTAAGACGAGTCTAGTGCTGGCAGACTTCAGCCCTGGGAGTATTTCCCAGGGGACTGGTCAGGCCGGATAGAGCCATAAGCTTGGCAGCACTGTGTTGCTTCGAATGATAATAAATAATGCAAGGGAAGGGGCAGTGTTTCGGTGAATAAGGGCAGAAATATTACTTCTGTTGGCTCTTTAGTAACTATGGAAGGCAGAGGAACAGAGGCGCAGATAATCCAGATACCTAAACATGATATTTGTACGTGGCTTCGTAGCGCCCCTTTTGCGGTGAAACTTGAACACGAGCTTTCTGACCTTCCAAACATTCACAGGGGTGTTTAACAACTGGACTGAGGCACTGGGCAATTGGTCCAGATTATTTCTCCTGAAACCCTCCCTCCAAACCTCATTGGCTGAAGATGGGCTGCTTCCCATTCTCTGTTGCTTCTTGTGGACCAAACTGTTCTGGCTGAAGGTACGTGTTTGCACACTTCAATCTGCCTTTCAAATGCAGGAACAAAAGACTTTCTGGGGTTCAGAGAGTATAGGCAGAACAGGTTAAACAGTTTGAGGTCAATTGGAGGCTTGGTCAAAACACAAGCCATTACCAAGAGAGTTCAGACCAAAGGTGGCAGGGCCAGTGAAGAAATCCTAGAAAGAACATAGGCCCAAGATCCCATGAAGATTAGGACCAGGCACTGGGGAACCTGGGTGAAAGCAAGCAAGCCAGGCAAATGTGATATAATGGGAAAGTAGAAAAGATTAGCTGGTGTCGTCAGAACTGTCCTCTGCAGAGGGCCAGAGAACAAGTCTTTGGGGCTTGCAGGCTACAGGCTCCGTCCCACAACTCAGCTCCGCAGCAGCTGCAGTGCGGATGCAGCCACAGACATCACGTAAAGGAACGGGAATGGCAGGATTTGTCTTGCTGTGAGTCCGTTTGGCCTGTGGATCATAGTTTGCCGATCATGAGGCCAATAGAGCCAAGAGCACACTTGCAGCCAAAACGTCCTTTGGGTTCTATACACAGTCCCTCCTGGTCGGTCCTGTCTTCACTTAAAACCTCCCCAAGGGGCAGAGGACTAAACAAATGACTACAGTCGCTTCCAACAAGGCAGAATAATTTGGAGGATTCTTGACAACGAGGGGTCAGAGTTCCTCTAGTTATTACTCTATATCTAGATAGAGGGGTGAGCATTACCTCGGAAATGAACCAAATTACTTACGTTTATAATACATTCCCCCCAGTTAGATACGTTACATACTTTTATTTGGAAGTTAAATTTTAGAAGTGCTTTATGTTGAGGTTTCTTGAGATATTTTGAACCAAAATTGAATATAAGCCACTATTATTATTATTAAATGGCCTCAACTTGAAATTTTATGATATGAGTAATTTGAACCAAGTTCTTGGCTTAAATTATTTCAGTAAGTTGAAATAAAGGAAACACTAACACTCTCTCCATCCTTTGATTCATCTCTGGCCTAGTGTTTTGTTTAATGTTCTCCTTAAACATTATACCTTTGAAATACAAGCTTTTAGAACACGATGGTGGCTAAATAGAGAAGGATGAACCAGAGGAGAATTTCAAATCACCTTGCTCTAGGAGAGTTAGAATATACAGAAAACATTAAACTAACCCTTTTAGGAGTAAGATATCAATTCTATTTTCCTTGTACCCTCTGGGCTTTTCTTGAATCTTTGAAATCCCCTCTCTATAACTGGAATCCCTGTGAAGATATTTCTGTATATTTATTCTCAAGTAGCATTAAAAACACTTTTTAGAATTCTTTGCTAACTTAATTTTATGGTATTTTATAATTTTATCAGCCTTGTAAGTTATCTGGATGCAAACAATGCAAGATAGGCAAAGTCATAGCTGCTCATCTGTGGGATGAGTAAAGAGAGAAAAATACCTTTCAATATTTTCAGTTTCCATAGTGTCTTATTAGTTCTCTGGAAATTTAATTTCGAGCCTGCATCATACTTTGCAGATTTGAGTTGAAGTAAAAGAGCCAATTTCAATAAAATATCAGGAAGATGTTTTCCTGTTTTAAATTTCATTAGACTGAAAACTGGTGTAAGACACACTTCGATCCACGTCTCAATCTACTACCTTGTAACATGGGAGTTGAAATATTAAGCAAATTGTTTTTCATGTAAGAAACTTGTCAGCAATTTGCTTTTACCTTGTGAAAAAAAATAATAAGTCTCACATCCCAAACCAGTAAACAGACTATAGAGTCATTTGAGCCTTAGGGCTGTGAATATTCTGATTATTAAATCCATGCATTCCTTTGGGCATAAATTAAGTAGGCCACAGGGCAGTTGGAGGGTGACCACAGCTTGACAAACCTTATGGTTCAGCAGATGTGGTTGTAAGATATGGCTTCACTGAAAACTACTCACCAGTAAGCAATTTTAGAACTACACTCTGAGGTTTTGATTTAAAAACCTGGAATTTCCAATAGAAAAGGAGGGGGTTTATATCATATTGGTCGTGAGATACAAAAATACTTAGTTGCCTCAAGTAAGCAGTAATGTGAACCAACAGAGTATTTCAAATTGCAGTATTTCTACAAATGTGTAAGTCATGAGCTGAGAAAGGCTTTCAGCACAAACAATGAACCTATTTCACTTTCTTTTTGTTAACTTCCAGATACCCAGGGGCTTTTCGCGGTATATATATTAGAAACCTTCATGTGGATCATTTGCTTTAAAAGATCAGCTCAGTATCTGAGTAAATTATTTGAACAGTGTATTCTCTGATTTGGAAAATAATATGTGTATTGTCACGTAGGTGTAGAATTATTGAAATGTTCCAAGATTTTAGGGGAAGCATCACAGCCACAATCATTTCCTTGGCTGTGGAGCTGAACACTATCATTTATAATATACATTGAGAAATTCCATAAAATCATGAAATGCACAGGAATCGAGTAAGTACCTAGACATGTGGGAGAAAGGGAACGAAGGAACTTCAGAAACAACCTAGTGTCAACCTCATGCTTCCAAGGTTTGGGTTAATAAGAATTGAGTCAGACCAGCAGTACTACTTTGATCTAGATCAAAACTTCCCACTGTAATTCCCTGGCTATGAGAGGAAAGTGGATTTCCAGATTTCTCTTTGTAAAGGAAAAAAATAAACGTGAAAGATGCTGACATACTTCTTCAATGGTTTTAAAACTTGTGGTTAAATTTATGAAACTCAGTAAGTTACAATCCAACATTTACATAAAACAGGAGGGGGCTGATGAAATTAACACGTCCAAAACTTACAAAGGAAACCTCTAAGATAAGGCGGGATTGCCGGTAAAATTTCCTTAACAGGCTGCTGGTTCCCCACCTGGGGGATAATTCCTACTAGGTGAAATACTTAGTGCACAGAACCTCTTGATTGGTTCCAGTTCCTCGCTTACCTTCCCATGGACTGTTCAGAGTATTTACTGGTTTTATTAGTCAGGACTCTTTGCTTTCCCAATCCTAACAACATTTATTTTAAAATATCCCTGTTTATTTCTAGTGTCCTTGAAAATGACCATATAAAACCTCACTGCACTAACTCGTACAGGCGAATGAAGACCAAGAAAAGGAAAAGTCGTGTTCTCATTGCCTAAGAAGCTGACAGTGTTTTCTCCCTAGACTGTAAGTTCTGCGAGGGTAGGGATATTAAGTAGTTGTCCTTCATGCGCTAGTTATGTGGTTTGCGCGTAATAGAGCAATTCAATCAATATTTCAGTTTGAGCGATTACACCTGGTGTTCTCAGCCCCTGTGCAAAGTGTTTCCTCTACTTATTACCAATTACACTTCACAACGACTTTTCTAGTTAGGCAATATTATCCCCATTTTATAAAGTCCCAATATCACACAGCAGGAGAGCAAAAAGAATTGGGATTAGATCCTAAGTTTCTTACTCTAAGCTTATTACTTCCACACCAGCTGCCTAAAACAGTATTCAGTGGACAGAAGCAGTTGCAAAATCTTTCCTCATCCCAGCAAATAAAGGATAATATTTGATTCTTCTCATTTTTATCTCAATATCTGATATAGGTATCCTTAACCAAAAAGGAAGCGTTTTGAAGTTCATTATTTCTTTCAGTTGTGAAGGAACCCAAAAGTCATCAGTTAACTATTCAGAGAAAAACCTTCCCCATTCCAATATTTTCCTAATCACGTTCCTGGTTGGAACACAGGCACTGAATTTGGAAACTGAAGCCCATTTCCTGTCTAAAGTGGTTTTCGTTCATTGAATGTGAACGCTTGTTTTTTATTGCAAAGTTGTTTACAAAGCTTGAGTTGCTGGAATTCATTTCTTTAATGAACAAAAGAGTGATGGAATATGGAGCTGGAAGGAATTCACAGAGGGCTGCATGCAACTGGCAGCGTTTTAAGGAAAAGTTTTCAGTTCTCATGGAGGCTCCTCAGTCCAAATTGGAGGAACATTCAGGTAAAATTCTTTTAATGAAAGAAATGAATAACTGAGAAAAAGGAAGTTGGTAACCTCTTCAAACTAAACAGAGCTTGTTCTCATCCAAAAGAATCATTCATTCAGTAGATATTAATGAACATAAAATCCTTACGACATGCCAGGCGTCAGGATACAAAGTTCACTAAGACTGATCTGTACTCATAAAATGTAACCGGTAATTTTATGTTCTTAGGAAAAGTGGCAAATGACTGCTATTCTTAGAGGCCATTCGTTGAACTGAGAGCAAATTATATTCAGAACCCTAACAGGTAGAACAATAAAATCAACACATGAGGCTGAGATCAGCCGGAAATACAAGTCCCCTTCAATACCAAAACTCGATAGAGAGTTGACTTATAGAATATATGCATCAAAAGAAAGCATGCTTTTGTTTTTTAATTTTTTTAAAAAAATGTAATCAAAACAAAATGAACGATTCCTTAATGTTCTCCAATTTAAATTGAGATACAATTCACATACCATAAAATTCACCATTTCAAAGTGAACAATTCAGTAATTTTCAGTATATTCACAGAGGTGTGCAATCATCACCATTACCTAATTCCAGAACACTTTCATCACCGCAGTGAGAAAACTCTGTACCCTTTAAGCAGTCACTCACTCTTCCCTCCTTTTCCCAGCCCTGACAACCACTAATTTACTTTCTGTATCTATGGATTTGCCTATTCGGGACATTTCATGTAAATGGAGTCATACAATATGTGGTCTTTTGTGATTAACTCCTTTCACTTAGCATTATGTTTTTGAGATTCATCCATACTGTAGCATGAATCACTTCATTCTTCTTTATAGTTGAATAATATCCCATGGTATGGATAGAACACATTTTGTCCATCTATTCATCAGTTGATGGGCATTTGGGTTGTTCTCACCTTTAGGCTATTATGAATAATTCTGTGACGAACATTCATGTACATGTTTTTGTGTGACCATGTTCCTTTCATGGTCAACTTAGAAACAAAGAAAAGCAAGAGTCAGAAAGGTACCCAGCACTGTGCCAATGACAGCAAATGTATCAGTAGTCTGTTCCTTTTGTTGCTGAAGAGTATTCCATTGTATGAAGATATGACTATTTATTCATTTACCAGGTGTTAGGATGCTTGGGTTGTTTCTAGTTTTGGGTAATTATGAATAAAGCCAGTATAACACAGGTTTTGGTGTGAATATAAATTTTAATTTCTCTTGGGTAAGAATCTAGGAGTGGATTACTGCATCATATAATTCTACACTTAACTTTATAAGAAACTGCTAAAATCTTTTCAAGGAAACCCAACCCTTTTCCATTTCTACCGACAATGTATGACTTCCAGTTGCTCCATATCCTTGCCAACATTTGACATTGTCAGATTTTTGTCTGTTTCATTTGTTTTTAACCATTCTAATATGTGTACAGTAGTATCTCATCAATAGTTTTGATGCTTCAAATCATCCTAGGTGGGTTTTTTAATACTGTTTTTTATTTGGCAGGCATTGGGTTGGCCACGAAGTTCGTTCGGGTTTTTCTGTAAGATATTACGGAAAAACCCGAACAAACGCTTTGGCTGACCCAATAACTTGTTTTGCTGTTACTGTTGTTGTTTTTCTCCTTAGCGTTTAAAAAAACTTGCACAGATGTAGAGAGAATAGTATAATAAATCTGCATAAACTGATTACCCAAGTGTCAATGATTATCAACATTTTGCCAATTAGTTTCATCAAGCACTACTACCATTTTCTGTTTTTTCCTGTAGTTCTTTAAAGCAAATCTCATACTTTATTTCATGTCACTATTAAATATTTCAATATGAATCCCTTGAGTGACTTTAAAAATAAAACAAAATGTAATCAAAACAAGATTAACAATTCCTTAATGTTCTCTAATATATAGTCTACGTTCAAATATGCCCAATTGCCTCAGAAGTGTCTTTTTAAAGGTTATTTTGTTTAAATTTAATTTCCTTATGACATTAAGTGGAAGCTAAAAAATCCGAGGTCCTACTCTCTCCAAATGATTGAGGTTCCACTGAATTTTCAGAAATAGTTTGAAGTTAGTTCAGATTTTATCCAAGTTATAGTTTAGCTATTCCAAATTATATTTTTATTGCACAGAAGCAGTCGGGGATTATAAGGCAGATATTAAGAATACAGAATTGGTGTATCATTTAACTCACAGATCAAAATACTTAAAAAATGACTGCTACAATTAAACAGTGCAGCCAACTGATTCTGTTGGCAGTGAAAACATGTGTTGGCATTACCAGCCCAGGGTACGGCAGAAAGGACAAATACAGAGGTGGGGACACAGGAAGGGGTTCTTTATTTGGCCACCAGACAGGAAGACTTGCTTCTCTCACCTGGCATTGTTCCATACAAGGCTTGTTCATAGTAGGCCCTCAAAACAACTGGAGAATTAATTAAACATCCTATCAAGAGGTGTATCAGGGGCTTCAGCCAAATAAAATTTTGGTTTTGTTTCGGAATAAAACCCAAATAAGAAAATTTTAAGTCATGTCAGTTTTAACTTTCACTTCATTTAATAAGCAGACAATATTTTAGTTTGAATTAGTTCCACTTTAGCTCACAGTTGAGTCATACAAAAATCCAGAAATCACTATGTAGATTTGAAGATAAGCAACTTGTTCTGTTCTAATTTTTAAATTAATATATCAGTTTAAATTCCTGGTGGTAACAAGACTTTTCTTCAATGCAAACTGTCGTGCTGTGTTATATGGCTCCCTACATCCCCTCAGCTCTTTTTCAGAGTTTGCACAAATGTATTTGCTAGCTCTATTACCGCTTGGTCCAGATAACAAGGCTCAAGTAAATGTAGCCTGTACAATAAGAATATAAACGCTGTTTAAAATCAAACTTCAGAGCGGGTCAACATGGCATAATCTGTCTAAGTGATCTGTAATTCGCCTCTCTAGATAGTCATCACGGCCCTGGAGCAGTTTAAAAGGTAGTAGCTGCCAAAAACTGTTTACCATTAAACAAAGGTTTGCTTTTCTTTTATGTGGCAGGAACAAAGGTGCACTTCTAAATCTGTGTCTGAAAAATGTGTAGGCTTCGAAGACTCCTATCCACTCTATAACTCTTGGTTTTCGTATCCAAAACAAACCTTTTAAAGTGTTCTGGGGGTTTGGGTTTGTTTCTTTTGTGTTTTTTTTTAGCTTAAAAATTAACAATAATTTTATTTGTTTACTTTCGCCTGGGTCAGCAATTTGTTTTTGTTTTTTTGTTTTCCCTTGGTTGGGTGATCTGAGCGAAGGTATGTGGGTTTTACTTCTGGGGGCAAAGCTGACATAAAGAAAACTTGGAAAACCCAAAAGAGTCCTGAAAGGAGGGTGTATTACACTGAAATGTATCCCAACAATTGGCAGAATATTTAATAACACTGAGTCATCATGATGGGGAATGTCCCCTTCATAAGGACAAAGATGAGTTTTCATCATGGAGAATATACACCTCTCTTATTGAACCATGGTGCAATTTAGCAGTCCATATACTTGCCTTCCATGGTAGCTAAAAAGTAAACATTAGCATTTTTGTTCACTGTTCAATTTCATAAAGCTAGCCCACTGCATTGCTTCCATCTTCAGAAACGCCTAGTTTCATTTTCAAGGCAACTCTAGAAGACATGACATTTTAAGCACTAGGGGACTCGACACTCATACATACATAGCCTCTCATGGATTCAATTAGTCACCATTAGAACCTGAAGATCTAAGTTTCTAAGTTTCTGCTTAAGGCAGGTCTCCCCCAGGGCATTGTGCTCTGTCACAGTTACATTTGGTTTCTGCCAAGTTCTCTTTTTGGAACTTAGATTGTCTCTTTAGACCTTCACCAGTGGAAGGACAATGCCAGGCTTTTCATTAGTGTAATGGACCCATTTGCCAAAGCTAATGGAATATGATGTTACTGATCAAATTCCTTAAACATGTTGGCAAAGTCATTGCTTGATTCTACCTATTAGAATTGTGGTTTTCTTCCTTTCTTTTGTTTTTTTTTTTTTTTACTACCAGATGAAAGAGAAAAAGATAGCAATGTTTTATAACCAGAGTTTTTCAACCTCCTTGGCACTATGAAGATTTGGGGCTAGATCATTCTTTGTTGTGGGAGCGGTCCTGTGCATCGTAGGACGTTTAGCAGCATCCCTGGCCTCTACCCACTAGATGTCAATACCCGCCCCCACCCCAGTCGTGACAATCACAGATATCTCCAGAAACTGCAAAATGTCCCTTGGGGGACAAAATCATCCCCTGTTGAGAACCACCATTTTATAACCAGCAAGACAAGTATCTATCTTCTGCCTTTTGAATTACTTATTCATTGATACATTCCACAGTCAACTACTCTATAAAAGAGTGGTGCTGGACACTAGGTGGTACTAGACATGATCTGTGCGTGATGCTTATCTTCACAGAGTTTATGGATTAGCCTAGGAAGCCCCCAGTCTAACCTTGTTCCTAACATCCCCCTAGCAAGAGCCCTGAACCACAGTCAATATAGGCTAGGACCCATTCTGTGAACTCACATCTAGCCTTGCCTCATGACCTCCCTATTTGCCCCCAAATCCCCAAACCACAGCACCTGTGTGGCCTCCGTGACCATTCCAAAGGATGATCCCACTCTCTTTTGAGCTGTTTCACAGTACTGGGTTTGTACCATTCATGACCTACTGCCTGGTTTATAGGCGCTATGTACAACTCATCATTTTCTTATAGCACCCCCCTTAGATGGCTGGTTGGTTGCCTGGATGGATGGTTGGGTCAATTACTGTGGAGCACCTTGGTAGCCAAACTAAAGAGTTTGGAGACAAATATTTTTTTTTGAGTATGAGAATGACATGACCAAAACAATTACTTAGAAATATCATCATGTAACACCGTGCTAGAAAGATTGGAGAAGGGAAAACCTGAAGGCATGGAGATAGTAACAAAATTATTTTATATTCTTCCTATGGATCGATAAAGTACATCAGCAGAATAATGGCAACGTGAATGAGGAACAAAGGAACAAAAAGGAGAACTATTTTAAATAAAAAATAAATAAGGTTTTGAAAGAGGAAGTGACCATTACAAAGGAAATGGAAGCCAAAGGACTCCGAAGTTTGGAGCGTGGGGATCTAAAAATATGGTTTCTTCACTAAATACAGATAGAAGTATTGAGATGAGCCAGGGATGTTCTGATGGACTGAGGTCATCATTCTTCATGTAACTTCACTCCTTTGAAAGTAATATCCTTATGAATATCCTACTCTTAAAGTCAGCAGTAATCTAAGGGCAACCAAATTCGGGAGTCAGATGATTCACTCTGTGAACGTCACATGGAAAACACTGATGAGTAAAGCAACAGAATATGGATAAAAGAGGACTTACAGGATCCCTCCACTGCTATGAAGAGAACAGACTATGGTGGGTCTAGGGTAGAAGCAGGGATATCATTTAGAAATCTATTACATTAGACTCTGGTGGCAGGGATGGAGGCTATGAGAAGCGGTCAGATTAGAGATACATTGTGAAGACTGAGCCAACAGAGCTGTAGATGAATTCAGTGTAAGAAGTAACTTAGGGACTCCCCTGGCTGCGCAGTGGTTAAGAATCCGCCTGCCAATGCAGGGGACACGGGTTCGAGCCCTGGTCCGGGAAGACCCCACATGCCATGGAGCAACTAAGCCCATGCGCCACAACTACTGAAGCCCGTGTGCCTAGAGCCCGTGCTCCGCAACAAGGGAAGCCACCGCAATGAGAAGACCGCGCACCGCAACGAAGAGCAGCCCCCGCTCACCGCAACTAGAGAAAGCCTGCGTGCAGCAACGAAGACCCAACGCAGCCAAAAATAAAATAAAAAAAAAAAGTAACTTAAAAAAACAAACCAACCCAAGTTTTATGGCATGAATTACTGAGTTGAGGAATCTAGGGAAGTAGCCAGTTTGGGGGGATATCAAAAATTCATTTTCTGACATGGTAACATTAAGGAACTTGTTAGATATCCAAGCACAGATGTCAAGTAGCCATTTGGAAATATGAATCTCAAGTTAGGTGCTTGGCTGGAAATAAAAACACGGGAGTGGTATTGCACAGCGTTCTTAATTGCAGACAACAGAATCCACTCTTGCCAGTTTAAATAGAAAAGGGATGTTACGTAGCTCCAAGAATTTTGGGGTGAGGTGGAACAACACTTGGTTGTTATGCAGCCAGAAACAATGCAGCCAGGGCAAATGTCTAACCACACCAGGGGAAAGTTCTAATGGAAACACCACTGTTGCTACTACCCACTGTGATGTTAGAAACTGGACATTGGAAATCTATCTGACTTGCCTCAGACAAGGCAGACACCTCAGCCATCATGAGAGGTGACCCTGTCTCTCCTAGGCATGACTGCACCCAAATCTTGCACTTCTGTGCATTTGAGTCATAGAACTTTGGTCACATGTCTCCATTCTAGCTACAAGAAAAACGTACAATTTTAGCTTTACAAGCTCTCCATTACTGGAAGGCAAGCTAGAGGAGTTTGGAATGAGTGTTGAATAAGTCAATTTGCTATATCTGCTTTAGGGAGTCATTGGTGTATAAGCGGTATTTACAGTTTTGGAATTGGGCGAGGCCACCAGGGGAGAGAAGAGGGACAATGCCTGGGATGAGTCCTTAAGCACCCCAATACTTAGATGTCCAGGAAGGAGACTGAGAAGGGTCAGGTAGTGAGGAAAAGAACTAGGAAAAGTGTGGTATCCTAGAAGCTCAAGGAATAAGTGATCAACTGAAGTGAATGGTGCTTTGAGATAAATTATGGACAGAGAACTGCCTACTGGATTTGAAAACACTGACATCATTTGTGACTTTGACAAGAGGCATTTAAATAGATTGATTAGAATGGGTGCAGAAGAGCTCTGGAGAGGCTGAAGTGAAGACAATGTGTATAAAGGGGCAAAGACGTGTTGCTGGGAGTTGCTGGGAGGTGAAAATGGGACCAAGTGAAGATCTTCTTTCAAGTGGGAGGTGTTTAAAAATTTAAAATGAGAGTGGACAACCTAGTCTTGTTCCTGACCTTAGAGAAAATGGTTTCAGTTTTTCACCATTGAGGACGATGCTGGCTGTGGGTTTGTCATATATGGCCTTTATTATGTTGAGGTAAGTTCCCTCTATGTCTACTTTCTGCAGGGTTTTTATCATAAATGGGTGCTGAATTTTGTCGAAAGCTTTTCCTGCATCTATTGAGATGATCATATGGTTTTTCTCCTTCAGTTTGTTAATATGGTTTATCACATTGATTGATTTGCGTATATTGAAGAATCCTTGCATTCCTGGGATAAACCCCACTTGATCATGGTGTATGATCCTTTTAATGTGCTGTTGGATTCTGTTTGCTAGTATTTTGTTGAGGATTTTGGCATCTATGTTCATCAGTGATATTGGCCTGTAGTTTTCTTTCTTTGTCACATCCTTGTCTGGTTTTGGGATCAGGGTGATGGTGGCCTCGTAGAATGAGTTTGGGAGTGTTGTGATGAGTGTCAATAGTTTCTTCCTTTTTACTGCTGAGCAGTATTCTAATTTACAATCAAGTTGCTGAAAAAGACGGTTTTACTTATTCCTTTCTAATATGGCCCTTTTTTAAAAAACTGCCTTATTTCACTGGCTAGGAATTCATATCGACTAGAAGTAGTGAGAATAAACATCCTTGCCCTATTCCTAAATCTTGGGGAGAAAATATTCAGTCTTTAACAGTAGAGTATGATGGATGTTTCGGTTGATGCCCTTTATCAGAATGAGGAAGTACTTTTGTTTTCATGATGAACAGACGCTGAATTTTGTCGAATGATTTTTCTGCATTTATTGAGATGAGCATGATGAATTTCATTGACGTTTGAGTGTTAAACCAATCTTGCGTTCCTAACATAAGTCCTACTTGGTCATAACTTATTTTTTTTTCACGCATTTTATTTGCTAATATTTTGTTAAGAATTTTTATGTTTATGCCCATGAGGGATACTGGTCTGTTATTTTCTCTCCTTTAAATGTCTTTGTCTGGTCTTGGTTTCAGGGTGACACTCGCCTCATAATTTGAGTAGGAATGTGTTTCATCTTCCTCTATTTTCAGGATGAGTTTATATAAAATTGTGTTATTTCTTCTTTCGATGTTCATAAATTTTGCTGGTGAAGTCATCAGAGCCCAGAGTTTTCTTTGTTGGAAGGTGTTTAAATACAAATTTAATTTCATTATTTAGTATAGGATTACTCAGGTTACCCATTTCTTCATGGGTGAGCTTCAGTGTTATGTTTACGACCTTTGAGCAGTATTTTTCATTGCATTTACGTTATCAAATTTATTAGTATAAAGTTGTTCATAATAGTCCCTTTATTCCCCTTTTGGTGCCCTTAGGATCTTTTTTTTTTCTTTTTTTTTTTTTTTCTTCTTAGGATCTTAAATGATGCCTCCTCTTTTATCCGGGATACTGTTCATTTGTGAGTTCTCTCTCTTTTCTTGAACAGTTTGGCTCAAATTTTATCAATTTGATTGGTATTTTTCAAAGAAACATTCTGGGGCAGAATGGAGGTTTCGTGAAGTCAAAGGTAGGAATGCATAACATGCTTTGAAGAGAGACAAAGGCCAAGCCAGCGCTGCAGGCAGTCATGACTAGAATTCTTAAGCCCTGTGAGAAATCAGGCTGTGCATAATTCTGTTCTAGCGCTGGCTTCTCTTGGTTGCGTTAAGTGACCACTTAGAGTGAAAGCAAAGTTCAGCTCCCCATGCTGAGCTGTACACCTGAATGCTCTGGAAACCTGTCCTAATTTTATTCTCCTTCAAAACCCTACAGCCTGCTGACCAGGTGAAAGAAAAGAACATATGGTCTCTATTTAATTCCTTCGTGCTTAGCGCCAAGACAAGAGGAGGTTGAAGAGTGAAGATCTCTTGGCTGTCTGCAATGCTTTCCTTTAATCTTACTTTATTTACTAAGAGCTAATAAAAAATCTGAAGTGCTTAAGTCTCGAGTGTTGTTTTTCTTCTGGGCATTGGTATTTGATTTGTTGCTTGGCCTGAACCCCCCTAACTCTTTTTTTTTCCCCCCTAACTCTTTTTACTGCTGAATGTGCCACTGTGAACCTCCTTTTTAAGGCTCTTCTCGTTCTCCTTTCTTTGATATATTTTTCAGCTTCTCAAAGTTTGTCTTTTCCCACTCATTCAAATTATTCTAAGTTATTTTAAAATATAATAATATTGGGCTTATAAAAGTAACAATTTAATTATAAAAGTAATAGTTACATGAACAATTTTGGAAGAGAGGAGAAAATCATTTCTAATCTTACTGCCCAATTGCAGTAGCTTTTTATTCTCTTTTAATATACGTATCGCATTCTGCAAACTGACAGTCAGAGAGTGTACAGAATTCTTCCCCAAATGTCTTTCATTCCATGTTATCCTATCAACACGGTTCTCTGTTTGCTAACTCTCCTTTGTAATTGCTAGGTTGGATATTCAAGTGACATTGCCTCAATTTACTTAGCCATCCTGCTATCAGTGGGACATTTAGAATGATACTATCTGTTTTTAAGGCCATGTTAACACTGACAGGAGCTTTGTAAAGCAATCAAACCTGCACAAAATTAACATGTAAGGGCCAGTAATGTGTGACATTTTAGATATGAAAATGACAAGTTGTAAAAACTTTGTGACAAATAATCAACAAGAACAGTAATTCTTCTTGTTGAATAATAATAATTATTATTGTGACAAATAGTTCTTCGGTTATTTTCAAGACATACAGCTGTAGATGGGGGATGTGAGCACAGACATGACTGGAGTACCAGCATCCTTCTTCTAGAAAAGGGGAGGATGGTTATTAATGGAATCATCCATCCCCACAGAGTCAATTTCCTGCCATATCATTTCTGAAATTTATCCTTGAAAATGTGATCCTTGATACTATATCCAACTCCCAGGTCAAACTAACTTTTACCTTTAATATTTGTACAAGATAAATATTTATTTATCAATTATGTAGTAAGTAGCTTTTTAATTATCTTCCCGATTCTAAGAGTCACATCTTCTAATATTTGGAGCCTTTAAAAAACTGAACTGTTCTTCTCAGAGGTTCATATTTCTCTATAGACAATAAAAACTGAGAATAAGAGCTTAAGAAACCTGAACGCATCGTCACTATTAAGCCTGATCACCTTGTTTTTTGAAAACCAGGAAATTGTAAAATAGACGGAAACATGCTCTTACCCTTTGTAAATTACCCACTGTACTACCTCTTTGTAAATATTGTGCTTCTTAGTATATCAATTTCTTTTCTTTTTAAAATTATTTTAACTTGTTAATAAAATACTTAGGATAGGGTACTAAGAGGTACAAACTATTATGTACAAAATAAGCTACAAGGACATATTGGACAACCCAGGGAATATAGCCAATATTTTATAAAAACCGTAAGTGGAGTATAACCTTTAAAAATTGGGAATCACTCTGTTGTACACCTGTAAAAAATTTAAAAAATAAAATACTTAAAATGTACAGAAATCCTTGAGATTCTTGATATGATCAACTCCTAGTCAAATACATTTTACCAATACTGAAACCCTGTAATACTCTTACTAGATTACTTTTTCCTTACTCATTCCATTTTTAATACCTTCTCCCTTTTTAATACATTTTTCTTTAATTCTATTTTGTAATACATCAGTATGCCTGTTTTTGTTTGTGTGCACACGTATGTGAGATTTGATATTTCCCTGAATATCCTTTTTTTAATCCCTTTATTTGAAAATATTTTGTATCACTTTGTTTTATGTTTCTCTTGTGAGCAGCATATATTTTATTATTTATCCAATCTGATAAACTTCATGGTTAAGAAATATATTAATCTTTTTGCATTTATTCTTACTGACAAGTTAAAATTTCTGTAACCTTTTACTTTTTTCTTCATTCTCTGCTACTAATTTTGTTTTCCTTTTTTGACTTCTGTTGGATTAATAACTTTTTCTGTTCTTCTTTTAAAAAGATATCGTTTGCATTTATATTACTTCAGTGGCTCTTCATGTTAACATACATTGCAATTCTACCATTTTCTAACAACTTTAAGGTTATTTGATGGTCCCACTCTTTTCCAGGGCAAAGCAAGTACTTTAATGCCTTAAATTCCATAGAAAATTCCACACCCTCTCTTTTTATTATTGTTCATAATTTTACTTTGTTCTCCTTCAAAAAATAAACTTATTTCTTGTCAGAGTTATGTCCATTTACATATTAATTTTATGCTCCCCTTTTTTTCTTGTATCCCACATTTCCTCCAGGGTTTACATTTCTTCGTGCAGAAGCCCCTCACTCCTTGGTACTTTAGTGAGGGTCTCTTGAGGGTAAATTCACTTAGTCTTTGTGAAACTGAAAACGTCTTTATTTTGCTTTTGCTCTTGAATGACAGTTACCTGAGTGTAAAACCCTAGGTTGACATTTACCATCAGCACTTTGAGGCTATTAATCTTACATTATCTTCTAGCATCTATTTCCAATTATGAAGAAATGTCCTGGGAGTCTACCTGACAACAGTCCATTCTCTGTCTTTCTCTCTCTGGCAGCTCTTAAGACCTTTTGTATACCACCCTTCATGTTCTGTAGTTTCATTACTATGTGTCTAGGTGTAGATTTATTTTCATTTAACCTCCTTAGCGTGGGGGGCATTCTTTTAAATTGAGGACTTGTCTTTCTCCAATTTAGATATATGTAAGCTATTGTAACAGTCATTTCCTCTAATATGACACCACTTCGACCAGTTAGGGGGTTGAGGTACCTCATCCCAGTCTCGAGAGGGTGGAAGTCTAAGCTCTGCACCTGGTGTTTGCTGGCAAGGGTGGTCATGTGCCTCCAGTCTTCTCTGTGGTGTTTCACTAGAGTGGTTAGTATCTAAAAGTTCTTTATGTTGCTAGTCTGTCCTTTTCCTGATCCTTTAGCTAGAGAGAGATGGCTTTTCTCAGGTGTTTGGGTTTTTTGGTTTTTTTGTTTGTTTTTTTGTCTGTGCCTGTTAGCATTTCCAGGTATCCAGTCTGGGGCATATGATAAACAAAGGAAACCTCAGGTTCCAAGATCCCTAGTGGGTCTGCCTTCTTTTCTACACCTTTCTAAGCATTATGTTTGTTTTATGTGTTGAGTTCAGAGTTTTTAGTTCTACCTACTTGGAGAAATAGGGAAAAGTATGTCTGCTGCATCCTCTGGGAAACAAAACCCATGTATTTTAAAGTCTTTGTCAGTTTCCTCTATAAATTAATTTTAAGTGGGAAGAACAACTAATTATTTACTTATCAATATTTCTGGCTATGTTTCTTGCATTAGATTCCTTCACTTGTTTTTGCATTTTGGTTTGTAAGATCATTTGAAGAGGAAAGTCTTGCTTTATTTCTCTTTCTCTCTCTCTCTCAATTATCACCCATCTCTTCCTAGTAATTTTGTTTTTCTTTCTCCAGACCCTAGACACCAATTCTAGAACCAGGTTTAAAATGTAATTCAGGGTCTCTGCTCTTTGCACTAAGCAAGAGATATCACAGACCTGGGTCCCAAGCCATTTGGTGATTTGGTTAAGCTCCAAGTTAACCAACTACGCCTGAGGCTTCCCACAGGCTTGGCCCATAGGTAACAAATTGTGAGCATGGTCCCGGGCAGTGAGTGGCAGCAGGTTTCTCAGCCTCCTTTCATTCGTGAGGTAAAAGGAAGCCCCATCTCAGCCCCAGCTTTAAGTCATGAGCCTATCCTAGTGCATCTCGAGTGGAGATGGAGGATCAGAGAGTACTTTAGTTGCTCCTACGTTGCAGAAGTCCAACTACCTGCTATCAGACTCAGATTCCAAGAGGTCGCTTGCTTCACCGCTGCCTGCCATTTTGCTCTTCTGTTATATTTCTGGACCACAGAACTGTTTAATTACATGCTCTCTAAAAAAATCTTTTTGATATCTCATTGTCATGTGCTGGGAGCAGAAACTGTACACCAAAGCGTGAACTTACTGGGTCATCTAGATGGAAAATCTAAACTTCTCTTAAATATGTTTTGGAAACACTTGGAGGAAATAGTTTATGTAAGATAACAAGCTCCGAAATCCAAAAACATCTTGAAGTTTGTTTCATAACAGAACCAGTTTTTTTAAAGAGTGACATCGTCTATTTATTAGCCATTTTGATATGTAATTATGCAGCTCTCTTACATCCGCTTCACCTCAACCTACTATCTAAATATGGGGAGATGGTAACTTTCTGCTACATTGTTATTGAACATTATTGGGTAAATATAAGCCAGTTGTTTACCATGATTAAATTAACTTTCTTGTAAACTTTATTTTCTGGTGCTAATAACTGTCTCATTTTCCTTTGCTTCACTGTCTTTTTACTTATGGTTAATTCTTCCAATACTGTAAAATATTATGGCAATGCAGATTTCTATGTGATCAAATCTCTCAGTCCCTATACCCTTTTCTCCTTTCTGACTTTCTTCTTATACTCTTCATCTTCTTGTTCCATTAGGACCAGTTACTTTCTTGGACTTCTGACAGTTGTCTTCTTGAAACTTCTCTTTCCCATCAACCTTCTCCTCTTTCCTGTGCTGCATCTCTCGTTTTCAGGACTTGAGTTCTTCTTTCTTGGTTTACTATAGTATGGCCCATGCTCCAGGAACTTCCTAAGATGCACTAGAAAAACCTTTAAATATGTCTGTTTTGCTCTCATAAAATGATGAGTTTACTCTCATAAAATGATGAGTTTAGCTAGTACAGCATTCTCGGTTGGAAATTATCTTCCCCCAGAAGTTTTGGAAGTCACTGCTCGATTTTCTTCCAGTTAACAGAGTTACTAAGTCCAAAATAGTTTTCATTCCTGATCTTTCATATAGGACCTGATTTTTTCCCATGGAATATTTTAGGATCTTATTTACATTCTGCAATTTCATAACTGATGTACCATGATGTGGGGTTTTTAAATTCTTCGAATTATGCTCTTGGCGGGTCTTTTCAAGATGGCTATTTATGTACTTGAGTCCTAGAAATTTTTCTTGAGTTGTGTGGCAGAGACACCTAAACTCCCATTGGAATGTTGTTTTTCCCCTTTGTTATGGTCTGAATGTTTGCATCCCCTCAAAATTCATGGATTGAAATCCTAACCCCAAGGTGATCATATGAGGAGGTAGGGGCTTCGGGACGTGATTAGGTCACGAGGGTGGAGTCTTCGTGAATGGGATTAGTGCCTGTATATAAAAGAGGCTCCAGGGCGCTTGCTAGCCCCTTCCACCATGGAAGGACATAGCAAAAAGTTGGTAGTCTGCAACCCGGAAGAGGGCCTTCCACAGAACTTGACCATACCGGTAACCCTGATCTTGGACTTCTAGCCTCCAGAACCGTGAGCAATACATTTCTGCTCATAAATGTATTTATACTGGGTATAAATGTAATTTATACCCATAGACTGGGTATAAATCACCCAGTCTATGGTATTTTTGTTATAGCAACCTGAATGGACTAAGATAGAAAACAGAGTTTTGTTTTTTCCCTCTCCAGAGTCCAGCCCCCTCCTTGCATCCAGGTAGGCCAGATGATAAGTTCTCCCCAGTGAAGTGGGAGAAGAAGTGACATGTGTTACTCTGGGCCAGTGTAATGAGGAAGTCGGCAGATTGCTCTATTCTCTTTTCCTCCACTTGCCAGTGAATATGAAGGTGCAAATATCAAGGTGCTGGGATGGCAGAGCCACAAGATAGAAGGCTCCTGGGTCCCTTAGTCATCACGGGGAAGAAGCAGCTGGTAACCAGTAACCAGGAATGTTTACCTGTTGTGTGAGCGAGAAATGTCACTTTAGTTTTATTAAGCCACTGACGTTTAGAGCTTATTTGTCATAACACTCAGTGCTCCCTGACTGATACGTTTCTCCGAAATATTCTGCCAACTGCTTTCTCTGCTCTCAATTTCTGGAATGTTGGTCAGTAAGATACTAGACTTCCCAGATTAACCTTCTAATTTTTAATCTTTTTTTTCACTTTGTATCTCTGACTTTTTTCTTTTCCACTTTGTATCTCTGACTTTTTTCTTTTCCACTTCTAGCGGTATTTATTTGAAAATTTCTTCCAACCGTTCTATTAAAAACATTGGCGGGGAGAGGGAGGGAGCTATCATATTTTTCATTTCCAAGAGTACTTTCCTTTGATTCTTCTTCTTTTATAGCATGTAGTTCGTGTTTGATTCAATATTTTCCTTATCTCTGAGGATAAGAATTATAGCTTTTAAAATTATTTTCCTGCTTCTTATATCATTTATTTCCTTTTTGCATGTGTGTATTGAAAGCCATTACTCAATGTCTTATGATCCAGGGTAGCCCTGTTTCTTTAGATTGAAGCACTAGAAATCTGACTGAAAGTTCTAAGTGTGGCAGGGGGGAGCGGTGATGCTCTTGGCAACTAGTGGGCTTCCTGTAGGGCAAATGGATGGCCCATAGCTTCTTCATTGGACCTCCAGTTCTGTGCCTTGGGTTTTCAACTTGGCCCTGATATTCTGAGAGCCATACAGGGGCAGGAGGCCGGGTGGGGGCGTGGAATGAAGCTTCCGTAACTTGTTATGCACACTTGCATTTCACCCTCACCTCCACCTTAAGATGTGTCACGTGTTCCCCCCCGCCCCCCATCCTCCCGCATTCTGAAGCCTCTCTAGTTCAATGTCTCCATGGAATAAGACTCCTGGTCTTATTACAAGGATTAAGGAGAAATAATTACCAGATAAGAAAGCTAAGGCTGGACTGTGGAAGCAGAGCAGGACTGCCCAATTGGCATAGTCCAGAGTTTTACAGGTCAAGTAATGTATTAATGATTATTTTGGCCAGGATATGGGCAACACAGGAGAGACAGTAAGTGCTGTATGGTTTGGGGTCCTATCTGATTGACCTTCCTGTAGGATAGAAGGATCCCAGCAATGATAACCTGGATCATCAGGATATCTCACTGTGGGGTTTTTCTCAAAACAGAGCCTGAGATGACGACTTGAGTGACTCTGGCACGTGATATTTGAAATAGAACTGACAGAACAAGGAGAGTGAGACAGGAAGGGAGAAAAAGCCACAAAAGGCTGAGTTACTGATTTAATAGAGTGTGGGAAACTGGGGCTCAAGCCCAATCAAAACCATCTGAAGAGCCAGTAAAACAGACCTCAGAAACGTCACATCAAATGAAATGGAAATAAGGTTATCTGTCTATTGACTCTCACTGCCCCTCTTATCAGGGTCATTAACGTGACCCTGGGAGCATTAACGTCCCCCTCACACTTCAGAGCAGTGGTTGTTTAACACCTAAAGAGTCTCCCCTGCTTTGGAGAGAGTTCCCACCATCCCAACAAAGAGATGCTGAGATGGAGATGCTGCAAGCTGGCAGAATGCACCGAATGTTCATCCCAGCTGCACGGAGATCAGTTAGACTAAGAGCACAGAGTGAAAGACACCATGAGGATCTGCTACACAAGGGTGGCGGAAGATGATACAAGTGACCAAACAAAAGAGAGAAGCACCTGCCTAGCTCAAGGGAACCAAGGTCAGAGGGTTCAAATAGAGATCCTCCAAGGAGCCCTCAAAAAGGCCCACATGAAAAACAAACAAACAAACAAAAACAGCTTGAAACAACTGTCAATCACGGCAAAGGCAAAGCCAGCTCAGAAGGGACCAACGCCATTCGTTCCCTCTGCCCTTTCCGACTCCTCCCTATGTGCAGACGCTTGAGCCATCTGGTCAACAGGCTGGAGGATTGGGGAAGAGGAGAAATGCAAGTCCATGCCTCCTTTCTCCACTGGAGGCTTCAAGCCTGGGGAACTGATGAAGTGCTACCTTTAAATCAAGTTCAGAGTTCTCATTACTATCCTGGACTCGACACTGATTTGTGAACCAAGAGTGTTTGCAACTCTCTATAACCGTACGAGCTACATGTTACCTAAGAAAGAGCAGAAAAGTTTCCATCCTGGGGCAGGGGACATTCAACCCTTCCAAACAAAGTTCTATGGGGGATGTGAGAGATCAGTAAGATTGCATTTTGATTGCAGCATCGGCTGTCCTTATGTGATCTAAATGTATCAGGCCATTTTTATAAAGTAAAATTCATCTTTGCTTTTCTTTTATTTCTGAGTGACCGTATTTCCCGAAATGAAAAAGGTGATGAAGGATCTGACAGACAGGAAGTTTGGCTTGAGGCTGTAAGAATCCAAATCCTTTCCCGTTGCTGATAAGGCCTGGTGTGGTCCTGAGTCTGCTTAGCCCTCCAACTCATGTAATACCCTCTTTTCTCAAACTCTGTGCTCCAGCCACACTGAAATTCTTTCACTTCCTACAGAACATCACCATGAAGCTCTTCCCCAGTCCTCCATATTGTCATTCTCTCTCCTTTCCCCCTACCTCATCTTTTACACCCACCTAATTACTTATCATTCACTAGAGCTCAACTTAAATCCTGCCTCCCCCAGGAAGACCCCCACCAAGCGTCCAAGTTTACATCATGTATCCTTCAGGTGGTGAAGTAACTCATGGTGCCCCATCCCTCCCAGCGCCTTATCACTACTGTATCTACCTGTTTACTTTACAGGGCACTCTCTGCCCTCACCCACTACCACAGTCTCTGTAGGAGGTCGTCTGTCTGGTTCACATCTGTAGCCCCAGAAATTAGCACAGCGTCTGCCATATAGTGGAAACGCTTGTCAAATGAATTAACTTCTACGTGCATGTTCATAAAACATCTGACAAATGTACACAAATTAAGCCACAGGTTTTTAAAAAATCAGCTTCGCAGGAAGGAAGAAAATGACAATGTATTGGAACCATCCTGGAAAATTCAGGATTTATGGTGGCTGTATATTATATCCCTTAAGAGAGAGTTTCTCAAAGTGTGGTCCCTGGACCAGCAACATCACTGGGGAGCTTGTTAGAAATGCAAATTCTCGGCACCTCCCCCTAACCAGAAACTCTGGGGGAGGGGCCCAACACGTGTGTTTAACAAGCCCTCCAGGGTACACTCAATTTTGAGAACCACTGCCCTAAATGCCGCTCCCCCCAAAAGCGCTTAAGTCGTATTTGGAAGGAGGAGATGGTGTCTATTAAACATCCCTGAAAGTCGAGACCCATGTGATCTCCTCCTTCTTGATGCCATTCAAGTTAACCATCTAAACTAAAGACCTCCCCACACAGTCCATTACCAGAGGACTCAGCTGGAAAGGATTACATGTGAGCAGCATTGTCAACATCTACAAACGGGGTCCAGGTGTGCGCATCTGGTACTCCTGGCTAGGAAATCACTGGATTACTTGCTTCATTTAGTTCTACATTTTAACGGTCTGACATTTTAAACTGCATGGCTGAGTTTTTAATCAGATGGGCCTATATCTGTACCTATCTTGGCACGATGACTCACTTTATGGGAGAGTTGAATTAGCAAGGGCGTTAAGCCTCAGGTTTGGCCAAAGGGAGAGGAAGTGACACTTGAAATGTCTGGCTGATCTATATGTGACCTCGAGATGTGAGATCAAAGCCTCCAGGTGGAGAACAGCGAAGAGCCACATAGAAATCAACCAGACCCTGCAGTGAGTATAATATGCTGATTCCTTTACCCAAGAAGGTTGTATATTCTTAAAATCCTATCAAGCTCAGGGAGGGGGGAATTCTTGTACCTTGGATCACATTCTGTTTTACCCATGAGGGCCACCAACAAGACCAATGGGACAGACCTAAGACATGGGAAGGAAAGTAAGTTTTTAAATGGAGTAAAAACAAAAATAAAATTTTAAAAACCAAAACACAAACAAAAAACAAAACTAGGAGAGTGAAGGGAAGGAAGGAAAACGAGTGAAAAATTTTCAATTCAGGTTAACAAAAAACAAAGAAAAAATAAATAATGTGCCAGACACTATGTAGAGGAGGAAAAAAAGAGAGAAGAATAAAAATGCTCATCATCAAAAAAAAAAATTGCTCATCATCTTAGTGCCAAAGGCTATATACTTATCCTCTACAACGTCTCTGTCCATAAGGAAACTGGTAGCCACATGAAGCTATTTAAATTAAAATCAATTAAAATTAAAGAAAATTTAAAATTCAGTGCCTTAGCCACACAAGCCACATCTCCACTGCTAGTCATATGTGGCTATCATATTGAACAGCACAGATTAGCACGCTCCCATCACCCTAGATGGTTCTATTGGACAATGCTGCTCTAGAACTTACTCTAAGGTCCAACTTCCAAGGATACCC
This sequence comes from Delphinapterus leucas, assembly GCF_059928025.1. Classification (NCBI taxonomy): domain Eukaryota; kingdom Metazoa; phylum Chordata; class Mammalia; order Artiodactyla; family Monodontidae; genus Delphinapterus; species Delphinapterus leucas. Next base: position 126,425,637 of record NC_143150.1, on the reverse strand, counting down.
AAATTCACAGAATATGTAAAATCAAAGGGAAATGGCCAAGGATGTAAGTAATTTTGCTTTGTTGATGAGTTAGAATTCTCCCTGAAATTCAGTGCAAACATGGCCTGATTTGTTTAGCTACACATCTCTCAAGCATATACACAATTTAACACAATGAATGTTAACTTGAATGCCTGCTCTGGGCAAGGCACTGCCTTGGGTACCACCTGAAGAGTCAAGATGCATAGAATGTAGTTCATGTTCTCCAGGGTCATATTCGACAGAAAATGTTAAGACCAGGACACAGTTATAAGAAAAATAGGTGCATTGGGAGAGGTATAAATTAAGGTGTGGGTCTCCAGCGTTGCTATGCATATCATAATAGCCTTGTTAAAAATACAAATGCTCCAGCCCCACCTGAAGAGAGAGGCTTCCAGCATCAGGAATATACCTCCTTCACAGAAGCAGACACCTGCAGGATGGCTGTTGGGTATAAAGAGAGAGGGCAGTGTAGGAGAATGGGCATTCTCCTATAGGCCAAAAGAAGGAGGTTTTATAAACTAGCTTTGGCACAAACATTTGTGTGTTTTTGACCAAACCACTTCAGCAACTTAACGAGTGACTACTGTCAAAACATCCCATCATGATTTGTTTTTGAATCTTCAAAAGCCAAAAGGACAGTTTGAATCCTTGAGTAGGAAAATGATCTCAGGAGTTAGTGAGATCTGAATGGAATTAACAGGGAAACAAAGTCCTAAAGTCACCAGAGCTATTCAAAGGCCTTAAGCCAACCTAGAAGACAATATAGCCTATCCTTTGTGGACAGACGAGTCATCTGTTATACTTAACAAGCTCTTAATTAATCTAGAGGGATCAGCAATCCTTAAGGGAAGCACACACTTTTTAAAGATACAATAACTTTGGATTATAGGAAAGCATCCCTGGGGATTGCAATATGGAAAGCTAAGAGCAGCTGGCAAATATTATGCCCCAAAATGCTGGGCTTATGAGATGACAGAAACTCTGAGGTTCTTAGCCAGGGAGTAACTTTGGGAGCCTACGTTATCAATAGCTATCTCCTGGCCCATCCCTCGGCAGTGATGCCTTTAACGTCAATGGCTGACTGACTCGGGCCAGTGAGATGTACACCTGCCCTGTGTTTGAACGAAACCAGAGAAATCAGCATTATGTTTGCAGTTGACTTTGATAGCATCATAACCTAAAGTCATGTATTAAAATTTTAACTTTTCCATTCTCATCCTGGTTTCATTTTTGTTCTTCTATTCTGGGGTATTGCAAAAACTCATCCCTTCTTTTTTCTCTTTCTTTTCCTTCCTTCCTTCTTACTCCCCCATCTTTCTTCCCTTTTTATTTTTTAAAGGTTGGAGATGAAGGGGATTGCTATTTCTTAACAGGATGAAGCAGGTAAACAGCAAGAATGTTGATTCACTCAAGGCTGTCTTAACTTTCTTTGTCTGAACATATCCTGTCCCCACCACCACCAGAATGCCTTCTTTAATGACAATTTCCTGTTGTACCAGATTCCAAGACTTTAATCCTTGTGAAGGGCCATGCAAATGTTAGATTTGTAAGTCATGTGCAGTTGTTTCAAGGAATTTTTATTGAGTTACACTGGACATGCAGGTTAACAATGCAATTTCTGGCTTTTATTAAACACTAAAAGTCTATGTTTCAACTAATGCAATGAAGAAAACTTTGGGAGCGATACATAGTACACGGGAAGACCATCAGGCAAGGCTGTACTGGTTGTACACTGCTCAACTCCAGGGAGAGCCATTCACAGTCTTTGAAGTGAACAGTGTCCCTGGGAGTTGTACAGTGTACAACCTGCTCAACTGTTCATAACAGCCTTAACAGGAAGCTTTCTAAATAATTATCATAGATTATTTGTTCACTCAATTAAGTATTTATTGGGTGTTTCTAATATGTAGGCTCTGTACTAGATAGATCCTGGTGAGCAAGAATGATTGAGTCTCTCTCTTCATGGAGCTAACACTATACAGGCAGACCTCACTTTATTATGCTTTGCTTTCCTGCGCTTCACAGATACAGCGTTTTTTATAAATTGAAGGTCTGTGACAACCCTGCATCACGCGAGTCTATAGGCACCATTTTTTCAACAGTATTTGCTCGCTTCATGTCTCTGTGTCACATGTGGTAATTCTTGCAATACTTCAAGCTTTTAAATTATTATATTTCTTATGGTGATCTGTGAGTGGTGATGATCTTTGATGTTACTACTACAGAAGGATTACTGCTTACCGAAGGCTCAGATGATGGTTAGCATTTTTTAAGCAATAAGGTATTTTTAAATTAAGGTATGTACGTTGTTTTTTAGACATAATGCTATTACACACTTAATAGATTATAGTTTACTGTAGACACAACTTTCATATGCACAGGGAAAACAAAAAAGTCATGATTTGTTTTATTACAATATTCACTTTATTGTGGTGATCTGAAACTGAACCTCCAATATCTCCAAGGTATACCTGTATTAGGAGAGTCAAATAATTAAGCAAGCACTCATGATTAAAGCCGGGATACAAGACGAAATACATGGTGCTATGGAGCACAGAGGATGGAGTCCCTTTGGGAAGGGGCCAAGAGAGGTTCTTAAAGGAACTGATGGTGATTTCAAAACACTAGGAATTAACAGAAATTCGGCCAAGTGAGCGGATATGGTTGGCTTGGGGAGGTAGTAGGGGCTGCTGAGAAGAGAATGTTTCCGGAAGAACATTATGCATGAAAAGGACAGAATGATGTGCGGCGCACTGAGTCATCAGCTACTTCCTGCTGCCACTTTTGTTGGAGCCAAGTGTACCTGTCCTCTCAGCGCCCAGGGCAGAACCGAGCCATGGGTCCTGCTGGGGGAAGCCATCATCTCTACGCAATCACCTGGACAGCTGTGTTTTGCCCCTACTTAATGACACTTGTCTCTAATCTTATGCTTTGTTTCAAAGTAATCAGGCTATTTTACTCCCCACTTGGCTGGGGGAGCCCACTGAGAACAGGGTGTATTAGCTCTCAATGTCCTGTTATTATTCTATCTGTGCATGTGGTAAGTATCCAATAAATACTGGGAGAAAATAATTGAACCATCATCTAACTTATGGTAAATCAACGTGAGATAAGGACTTGGAAACTTTATTTTCCCTTTTCCCAAACTTTCAATTAAGTTAAACCAACATAGACATCTACCTCAGGCAGTCTCTGAGCCTGGTTCTTCTGATTTCAATTGTGCCATTAGTCAACACATAAAGTGCAGTTTCCTGATATTGTAATATGACAGAAAAGGACATTTAAACAAGTAATGATATTTGCAGCAAAAGACTCATGATCTCATGTTTTGATTCCAATCTTATAAACACTTGAAAGTAGCTTTATAGGTGTCTTGGGCTAATTCTGAGAGACCGTACAGTTCTTGTGCAGTCATTGGAAAGAAAACACAGTATCCTGTTCCAATAAAAGTTTCAGACACGGCAGTAAATCAAGCTGTCCTTTCAGAATACAACATTAGGCCGTTGGTTTGGGCATAACATTTGGTAATATCATTGAGACACTGAAGGCAGTCGTCACAGCCCACATATATCCCCAGTTCCAAGGGCAGCTTTATACCGAAGCCAGAACATGACATTGGCATGTGGTTTTTACCTGGTATGGAGGAGACCATAGAGACAGCCTGAGATCCATTAACAAGATTAATCTTTGCCTTGACACCAGGGGAGTAGCTTTTCTGAAAGCTCATCAAATATTTTTGTGTCTTCACTAATAAGTGTGCAGTAACAGTGGGAGAAAGTTCTAATTCACTTCATTCAGCTTAGCACTTTTTAAAACATGTTAGATTGCAAATACGTGCACTGACCTAACTCAACTGCACCGTTCCTTTCTCTTGCTAGTGACAATGTACAGTCACAGTGAAGATAAGTGATCTAAAAAAGTGGGTTTTCATAATGTGGCTTATATCTTCAGCTTGCATTTAAAGTAGGAGATTTTACATCTAATTTTCTCCTGGTTTTCGGACTACTTTAATTTCTCACAAGATCTGATTCCAGAAGAGCTGTGCCAGATTTGATCAGCCATGACGGTGGTAAAAGTTAGAGAAATACTGACCTCCAGATTTCTCTGGAGAACAAATTCAGATTTAATGCTGCCAATACTCCATATTTCTTGGGAGAAATATGCTAGAATCTTTGATTTCACCTACAGGGGTACTCAATAAAAATGAATAAGGTTACTCATTTAAAAGCCTCCCAGCTACCATATGTTCTCATTACCTTTTTTTTTTTTTTTTTTTTTTGCGCTACTTGGGCCTCTCACTGTTGTGGCCTCTCCCGTTGTGGAGCACAGGCTCCGGACGCGCAGGCTCAGCGGCCATGGCTCACGGGCCCAGCCGCTCCGCGGCATGTGGGATCTTCCCGGACCGGGGCACGAACCCGTGTCCCCTGCATCGGCAGGCGGACTCTCAACCACTGCGCCACAAGGGAAGCCCTGTTCTCATTACTTTAAATTCTGATGATCTTGGATCACACTGGGCTGTTTCAGCACTTAATTTTTCATAGTTTCTTGAGACTTTCAAACAAAGCAAATATACTCTTCAGGTGTAAATAATTGATATGTTACAGCAGAGATATAAACAGCTTTACAACTGAGCATCTTTCCATATTTGCTCTGCACATAGTTGTCCCGTGATTTTTTAAATAAAAGAATGAATAATTCTATCAATATTTCTCCATATCAATCAGCCAAAATATGTTAAGGCCAGACTGTGACTTGGATAATTTTCGAACAATATACTTCCAACTGCAAGATACAGTGCAAACTGCTCAGCACATTCTGTGCACCACTGCTCTGGTCCCTAGGTCTATGTTCTCTCACAGGCCAGCCCAGCTCCCAGGAATAGCCAGTAAAGTGACTGTGCCGCAGTCACCTCAGTGGGCGGCCCCATTCTCCAGGCCACAAGAATGTTTACCTTGCTCTGTGGGACCCTCAATAGCTCCATTCTCTCCCAGAGCTGAGCCCTCAGGCTTCCTACAAAAATCCTTCTCATAACTGAAGGTTCAATCCTGTGCTAGTTTCTGGAACCAATCTTTAACTTCGTTGGAAGGATTTCAGGAACTCTTTTTAATAGCTAGAACACGCTTTCATACTCTCTTGGTGCTCCTGTAACTGGACGTCTTCTTCGTCCCCAGCATAGCTGCCTCACCTGTGGCCTCCCAGCTCACCTCTTGGGTTCAATCTGTATCTTAGTAATTGGAATGAGCTCGGCATCCTCGGGCATGTAGTGTCTTCACCCCTTCTAGGCACCTTGCAGGGGTGGAGGACTGCGTTCTCTTGCTCCGGATCGGCTCGGGGAAGAACACTCCTGCAGTCTCCTGCCTGCCTGCTGCGGGGATTGCTCAACACCCCTCTGGCTCCCGAATTTCCTGCCGGGCTGTTACTCCCACTTGCCAGACACTCCACAAGATCTTCTAAGCCCTGTTTGCTGTAGGCATGATGGCTGGGTACTGTGATCCACTTATGTGTTAGCCCCCATCCTCTGCGAAGCAAGTGCTGAGACACGACGAAGTGCTCAAGGATTTCATTAGGGGGCACGCCTGTGTGAAAGGAACTAGGCTGGGGAGTGGAGAAGGACGGAAGAGCAGTCAGACTGTGACACACAGTGACTTCCAGTGAAGGAGAGAAGGGGAGAACGTAGAAGCTCCTAGTCGGCCCATCAGTCTGAGGAAGGTTCGGAAGAGCTGTCAGGGCATCTCAAGCAAAGTCACCCATCAAAGGGGTACTGTGTCTTCCGGGGACGGGCTTGCCTTGCTATCCCCTCATCATGAAGCCATTGGCAGGGAGCAGCCTGTGGGAGGGGGGGGGCGGTTTGGCACACACACCTCACGATGGACTGCACGGGGCAGCAGCTGGGGCCCTTGGTCGGTTCCCTGTCCCATGGTCACAGGCCTGCCAGGTGCACACTCAGGGCCTTCACAACCTGCCAGGGTGGACTTTCTTCCAGCACCTGAAGCTGGGTCTGTACCCTAGGAGCTAGCCCCACCCTGGCAAGTGTGCTGTTTTATCTCCAGGACCCAGCCTCTCCCAGCCTGCTCACGGCTCATCACAGGTAGCACTTTCATGTGTGAATTCCCTCCTGGCATTTCTCAGGGAATGTATGTGTGTTTCTAAAATCCAAATTCCAAAAAAAAAAAAAAAAATTAGTTGAGACATCGAAGAAATAAGAAAAGGTGTTATAATCATTCTCCTCCGAGAATTAAGACTGAACAATCAACATAGAGACACAACGGGTTTGACGAAAGTCACTGCCACCAAGTCAAAAGAGCGGGAAACTCTTGACGCACAGAGTCAAAGAACAACGTCGGCATTTCCAGAACTGGGACAGGAGTCCCGAAAAGAAGTCAGGAGCCCGTCAGTCAGCCTTGCTTGCCCCTGTTGCTATGTCATACATGTATGTTCATGCAAATAAGATAAATATTAATAAGTTTATATGCCTAGTATACTTTGTACAAATCATATCATTGGTGTTCAAAAAAAGGCAAGTGTTTGAAGCAAGGTAAGTTCTTCAATTGGCAATTTCCGTGTGTAACTCTGGGTAGCTTTGTTAATCTCATAAGGACACCTGAATGTAAGGTTATTCGGATACCACCCAGTAACACTTGCCAGCATTTTCCAGTCTTTGAATATTTGTTATAGGTCCCAATTCTTTGTAGATAAGGCTAAACCGAAAATTCCTTATTCAACAATTTTTGATATCCATAATTCCTAAAGAGCATGAAGAATGTTGGAAGCATTTTAACAATAATGCATAATAGAGAATGGCTTATGAAATTCCCCAGAATTCTCATTTCTTGTTCTGAGTCCTGAAGATTGGAAACACTGAGAGAGAAGACTTGGGAATTCTCCAGGAATGAGGAGAGAAATGACGATGACTAAAATGAGCCTTTGCCAATCAGAATTCAACGTTCTTAGCCAAGCAGAACTTGAACCTCACTGCTCTGTGAACCTAATTTAACCGCTCCTTCACAATAAGGAAAATAATCATATCATACAGGCTTCAACTGTGAATCTTTCCATTTTAGAAACAGATAAGAGTTTTCTTGTAAATTATGCGTCCTCTATAGGGCTTGGCAACCACATAGCGAAAATGGAAAGAGATACTCCAATCTAATAAAAAGAAAAGTACAGCCTTTCATTTATGATATTGCTGCAGAAGGTTTCATACACTGGATCCTTGGTGAACAGCTCTAAAGAGCTATTCCTGATTCTACTCCAGCGTCTTGGTTTGCTTGGAATGCCACGACAAAATATCACAGACTGGGGGTAGGGGTGGGGTTCAACAACAGACATCTATTTCTCCCAATTTTGGAGGCTGGCAATTCCAACATCAAGGTGTTGGCCAATTTGGTTCCTGGGGAAGGCTCTCTTTCTGGATTGCATTTTGCTGGGTCCTCACATGGCAGAGAGACACAGAGAGACAGCAAGCTCTCTGGTGTCTCATTTCGAGAGCACTTTTCCCCTCATGAGGACTCACCCCCATGACCTCATCCAACCCGAATTACTTCCCATCTGAAATACCATGACACTGGGGCTTATGACTGGAACATATAAATTTGCCCAGGGGTGGGGGGGAAAAACATTCAATCCATAACATCCAACATGGCTTCCTGACACCAGCCCCAGATCATACAAAAAGGGGTCCAATCCTGGAAGGGTGACTGGACAGTTCTCAGCCCGTCTCCTTGGTGCTCCTTACTCCTCTGCAGGAACCAGTCCCTTAGCGTCCTCCTCGGGTCCCTCTCTGGGGTCTGGGCAGGGACTGAAGGGGGCACTGCACTCCCATATACTGAGGGCAGACCACGTGCAGGGGCTCCACAAAACATCAGCAACTCCCATCCTTCCAACATCCCTAGTGGGAGCCCTCCTCTGTTTTACAGACGAGAGACATTTGGGGTTCAAACAGTTTCAGTAATTCACACGTCCATACCGCACAAACAGCAAGGACTAGACCTAGTTTTTTAAAGATATACCATACACCATAAAATTCACCCTTTGAAACTGTACACTTCAGTGTTTTCTAGTACATTCACAAGGTAGTACAACCATCGCTACTATGAAATTCCAGAACATTTTGTCATCCCCTCAAAAAACCCCATACCCATTAGCAGTCATTCCTCATTCCTCCCTTCCCCCAGCCCCTAGAAACTGCTAATCTTCTTTGTCTGTATGCAATTGCCTACATTGGACATTTCATAGAAATGGAATCATACATGACGTGGTCTTTTGTGCCTGGCTTCTTTCACTCAGCATAATATTTTCAAGGTTCAGCCATGTTGTAGCATGAATCATTACCTCACTCTTCTTTATGGCTGAATAATATTCCATTGTATGGACTGCACACATTTTGTTTATCCATTCATCAGTTGATGGACATTTGGGGTGCTTCTACTTTTTTGGCTATTATGAATAATGTTGCTAATAACATTCATGTACAAGTTTTTGTGTCAACATATGTTTTCACTTGTCTTGGGCATATACCTGGGAGTTGAACTGCTGGGTCATATGGTAATGCTATCTTTAACTGTTTGAGGAACTGCCAATAGACCTAGATTGGAACTGTCTAGTTTTGATCTGTCTGGGTTGCTCCCACCACATCAAGCAATTATCACAGTTCCTCTTAATCTTTGCTACACATTCCAAGCACCTGGGGACCTTTAAAATATACTGAAGCCCAGGTATCTTCCTGCAAGAGAGCCTGACTTAATTGGTCTAGGGTGGGGCTTGGACACTGGCGTCTGTTTAAAGCTCTGAGTGGATTCTACTAGGAAGCCAGGGTTGGGAACAATCACATTACGCTTTACATATTCAGGTCTGTAGACCTTTCAGCTGAGGTTGGCCTCCCTACCGTTGATAAAGAGAAATGACTGGCTAAAGAAGTCTGCGGAATTGTTGCTTGTCTCTTGACCACATCATGCTTTAAGAGAGTAAAGATGCACAGGTCCCTGACAGAGGATCAGACGTGTCTCGGAAGCACGGTGAGACCATAGTGGCCAGCAGGCCTGTTGGGGCCCAATGTACATCCATGGAAGTCAGGGCACATCCCCTTTCTTGAGCTCCGGGATGACCTGGTTGTCTATCAACCTCACAACAGCGCTCTGAGGTGGTAATGGCCGTGATGCCCATTTTATAGACCAAAACTCTGAAGCTTGGAGAGTCAGCAAACATCACCCAAGGTCCCCAGGGGGTAGAGCTGAGATTTGAACTGAGGGCATCTGGCTCCAGAGCCCTCAGTCTTAACTGCTTTGCGATACTGACTCTGACTCTGTTCCAATAAACAACTTCATCGGTGATGAGAAATATTTCTGTACCTTAATTACTGCAAAAATATCACCAAACACAGTATACTCTATGACCAAAACCAAAACACTCTGTTGAGAAATGAACCAAAGAGTCTGACATTTGGCCAAAGGCACTAAGAAAATTAACACTGATATCAGAAAACTTCAGATACTCCGGCTTCCAAACTTGTGCACCTGACCCTAGGGCACAAGATATTTTTTCTCTCTACCCATGATGGAAATATTTAACGTTTCTTTTCTGCTCTGGGGATGCTCTGATAATGCACCATGCCTGATAACATCGCCCTGAATCTGGGAGGAGTTTTGAAACGCTGAAAAGTTTGCTAAGCATTTATCAGCACTGTGCAGCCTGGGCTGCTCTCTCCTTCTACCAACCAAACCATATCAATTTCCAAACTGTCTCTCTCAGTAGCCTCTGGTTTTATTTAATTTACTGCACTTGGAATTTGATAAGCTCCTGGCTAGCTTTCGCATTCTTTCGCATCCTCGTAATTCGCATATTATCTTTCAGTTTTCAGTTTTTCGAATCTTCTAGTTACTCCTGGAGAAAAGCTGCTGTACCGTTTTATCTGGTTAATGCCTCAAAAACGTAGTCAAACACAGGGATATACCGTTACCCAGAAATGTCACTGTTGTCCAGACACTCCTCAATGCCTGGCATTTTGGGAGGTCCAATTTTGTTCACGGGCCCCATTAGGGTTCTACCGATGAAAAAGAATGCTCCCATTCTACAGGAGCTCACACTTCTGTGGGAAGGACAGACAACAGCCAGTTACAAAATAATATAAGCATTCTGGCCGGTATGTCCGTGGTGCTGCCCATATGCCCGTGATTGCAGCAGCCTGCACAGACTGTGGAAGCCAAGGAAGTTTTAAAATTGGAGGTTGTAGAACATAAGTAAAGAAGTTCCAGGAGGCTATGAGAGTGCATGTGATTCAAGCACAGATTTGGGGGGCAGGGAGCGAAAAGACATAAAAATCGTTAATCCTCATACAGTTTTAATACACACCATGCGTAGTTCCTCAGCTTAATAACTCCCAGTAACCCTCACAGCACTTGAGAGGTAGCTATTACTATTTGCCCATTTTTGAGATGAGGATACTAAGACAGAGAGCGGTCACAGGGCCCAGTAACGGATGAAACTATGATTCGAACCCAGGTAGCCTGGCGTCAGAGTGCACAGTTTAATTCTGACAGGCTGGTGTGGAGAGCATGTGTCAAATCCCGAATGACTTGGCCAGTTCATCCCATTCATTTGTTCATTTGTTCATTCATTTGTTCAACACATACTCCCAGAATGCTGCTATACGCCACGCATGACGATAGGCTCGAGGACGAACGAGACAAGGCCCTTGAATTCTACCCTTAAGGCAGTAGTGTAGGCAGGGCAATGGGCAGGCTGCCATTTAATTAAGATGGAATAGAATAATAATACGACACGGCCTCTCTGGGTGCCACAGTCCAACAGGAGGAAATGCTATAAAACAGGAAATACTCCAGCAAATAACCTCAGTCAAAATCATGAAAAGAAAATTTAGGCGCAACAGGAGACCTAATACAGGTAAATCTCATCATGTGTAAGTGGGAAAAGACCAGTAAAGAAAATACTGTTTCACGCAGAAGAGAAGGAATACTGTCCAGAGACAGCTGATGCCAATGGAAAGGGAAGACAATTTGGTATAAGGGGGTTACATGGAGCAGAGGGCAGGGCAGGGCAGGCTTGCTGGGCTGGTAAGTGGTACCTGGGGCACCATGAACAATGCTTGGGTCTCTATCCAGATCCATCATGGCTTCTCCCAGAACACCCAAGGATGTTGCCAGCACATATTAGCATCTGGAGGCAAGCCTTAATAATCTCTCTGGCTGGCCAAGAGGAACACTCACCTAAAGGAACAGAGTTCTGAATTCTTCCGGAAACACACTCAATTAGAACACTCTGCTCTCAAGCGATAACGACTTCAGCAGACGGGGCACACAACATAGGATCTCGCCAAGTCCCCACTGCCTAACTTGCTCGAAAGTGAGCCTCCCTCACCTCCCCTGCCGCCTCCAGAACTTGAAAGTGACAAGCGGGGGCAAACTACTGGGCTTAGAAAGTTTTCCTCTGAAACTCCTTCTTGAACTGAAGCAGGGACAACACTTTGGGAAGCTCTTTCCAAAGCAGATTTTTCTGCTTGACCAAAGATGTAATTTTTCCTACAGGAAGTTAAGGCACCTCATGCTGGTGTAATTGAGTTTCCCTGGGAAGAAGCTGCCGCCCCCTGGGTGGTCACTGCAGCTGAAAAATTAAACGCAGATGTTTGGCGGGTCGCCTCCCCATGCATCCTGCCCTTTGTGTTTTTCCTCTTAGAGCGATGGGAGTGCGTTCAGGATGTCCCTAATGCTCGCCCTATGTACTCATCAACAATATGTCCATGCAGTTGGCTGTTATACAAACCTCTGAAATTAATCAATCATCCAGTGACTCCAGTCACCTCCCGTATTGTTTATCCCTTCTCCCAGCCACTGTCCTAGCAATGGACACAGCAGTTGTATCCCTGTTATTTGAGGAATGATTGTGGGAAAACTCACAAGTTTGCGAACTGCAGATTTTTAAAGCTGTGTTCTTATTTTAGAAACAACTGTCGATGATTTTAACCTTTCCAATGAAGGTAAAAAGGGTAATGGTTGCTTTCCTAGCGTGGCGCTATTAGGCAAGGGTGATGGATATCGATTTGCTAGTGCATTCCCCTATTAATAGTAATTTTTGAGAAATTATGAGTTGGGGAAAAGAAGAGGTTAAACTTTTAAAACTCGCCTTTACAAATATCCTACTATTTCTTCTATTACAAAAAACATATTTATTCCAATCCCCCTCCAGTTACTCCGCTCTTTATTTCCTATCATTCATAACACAACTCCTTTAAAGAACTGTCTGTACTCCAAGCCTTTTCCTACACGTTCCATGTTACTTCAATTTCTTCATCTCACAACAAAAGCCATTCACTTGAAAACCTTCCAGATACAAAACAAGTCAGCTCTGCTTTGGGGCTGAATCTCATTTTCTTTCCACTCCTCTACTCTCTCATTTTAGGACTATGTTCTAATTAGGGGCTTGTGCGTCAGTTCAAGGAGGGCTTCTTTTTAGCTCACGGCTATGCTCTCCCATGGTGGGTCCTTAAACAGGCCAATAAAATCATAGTGAAAACTCTAAGACTTCATTCTACAGCACAAATATTAATCTATTGTCAGCTATATTTGCAGGCAGCAGTATTTTCTAGTATCAACAAGCCTGTCCAAATCTGATACAATGCCCCCAAAAGCATTATGATATACAATGAAAATACTGTGTTTCCACTCTTTTTAGTCAGGGCCATTAAATAGTGTGTGTGTCCACGTGTGTGCTATGTATCCTAGAAGTACACGAATGCCACTCAGTCATGTTGCACTTCTATAATTGTGCTCATCGAATGTGTTTCTTCCCAAAGTGATAATAGTAGACTAGAGTAATGGATTGGTTTGCAAGTACATTCACCCTTTAATGGTAAAGACTGCCAGCAACTTTTGAGTAATTATCGGGTGGAAAAAGGAATAAGTCGAAGTTTTCAAAACATGCCGTTATTTCTTCCATCACTCAAGCCTTCTCCAGATACTGCCCATTTCCCGATTTCCTTTTACAACAGAAGTCCTTCAAAGTGTTGTCTCTACTTCCGGTTTCCAATTTCCTGCTCGCATGAATTTCCACCTCGGGAACTTCTTCTGATCAAACTTTTGCAGGCACCACTCACCAACGTTGTTCTGCTGAAAGATCGCTAGTTAATTCCACGTTACTAAGTCCAACCTCAATTCTCAGTCCTTTTCACGTGGGGCTCATGAGCAGCATTGTCCAAACTCATCACGTTTGGACATACAACATGTCCAAATCGGAACGTTTAATATTCTCCCTCACCTGCCATTTGCTGCCAATCCTGCTCCTGGTTTTTCAGTCTCAGTTAATAACAACTCTATCTATCTTTATGCTTTGGCCAAAGACCGTAGAGACACCCTTGACTCCCCCATACTCACATTTGATTCTCCAGCAAATCCTACCATCTGCGCTCATCACCTCTACTCTGACCACCTAGGTCCAAATGACCTGGTCTAATCTCTTCTAGATTATTAAAATGGTCCCCTGGCTGCTGGCCTCTCAGCTTCTGGCAAGACTGGGTTTTTTATATATATATATATATATTTATATATGTATATATCTATACATTTATATATATGTACATACATACACACACACATATATGTATATATATAAAATACATTTATAAATGTATTTTATATATATATATTATATATAAGAACATCAACTCCTCAAGACTCTTCTCTTTTTTGATGTTTCCACAAACTGTTAGTCTGAATCTGATTATAAAAAATTTTTGGAAAAAAAAAGAACGAATACAGCAGTCTATATACAGGAGTCACGCATAAAAAACAAGTTCTGTGGTGGGGGACAAAAGCATTATGACCTTCCAGGAGAAATGTAAGTCTATCCATTATCATCTGGTGAGAACATTCTCAACTGAAATAAGGACGGAAGAAATTACTTTGATTTATTCATTTTTAAAAGTTCTTGTATTCTGGTTTTATTTTCCTTGCTTCCAACTCTTAAGGGAAAAAAACATCCACATAAATTAAGTTTTTAGATCTACTCCAAGGGAAGGGAACAAGTTCTTCTTTGTGCAATTTTCAGAGTAATCTCCCTCCATCTATTTTAATATATGGACTAACTCCCCATTCCATGCCCAGCTCCTATTCCATGTATATGAATTAGCTCCATGTTGCCTAAGAACTTAAAAGGGCAGTAAATTAACTCTACTGAATCCCATTCACAAATAGAGGATAGCAAAGTAGCACTGAAAGCTTAAAGCAGGGTTCAGTTAGCATCAAACTCTTTTACTTGTCCAACGGATAATCATGCCACTATTATTTAAGAAAATAAAATTTGTGATGTAATATCACTGTCAATTTATTTCGCTATAAAGCTGTGGTTTTCAGCTGGGGGCAATTCCTGCCCCTCTCCCTGGGACATTTGGCAATGCGTGGAAACATTGTTGGTTGTTTCAACAAGGAAAGGGGCGGAGCTACTGGAGTCTAGTGTGTAGAGCCCAGGGATGCTTCTAAACATCCTGCAATGCACAAGACAGCACCCCCCAACGAAGAACTACCTGGCCCAAATGTCAAGAGTGCCAACTCTGAAACATTGTCATTTAAAGTTAAAACAGGCCTTCCCTGGTGGCGCAGTGGTTGAGAATCTGCCTGCTAATGCAGGGGACTCGGGTTCGAGCCCTGGTCTGGGAGGATCCCACATGCCGCGGAGCAACTAGGCCCGTGAGCCACAACCACTGAGCCTGCGCGTCTGGAGCCTGTGCTCTGCAACGGGAGAGGCCGCGATAGTGAGAGGACCGCGCACCGCGAGGAAGAGGGGCCCCCGCTCGCCGCAACTAGAGAACGCCCATGCACAGCAACGAAGACCCAGCGCAGCCGAAAATAAATAAATAAATAATAATAATAAAAAAAATAAAGTTAAAACATTTATCACTCTGTCTGACCATGGGGTATAAATCCAATTAAAATAGATTTAAATTTTATGAGATTTTTGGTTTTCAGACTTTTGGTGCCTTTCATTGAAGACACAGCACTTACGATTTTATGTAAGTCACCCAGGTGGCACCAAAGCAACTTGTGGAAATACTCTGAGAAGAACTCAGTGGCAACTAATTTCCTGAAGCACTGATCTGGCACCAAACTGACACTCCAGAGATGAATACAAAAGCATGAAGCAAAGTGCACTGCACATAGTTAGGTGTTGACAGTGTCTAGTGATTTATTGACTCTCACTCAGAATGTGTTTGCAATTCAAGTTTCTGGATGGTTTGTTAGTATCTACATTTATCAACCTGATACGGTATTCAAATACTTTGGGGCCCAGTAGGGTCCCGCAATTTCTATCAACGAAGGTGATGTGAGATGATTTAGGAAGATTTTATTCTAAAATGCTCAAATCAACCTCTGTTTCAAGTATAGGCATATGTGTAGGTTTTGATATACCTCTGTAACCACTGGGGACATCTTACATCGGAAATCCCGCATGTACTGTATTCTCTACTTTTAGAGACTAACTGAAACATTATTAGCTTCCAGAATGTGGATACCTGAAGGACTAATAAATATCTAGTGCAACCACACCTCTCTCATTACAAATGAAGAACGAGAAGCTCCCAGAGGTTAGAAGACCCTTCCAAGGCCACAGAGCTGGTTAGTGGCCAACTGTGGACAACAGCTCTGCTCTTCTCTTGGAGCATTCCGGGATTTTCCCAATAGACTAATCTTTCTTTGCTTGACTTGTTTGGAATCAAACTTTCTAAAACGGCTGTATACATTTGCATTGTCTAGTTTATTTTGAGTCTATAAACTTGATATAAGTCCCTGAATAAGTTATTTATCATTTCTCTAAAGTTAAAATCTTTCCACTAGGTTCACAGCACAATTCGTCTTTAAAGTGAGCTGAAAATTATTATTATACAGACCCAATAAATGCAACATATAATACATAATACTTAATACACAGTAACTGTCATTAATAATTTTTTTGCCGTAACGGCTTTTGAAGAGTTGTATCACTTTGGGGACAATTCCTTTTTTCCCCAGAACATCAACTTTTTAACCCCAAAACACACTAAATAAACTATAAGAAGTGACATGTCAACGTATTAATGTAGGCAATGACATACCAATTTACCTGACACAACAATTTTTAGTCAGAAAATTCAATAGTATGGAACAAATCTCAGGTATACCGTGTCTGAATAAACCCAAAGAATTCTGTTTGGTCCTTACACCAAGCAAGCGGAACGAACAGGTTGATGGCTGTTGGCCACATGTGCCATTTCTACATTTTTAAGGACGATCATATTTAACCTTAATGTTTCTCCAAAAGTGACTTTCTGTGCTACAACTTCATTTGTAAGTTTGAGTATAATGTAACCATAAGCCTTAAAAGTTAAAAAACTGGTAAGGAAAATGGGTCAGAAAAAGAAATGACAACAAACCTTCAAGACATTATATTTTACATATAAAATCTATTTAAGTATTTACCTATTTAATTTATGTAGTATCTAATTAACAAAAGCTTTTTTTTATTTAATCGTTTTCAGGAATAAATTAAAGTTAAGTAAAGATAGAGTTGAAAGTGATTTGGGATTTTTATCATAAATCCGAGTAGTCAAGCACCATCCACACTTCAAATTCTACAGGTCACCTTTCCCTGTTCCCCAGAACAAATTATTAGAATATTTCATTCTAGACCTTCTCTTTGCCTATCTTCTCTTTATACCTTTTCCTGTCAGCTAAATACTGAAGCGTCGTAACAGACACTTCAGAAATGCCTGGAGTCAGGCATGTGACTTTAATAGGAGGCTCTGGCTAGAGCTTTTTGCAATGAAAACCAATTAATTCTGCATTCAAATGGAAATGGAAATATTTCATCCCGAATTATCTTTACAAGGTGATTCCAGCTTTTACATATGAGAATAACAGTTGAGATTTTTATCTGTGAATTTCTCAGGAGCTCCATTTTCAAACTATGTGGTCTATTTTAAACACACCATATGGATTATGTACTCTAAGAACTACTCTGGGCTAAAAAAAAAAAAAAAAAAAAAAAAAAACTGTGCAAACACAAACTACCCAGTTCTAAAGTCCCAGCTGGCACTTCTGTTACCCATAAGTGCTCTCTTCTGTTTATGTCTCTTACACCCACATGTATATATGTTTACAGTTGGAATCCTTCACCCTTGTCTCTTGAAAATTCCTTGAGCAAAAATGCAGCTCAGAATGGGACTTCACTCCATTTCTGCAGGTCAATATTCACCCCCCCCCCGCCCCGCAGTGTAGACAAGGCTCAGGCTGCAGGGGGAAGGCTGCCAGGAGAATGCATAGTCCAGAATCTTCTCCTCCCCCCTTCCATTCTAATTTGCTTGTCTGCTGTTCCATTCACTTGAGGCTTCACCCAATCTGCTGAACCAGCACTTCCCGAAGTATGAGCCTTACCGGCTGTTGACAAGAGTCCCATGGAAAGAAGCGTCCCACGGCAAAAGTGTGGGGGGTGAAAACTTCTCAAAACCTTTTATGCCCAGAGCTTTCCATGTTAACGTTCATTGTAAACATTCATTGCGATGGGTCAGTGGAGTACAGGCTCTCTTATAGTCTGTTTAAATATGGAACTCTTCCTTTTCTCCTGGGTGCCCTACAGGAAGAATATTCCACAGAACTCATTTTGGGAACTACTACCAATGTTACCAGCTAAAGGGAACTTCTCAAGCTCTAATACTATATCCCAGGGCATGAGTCTCAAATAGGACATGCAGGCCTCCTAGATGGCTGCTGGGAAGCTATTTTTAAATAAGTGGCACTATTGGCACATGTCAGGACCCGCCACACAAGTGGTTGACTATTTCAGCCCTGATAATGTACTCCCCTGTGACACACTCACGTTGTCACACATCTAGGAGTGATAGCAATGATTTCAGGGATGATGAGACACGTGAGGCAAAGCAGAAAATAGAAATTGAACTGTGTCATTTAGGGTTTATGAATTACAAGTAGCAGCAATCCCTTTCGTCCTTCCGTCCCCCACTACATGATGATTACCTTGAGAGCAGGACCAGGCTGTCCTCAGCTGTGGTCCTGGCACATTTGTGCACTTAGTGAGTATCTGCAGGGTGACTCAGTGATCACCAAATCTGGGCACTCTACTGTTCGTCTGTCCCCGGTCCAAAGTGACCTACACTGAGTGAACCATCAGCTCTCTCGTATTTAAAAACTCCAGTAAAGAGGCTTCAAGGCATCCTTCGTACTCCGCCCCAGAGTTGCATGACACTCACAGCTAAGAAAATCATCCTCAGTCACACCTTCTGTCTTGTGCAACTGTCTAAAAGGCACTTGAGGGATGGTGGCCATTTCCCTGGAGGTGTCAAGTTCAACCACACTGTTTGCCTCAACACTTTCGCAAAACTACCAAAGAACAGGATTTTTCTTGCTGCATGAGTAGATGAAGAACAGTCTCTGGAATCTTTTCCACTCTCACCTTAAAATATTCACGCACGCACGCACGCACACACACACACAAATATATCTGTATGTCTCTGTGCATTCACAGATGTGTGCTTGCATGTACTAGTATCATCTGCCTAGTCCTATACGTTCAAGGCTTCAGCCATTTTCGGGTCCTCATCCCCCCGCGAACTTTGTTCATTTAATGAGCCACTGAATTTGATCCATACTGTTCCGGAAAGGACACTCACATTCACTGGATCTTCTCCAAATTTCTACCATTAGTTCTGGACTTCCTTCCCTCTCACTTACACTGTGCAGTAGGCTCCAAACTAGTAGAGAGATACTTTCAAACTCCCATCCAGTATTGCATTTTTATGGCCCTTTATAACCGCTAAAATGTCTTGCAATGTTATTTAATGCTTGTGACAGTCTGTGTGTGCAGATGAGGTCACTGTGGATGGTAAACAATTAGCTCAGCGTCCCACAGCTAGTAATTTATTTGTCAACAAATCACACTTCCCCCAACCTTGCTTTCTCCTCATGGACCTTTGACAGTTTTAAAAACACAATTAAAAAAATTTTTTAAAAGACGGCTAAATAGGAACTTATTAAGCAGGAAAAGACAGAATGTGTCTTTGTATCATTAATAAAGTTATTAGCTCTTAAAATCATAAAATAAGTGACTACGGATCAAAATTAAATAGATTCTACTTAAAGCTAGTTAATTTACACTATGAAAAAATGACGAGATACTTGTTGTGGTTAACACCTAAGGGCATGTGAAAAGTGGTGTGTTACCATGAAAGGGCTCTGATATTCCCTAATTAATTGTTGGGATTCGTGGATCTTGCCAAGTAGAACGTACAGCGTATGGTGGGTGCATACACTGTGTTTGTCTATGCTTTTCTCCCAGCATAGGCGGCCTCTTCCCGGTATCACCAACCTGCCAAACCCTGCCCAGCCTTCGAGCTCCCGCTCACAGGCCACCCTTCCCTCCACTCTGCAAGTCTTCTCTGCTACCCTAGGTTGATGCTTTTAACTCCCGTAAGGTGCTCATCAGATGCTAGCCTGTACCCTGGTTATCTAGGTACATATCCTCCGCCCTTAGAGAATTCATTCACTTACTGATTCAACAAATAACCCTTCAGCGCTGCTACCATGCCAAGCACTATTCCGGGATCTGAAAACAGACAGTCTTAAGAAATAAATTCTGCCTCAGAGTGCAATCTCGGGCAAGCACCTGCCATCTTTGTTATGTCACATATGTTGATGAATAGCGCTGCTGTGGCTGGTTCAGCATGTCTGATCGCAGACTCCAGTTTACAGAGAACTGTTTACTCTTCCCTCTCTGGTGTAGCCTGAGACTGTAAATCCAACAGAAAGACATCTTGCATTTCAGCCTTGCATTTAGCATCTAAGAGCTGACTGCACTTCAAACAGAACGGTGCTTCTATTGAGAAAGAAGTATCCCTTACATGAGTCCGGCATTCCATTAACCAATCAAAGAAAGTGTTGTTTAAACATGCCATTTCCCACTGAATTCTTCTCTTAATTATGTAGCTCAGAGCAGTAACAGTAGTGCAGAAATCTGTCCCAGCCAGGGTTCTTTTCCACTAAGGAACTAATTAGAACTTCTTTTTTATATTTATATTTATATATAAGAGGGAGTTAATTTTGCAAAGTGTACTGAGTTCAACAGTGATGAGAAGGGTCCATGGCCTCCCTGAATAATTAGGAACAATTGTTTCAGTGCTTTGGTGCTAATTATAACTGTCAGTTATATAACTCACCTATATAATAAACTCTTCTAAGGGACTCTTTCCACAGCCAGTGTAAACGAATACACTAAGGAAAACAAAGAGAAACTGAGGGAAAAAAGGGAAAACAACGTTCAGAAGTTTCGGTAGACCCTAGCAATTACAGACTCCGTCATTACTTTATATCTTGGTGAATTCTTTCAAAGCAGAATTTGAGACAGTTCTTAAGTAAGTACATAAATTCCGAATAAAAATAAGAAGCTGAGGTCATGAAAGGATGTAGAAAGATGTACACTCATACAGTTGATGAAAATAACAGGTGTAACTCTGACCTTCTTGTTGGCCAACGCAAAAAGAGAATAATGACCCGTAACTACGTTCTCCTTAGCAGAACGGACCACATATATGTGTCTTCTCTTTGGCTGAACACCGCAACTGAGATTGGATGGTAGCTTATCCATCTTTGCCTCCCAGTTTGCTAAACTGGATCTCCCATCCCAAGCGGAGGTCTGGGCTCCATTAAATTTGACTAAGTTTCCTCTGTAATTGAAGATAGTATTGTATTAAGAGCTTATAACTAGGATGCCTGCCTTCCCTCCTGACTCCCTGTAATCCATTCTTCAGAGAAAAGTTAGAGTGATCCCTCAGGAACGTAAATCAAAGCATGTCTCTCACATGCTTGCCATCCTCCCAAGGGTTTCCGTTGCATTTAGCATAAAGTCTAGACTCCTGTACTCTGACACCTACGGCTCTATAAGATCTCAGCTCGTACCTCCCTTCCTTTCCCTCAACTCGGCTTGAAGCACTGTGGCGGGGGGGGTGGGGTGGGGGTCTAAGCTCCTGCAGTTCCCTCTGCCTGGAAAGTTCTTTCCTCTGACTTTCACATACTTGCCTCTTCATTCATTCAGCTTTCATGCTAAATTCTCAGGAAGCACTCTCCTGACCACTGCAGAACCAGTCTGCACATGACTTTTGAACGCATTGCTAGGTCTTCCTTCCTCCCCCTTGCTTACCGTCTGAAGGGATCTTAGTGCCTATCTTTGTTTTCTTGTTTTTCAGTGTCCTCACACCAGCACATAAACTCTTAAGAGAAGAGGCATGTGTATCTTACTTCCCTCTCCATCCCAGGAGCTCAGAGCCACGCATGACACATGGTGGTGATAAACCAAGCAATCCATGAAAGCCCATACACTCTAAACTGATTTTATTATAAGATGTACAAAATGAAAGAGGTATGTAACTACATCACGGTTGACTCCCTTCCCAAGCTATGGGGTAAAAGTCCAAATCAGTGTATTCATTTAATGCAGGGATCAGCAAACTCTTCCGTAAAGGGCAAATATTTTAGGCTTTGTGGGATATACCGCCCCTGCCTCAACTACTCAACTCTGTCATCGCAGCACGAAAGCCACTACACACAACACGCAAACGAGTAGGTGTGGCTGTGCGCCAATAAAACTTTATATGCAAAAATAGGCACCTGTTGGATTTGGCCGGTAGTTTACTGACTACTGCTACAATGTGTAGATCACAATTAGTATCAGGAAAATAACAGTTAAAAGTAAAAAACAAACAGAAAACAAAATCAATGTTAAAAGGCATCCAGCAACAGGAGAGGAAAAATCTGTATGACTAGAAAAATAATGAAACCAAGTAATAGTAAGAAATGAATCCATGATAAGAACAGTAAGAGAAAGACCAAATAGTAACAATGCCAATGGCCACATCATGGTTTAGGCCACACTCACAGGCTTCACTCTGTGATTGTGAAGAGATAACCCTCCCTCTCGAGAAGATGCTGAGGAGATCACACTTGGAAAAATGGACACAGGTCCAGGCACTTCATTAAAGAGAAAATGGAAAAAAATGTCCAAAAAATTGGAAAGCTTTAACGGTCACTGGCTCAGGAAGCTAATGCTTGGAGAATGATTAAAAAGACCCCAAGATCTGTAACAAGGTGGGACAAATGAAGACGACAGAGGACACACCCAAGTGCTCAAGTAAGAACATTGCAAATACTGTAGAAAGAAGAGGTATACGCTGTTCATCTATCTGGAGACTTGAAAACAGGAAATAGAATGAAATTCGGATAATACATATTTAAGCCAAATTTTCCTACCAGAGTTCAGAATAAAAAATCTTAATATCCAGATTTGTTTTTCAGATTTTTAAAGTCTCTTCCAGTGATCCCAGAAACTGTTTCCAAGAATATGAGTATTTACATTTATTTAACACTTCATAGTTGTCCAGATACATTTGGAAACTCCATTCCAATTTGATCATTAAGGCAGGCCGGAAAAAATTTATTATCCCCATTTTGTAGATGAAGAGACAGAGGCTCAGAGAAGTCACTCATTAGCTAGTAAGTAGTGGTAAAAAGCCCAAGTTTTGAAGATGTGAATTCAAATTACTCAAAGTCTGATTTGCCCATTTACCAGTTTAAGAAAGAACTTACTCTAAACATGTACGTCTTCATGGACTCAAAGAATGTCACACTTGGAGAATTTCTGGCTATACATTAGATTTAATGGAATGATTATTTTTAAGTGTAGCAATGCCTGGGCCCCATCCCAGAGCAATTAAATAAAAATTTCTGGGAGTGGGATTCAGACATGAGTTATTTTTAAATGTTCTAAGGCATTGCCGAAGTTGAGGATCACTGATCGAGTACAGAGGTCGGCAAACGTTTTGTGTCAAGGGCCAGGCAGGAAATAGTTGAGGCTTTGCTGGCCACATGGTACCTGCCACAACTGCTCTGCTGTTGCACAGTGAAAGCAGCCATAGATAATACGTAAACAAGTGGGCATGGCTGTGTTCCAATAAAACTTTATTTACAAAAACAAGTGATAGGCCAGATTTGGACCAAGGGCCATGGTTTACTAACCCTTGATCTAGAACCTTTCTGTGGAAGAGACGCCTAGAGATGTTAACTATTTTACCCAAGGTCTCATCATTCATCAATCACAAACTCAGGGCTGGGATTCTGCTCTTCTCTCACTGGCCTACCACGGTTCCACTACTAGCTTGCTCTTGGTCTCTCAAACCACAACTTTGGATATGCTATGCTTCATTTTCCACAAGCTTAAAACGTCACTCTCAGAATAACATATCATTTATTGGGAAGAGGGCTGCCTTTGGACATCGAGAGCTGTGGTTTTGAGTTGCAGCTCTTCCACTTACTAGCAGGGGAACCTCTGGCAGTTCCCTCAAATCATCTGGAGTGTCTGCGTTATAACCCACGAGATTCCCAAAGGAAAATGTCTGTATGGATTAAATGATTACTGAATGACCTGGTACCATGTGTGGCACATAGTAAGTGTTCAATAAATATTTATTACACAACCTGAGGACTTTTACTGTTTTAAGATTCATTTTTTTGTTACTTCATGTGGAAAAAAATTGGAAAAACCTAGAATATTAGGAAAATAGAAACATTTCACCAAAATTTACTCTCACTGTCGGAGAGAGGAACAGGGACGTATGAAAAAAGGGATGGGGAGAAAGGTAAAGGAGATATGCAAAGAAGCTCCCCCAAGAGATTCTGATGGCCATGGTCCCAGCCAACCTCACGACCAACTGAGAATCAGTGCCCTAAATTTTGACTAATTTTCAATCATCCTAGAAGTTGAGGGGAGATGAAGAGAGTGTGAAGATTCCATGTTTTCATTCAGAGATATAAGATTTGGGGTGGGGGTTTGTTCACGCCATCCTCCTAAACTTGGCTAGTTGAATATGAACGTAAATCTCCCAATCCATTATTTGCCACTGAATATGAGAGACAGGGTTAGTCAAATTACGAATTCAGGATTTACTTGACATGATATGACTGATTTAAACTTGATACCGTTAGTGAATTTACTTTTCAAAATATCCTGGGTGACCATCAAGCTACCTATTTTTCCACTGAGATTTATAAGATTTCTATGTCATATATTCTAAAATATTAGGATGGTCTATAACCAGGAACTGTTGGTTGACTGTACAACATACATTTCCTTACCTCCTTGCTAAGGGATTCCTATTTCATTCAAACATAGCTCATTCGAGTGCAATCATATGTTTCATGCTAGGGAGTCTGATCCTATTTTCAGCTCCACTCATGGATCTGATTGATCTAGGGGTAATAAAGGAGGCTTCCCACCAGTGATTGGACAGAGAATGGGTATGTCACCTTATTCTGGCCAATGAGAGATGAGAAGTCAGGGAGGGGCTTCTGAGAAAGGTTTACCTAATTCTCCGGAGAGGGCAAGAGGAGAGACTCTCTCTCCTCTTTCCCTAGAAAGTACTGTGTCCATAGGCAACGCCTGGAACCTGAGCTGTCATCTTATCTGTAGTTAAACTAATCATAAAGATGACCCAGACAAGTGGTGTCCAGAACCTGGATCCTTGCTGATATCATTAAGTCGCAGAATCAACCACCCTGAACATGCTCCATCTACGGATGTTTGTTTATGTGAGCTAATACCTCTCCTTATGGTTTAAGTCAGCTTGATTAAGAATATCTTGATTCTGAATGCATGCTACTGAAACCTTTTATCTGATGCTATTTTGTGGATGTGTTTCTCTCCCATCTCTTCTAAAACCGCTTTTCAACTTACATTTTCAAAATACAAAAAGACAGAGAGTGAGGACTGGTACAAGATGGCGGAGTAGAAGGACGCGCTCTCACTCCCTCTTGCGAGAGCACCGGAATCACGACTAACTGCTGAACAATCGTCGACAGGAAGACACTGGAACTCACCAAAAAATCCCCCCACATGCAAAGACAAAGGAGAAGCTGCAGTGAGATGGTACGAGGGGTGCAATCACAATAAAATCAAATCCCATAACTGCTGGGTGGGTGACTCACAAACTGGAGAACACTTATGCCACAGAAGTCCACCCACTGTAGTGAAGGTCCTCAGCCCCACGTCAGGCTTCCCAACCTGGGGGTCCAGCAATGGGAAGAGGAATTCCCAGAGAATCACACTTTGAAGGTTAGTGGGATTTGACTGCAGGACTTCAACAGGACTGGAGGAAACAGAGACTCCATTCTTGGAGGGCACACACAAAGTAGTGTGCGCATCAGGACTCAGGGGGAGGGACCAGTGACCCCAGGGGAGACTGAACCAGACCTACCTGCTAGTCTTGGAGGGTCTCCTGCAGAGGTGGGGTGTGGATGCGGCTCACCATGGGGACAAGGACACGGGCAGCAGAAGTTCTGGGAAGTACTCCTTGGCGTGAGCCCTTCCGGAGTCCAGCATTAGCCCCATCAAAGAGCCTGTAGGCTCCAGTGCAGGGTTGCCTCAGGCCAAAGAACCAACAGGGAGGGAACTCAGCCCCACCGATCAGCAGACAGTCGGATTAAAGTTTTACTGAGCTCCGCCCACCAGGGCAACACCCTGCTCTACCCACCACCAGTCCCTCCATCAGGAAGTTTGCACAAGCCTCTTAGATAGCCTCATCCACCAGAAGACAGATAGCAGAAGCAAGAAGAAATACAATCCTGCAGCCTGTGGAACGAAACCCACATTCACAGAAAGACAGACAAAATGAAAAGGCAGAGGACTATGTACCAGATGAAGGAACACATAAAACCACAGAAAAACAACCAAATGAAGTGGAGATAGGCAACCTTCCAGAAAAAGAAGTCAGAATAATGATAGTGAAGATGATCCAGGACCTTGGAAAAAGAATGGAGGCAAAGACTGAGAAGATTCGAAAAATGTTTAACAAAGACCTCGAAGAATTAAAGAACAAACACACAGAAGAATTAAAGAACAAACAAACAGAGATGAACAATAAAATAACTGAAATGAAAAATACACTAGAAGGAATCAATAGCAGAATAACTGAGGCAGAAAAACGGATAAGTGACCTGGAAGACAGAATGGTGGAATTCACTGCCGCAGAACCGAATAAAGAAAAAAGAATGAAAAGAAATGAAGACAGCCTAAGAGACCTCTGGGACAACATTAAATGCACCAACATTCACATTATAGGGGTTCCAGAAGGAGAAGTGAGAGAGAAAGGACCTGAGAAAACATTGAAGAGACTAAAGTCGAAAACTTCCCTAACATGAGAAAGGAAATAGCCACCCAAGTCCAGGAAGTGCAGAGAGTCCCAGGCAGGATATACCCAAGGAGAAACATGCTGAGACACACAGTAATCAAACTGACATGAATTAAAGACAAAGAAAAATTATTAAAAGCAACAAGGGAAAAACGACAAATAACATACAAGGGAACTCCCATAAGGTTAACAGCTGACTTCTCAGCAGAAACTCTACGAGCCAGAAGGGAGGGGCACAATATGTTTAAAGTGAAAAGGGAAGAACCTACAACCAAGATTACTCTACCCAGCAAGGATCTCATTCAGATTCGAGGGAGAAATCAAAAGCTTTACAGACAAGCAAAAGCTAAGAGAATTCAGCTCCACCAAACCAGCTCCATAACAAATGCTAAGGGAACTTCTCTAAGTGGGAAACACAAGAGAAGAAAAGGACCTCAAAACACAAAGCCAAAACAATTAAGAAAATGGTAATAGGAACATACATATTGATAGTTACCTTAAATGTGAATGGATTAAATGCTCCAACCAAAAGACACAGAATCACTGAATGGATACAAAAACAAGACCCATATATATGCTGTCTACAAGAGCAGACCGATCACTGAAAGAGAGGGGACGGAAAAGGATATTACATGCAAATGGAAATCACAAGAAAGCTGGAGTAGCAATTCTTATATCAGATAAAGTAGACTTTAAAATAAAGAATGTTACAAGAGACAAGGAAAGACACTACATAATGATCAAGGGATCAATCCAAGAAGAAGATATAACAATTATAAATATATATGCACCCAACATAGGAGCACCTCAATACATAAGGCAAATGCTAACAGCTATAAAAGAGGAAATCGACAGTAACACACTAATACTGGGGGACCTTAACACCTCACGCCAATGGACAGATCATCGAGACAGAAAATTAATAAGGAAACACAAGCTTTAAATGACACAATAGATCAGACAGATATGATATTTATAGGTCATTCCATCCAAAAACAGCAGATTACACTTTATTCTCAAGTGCACATGGAACATTCTCCAGGATAGATCACATCTTGGGTCACAAATCAAGCCTCGGTAAATTTAAGAAAATTGAAATCATATCAAGCATCTTTTCCAACCACAACGCTATGAGATTAGAATTACAGGGAAAAAACATAAAAAACACAAACACATGGAAGCTAAATAATACATTACTAAATAACCAAGAGATCACTGAAGAAATCAAAGAGGAAATCAAACAATACCTAGAGACAAATGACAATGAAAACACGATGATCCAAAACCTATGGGATGCAGCAAAAGCAGTTCTAAGAGGGAAGTTTATAGCAATACAATCCTATCTCAAGGCACAAGAAACACCTCAAATAAACAATCTAAACTTACACCTAACAGAACTAGAGAAAGGAGGACAAAACCCAAAGTTAGTAGAAGGAAAGAAATCAAAGATCAGAGGAGAAATAAATGAAATAGAAACAAAGAAAACAATAGCAAAGATCAATAAAACTAAAAGCTGGTTCTTTGAGAAGATAAACAAAATTGATAAACCTTTAGCCAGACCCATCAAGAAAAAGAAGGAGAGGACTCAAATCAATAAAATTAGAAACGAAAAAGGAGAAGTTACAACAGACACCAAAGAAATACAAAGCATCATCATAAGGGAATACTACAAGCAAGTCTATGCCAATAAAATGGACAACCTGGAAGAAATGGACACATTCTTAGAAAGGCACAACCTTCCAAGACTGAACCAGAAAGAAACAGAAAATACGAACAGACCGATCACAAGCACTGAAATTGAAACTGTGATTAAAAATCTTCCAACAAACAGAAGTCCAGGACCAGATGGCTTCACAGATGAATTCTATCAAACTTCTAGAGAAGAGCTAAAACCATCCTTCTTAAACTCTTCCAAAAAATTGCAGAGGAAGGAACACTCCCAAACTCATTCTACGAGGCCACCGTCACCCTGACACCAAAACCAGACAAAGATACTACGAAAAAAGAAAATTACAGACCAATATCACTGATGAACACAGATGCAAAAATCCTCAACAAATTACTAGCAAACAGAATCCAACAACACATTAAAAGGATCACACACCATGATCAAGTGGGATTTATCCCAGGGATGCAAGGATTCTTCAGTATACGCAAATCAATCAATGTGATACACCATATTAACAAATTGAAGGATAAAAACCATATGATCATCTCAATAGATGCAGAAAAAGCTTTTGAAAAAATTCAACACCCATTTATGATAAAAACCCTGCAGAAAGTAGGCATAGAGGGAACTTTCCTCAACATAATAAAGGCCATATGTGACAAACCCACAGCCAACATCGTCCTCAATGGTGAAAAACTGAAACCATTTCCACTAAGATCAGGAACAAGACAAGGGTGCCCACTCTCACCACTGTTATTCAACACAGTTATGGAAGTTTTAGCCACAGCAATCAGAGACGAAAAAGAAATAAAAGGAATCCAAATTGGGAAAGAAGAAGTAAAACTGTCACTGTTTGCAGATTATATGGATTTGGTAAAGTAGCAGGATACAAAATTAATGCACAGAAATCTCTCGCATTCTGATACACTAATTATGCAAAATCTGAAAGAGAAATTAAGGAAACACTCCCATTTACCATGGCAACAAAAAGAATAAAATACCTAGGAATAAACCTACCTAAGGAGACAAAAGACCTGTATGCAGAAAACTATATGACACTAATGAAAGAAATTAAAGATGATACAAACAGGTAGAGAGATATACCATGTTCTTGGATTGGAAGACTCAACACTGTGAAAATGATTAGACTACCCAAAGCAATCTACAGATTCAATGCAATCCCTATCAAACTACCAATGGCATTTTTCACAGAACTAGAACAAAAAATTTCACAATTTGTATGGAAACACAAAAGACCCTGAAGAGCCAAAGCAATCTTGAG
Source organism: Delphinapterus leucas (assembly GCF_059928025.1). Classification (NCBI taxonomy): domain Eukaryota; kingdom Metazoa; phylum Chordata; class Mammalia; order Artiodactyla; family Monodontidae; genus Delphinapterus; species Delphinapterus leucas. The sequence goes on along the minus strand of NC_143150.1, from coordinate 126,396,438 downwards.
AAAGAAAAACGGAGCTGGAGGAATCAGGCTCCCTGACTTCAGACTATACCACAAAGCTACAGTAATCAAGACTGTATGGTACTGGCACAAAAACAGAAATAGAGATCAATGGAACAGGATAGAAAGCCCAGAGATAAACCCATGCACATATGGTCACCTTATCTTTGATAAAGGAGGCAACAATATACAATGGAGGTGCTTACTGCATTTGGTCTCCTTTGGAGGTACATCCTCTAAGTCTGACACAGGAAAAAGTTAAAACTGTTCTGAATGAGTAATCCCCCTACCCCACCATCTTTTAACTCTGATTTATTCCTAAGCTGAAAGTATTTGGCACTAGTTGAGCTAAAATAAACTAACTCTTATGACATATCAGTAAATCACTGGCCGAAATAAAATCTAAAATTCCTCCAGAGTACTTCACATAAACGTCAGCAGAACAATTGAGTTGAGGTAAAATATTTTGTTGAAAGGCCCCCCCCCCAAAAAAAATTCACCTGAAGGAATTTGTTTCCCTAATCTCTGACAATGTTTAATTTTCTTTTCACAATAATTACAGAAAAAATCTCACTTGTATGTAAAATCCCCTCTTCTCTCAATTCTTCTTTGCCTCCCTTCCTTTTCCATATGTTTCCCAGAAAATGCAAATAAAAACATTAAGAAAATGTTTAAACTCTTAGCTAAATGATAGCCTCTCAAGATCTGGCTAAAAGAAATTATGCATTTACTCAGTATTCACAGCTTCTAGGTTAAAATTCTAGAAAGACAGAGTGTTATATTTCCAGTCTATCTATCTGATTTTCCTTTTAGCTGACCCAAGAACAGGCTCAATTACTCCAAAGACTTCGTAACCAGGGCACATTTGGGAGAACAGTGATTTCTCAGCCCCTAATTAAACAGCCTTGAGGAACACACACACACACACACACACACACACAAACACACCCCACTCAGTCACTGCACTTTTGTCCATTCAAAAACTTGTAAGAATGACTTCAGCTCCATTGTGCTTACGAGTCTGTCCTGCCTTTCTGTCACTTGAAATTCCAAAATGATACAGTCATTTTAGAAGCCAGAACTACAGTGTCCACACCACGTGGAAAATCTTTAGGCCAACTTTTTCCGGGTTCACCACGAAATGAACAAGTCAACAAAATGTTGGGTGGCTCACAAGGCAATCAATTTTTCCTCTAAGATGTTGTGGTATCATTTTCATATTTACTTCTTTTTTTACAAACAGATATTCATTGGAGTATAACTGCTTCACAGTACTGTGTTAGTTTCTGTTGCACAACAAAGCGAATCAGCCATATGCATACACATGTCCCCATATCCCCTCCCTCTCGAGCCTCCCTCCCATCCTCCCTATCTCACCCCTCTAGGTCATCGTAAAGCACCAAGCCGATCTCCCTGTGTTACGCTGCTGAATTTTTTTAAGGGAAAAATATCTCTTAACTGCCTCTTCCTTTTGTTGAGAAGCAATTTTGAAATTATCTGGTGGTTTGATCAATTTCTCTTATTTTTCTCAACCTTCCTTCAATTGTGCCAGTATTTTTCAGGCCACTCTCCTTTCTAGATGCAAAGATTGCACTTGGATTAGGAAAATCGGGATCAACCCCAACTCTGCATTTATTAGCCACGTGGACCGTGGCTGGTCCTGGAGTCCCTCCTCTGAGCCCAGTGGGCTTATCTGTAAAACAATGACATAAGTAACTATAGCATGAGTAGAGGATTCAAAGAAATGGGGTTCTGTGAAGAAGGCTTTCTAAGTGCCAAGATGCTGCACATAGGTATTTTTTTATTCAGACACATCTGTGTGATGAGGAATATTTGGCAAAAGAATGCACTGGCCTTCTTCCTCTAGGAAGAAAGGGTGCTGTCTCATTTATCAGCACTCCGTGCTATAAGGACAAATGTCTTCCCACTCTGATCTCCAGAAAACTCTCCTTCTCAACATTCAGAACCATCCTAGTCCAGTTCCCAGAAGATAACGCCACTCTTACCATTTTTGGAGCTCCGTCTACTGGTAACATCTCCCTACCACTTCACTTTCTTTCATCTCTCTGCCCCTTGTCTTGTTCTCCTCTGCTTCTTATCATTAAGGCTCCATCTCCTTTCCTGACCAAAGGAGGATAGGCTGCTCCTTGTCACACCTCCCATGATTTGGGGGTAGGGGTAGATGACTAGGAGGTGATGAAATACTCTCTACTCTCCTCTGCAGCTTCTAGGTTCCTGCCTCACCAATATGCAATTATACTCTTAGTGTTTAAGTCTTTATCCATATGCTTATGCCTCTCTCCTTTGCCATTCATTGTTGTTACATCCTGGGACACTTTCTCAGGACCTTTAAGACCCTGAGCATCCAACACAATCTTCCCTTTCAGTGGCTATCATCCTTTAAGGCTCTAACAACCCTGTCGAAACCCTTTCTGACACCACACCTCCCAGATCCTTGTCCTTTAGGGCACTAAAAACTCATTTCTTTGGCACTTCGCCTACAAGGAAGCATCACAATACACTTAACCATTGATTGCTACCAAAATCTCAAACTGTGAGAGTCCTCGAAGAAGTTACAACCTCCTGACCTTTCAACTCTTCCAAATCCTAACTCCTCCTACAGCTCTTTCCTCATCATGACACCCACTTCTTGACCCCTCCCTGCTTTCCCAGTGGATCACCATCTGTGGTCAAACAATAGGCCCTGAAAGGTGTCCATGGCCTAATCCCTGGAACCTGTGAATATGCTACATTATATGACAAAAGGGATTTGCAGATGCAATTGAATTAAGGATGTTGGGATAGAGAGAGAATCCTGGATTATCCTGGAAGGCCCAATGTCATCATGAAGGTCCTTATAAGAAGTAGATAGGAGGAGCAAGGCCAGACAAGGTGATATGACGATGGAAGCAGAGATTGGAGTGATGCAGCCACAAGCCAAGTAATGTCAGCGCCCTCTAGAAGCTAGAAGAGGCAAGAAACAGATGCTCCCTTGGAGCCACCAAAGGAACCAGCCCAGACACCATAATTTCAGCCCAGTGAAACTCATTTGGGACTTCTGACCTCCAGAGCTGTAGGATAATACATTTTCAATTTAATCCCCTAAACTTATGGTAATTTGCTACAGCAGTGAGAGGAAACTAACACACCACTCAGGCAGCTGACTGCCCTCTTAACCCAGTTCTGAGAGTGCCAGTAGTCAATAATTTCAGTTTCGCCCTTATCTTCACCCTAGAATTCCTCTTGTTTGGGGCCTTCCTGGATTCCTGCCCTGCCATTCTCCAACTCTGATTGACTGCTATCCTAATGATGGACTTTTTCATTCCTGCTCATCAGTTTCTAAATGATGTTGGAACAGATCCCGAACTAGTTAACTGGGGTCATTTATAAAATCACTGGGTTTTAGATTTTTTTTTTCCTTTAAGATTTCTCACTAGTGGCTTAGTAACAGAAGGTACAAGTATTTCTCCTCTGCCTGGGATCCCAAATCCATCTCCTCCTACTTCACTGTTGGATGAACTCACCTTTTCTGAGGTTAAGATCATCTACAGCCTTTCAACTTTGCTTCTATCTTTACTCCTTTTTCTTACCTCTTGCCTCAAAAATCAGTACCTTTTCTCCTTCTCCAATCCACATCCTCTCCATGCCACCTGGGTCTCATGCCATCCCACATATTCCTCAAGTTCACTCCACCCATTAGCTTCTGGCATTGGAACACATACAGAGGGGTCATTAGCTCCACTCCTGTGTGCAGGGAAGCAACATCTAAGCCATGCAGCATAAATCATTCTCTAGCTTTTCCAAAAGATATCCAGAGCTAGAAATCCATATCTTCTTTTACTTCCCCTTCTATTGTTTGCTTGCCTTAAAAATCAAGAAGTTCTCAAGTGGGAAAGAATATTCAGTTGTTCAGCCTTTCAGAGACACACAGGAAAAATGGCAAACATAATGACATTAATAGGAATTCTCTGAGATCATGCAGATTGAAAATTTCTGTACCAATGTCTTCATAAACATAAAATGATTCTTTGTTTTGTTTTGGAAAATAGAGGCCCTCTTCCCATGAGTCCTAAAGAACGTTGTGTTTTATGTAGTAAGCACTAGCTGTTTATTGAATTAAATGGTCAAAGCAGCTCATTGAAATGGAAATTTTCCATGAGCTGATCATCACGGGCCATACAACTCTTAGCCCAAATAGCTGGATCTGCCTTCAGGTAAGAATCTCTCCATCTCTGTCTCGGTAAGTTGGTTACAAAATATCATTTTCCTCAGGGTATAACCTTTATCATATGGCTTCCCGTTGTTGAAAACACAATTATCTGCTTTCTATTGCTGACACTATCATATTCTTGTTATAGGTTTCAAAAACCTCACGTAATAGTTCAAACAATTTTTTGCTGGCAATGGAAGCCCATGGATGAAGAGAAAGAAGCATACAAGGGAAAAGTGATTTTAGAAAAACAACTGACTTTATGTAGACGTTAAAGATGCCAACATTTTTGGGGAAAAAAATCTTGCTTATTTTAAAATGTCTAACATTATTCTAGCCAAATAAATACAGAACTAAGCTCTCGTAGAAATATAATCCTTGTGGAAAAGATATAGATTTTTTTCATATAGCTATTTACTTTTTCCTTAAATTAATTGCATGTGTATGTAAAGTCCACAGACCTATATTTTAAAAACATATTAAATATATTAACCTTCTCAAAAATTATATTTTCAATGAATTTACATATATGTGAAATATGTAAGCCATTTCAATGACAGTGTAAGACTACGCTAAAAACCCAATTTATGAAAATATCTTTAAAAAATTATGAAGTGTAAAAAAGAGAAGCAATATAGAGTAGCAAAAAGAAAGTACATGTATAAGTCAAGCTGATCTGGATTTTAATCTTTATCACTCACTATATAACATTTAACAAGCTCAATCCCATTAATACCCAAAATTCGGTATAATAAATTCAGAAAATATGAATGATAGACATCATTCAGTACGGTTAATATATATAATAGGTTGATATTAAGAAACCTTCCAAATGTATCTCACCCTGGTTATAAATCAAAAAGATAACTGTTCAGGAGATGTACAATTGTCTGGAAAGTAAAGTCCTAATAAAACCCTAACATAACAGGAAAATGAATTGACGCGGATAGGTCAGTAGTGCTATAGACATAAAATACAGATCATTGATGTGTTTGCCTTAAAGTAATTTGGGCTAAAAATGAAGTTGTTTTCATCAAGTGAAGCTTAGGTATATTTTAACATTTTACTCTGGCATCATTATCATATGGTATTTGAAGAGAGAAAAATAGGTATATAATTTTGAAATAAGGAAATGAAAAAAATTTTTAAATGGGGACAATAATAACGTAATTCTCATCTTCCAAGGCTATTATGGTGCTTAAATGAGTCATAGCTTCTCCGAAAACCTGGGTTTCCCCTCTTCCTTCTGTTAGATAGGAATATTCTTTCTTCCTCAAGAGTGCCCAACACAATGCTTTGAACAAAGCGGACATTCAGTAAATGTTTACTAAGTAAATCAATGCCTTGAAAATCATTTGACAATGTATAATATCTGCTTTCCTCCACACTGAGAAAGAAACCCCTCAAAATCAATCAGGTCACTTATTTCCCTTCACATAAGAACTGCATCTCAATTTATTTTGGAGAACCTTACACTTTGAGTTTCTAAGGTTTTCATTCAAATTATTTATCTTATATGGGGCTTCGGAACCATGTGAGTAAAAAAAAAAAGCGATATCAAACTTTAAGGAAAAGAAAAGCACATCATCTTATCCACGCTGCTTCTGCAGAAGATTTCATACACTTGGCCTTTGATAAACATGTCTCTCCAAAGAGCTATTCCTGATTCTGCTCTAGCATGGCTTTCCCAAGACCAGAACCAGCTCATGAAACAGTCCAATCAGGGAAGGGTGACTGGGCAGTTCTCAGCCCTCCTCCTTGGTGCTCCTTACTCCCCTGCAGGAACCAGTCCCTTAGCGTCCTCCTCGGGTCCCTCTCTGGGATCTGGGCAGGGACTGAAGGGGGCATTTCCCTCCCATGTACTGAGGGCAGACCATGTGCAGGGGCACCACAAGTATCATCAACTTCCATCCTTCCAACATCGCTAGGGGGAGCCCTCCTCCGTTTTACAGATGAGACACATTTGGGGTTCAAACAGTTTCAGTAATTCACATGCCCATGCCACACAAACAGTAAGGACGACAACTGCTTTTTTTTCCCCCCCAAAGATATAGTTTATATACCATAAAATTCACCCTTTTAAAGTACAGTTCAGTGGTTTTCAGTGTATTTACAGTGATGTGCAACCATCACCACTATCTAACTCAAGAACATTTTCATCCCTCTAAAGAGAAACCCCATACCCAAAAGTGGTCACTTCTCACCTCTCCCTCCAGCCCTAGGCAACCACTATTGTACTGTTTGTAGCTTTTCTGTACCTTTCATATAAATAGAAACATACAACATATGGTCTTTTGTGACGGGCTTCCTTCACCTAGGATAACGTTTTCAAGATTCATCCATGTGGTAGCATGCATTTGAACTTTGTTCCTTTTTCTGGCTGAATAATATTCCATGACAGAAAAAAAATATTTTTAGGCATTACGCTGTTAGACAAAAACTGTTTGTGGTCATAAAGTTCAAACACCATAAGGCAGAAAGATATAAAAAAGAAAACACCATTTCTCAACTATCAGATTGGCCAAAAGCTAAAAGTTTTATAATACTCTGTGCTGCCGAGGCTGCAGGAAACCAGCATTCAAGGGTTTCTAGGGCAAGGGTGACAAACTGGTTCATTCTTTATGGAGGGCAATTTGGTAATATCTATTAGAATTATAAATTCCCCTTCTGGAAATTCATTCTATAGATACATCAGCACATATGTGAAACAATGCATTTGTTTCAACATCATTTGTTGTAGCAAAAGACAGGAAGCCACATTACAGTACACTACTACTGAACCCGTTAAATAAATGATGGTACGTCCATACAGTGCAATACTCTAAAGATTGAGAAAGTTCCTTACACACCAATATGGAAAGTTCTCTAAGATACTGTCATACCTGAAAGAAGAAGGTGAAGAATACTACATATAGAAAGTTTTTTCATAAAGAAAGGGAGTAAAGTAGAATGCACATATTTATACTTTATATGCATGAAGAAACTCTGGAAGGATAACAAGAAGCTACTCATTGTGCTTACCTGTTTCGTGGAAGAGGGGCATAAGTTGGGAAAGACTTTTGGCTGTGCATATGCATGCCGTGGTAGGCAAAATTCTAAAAATGCCCCAAAGCTTCCTGTCTCCTGACTACTTACTCAAACACTCACCTAGGTACTGCTGTGAAAGGACTGTGCAGATGGAATTAAGGTTGTGAGTCAGTTGATCCTAAAGTAGGAAGATTTTCCTGGAATATCTGAGCGGACCCAATGGAATCACATGAGCCCTTAAAGGCAGAGAGGAAGGCAGAGGAGTCAGTTGAGAGATGACGAAAGCGGGTAAGAGAGACTTGACCCACTGTTTCTGGAGGGGGCCACTAAGAAAGCAAGAGGAAGGATGCGAGCAACTGCTAGTAGCAGAGAGTACTCCAACTGACAGCCAGCAAGGAAACAGAGACCTCAGTACTACAACCACAAGGAATCAAACTGGCCAACATCCTGAATGAGCCTGGAAGCACATTTTTCCCCACAGCCTCTTTAGGAGAGCCCAGGTAGCTGACAGCTTGCTTTCAATCTTGTGAGCCCCTGAGCCGAGAAACCAGCCAAGCCAACTTGGACTTCTAACCCACAGAGCTCTGAGATTTTGTGGTGTTTTAGGCTGCAGTGTTTGTGGTAATACGTTACAGCAGCAATAGGAAACTAATACATATATGGCTGTACTGCTTATCTTTTTATGATAAATAAAGATTTAAAGTTAAAGAAAATCCAAATAGACCTCACTAAGATAGCTGAAAATAAGGTTATCTTTCCAGGAGCGTAACTATCAAGTCAAAAGTTCATGGTACTTTTCTTTCTTTCGTGTGCCTACACTTAAATAATTTCAGTCTGAAATCACAGTTTTGATAAAAATCCCTTGGGCAGCAAGTCTGTCTTATAAAACCTGAATGGTAGGCTTGTTTTCCCAAGGCCCTCTGTCTCCTAAATCTAATGTCTTCTCTAAAAACTAAAATGCCAGGATATAAACACAGTTTATTTAATTCTTAGAACTGATAAAATTAAATTAATAGACTCTAAAGAGACAGACACTTGGCTTAAAGGAGAATGTTTGCCTTCTCTAATTGAAATGTCTAAAGGTTAAGCCTGCACTTTGTCTAACATTTAACTACACGTTTCTTCCCTTTGGTATTGGGTATGTTCCAGAGTTTTGTTAAAGGAGTTTATTGTTCCTCCATGGAAAAAAAAATGGTCAAATAAGTGGTCTTTAATACAGAATTAAGATGAAAGCTCCAAGGACACCAGTTCTCTTTATTATCATTTAGCTCTTTATAGCTAAAAACTCTGTATGAAAACAAAAACCTTCCAAAATTAACTACCTTCCGTGAGAAAAAGCAAAAATCGATTTCCTTTCTAATTTGTTAGAAGTTAAATTAATCTCACTGTTGAGAAAAACCTACCAATTAATGCCACTGTTAGGGAAAATCTACTTATTTTCAAAACTGTCTCTCCTCTCCTAAGACCTGCGTCTACTTCTTGCTACCCACTGTTGGTCAACATCTATCACAGTGGTTCTCAACGAGGGGCAATTCTGCTCCATGGGGCACCTTTGGCAATGTCTGGAGATATTTTTGGTTGTCACAACCGGGGGGTGCTACTGGAATCCAGTGGGTAGAGGCCAGGGGTGCTCTTCAACATCCTATAGTACACAAGACAGCCCCACAACAGAGAATTGTTTGGCTTCCAAATGTCAACAGTGCTGACGTTGAGAAATCCTGGTCTAGATGAATCTAGAAGGACGGCTTGGTAATGAATAAAGATGTGACGTTCTCCATTTAGGAGAAACAGGGGAAGCCATGTTAGTACAGGATGGTGATAAAAGGGAGAAAGAAAGAAAGAAAGAAAGAAAGAAAGAAGGGAAGGAAGTTCTTTCCTTCTAAGTTTCCCCCAAACTGAATTGAGTATCGTTATTAAATTTAAATTTATTAAAAAGAAAGTCAAATTTAAAGTTCAGTGCCTCAATCACACGAGTCACACTGCAAGCCACATATGACAAGTGACTACCAGGTTGGGAGCATGAATTCAGACAATATTCCTGGGACATAGTTCTGAGGAAGAGGCTTAATCGGCAAGGTTGACTGCTATGGAACAAGACTGCTGAGCGATCACTAAGGAAAAGGACATGACTTTCTTACTAGTGTATCATGGGTGACCTCTGAGATACAAGCTTTCAGTGAACAGATGAACTTTAACGAAGATTTCAAGGAAGATTGTTTTGAAGGAGTAGGAACAAACGTTCATTTTTATTTACTTATGTTTATTTCATTTGTTTGTTTTCTTGCCTTTTTAGGACAAGGAAAACTGGATTGGTTATACTAATAAAATGTGGTTATACTAATAAAATGACCACCAAGCAGTCTCAAGTCTCATTGTGCAAAAAGTTCTCCTCTGAAATAATGAGAACTTCAAATAATTTCAGAAAATTTTCACAACTCAAGCAATCACATAGGAAGGGGCATTTATCATGTATGACCTTTAAAGTGAGGTATAAACTGGTGAAAAAAGAAATGATCTAGCACAAAAAACATATGCTTCTCTCCTTGTTCCTCTTATACCCAGTTGTAAAGTCCAGTTCATGAAATATAGAAAAAACAAAAGGTGATTAAATCTAAATAATCAGCCAACTGGGGTGAGGGGAATGCAGAAAGGAGAGTGTTTTGGTTACACTGGTGTCTGGCATGAAGAGAATCAATTGGTAAACTGATTCGCTTTTGTTTTTTTCACTCTTCAGCATTTTCTGAATGGTATAGAGAGCTTAAGTCTGATTCCCCCATTTGAAACCAAAATGGATTGGCATGACAACTATTTCTTTGAGTAAACCATAAAAAAATAATTTATTCAACTGATTGCTTCCTCCATCCTGGACAGTTGGTTGCCATCCTGGACCGTGAACTGTCATTCTGGACCTGAGAAGCCCTTCCTTCATGGGGAACCTGGGCTGCTCCCGTGACGCCACACGGCCCTTGAGGGGCATGCTCTGTGGCTCCTTGGAAGGGATATGCGAGCTGGAAGGTTGCTACGGAGCAGCAGACATGAGTCACTCCCTTTTGGAAAGCTCAACTGCTGTAAACAACCATAGATGGCAGATTTCTGGGAGGGAGTCTGCTCATCCAGTCTCTAAAAAGGGAACACTTTTGCCCAGACCCTTGAGAGCATTTGGTTCTAGCACTCTCTCGGCTTTGGGTTAGAGAATCTAGCTGAGTAAGATCTAATCAATATCATCATGCATTCGCTCTCTTTAAAGTCACTGACATGCCAGCCTGGGGGCGAGAACTGAAGCCCAATGCCACATGCACTTCCGCCTCTGTAGGTTGGTTAGCTTTGCCTTATGTCACACCGTCGCATCCTAAATAGGTCTACAAAGTCATGCGGATAGATCCGCATGTTCTATGTAACTACTGGAAAATAAATAAAACACCATCTTCCCGATGTGAGACCTACAGCATCTACCATGTAAAGGGAGAGCATTCTATTATTCTTGGTGATAAAAGTAGATATTACATAGAAGATATTCACATAAACAATTCTACTTCCAACTCATTAGTAGCTGAATTCTCCTGCCATGCTATGCTCTCCCGCTGATTTTGCAAGTCACCAGCCCTCAGTCTGTCTCTCCAGTCCCCGCCTGCCCCCCCAACCCCCGCTTCAAGACTTTGACTCGACACAGACTTCTGTCTCTCTAATCCCTGCCCATCCACCACCTTGTCCAACATTTCAGAAGGACACCACAGGATCTTGGCATTGAGCTTGTGAAAAGTTGCCAGGCCTAACTGTATCAATGCCCCTACTGAATGCTCATACAATGAAATTGGAGTTTAGTATGAAAAACTCCATCGCTTTCATAAATGCTGCGATAACACTCATTACACCAACACAGAGCAAGAGAAAGGTGCTCAGACTTAATCCGTTTTAATCTTAGTTATTTCCTAATATAAAAGACTGTGGGACTTTTCACATTCTTTTGGAAGGATTAGTGAAGGCAAACATGAATAACAAATTGACATTTCTGAGTTTTGGAAGAGCCAAAAGCAATACAAAAGGAAGGCAGACAGATCAAATTTCTGAGCAGAATTATTTTTCTAAGCGGAGTTTAACAGTTAACATTAGGAACAAATGTTAAACAGCTCTGCACAGTTATTTTTCTGTACCTGGAACACATTTTGCCAAACAGTTGAAATGACAAGTTTGAAAGACACATCTTGATGTCATAGAGACAAAGGAACTTCGTCTATGTGACAGGCATGAGAGAATTTTTTTAAAAGAAGAGTTTCTTGGATAACAATTTTTATATTCCTTCAGTCACTTAGTTGTCTGAGATATTCCAAAGCTAACGGTGTCTATTACTTTTCTAGTGAAGAATATGTTGATTCCTTTCAAATCACTGAATACTGGCATTAAGAGATTTTGAAATAATCTACTTTGGCCTCTTCATTTCATCGACGAGGAAAGCAAGGTCTACGAAGAGTCTCCAAGCCATGCAATGTCACAAAATCAGAGATCCATGACAGTTTAGGACTAGTACGCTGTTTTTTGATGATGCAGTCCACGATCTTTTCTCATTGTCCCTTTCCTCGAGAACATTCTTTATCGTTGTATAGTATTAACTTCCTCCTCCATTATAACCCCATTCCAATTTGCTTCAATGTACCTTGAATCAAAATAGCAAGAACAAACTGGTCCTTGTGGTTTTGCTTGTCTTAATGCCCCCACTGAGGGCACTGAGAAATGCTGTGAGGATGGGTTCCACCCAAGCCCTTTGAAAGCAATTCATGTCTAACTAATAGAATTGTAAAATGAAAAGATCCCTAAGGGACTAGTTCCAAGATGGGACTCTGGGTCTTAACACACTCCACCTTCACCCTTAATCCTAGACGTGGGGTTCAGTCTAAAGCCGGGTTTCTCAACTCTAGCCCTATTGACTTTGGGGGCTGGATGACTCACTGATCTCGAGTGCTGTCCTGCGCGTTGCTTAGGAGGCTTAGCAGCATCCCTGGCTTCTACCCATTGGATGCTAGTAGCACCCTACCATTGAGTGGTGATAACCAAAAATGTCTTCAGACATTCCAGATGTCCCCTTGGGGGGGCTAAAATCACCCCAGATTGAGAAACGCTTGACACAAAATAGGAACAAAAGCCGAGATGAAAAGTGCGATAAAAAGGAACTCACTGGCACCTTCGGCTATGAACCTTCTTCAGCTCTAAAGCCACTTAAATGTTTTGGTGGAAAAAAAGGAAACTTGTTTTAATCAACCCTATGCCTTTCCTCACTCCCCCTACACTTCTGCCTTCAAAGTGTATTTCTGTTGCCATGAAAACAGAGCCTGCCTGTTTGTAATTATAATATTACTCTGTAGAAAATTTCAGAAAGGGCCAATTGGTGCACTTCCAACCTTCAATTCACTCTCTCCTCTTCTCCATTCCTCAGCGGGGAGTTTGGAGAGAGGGGAGGAATGAGAGGAGAATGCTTCCGTACGCTCAACTCTGGCCTCGTTCTGATGCCTACACTCAGTACCAACCTCTCAGGTCTCCAGGACCTGACCACCAAACCTCAAGCACCACCCTGGCTCTGCCCCAACTTCATGCCACGACAAGGTTCTCATCTGCTCAGCATTTTCACCCAAGACCACAGAACTTTGGTGAGAGATGGTCAGGACTCAACCATAGTGATGTGATGAAGGAAGGGAGGGAAGAGGTAGATAACCCATTCTTAATCAAAAATGAGTAAGGATATTTTATTTGTAGCTTGGGTTACTTCTTAGAATATACCAATGATAGCCGTGCTGCAGAAATTTAATAGACATGTTTAACATATGTGGTGCTTACGTAATTTCTTCTCCGGCTTTTCATAGATTGAGATATAAATAATAAAATGCTCAAATCTGAAGTGTAAAGCTCCATGACTTTTTACATATGTACACATTCATGTCACCGCCTCCCAGATCAACACCGCATTACCCTAGGTTTCCCTGCCTCCAGTTAAAACCCACCCACCACCTCCCAAGGCAAGCAATATTCTGATTTCTATCAATGAAAGTTAGCTCTGCTTTTTTTAGAATTAAGTTGCACAATATGTACTCTTTGTAGCTTTTTTCCCACATAACGTTTCTAAAGTTCATGCATATAGTTTTATGTGTCAGTGGTTTGTTCTTCTTTGTTGCTATGTAGTATTCCATCATGGAAATATACCACAGACCCTGTTAATGGATATCTGCGGGGTTTTAAAAAATATTTTGGGACCATTCGTAAAGAAAATGTATGCAAGGCTTTGTTCGGATATATGCATGTGGTTCCCTTGGGTGTATAACTAGGAGTGAAACTCTAATATTAACGAATAGAAAATATCAATCATTAAACTGAAGTTTTTATATCAGTATAAAGACTTAAAGGACACAACGATCATCACGCATTTATTTTGCATAAAGGAAAAATAGATGAACTTTTAAATTATGTATCAAGAAAAATATATACCAACATAGCTAACAGTAGGGTGAACACAGAACGTGTCTTGAAACTGGGAAACTTTTCAGAGTACAAAGGGCACTGTTAATATTTGCACTGGGGCCATTTAACCCGGAGTTGCCTGAGAAAACTAAATCTTACGGTCATTCAAGCTAATCCTGACTGAGAAGATGAAAGCTAGGGCCAGGTATCTAATGCCAACTTCAGAATCAAGTTCCTTTTTTGACCTTGGCCAACTTGTTTAAACCCTTGGCCTTTAATCATGACATTGGTCAGAATCTTTTCCACTGAAATTTTATGAATACTTCATTAAGTGGCAAGTCATAAATCATAAATCTCAAAGCCAATAGAGCTGTCTAGGAAGGACTGAGGGCTGGAATGCAGACTTCCAGGGTTGAGGTATACGCTTTCAAGAGCTTGGCTATACCCGCATCTGAAGTGCCACTCAATTAATTTATGAGGTTCTCGCTTCTTTTTCATTTTCTCTTTCAGTTCTGAAGACATTCTGACTTAAGAATAAGTTTAGTCTAGCCACATATGCTCTATGTTATTTCACTGAAAAGAAGTGAACTGCAAATTACATCAGCGGTTGCTACGCGTTTGGCAATATCTTTCTTCTTCATGCTTCAGTCACTGGACTTACTGTGTGATGAGAATCCCAGAAGCCCAGTGCGACAGTGCCTGAAATCTTGACTAAATCAAATACCATGAAATTGTTTCATCAAGCTGATTCTCAACATTGGATGGGAGGGGGTGAGAGTCACCCCACTGAAGCTGCTGTTCTTAGGCTCACACGACAAAACAATGCTTTATTTCTACAGTGTTTAAAAGTGTGAAAGCTACACAAGACAATAACCATAAACTAGCAACGCCTTTTGAATGTGAACGACTGCCAGGTTTTACAGGCATTTAAAACTACATTTGTTGAAAGACAGAGATAGAAAATGGAAAACTAAAATGGCACCCCTTGAAAGGAAAACAATGTATACTGGCCACATTTAGAATGTCCTCAGATTTGCTGTACCAGAATGATAAGTTGCATAGAAAGAGTAAATTTAAGTGGAATAACGATGATCTGATACTAAGGAAACTGTGCTTCCTACTGCAGAAAAGCAGCCACTCCAAGTGAATTCACTGGCAGTCGGAGCCTGTTACAAATTTACAGGTTAGAACGAGGACTAGAAATACAGTACAAGATTAGAAAACTGAGATAATACTTGTAACATGAATTCCTTGTGGAACAAGCCTTGTTTTATAAAATCATTACCTTAATGTTAAGTTCATCTTTTCTAACATTTTTGGCTGAGTCTGTACCTTCTAAAAATTAACCAACGTGGTCACATTTTTGCATTAAAAACAATCCCTATCTATGCTAATATACAGCCCAGTAATCATACTCCTGGGTCTCTATCTACAAGAAATGAAAATTCATGTCCACATAGAAACGTATACACAAATATTCACAGCAGCTTTTCCGGTATTAGTCAAAAAGGGGAAGCAACCCAAACATCCATCAACTGATGAACAGATAAACAAACTGGTATGTCCATACCATGGAATACGACTTAGCAATAAAAAGGAACAAAATCTTGATACATGCAACAATTTGGATGAGTCTCCAGATAATTATTCTAAGTGGGGGAAAAAATCTCAAAAGGCCACGTACTGCATAATTCCTTTTTTTTTTTTTTCTTTATGCGGTACGCAGGCCTCTCACTGCTGTGGTCTTGCCCGTTGCGGAGCACAGGCTCCGGACGCGCAGGCTCAGCGGCCATGGCACATGGACTTAGTTGCTCCACGGCACGTGGGATCTTCCCGGACCGGGGCACGAACCCGTGTCCCTTGCATCGGCAGGCGGACTCTCAACCACTGCGCCACCAGGGAAGCCCCATAATTCTATTTATATAAAATTATCAAAATAGAAAAATTATAGAGCTGGAAAAGAATTTAGTGGTTGCCGAAGGTTCGAGATGGTAAAGCACGAGCGGCTGTGACCAGAAGAGGGTGGAGCATGAAGGAGCCTCGTGGTCATGGAACATTGGGTATCTTGACAGTGGTAGTGGCTACACGAATTTACATTATGTGATAGAATGCAATAGAACGATACCCACACATGGCACCAATGTCAATTTCATGACTTTGACACTGTAGTATATAGTGTCAAATATCTATATACATAAGATATAACCACTGGAGGAAACGGGGTATATGGTACATTGGATCTCTGTATTATTTTTGCAGCTGCCTGTAAATTGAATTAGTTCAAAGTAAAATCTTTTGAAAAAGGTACAGCCACATTTATGTCTGAACACACACAGGTTTTGCCCCCTACCTTTTGAGTCATTACCTCCTAGGAAAAAATCCTTCCTAAGGTCAATTTTCATAAGTAAGAAATAAAATCACCATTAATGGCAAAGAGGAAAGTTTTCACGCATTTCTGACACCCAAAAATCAACCAATTTACGCTAAGGCAACACCAAGTCACATTAAATGAACCCAATCACGTCAGTACTGTACACAAGTTGTTATAACATAACAAGGAAATGGTCTTTTAATTCCTCACTAACAGAATTGTCTATCTGTCTGTGTTTCACTCTTTCCCAGCAGTTATGTACTGTGCATGCAAGTCTGTAATCATAATGCCTGCACCTGACACTGTTAAGCAATTGTGCATTTAGTTAAAAAAATAAAAAGAAGAGCAATGACAAAACCATCAGTGATAATACAGATGGTGCCTGAGATCATCATTACTTGAAACAAGAAAGCCAGGCATTTTCTTGGAGGAAGAGGTGCAAGATGCCATATGCCTGTTCCCTTTCTACGGCACACAGACGCCCGGAAGGCAGGGTGAATCTAGCCCATAAATACAAGTAGGAATATTAGACCAAACTCCCCTGAGAAGTCCAATTCTTATAACCTGAATGGCATAAATTGAAAAGAAAGGCTGAAATGGTATATGACTAAATCTTCAAGGCAACTTGCAGCTGGATGTTAAAATTATGAGGAAGTTTGTTTCTCATATATTTTTTTACACTTTCCACATTCATATTTTACTTACAAAATCAATTTTTGAAATATATGTAACTACTGTAGAGCACAGGGAACTATATTCAATATCTTGTAATAAGTTATAATGGAAAAGAATCTGAAAAAGAATATTTTCTATATATATACACGTGTATATGTGTAATGGAACCACTTTGCTGACACCTGAAACTAACACAGCACTGTAAATTAACTATACTTCAGTTAAAAAATGGTTTCAAAATGTACACATACACATTGCTATGTATATATGTACACATATCTGTGCGTACACACCTATAAATGGCAGTGCTCACCAAGGGTCCTTGATCTGAGACGGAATGGTGGTAGACACTTGCTCCCTCCAGATCCCCTGAAGTCCTTTTCACTCCTTCTGGGCCACCTCCCCTGGTTTTGGTACATTTTGGCCTCCAGTGACTGCACGCGGCACTGCCCTTGGACTAGGGGAGCTACTTCGGCTACACCACATCCTGACATACCTGGTAGTTGACCCTTAGCTCATGACTAACAAGAGGGGAGCATGTAAACAAACACAGCTCCAGGCACCACAGGAGGGGGCAGCCTGTGAGGTGTAAGTTGCTCTTGGAGCTACCCTGTGGCCCAGCAGAAGGAAGATGCGACTTTGCTTGCCATTGCATCCCTGCTTGGCTTCAGCCCTGGCTGCCTGCTCCCCCAATCCCTTCAGCCGCATCACCTGCAAGTGTTTTCTTTATCACTTACATATAAATCCTCATTTCAGAGTTTCCGGGAACCAAACTGAAAACAAGACTACTTTTCACATTAAAAATTTTCTGAAGCCAAGGCATATCTTACAACTGAAATGAACATTTAATGCAGCTTTTGTTCTTGAAAGATCTATTATTAAATCGATGCTGCATCCTCTAATTGATGACGTCTAAGAGTACAAGCTGTGTGAGGGCAAGGTGGGTCTATTTTATTCTCCACTGTGCATCCAATGCCCCCAAACATTGCCTCAAACATATTTTACTCATTAAATTTTTGTTGAATTAATGGATCAAAAAACATAGTTTTATAATGTCTTGTATTATTATTCAAGTGATGAATTTTCTTGATGGTAGGGCATGAATCATGTCTGTATTTATGCTTTCCATAATACTTAACGCAAAGTCTTGTCCAAATTCAGCACCAACAAATGTTGACTACAATTGGAACACAGATGCAAAAAAATTTTACAGAGGGAAAAATACGTATAAACTAGGAAAAAGCAGGAGAGAGAAAAAAAGGAAAGGGAAAGAACAGTTGGGGACAATAGGAATAAAGAAAGACTAGAGGGGTGAAATCACAAGAAATGACAAGTGGCAGGTCAACTTTCAAGTGACAACAAAGAAGAGATTACAAAAACCATAATGGCTGGGAATAAGATGTGAACAGGAGGCATCTGATCTACATCGAATTTAAGCAGGAAGAGTACACGCTTGTTTGTTTTTTCAAGACCAGAAAATTAAAATCTGGAATAGATCTCCCAGAGTATGCAAAATTCCCCATCCAGCAACTATGGACAGGAAGTAAGAAGACGCCCTAACACAGCACCGTAACACAATGGTTTGCAGAGCTCACCACAATGCCAGGGACTTCTAGACACAACCATAGTATGAGAAGACTCTGAAAGCCAGGCTGGCAACACTGGGCATCCATATTCTTTGGGCCAACCAACGAGCACTCAAGTGCCCTTTCATCTGTCCTTCACCACGGCCAATCTTCAGGACTGAGTCATTCTTCTCTAGTATTCTTTAAAGACAGCCAAGCAGACATGGGGATGCTATTTGCAGTTTGGTGAGGACCTGATCAAAGGTAAGGTGACTTTTGAAGCTGTCCTGCACTAAGAGGTGTCTAGATAAGACAATAGTGTAGAGGAACAAAAATACACTATTTCAGTGGGAGCAAAAGTACCGCTATCTGTGTTTGTGCTAAAGCACACATGTGTCCATGTGTGCTGTGATGTGTCTAATCACAGTTGGCAAGTACTGCTGTGGAATTTGCTGAGTTAAGGGAGTTAGTATCATTGGGAGGGAATGAAGTCAACGTAAAGGATATAATGCTTCCTCTGATACACAGAATTCATCTCAATCTGATGAGTCCCCCCTTTTACCTGGCATGCCCAAACTCTCCAAGAAGGGGCGGAAAGCGGCGGAAACGTGAAGGAGACAGGAAACACAGGGCAGGGGAGACCCAGCAATCTGAGGCAAAAATTCAAACTCTATTCAGGATGGGAATGGGAGAGGTGCAGGTGTGGGCAAGGCCTCAGCTGCACCTCCACTCGCACTTTCTTGCCCCCTCAAGGAGGGAGGGAGCAAGAAGAAAAGCACTGCAGCATCAGCCTGTCGTCCCCAGAGGCTCCCCCATCCATCCCCACCTGGCTCAGCTCTCAGGGCCATCGCTTCCATCCAGGCTCTGTCTGGAGCACGGGGGGTTGGCTCAGCCCAACCTCCTTTACACACAGGTTGCTATATCCTCGTCTGAACAGGGCCACCCATTGGCACGGCAAATGTGGCTAGAGCGAGTAATGAGGAAACGTCAAGAGAGGTGAGCAGAGAAGTGGAGTCACCTAATAAGAGACGCCTTCCAACTGGAAACCCTAAAAATCCGTGCTTCTCAACCAAGGGCAATTTTGCCCCTCCCCCCCACCAGAGAGCACTGGGCAATGTCTGGAGATACTTTTTGTTGTCATAGCTTGGGGTGGGGATGCTGCTGGTTTCTAGCGAGTTTCTAGCCAGGCATGTTGCCCAACATTCTATAATGCACAGGACAGCCTCCAACAGCCAAGCATTATGTGACCCCCAAATGTCACTAATGCCACGGTTGAGAAACCCTGGCCTAAAAGAAGCCAATCCCAAAGGTCAGCTTGGTGATGGAGAAGCAGCCGGCTTACACGGCCAAGGACAGAGTTGGAGAGAGCCAGGCAGGGGCTCCACAGTCACAGTCCAGAGCCCACCTCTTCACAGCTGCATGAGCTCAGGCAATGACTACACATTTCTCAGTCTCAGTTTCTTCATCTACAAGACCTGGGTCCTCACAACTGCACAGGTATTCGCAAGGGTTAAAGAACATGTTGGCCATAAAGCACGTCTCAGCAGGCACTCAACAAAGAGCACTTCCCTTCCCTTTTCTGGTTCCAGATAATTTCTGGAATGAATACCACAGAGGTAGAGGGAGGAAGGGGACAGTCCGACCCTCTTCCCACAGCCCGACATTTTCAGGGTTCTTTGATCCTCCTTCACTTCTCTTCTGTTTTCTTTCTCCTCTACCTCTTTTTTTTTTTTTTTTTTTGTGGTATGCGGGCCTCTCACTGTTGTGGCCTCTCCTGTTGCGGAGCACAGGCTCTGGACGCGCAGGCTCAGCGGCCATGGCTCACGGGACCAGCCGCTCCGTGGCATGTGGGATCCTCCCAGACCAGGGCACGAACTCGTGTCCCCCGCATCGGCAGGCGGACTCTCAAGCACTGCGCCACCAGGGAAGCCCTCCTCTACCTCCTTTTGAGAATTGAGATTTCCCATCCATCAGTGATCACAGACTCAGGCAGGGGCTTGAGTTACCACTGTTTTCACCTTGTGACTCAGGAGGATCCAGCCGAGTGAACTTGCCAGGAATCTAGACACAAAGAAACCAAGAGGCCTCTCGGAAAACTCCTCATCCTAAGAGAGCAAAGGGTCAACAGCAAAAGTGTGTTTCAAAGACAAGAGGTGAGCTTTGAAAGAAAGGGGTCATCCTGAGCACAGCATAGGTCCTATAACACAATTGTTTCCTCGTTCAGTCACTGTGGAGTCACCCTGAGTCTCTGGACAAAGAAACTCTAATAAATATCTACTAGAAACCATAATTGTTTCTGCAAAATTTCCGAGGGCTACTGAAAGTGCAAAGGAACAGAAAATCTGTGATCGTGGAGGAGTTGGCACTGGAGGAGGCATTGATCACAGTGGCTGCTTCATTCTGATAACCATACTGGTGACACGGTGGCCACCAGACACACTCTTGACAGAGAGCATCGGTTGCAACAGCAGCAGCAAGGCTCTCGAGAGACATCGGCAGTGGAAGTAGTTTCTTTGGGGTCATTAAAAGCCATCAAATCCCTCCCCAGTGGACTTCCCTGGTGGCTCAGTGGTTAAGAATCCACCCGCCAAGGCAGGGGACACGGGTTCGAGCCCTGGTCCGGGAAGATCCCACATGCCGTGGAGCAACGAAGCCCGTGTGCCACAACTACAGAGCCTGCAAGGCACAACTACTGAGCCCGCGTGCCACAACTACTGAAGCCTGTGCGCCTAGAGCCTGTGCTCCGCAACAAGAGAAGCCACCGCAATGAGAAGCCCGCGCACCACAATGAAGAGTAGCCCCCGCTCACGGCAACTAGAGGAAGCCCACACACAGCAACAAAGACCCAACGCAGCAAATAAATAAACAGATAGCTAGCTAGCTAAATTTTTTTTTTTTAAAAATCCCTCCCCCCAGAGACCCAGAGAAGGGGAGGGGAGAGATGGCAGGCACTTCCCACAGCATCGGGAAGGAAGTCACCTTGTGAGTATGGGGGCGCATCCCCTGGAAAGCCCCAGTGCTCCGGAGGGACCACTCAAGCAGTGGAGGCAGACCAGCCAGATAAACACCGGTGGTTGTCACTGGCATCTTCTTCTCTTCTTTGTGTCAGAGGAATAAATATACTTTAATAATTTACTGATTACAAAAAGTAACACTCATTTTAGAAAGGCTGGAAACTAACAACAAAAAAGAAACATGGCAATTGTCAATCATGCCACTGCTCAGAGATGACCTCTTGCTGACGTTGCAGTGCATTTGCTTTGGTCCTTTTCTTTGCTGCGGGTATTTTTACATAGTTGGGAACATGCTGGATGTCCATTTCCATGGCCATCTTTTTTTTTCCAGCTCACATGGAGATGGTCTAAGAGGTCGAAGCTGTGGGAAGACTTACCATGGCCCCTACCCACCCAGCTCCATGAGGGGTGGGGAAAGTGAAGTTAGTATTCTTATCACTTACCTGATCTCCCAGCAATGCTTGTAGGTCACTGTACCCTCACTTCCCCATTTCAATTAAGAAAATATATTAAGTTCAAATTTTTCCCGTTAGGGTGAGGGAAAGGGAAGCCAAGGTAGCTTGACCTGCATGGCAGCGCGTTAGGAGACAAAGGAATACCCAGGAGCCCTCCCTCACCCAGACAATCACGGCACAGTCTCTCCTGGAATCAGACAGCCTGGAACACATACAGTGTAAATAAAGACCTAAGGAGGAAATAAAAGCCTGGCTCTCTATAATATATTAGAGGAATGCAAAACACTAGACCTAAGTCATTCACATTCAATCTCTTACATTCCATTATTTGTATCTGAAGCTCCTTTTCTTGTTCTTTATGTCATTTTTTTGACAGGATGTTAATCCTCAATCAAGATTGTAAAACTAAACCATTTAAAATATATGCATGCTTAGCAAAAGGATCCCAGGGTTTAAGAATCATTTTTAAAATTAGATTTTTCAATTCCGTTCAATAAACATGTATTGGATGTAAGCCCCAGAGTCTCCAACTCCATTCATTTGTAGGCACGAAAGGCCCCCAAGAGGCGAGCCCACTCTAGCCCAACCCCAATTAATCTGTCCTCCAACTAGTAATACTTTCATCGAGAGCTTCCTATGTGCTGAGGTACTGGGCAAAGAGGTGTTTGAGTTCTGTATCTAATACGTCTACAATCAACACACATTTCTGTCTTTACTGTAGACAAGAAATATTTCACGTTCCTCTTAACTCTCCTATATGTATATATGTACAAATGTATATAACTCTCCTATACACTAAGTCCCCTACATACGACCCTTCAAGTTGCGAACTTCCAGAGGTGCGAACGTGCCCCTGTACACCAGCTGCCCAGCTGCTGTACTGTACTTTTCAAGGTATTGTACTGTAAGATTTAAAGTGTTTTCTTTATTTTTTATGTTTGCTTTTTATGTATTGCTTGTGTGAAAAGTATTATAAACTTATTACAGTACAGTACTATATAGGCGACTGTGTTTGTCGGGTACCTAGGCTAACTTTGTTGGATTTAGGAACAAGCTGGACTTAAGAATACACTGTCAGAACGGAACTCGTTCGTACGTAGGGGACTTACTGCATACACATTTTACATATACTTGATAATAAATGGCGCCAAAGTATGGCTTCAATGTTGGGAGGCAACAGGAAATACTGGGAACTATGGTGACCCAGAGTGTTCATTATGCACCTAAAGAGAACAGTCACGACTGATCCTCGCTGATTGATGCCTGTGGGTTCGTGGGGTCAAAGTCAAGTGTTTCAAGAAAACCCCAATATCTCAGTTTTTAAATTAAATCTCCCTTTTCTAAAAGTTCAGGTATTTTATATACTGTGTAGGCCCAAAAGAAAATGACGAAGATGAGGAACGTACTCTCATCCATCTTGAGAGCGTGCATACACTGGTTCAACCTCTATGGAAGGCAGTTTGGAAATATCTGTCAAAATTAAAGCGCATATTCTTTCTGCATCAGATATCCCAGTCCTAAGTATTTATCCTGCAGAGATACTCTCACATTTGTGAATCACATACATGCCCACCAATGTAAAACTAATTAAGTAGATACAGTACACCCATGCAATAGAACTCTATGTCGCTATTTAAAAATTGAAGTAGCTTTGTACAGAATGATTTCACAGATAGAATGCCAAGTTAAAAAAAACCCCACAAAGTGCAGAACACTATACACATATGCTAACATTTGTGTAAAAAAAAAAGATGTATACATATATAACTGTCTATGCTTCAAGATGGCCAAGGGCCATTGAATCTCCCTCAGACTTGCATGAGAGAAAAAATAAAAATCTGTATGACTCTGGATTCACAGCTTTTGGCCACTCTTCCACGGCCTTGAGGCACTTATCCTCTTCCATAATCCCCAGTCCCTGTTTCCAGATGGGCACTCCAACTTCTCAGGGCAGCTGGAGCCCGGCCCTGAACAGCTAACAGAAGCTGTGATCACCAGACTTTACCATTTCTCTTTCCCTGGGTGGGACACTGCCTCTGGCCTTCCCTGGCCACTCCTTCCCTTGCTGCTAAACAGTACCTGGGATATGGGCAGCCGCCCCACCCCACCCCCCCAGAATGAGCCCTCCCTTTGCCATGCCTCCATGGGCATCAAGGAATGGACTACTGTCTCTCTCTTCTGAACCGAGTCCTTCTATAGCCTGGGTAAAGCACCAAGTCCAGGTGTATTCCATGGAGCACAAGAATCTCATTACTTATATGGTCAAATAAACCTTACGAATGCCGCACACACTGGCATATTCATAAGCACACTAACTTGATAATGACTCTGAAGACTGCAGTGGAGAAAAACAGTTGCCCGTTGCCACCCGACAGTTACCCGAGATTATGTGATGAATGACTCTTCCCTCTTTTTGTTGAATGCCTGTGAACATCATGCAGAACTGGTGTTTCCCAAGCATAACACACTTGGGAAAATCTATTCAAATCCAAGCCCAGCTTCCATTCTTTGCTCCAGCTTGCCCTTTATAAAAGAGACTCCAGTGACCTTCCCAAACAAAGCCACAAGGGTTACGGTCAACTACAAAGAAAAGAGACTAAACAGGAGAGGGAAAGAAACCCAATAAGGAGGAGCATTTCAAAATTAAATGTCTAATTCTATGATTTCATGGTTACGTTCATTTCAGACAGAAAACGAACCAGATCGTGGAAAGTAAATAAATCAGACAGCAGAAGGCAAGCAGGCGTGAGAACAGACAGGAATGTTGAAGGTCACGGCAGGCAATGGGTCGTAAGTCAGGAGCTAAGAGAATACAAGTGCCTAACGGGAGGTCAAGGTCAGTGGTTCCACTCTGGGCCGCCCATCAGAAACTGTTCAAAAGCCCCCAGAGTGAGATGGGTTATGGACTCTTCCCCAACAGAAGGTTCAAAGGTGACTACCTTAGGTTTGATTGATCTGAACAGTTAGAGGACAACTTGGTTCCTCACGTTGTACACCTAAAGGAAGCCATTAAGACGGCAAACACTGTAGATTTGTATATTTATTGCCATAATTTTATGGCAGACTCCTTCTAGCAAAATTTTTATATTATGACAATCTAGAAATAGATTACATTTCTCCTTCATGCGAAGGTGCCACATGAGCTGCAGCAGCCCTTCCCCAGAGATCCACTCAGTCCAAAGAAGGCCATGGGGCACATGGCTGGATGCCAGCTCAAGTCAAGTGACTTGCCTCCTACACCTGGCTCCACTGGACAGTTTTCTTCACCCTTCTAGGTCTGAGGGTCCTCATCAGCTAAATGAAATTTGGTACTAGATGATCTTTCAGTTATTTGAATATACTACGCACTTTCCCACCTCTGATTTTTCACACATCCTGTTGCCTCTACTTGAAATGCTTGTCCTTCACTCATTACCAGGCTGACCCTCCAAATCCTTCAGGTGTCAGCATAAATACCAAATATTCTGGAAGACCTTCACTTCTACCATGGTTACGTCCCCTACTGAAAGTTTCTTCTATCATCCACCAACATAATTCACATCAGATTTTACCATAATTATTTATTTTGGTGTTCGTCTTTCCCACTAGACTTTAAACACTGCCAGGAAGGAAAACATCTCTTTTGTTCAGGGTTATCTCTTCACTACCAAGCACACAGTTAGATGAAGACATGAATGATATCAAAATGGAAACCACCAAGTCTCATTTTTAAGGATTTTTTTTCGAGATCTAGTATACCTCTTCATTTAAATTTAGCAAAGTAAGTCAAATTCACCAGTCTCGTGCTTTAGAAAATCAATTCTTGAATCCTGATTTCTTATCTAGACGTTTCCTTCTAAAAATAAAGTGTTCTACAGGTTCAAATACATTCCTGTAAAGTTGTATATGTTTTGAGTATGTGAAAATTGGTTTCTATTTTAATTATACTCAGCAACTTAGAAAAGGTTTAGAAAAATGCCTACCATGCAATATATGTTGGATATGACTTTTATTATCCTTAGCTCTCTATTCACGGGCAGGGACTGGGAGGAAGCTGCTGCTGTAAGGTACAGAGTACATGCGGGCTCTCCAGCGCAGTCCGAGGCAATTGATAAAAATTGAAATGGCAACATTTCTTTGGGTCGGGGAGCCCAAAAGAGCCGAAGTCATTTAGAAGTCCCACGAGAATCGCTTGGGATCCTCCAAATTCTCTCACTTCGGTGTGGGCAGTGGCAGCACGGGAGAGGACAGAAGCCAGGATGGAAACACCAGTTAACACAGGGAGAGTGACAGGATGAGAAAACACCAGTACTCAAGAAGCAGAGATTGGAACTGCCAAGAGACAAAGATTATTAACGTCCCGGGTCAAATGTTTGCCAGGCTTTCCTTTTTAGGTGTCTTCAGAAGGACAGGAGAGCAAGTGGCTCATGGTAAGAGGCATCCCAAGCCTAAAACCTTTACAATTGTCCTCCAGTTCTTTAACTTAACATGGAAGATCTCATTGGACAGCACAGAAGCGCTGAGCTGAGAGAAAAAAAAATTAAGTTTCTCCATTAATAAATAATTTGTTAGCCTACCGTTCTCATGTTATAGTTTTGTACCATTTCCTGCCATGAAATAACAGAAACTAATTTTCACCTAAAACTGTATAAAGCTTTACATCTGGGCATTTAGAGACTACTGATTCATCCATCACTAAGTTGTCACAAGCGATGTATGTATATTGGCCTCTCTCAAGAGGTCATTTACGAGAGGAAAACACTATCATTAACTTCACTTCCAACAGTTGGCCAATTATAATCTGGTTGTTCCTTTCACAAAACATCTGTGACATTGCTGGAACTTGTCATTAAGTCCCCTGGCAGCAGGCTCTACCTCTCATCTTTGCCGGGCACTGGCTTCTTACTGCCCCCTTTTCTCACCCAGCTCCACATGCTGTAACTGAGGACTGTGGCTGGGCTTGCATGTGTAATTAGAGTTGGGCCCCTTTGCCAGGTGGTTTCTCCCTTCTCTACTAATTAGTCCAGTTTTCCCTTTAAGGCATGTAAGAACTATCAGTTGAGTCAAATGAAAACTATAGGCTGGGTGACAGCAGTTTTTAAAACTGTGGATCATTTTCCATATTATATCACACGGTCATGAGGATTACTCTGCACTTATGGGTAAACTCTCCAGCTACTCATTAGCTCAGTCCAGACACATCGAGGCTTGTCCTGGTTAACCAACCTTTTAAGCCATGTGACACGGGAAAAACAAATCCTTCTCCAACAGGTGTTAAACTAAATATCATACTAAGACCTTCCTCTCCTGGTGGCTTTTCTGGTAATTTTTCTCACGACACAACAATTCCAAAGACAAGGATTTGGAACAAAAAGCAATAAAATAATGGTATCTTGAATATCTCAAGAAGCCACAGTCGTATTTTTTTTTTAACATCTTTATTGGAGTATAATTGCTTTACAATGGTGTGTTAGTTTCTGCTTTATAACACAGTGAATCAGCTATACGTATGTTCCCATATCTCTTCCCTCTTGCGTCTCCCTCCCTCCCAACCTCCCTATCCCACCACTCTAGGTGGTCACAAAGCACCGAGCTGATCTCCCTGTGCTATGCGGCTGCTTCTCACTAGCTATCTATTTTATGTTTGGTAGTGTATATATGTCCATGCCTCTCTCTCGCTTTGTCACAGCTTACCCTTCCCCCTCCCCATATCCTCAAGTCCATTCTCTAGTAGGTCTGTGTCTTTACTCCTATCTCACCCCTAGGTTCATATGGTAGTTCTATTTGTAGTTTTTTAAGGCACCTCCATACTTTTCTCCATAGTGGCTGTACCAATTCACATTCCCACCAGCAGTGCAAGAGTGTTCCCTTTTCTCCACGCCCTCTCCAGCATTTATTGTTTATAGATTTTTTGATGATGGCCATTCTGACTGGTGTGAGATTATATCCCATTGTAGTTTTGATTTGCATTTCTCTAATGATGTTGAGCATTCTTTCATGTGTTTATTGGCAGTCTATATATCATTTAAAGCTTGTGTTTCCTTATTTATTTACATTTTGGATAACCTGTCCATTGGTGAAAGTTGGGTGTAAAAGTCCCCTACTATGAATGTGTTACTGTTGATTTCCCCCTTTATGGCTTTTAGCATTTGCCTTATGTATTGAGGTGCTCCTATGTTGGGTGCATAAATATTTACAATTGTTATATCTTCTTCTTGGATCGATCCCTTGATCATTATGTAGTGTCCTTCTTTGTCTCTTCTAATAGTCCTTATTTTAAAGTCTATTTTGTCTGATATGAGAATTGCTACTCCAGCTTTCTTTTGGTTTCCATTTGCATGGAATATCTTTTTTCCATCCCCTTACTTTCAGTCTGTATGTGTCTCTAGGTCTGAAGTGGGTCTCTTGTAGACAGCATATATACGGGTCTTGTTTTTGTATCCATTCAGCCAATCTGTGTCTTTTGGTGGGAGGATTTAATCCATTTACATTTAAGGTAATTATCGATATGTATGTTCCTATTCCCATTTTCTTAAATGTTTTGGGTTCGTTATTGTAGGTCTTTTCCTTCTCTTGTGTTTCTTGCCTAGAGAAGTTCCTTTAGCATTTGTTGTAAAGCTGGTTTGGTGGTGCTGAACTCTCTCAGCTTTTGCTTGTCTGTAAAGGTTTTAATTTCTCCATCAAATCTGAATGAGATCCTTGCTGGGTAGAGTAATCTTGGTTGCAGGTTTTTCTCCTTCATCACTTTAAATACGTCCTGCCAGTCCCTTCTGGCTTGCAGAATTTCTGCTGAAAGATCAGCTGTTAACCTTATGGGGAGTCCCTTGTGTGTTATATGTTGTTTTTCCCTTGCTGCTTTTAATATATTTTCTTTGTATTTAATTTTTGACAGTTTGATTAATATGTGTCTGGCCGTATTTCTCCTTGGATTTATCCTGTATGGGACTCTCTGTGCTTCCTGGACTTGATTAACTAGTTCCTTGCCCATATTAGGGAAGTTTTCAACTATAGTCTCTTCAAATATTTTCTCAGTCCCTTTCTTTTTCTCTTCTTCTTCTGGAACCCCTATAATTCGAATGTTGGTGCGTTTAATGTTGTCCCAGAGGTCTCTGAGACTGTCCTCAGTTCTTTTCATTCTTTTTTCTTTATTCTGCTCTGCAGTAGTTCTTTCCACTATTTTATCTTCCAGGTCACTTATCTGTTCTTCTGCCTCAGTTATTCTGCTATTGATCCCGTCTAGAGTATTTTTAATTTCATTTATTGTGTTGTCCATCGTTGCTTGTTTCATCTTTAGTTCTTCTAGGTCCTTGTTAAAAGCTTCTTGCGTTTTGTCTACACTATTTCCAAGATTTTGGATCATCTTTACTATCATTATTCTGAATTCTTTTTCAGGTAGACTGCCTATTTCCTCTTCATTTGTTAGGTCTGGTGGGTTTTTATCTTGTTCCTTCATCTGCTGTGTGTTTTTCTGTCTTCTCATTTTGCTTATCTTACTGTGTTTGGGGTCTCCTTTTTGGAGGCTGCAGGTTCGTAGTTCCCGTTGTTTTTGGTGTCTGTCCCCAGTGGCTAAGGTTGGTTCAGTGGGCTGTGTAGGCTTCCTGGTGGAGGGGACTAGTGCCTGTGTTCTGGTGGATGAGGCTGGATCTTGTCTCTCTGGTGGGCAGGTCCACGTCTGGTGGTGTGTTTTGGGGTGTCTGTGGACTTATTATGATTTTGGGCAGCCTCTCTGCTAATGGGTGGGGTTGTTTTCCTGTCTTGCTAGTTGTTTGGCATAAGATGTCCAGCACTATAGCTTGCTGGTCGTTGAGTGAAGCTGGGTGCTGGTGTTGAGATGGAGATCTCTGGGAGATTTTCGCCATTTGATATTATGTGGAGCTGGGAGGTCTCTTGTTGACCAGTGTCCTGAAGTTGGCTCTCCCACCTCAGAGGCACAACACTGACTCCTGGCTGCAGCACCAAGAGCCTTTCATGCACACGGCTCAGAAGAAAAGGGAGAAAATGTAGAAAGAAAGAATTAGTAGAAAGAAAGAAAGAAAGAAAGAAAGAAAGAAAGAAAGAAAGAAAGGAGGGAGGGAGGGAGGGAGGGAAGGAGGGAGGAGGGAAGGAAGGAAAAAAAGAAAGAAAGAAGATAAAGTAAAATAAAATAAAGTAAGATAAAATATAATAAAGTAATTAAAATAAAAAAATAATTATTAAGAGAAAAAACAAAAAAATGGACGGATAGAACCCTAGGACCAATGGCGGAAGCAAAGCTATACAGGCAGAATCTCACACAGAAGCACACACATACACACTCACAAAAAGAGGAAAAGGGGAAAAAAATCATAGATCTTGCTCTCGAAGCCCACCTTCTCAATTTGGGATGACTCGCTATCTATTCATGTATTCCACAGATGCAGGTACATCAAGTTGATTGTGGAGCTTTAATCCGCTGCTTCTGAGGCTGCTGGAAGAGATTTCCCTTTCTCTTCTTTGTTCTCACAGCTCACAGGGGCTCAGCTTTGGATTTGGCCCCGCCTCTGCGAGTAGGTCGCAGGCGGGCGTCCGTTCTTCACTCAGACAGGACGGGGTTAAAGGAGCCGCTGATTCGGGGTGTCTGGTTCACTCAGGCCGGGGGGAGGGAGGGGCACGGAGTGCGGGGTGAGCCTGCGGCGGCAGAGGCCAGCGTGACGTTGCACCAGCCTGAGGCGCGCCGTGCGTTCTCCCGGGGGCGTTGTCCCTGGATCCCGGGACCCTGGCAGTGGCGAGCTGCACAGGCTCCCCGGAAAGGAGGTGTGCAGAGTGACCTGTGCTCGCACACAGGCTTCTTGGTGGCGGCAGCAGCAGCCTTAGCGTCTCATGCCCGTCTCTGGGGTCCGCGCTTTTAGCCGCGGCTCGCGCCCGTCTCTGGAGCTCCTTTAAGCAGCGCTCTTAATCCCCTCTCCTCGCGCACCGGGAAACAAAGAGGTAAGAAAAAGTCTCTTGCCTCTTCGGCAGGTCCGGACTTTTCCCCGGACCCCCTCCCGGCTGGCCGTGGCGCACTAACCCCCTGCAGGCTGTGTTCACGCCGCCAACCCCAGTCCTCTCCCTGCGCTCCGACCGAAGCCCGAGCCTCAGCTCGCAGCCCCGCCCGCCCCGGCGGGGGAGCAGACAAGCCTCTCGGGCTGGTGAGTGCCGGTCGGCACCGATCCTCTGTGCGGGAATCTCTCCGCTTTGCCCCCCGCACCCCCTGTTGCTGCGCTCTCCTCCGCGGCCCCGAAGCTCTCCCCTCCGCCTCCCGCAGTCTCCGCCCGCGAAGGGGCTTCCTAGTGTGTGGAGACCTTTCCTCCTTCACAGCTCCCTCCCACTGGTGCAGGTCCCGTCCCTATCCTTTTGTCTCTGTTTATTCTTTTTTCTTTTGTCCTACCCAGGTACGAGGGGACTTTCTTGCCTTTTGGGAGGTCTGAGGTCTTTTGCCAGCGTTCAGTAGGTGTTCTGTAGGAGTTGTTCCACGTGTAGACGTACTTCTGGTGTATCTGTGGGGAGGAAGGTGATCTCCGCGTCTTACTCTTCCGCCATCTTCCCCTTGTCCTAGGGTCGTATTTTGCAAATGTATCATTGGTCCATTTTTCCAACAGGGTGACAAGAGAATTAGAAACTTTCTGGCAGTAGCATAGGTTGTTCCAACACTTCCAACACATCAAGTCCGTAGGTTACCCTAGCACGAGGACTAGTAGCTTCCAGATGTTAACTATGGGGCATGTGGTATATACTCTTACTTCCTTCTCCAGGAGTTCTCAAAAACTGGTCCAGGGACTGGCAACGTCAGCATTACCATGGGAATCTGTTAGTTGGGCAACTTCTTGGGACTAACCCAAGACACAGTGAATCAGAAACTCTGGGGGCAGAAGACAGCAATCCGAGTCTTAAGGAACTCTCTGGGTGATTCTGGTGCATCTCCCTCAGATGGAGCTCCACTGCCAATCATACGGCCAAGCAGATACGGGCAAAGCCAGTCTGTACAGATTTTGGTGGAATCCTTAAAGCTCATCCTGTTACTATGCATCTTAGATCACAGAAAACAGAGTGTTAGGATCAGTGTTAGCCCTACGAAGAAAAGGAAGAAGGAAAAAGTGTACCAATTTCCTGGTAAATTTCCCCAATGGTTTTAACAATCTTTACCATATGCAAAGCATAATGTTCTCAAAGATTAAATACCACTCTTGGGACTTAAAGAGGAATAGAAGGCCATACTTGGGGAAAGAAATTTCTCTCTTTCCTGCTATGAAGAAATATAACACTTATTAGGTCATTCCACAATCTAGTGCACTGGTTTCTAAGACAAAGAAAACTTTTAAGACAGAATGGCCAAGATGAATCAGAATACCTTCTGTAGTGACTTTTCCGGTGCTGCTGACACACAACTTCTCCGAAGAGCTTTTTCCTAAAGAGAGTAACCTAATTACTCAAGTTCTCTTTACTGCAGTGACAAAGGAAGGGGGAGGGGAGTTCAGGTGAAAGTGTCTTGAAATCAGAGCCCCAGACCTACGCACATTCTTCACATTTGTGGCATTCTTGAGGCCACTGGACCACCCCTAATGACAGAGAAAAGACGACTAACTGGAGGCAGCACAAACAGCAATTATTAAAGCCATTTCCAAGTGGGTAACTCATGAAAACACATTTCTTTATAGCCATTAAGTGGCAGTAAGGATAAGGGAGGGCGCGCCAGCTAATGTAAGAGTGTGAACTGAGCAAGCGCCTTCCTGAACTTATCAGCAGGAGAAGGCTTTGAGGGGATGGAGATGCCTGGGCGCTGAGGTCATCTCAGCTCTAGCAGCTACCCCACCACTTCCCAGTGCTGTCAAAATCCAACTGTTTATTTGGATTAGCTCTGCCAATTTACAATAGATGCTTCAAGGAAATCAAAATAATTTACTGTGCTAAGTGAAATTTTAGGACCAGGACCAGCCAGGTAATTTAACCTGGAGGCGCAGCCACTTCGTTCATTAGCACTGACCTTGGTCAGTTTATTAAATCCCTCGTTCCAGCGACCCCATGAGTCTAGTGGGAATATTACTGTCATCTCGTTACTGGATGACTCCCGAGAGAAATGGATGAAAAGAGCTGGGCATTCTACAATATTCTAGGTATTCTTATTTTTATTTTGAAGAACCAATTAGAAGTGGTCCATATTCCAAGTCTCTGTCACTGAAATTGAATGGGAAATTACTGAGCCAGTGGCAGTCATACTGCTGTGCGTGACGTTGACCATTAAAAGGAGATCAAATGTTTCTTTGAACAGCAGAGCTTTTCTTCATTCAGAGTGAGTGTGTGTGTATGTGTGCACGTGCACGCGTGTGCACGTGCACACACACACAGAAGAAAGAGTAATTTAAGACAACCGAAAGGCTGATTGTCGACAGTGCCTAGGAGTCTGAGAAGTTTGGGATGAGCGAGAGTGACATAAACACCATTAAGCCCTGATTCTTTTGGAATAAATATTCTAGAGCTGATCTGGCAATCCAAGCCTTCAAATGAGGAAGTGGCTACACCAGCAGGGTAGACGCCATAGTTTCGGCCTTCAAGGTGGCCCTACGTTCACTATCTGCCTACCAATGGCATTTCTTTGAGCCTCCTCTGAGCCCTCCCTAGGTAGCACCGGTCCTTCCGGCTCAGCCAGCTGGGGTTGCTGTGCCATGGCCCAAGGGCGGGACAATTCAAATTCATTATGTCAGATCAAGGGAAGAATTCCAAACACTGGGCCCTCCACCAAGAATGCAGCATCCTGACCCTCCTACTTCGAGCCCTGAGAAGTTTTCAGTAAAAATAACCTAGCTAAGCATAACTCCTGGGGAACATAATCTCAGTGAGGTCACAAGGAGCTAAAAAAAAAAAAAAAGTCTTTAGAGATCAAAGAGTTACACTAAGAAAGGGTCAGAAAATTCAGGATGTAATGATTTATCTTATATGTTTCTGCTCTTTCTGAGCCTCAGATGGGTCTGGGATGCGGGGATACTGGGATGAGGCTACCTGTCCCACAGGTAAAGCCTTATGTTGAATCAATTCCTATTACTTCCACGCTGAAAAGAAACCTCATTTTACCTTTTCAAATAAATGAGTAGTATGCAGCTAAATAACGTTCAAAACAGAGAAAGTCATCATTGTGACAGACTTGTAAAAGGCACTTGCAGGAAATTGCACAGAATAAGCAGAATAAATATCACTGAAGTGAACTGGACGCTTCGTGTAACAACCGCCTGAAACGCCAACTTTCTTTCAAATTTCACTTTTCCTCCTTTCTCTTTTTTGCCAGATGAATGTACTTCCAGCTGGACCAAGGAGAAGCAATGGTGTCAAACAACGACTTGTTAAGAAATACACACCTGTCATAAATGCAAGATTCTCTCAGGGGATATATTGAATTGCGTTCCCTGCTTCCTATGAAAAGGTGCAATGAAAAAATGAATTAACTATCAACTACCAGATGTTTCTAGCATCTCTATTAGTCTGAGAAAGATGAAACAATTGCTGCATTGTACAGATGTATAACTCACATAAACATAAGTATTTAGGATGTGGGAAGAAGGCTCAGCTAAATGCGTCTTGAGAGTAATTGATCTTTTCTTTTTGGCAATGCTTCATAATAACAGGAAGAAATCTCTTCTCCTTGAATTGACACATCTTCTACCAACACAAAGAATAGATGGGCATTTTTCTAAGGGCACAATCATACAGATATGCATTTTTAGTTTGACTTTGCTTCACTGCATCAATTATAATTAACGTGAATTTGCTGGTGATTTTCATACATGTACATTTCATGATTTGAAAGCTGGCTAGTTCCAGAAAGTTCCAAGTACTGTAAATCCCATTCTCTAAATAACAAGAATGGATTCTAGTGAGGAGAGACATTGTGACCAATGGTGTGGGAAGCACAGAGCTGCCTGCTCTGTAAAAATAGTAAAGGAGAATATATACAAAATGTTTGAGTTCCCTTCGACTTCACCACCATCGGCTCAATGTTCAAGTATGTGGCACAGTCAATGTGTCATTTAAGGGAAGGCACAGAAGTATATCATGACAACAGCCTCGATGTCTCCCTCTGGCTCCACATTACTGTGCCTCCCAGTTGACTGGGCTTTGAATTCACTCCGCTGCCATCTCAGTTCCAGAGGAGAACCATAAAATGGAAAGCAGAAGGGGAACACCATTTTGTGTCACATAGTACACGACTCACAAACAGGACTCACTCACACTTGGCTCACATGTCAAAGCTGATGGACTTTCCCTAGTGGCTGCACAGGCCCTTTCTGAAGGATTCTGAGATCATATCTGGGCAGAAGGAGGGTTGGAGTCTCTTAGCAACATCTGACAGTACTCCAGAAAGACAGGGTGTCAGCTCTCGGGCAGGAATTTTCCAGCTTGGAGCCTGGTAGCAGTTAAGGCAGTGGGCTTTCTGATCAGCCAGACCTTGGTTCAAAACCACAGCTCCACTACTTACAAGCTCAGACATTCTAGGAAATTTACTTCACCTCCCTTAGATTATTATCCCTACTTGAGAAAACAGGAAACAGTGAAAATTACCCGAAAAGGCCACTGTAAAGATTAAATGAGATAATGTATGTAAAGGTTCACCCATTTCATGCCATAGAGTAAGAGCTACAAGAATGACAACTGTGGCTATGACAGTAATGGCTGTCCTAACAGCAGTAGTAGCAGCAGTAACAGTCTAGTAGTAATGGTAAGAGTAGGAGTAGCCGTAACATTACTTAGTAGTTTAAAGACTCAAATGTGAAACATTTCTGGTATGGATCAGAGATGAAAACTAATATCAAAGGGGAGAGAGGGAATGGGAGGGAGGGAGAGGGGGAGAGAAAGAGAGAAAGATTGAGAGAGAGAGAGAATGAGAGACTGAGATTGAAAGAGAGGCGTTCTGACTAGCCAAGTAAACTGGAACCTGAAGTCATCTCTGGAGATCATACCGACGGTCATCATCCTTCTATTGAAGTGACCCCCTCAGCCCCAGTGAGGTTTACCCTTCCCTCTTGGGTGTTCTCATAGTGTGACATGTGCCATATCTACTGGACTAAAACTGTGTCAGTACCTCTGAGGTGAAGGTTACGGTTTGAACTCTCTGAGCAAAGTGAGTATAAACCAAGGAAGAAGTGAAGCAATGACTGGTGGTCAGGTGCCACTGAAAATCTTGAAAACATAGAGAAAACAAAAATGGAGGGAAAAGCCACCATCCCTTAAACTAATCCTTCATCCCACTGGTGCCAGTTCTTAGGACTCTGCTTTCTGAGTGGCACCCAGAGGTGAGTTATCAGGTGGCTTGGAGAGTTGAGAGCATCTGTGGGTGAGTAAGAAAGAAGGAACCTGGTGAGTAGCTGAATGCCGAGAACACAGGTGGTGAGTATGTCCCCTCTGGATACTGGAGCTGCTAACTGTAGCAGGGTGGGTTTCAGAGGATCAAAGACTATCGGTGTTTTACAAAGGCAGCATGTTCCAGTAAACTTGTTAGAAATAATGGCCACCCTCCAGACAAATAGTGAAAAAAGGAAAATTCAGAGGGAAGGGTTTAAAAGAATTTTAAAGAGCAGTGTTGGTAGAATGATAAAGAAATAGTAGCTATAGATCATAGACTTTTATTCCTGGAATAAGCCTTTGAGATCATTTAATCTAATCCCATTACTTATAAATGAAGAAATACACACCTTATGAATAACAGACCTGTGGAAATAACCTATTAAAACCCCGAGTTACGGACGCTGGTGGGGAACCCTGACACCCAAGGAGACGGGAAGAACCCCCAAGTGAACCAGATCTTGGTTCATGAGCCAGGGGTTGGGCCAAAGCTCCTGTGGTGGGAGCGCCAAGTCCAAACCACTGGACAAACAGAGAACCTCAGATCCCAGGGAACATTCATTGCAGTGAGGTCTCCCGGAGGTCCTCATCTCAGCACCAAGACCCAGCTCTGTCCGACAGCCTACAAACTCCAGTGTTGGAAGCCTCAGGCCAAACAACCAAAACAGGAACACAATCCCACTGGTAAAAAAAGGAACAAAAAAATGAGATGGTAGAAAAATATGTCACAGATGAAGAAGCAAGGTAAAAACCTACAAGACCAAATAAATGAAGAGGAAATAGGCAATCTACCTGAAAAAGAATTCAGAGTAATAATAGTAAAGATGATCCAGAATCTTGGGAATAGAATGGAGGCATGGACTGAGAAAATACAAGAAATGTTTAACAAAGATCTAGAAGAACTAAAAAACAAACAAACAGAGACGAACAACACAATAACTGAAATTAAAATACACTAGAAGGAATCAATGACAGAATAACTGAGGCAGAAGAACGAATAAGTGAGGTAGAAGACAAAATGGTGGAAATAACTACTGATGAGCAGAATAAAGAAAAAAGAATGAAAAGAATCGAAGACAATCTCAAAGACCTCTGGGACAACACTAAATGCACCAACATTTGAATTATAGGGGTCCCAGAAGAAGAAGAGAAAAAGAAAGGTCAGAGAAAATATTTGAAGAGATTATAGTGGAAAAGTTCCCTAACATGGGAAAGGAAATAGTCACCCAAGTCCAGGAAGCACAGAGAGTCCCATACAGGATGGATCCTAGGAGAAGCACACCAAGACACATATTAATCAAACTAACAAAAATTAAATTCAAAGAAAAAAAATTAAAAGCAGCAAGGGGAGAACAAAAAACAACATACAAAGGAATCCCCGTAAGGTTATCAGTTGATTTTTCAGCAGAAACTCTACAGGCCAGAGGGAGTGGCAGGATATACTTAAAGTGATGAAAGCGAAAAACCTACAACCAAGATTACTCTACCCAGCGAGGATCTCATTCAGATTCGAAGGAGAAATCAAAAGCTTTTCAGACAAGCAAAAGCTAAGAGAATTCAGCACCACCAAAGAAACTTCTCTAGGTGGGAAACACAAGAGAAGAAAAAGACCCACAAAAACCAACCCAAAACAATTACGAAAATGGTAATAGGGACATACATATCAATAATAACCTTGAATGTAAATGGATTAAGTGACCCAACCAAAAGACACAGACTGGCTGAATGGATACAAAAACAACACCCATATATATACTGTCTACAAGAGACCCACTTCAGACCTAGGGACACATACAAACTGAAAGTGAGGGGATGGAAAAAGATATTCCATGCAAATGGAAATCACAAGAAAGCTGGAGTAGCAATTCTCATATCAGATAAAGTAGACTTTAAAACAAAGAATGTTACAAGAGACAAGGAAAGACACTACCTAATGATCAAGGGATCAATACAAGAAGAAGATATAACAACTATAAATGTTTATGCACCCCAAGTAGGAGTACCTCAACATAGAAGGCAGATGCTAACAACCATGAAAGGGGAAATCGACAGTAACACAATAAGAGTAGGCGACTTTAACACCCCGCTTACATCAATGGACAGATCATCATCATCCAAACAGAAAATAAGGAAACACAAACTTTAAATGACACAACAGACCAGATAGATTTAATTGATATTTACAGAACATTCCACCCGAAAGGGGCAGAATACACTTTCTTCTCAAGTGCACATGGAACATTCTCCAGGATAGATCACATCTTGGGTCACAAATCAAGTCTCAGAAAAGTTAAGAAAATTGAAATCGTATCAAGCATCTTTTCTGCCCACAATGCTATGAGACTGGAAATCAATTACAGGAAAAAAAAAAACAGTAAAAAACACAAATACATAGAGGCTAAACAGTGCACTACTAAATAACCAAGAGATCACTGAAGAAATCAAAGAAGAAACTAAAAAAAAATGCATGGAAACAAATGACAATGAAAACACAATAACCCAAAACCTATGGGACGCAGCAAAAGCAGTTCTAAGAGGGAAGTTTTTAGCAATTTAATCTCACCTCAAGAAACAAGAAAAATCTCAAATAAACAATCTAACCCTACACCTAAAGCAACTAGAGAAAGAACAAAGAAAACCCAAAGTCAGTAGAGGAAAGAAATCATAAAGATCAGAGAAGAAATAAATGAAATAGAAATGAAGAAAACGATAGCAAAGATCAATAAAACCAAAAGCTGGTTCTTTGAGAAGATGGACAAAATTGATAAAACTTTAGCCAGACTCATCAAGGAAAAGAGGGAGAGGATTCAAATCAATAAAATTAGAAATGAAAAGGGAGAAGTTACAACAGACACCACAGGAATACAAAGGATTATAAGAGACTACTACAAACAACTCTGTGGCAGTAAAATGGACAACCACGAAGAAATGGACGAATTCTTGGAAAGGTACAATTTTCCAAGACTGAACCAGTAAGAATTAGAAAAAATAAAGAGGCCAATCACAAGTAATGAAATTGAAACTGTGATTAAAAATCTTCCAACAAACAAAAGTCCAGGATCAGATGTCTTCACAGGCGAATTCTATCAAATATTTAGAGAAGAGCTAACACCGACCCTTCTCAAACTCTCCCAAAAAATTGCAGAGGAACACTCCCAAATTCATTCTACGAAGCCACCATCACCCTGATATGAAAACCAGAAAAAGATACTACAAAAAGGAAATTATAGACCAATATCACTGATGAACACAGATGCAAAAATCCTCAACAAAATACTAAGAAAACAGAATCCAACAACATATTAAAAGGATCATACACCATGATCAAGTGGGATTTATCCCAGGGATGCAAGGATTCTTCAATATACGCAAATCAATCAATGTGATACACCATATTAACAAATTAAGGAATAAAAACCATATGATCATCTCAATAGATGCAGAAAAAGCTTTTGACAAAATTCAACACCCATTTATGATGAAAACTCTCCAGAACATGGGCATAGAGGGAAGCTACCTCAACATAATAAAGGCCATATATGACAAACCCAGAGCAAACATCGTACGCAGTGGTGAAAATTGAAAGCACTTCCACTAGGATCAGTAACAAGACAAAGATGTCCATTCTCGCCACTATTATTCAACATATTTTTGGAAGTCCTGGCCACGGCAATCAGAGAAGAAAAATAAAAGGAATATAAATTGGAAAAGAAGAAGTAAAACTGTCACTGTTTTTAGATGACATGATACTATACCATAAAAAATCCTAAAGATGCCGCCAAAAACTACTAGAACTAATCAATGAATTTGGTAAGGTTGCAGGATACAAAATTAATGCACAGAAATCTCTGGCATTCCTATACAACAAAAATGAAAAATCAGAAAGAGGAATTAAGGAAACAATTCCACTTACCATTGCAACAAAAAGAATAAAATACCTAGGAATAAACCTGCCTAAGGAGGCGAAAGACTTGTACTCAGAAAACTATAAAACACTGATGAAAGAAATCAAAGATGACATAAACAGATGGAGAAATACACCATGTTCTTGGACTGGAAGAATCAATACTGTGAAACTGACTATACTACCCAAAGCAATCTACAGATTCAATGCAATGCCTATCAAAGTAACAATGGCATTCTTCACAGAATTAGAACAAAAAATTTTACAGTTCGTATGGAAACACAAAAGACCCCAAATAGCCAAAGCAATCTTGAGAAAGAAAAACGGAGCTGGAGGAATCAGGATCCCTGACTTCAAACTATACTACAAAACTACAGTAATCAAGACAGTATGGTACTGGCACAAAAACAGAAATATAGAACAATGGTACAAGATAGAACGCCCAGAGATAAACTCATGCACGTATGGTCACCTTATTTTTGATTAAGGAGGCAAGAACATACCATGGAGAAAACACGGCCTCTTCAATAAGTGGTGCTGGAAAAACTGGACAGCTACATGTAAAAGAATAAAATTAGAACATTCCATAACACCATACACAAAAATAAACTCCAAATGGATTAAAGACCTAAATCTAAGACCAGAAACTATAAAACTCTTAGAGGAAAACAGGAAAAACACTCTTTGACATAAACCACAGCAAGATCTTTTTTGACCCACCTCCTAGAATAATGGAAATAGAAACAAAAATAAACAAATGGGACTTAATGAAACTTCAAAGCTTTTGTACAGCAAAGGAAACCATAAACAAGACGAAAAGACAACCCTCAGAATGGGAGAAAATATTAGCAAATGAAACAACGGACAAAGGATTAATCACCAAAATATACAAACAGCTCATGCAGCTCAGCATCAAAAAAACAAACAATTCAATTAAAAAATGGGTGGAAGACCTAAATAGACATTTCACCAAAGAAGACATACAGATGGCCAAGAGGCCTATGAAAAGCTGCTCAACATCACTAATCATTAGAGAAATGCAAATCAAAACTACAATGAGGTATCACCTCACACTGGTCAGAATGGCCATTATCAAAAAATCTGGAAACAATAAATGCTGGAAAGGGTGTGGTGAAAAAGGAACCCTCCTGCACTGTTGGTTGGAATGTAAATTGATACAGCCACTATGGAGAACAGTATGGAGGTTCCTTAAAAAACTAAAAATAGAACTACCATACGACCCAGCAATACCACTACTGGGCATATACCCTG
This sequence comes from Delphinapterus leucas, assembly GCF_059928025.1. Taxonomy (NCBI): domain Eukaryota; kingdom Metazoa; phylum Chordata; class Mammalia; order Artiodactyla; family Monodontidae; genus Delphinapterus; species Delphinapterus leucas. Next base: position 126,355,200 of record NC_143150.1, on the reverse strand, counting down.
AGAAAACCATCATTCAAAAAGAGACATGTAACACAATGTTCACTGCAGCTCTACTTACAATAGCCAGGACATGGAAGCAACCTAAATGTCTACTGACAGATGAATGGATAAAGAAGATGTGGCACATATATACAATGGAGTATTATTCAGCCAAAAAAGAAGTGAAATTGAGTTATTTGTAGTGAGGTGGATGGACCCAGAGTCTGTCAGAGTGAAGAAAGTCAGAAAGAGAAAAGCAAGTACCATATGCTAACACATATATATATGGAATCTAAAAAAAAAAAAAAATGGTACTGATGAACCTAGTGGCAGGACAGGAATAAAGACGTAGACATAGAGACTGGACTTGAGGACACGTGGTGGGGAGGGGGAAGCTGGGGCAAAGTGAGAGTAGCATCGACATATATACAGTAGTGAATGTAAAACAGATAGCTAGTGGGAAGCAGCAGCATAGCACAGGGAGATCAGCTCGGTGCTTTGGTATGACCTAGAGAGGTGGGATGGGGAGGGTGGGAGGGACGCTCAGTGGGGAGGGGATGTGGAGATGTATGTGTGCATGTGGCTGATTCACTTTGTTGTACGACAGAGACTAACACAGTACTGTGAAGCAATTATACTCCAATAAAGATCTATTAAAAAAACACGAGTTATTGTACTAGAAAGAGGAAGAGAGTACAGAAATGGAGATGCAGACTTACGAGTCATCTAGGTACATGCAGTAATTGAAATCATGTATGATGATACAGTTCAACCTAGCAGAGGGAAGAGATGCATTTCAGCTTCCAAGCAAAGCACGTAGAGAGTGACACACCCATACTGAAATAGCCAAATGGGAAACACCCAAACAAAGAAAACTCTATGGTCCAAACCATGTGACTCAGAGGGAGCTGGACAGTTACAGTTCATTATTTTTTGGCATATCAGTTGAACTTTATTTTTTACTCTTGGGATGATTCTGCTTCTCAAAGATTGTTAAGGAAATAAAGGCAGATTCAAACTTTACACAGTGTGATACTGTTTGGCTAACAACTGTAAATATGTAAAGGAAAAAGAATATAAGAAAGACCTTTTGTCTGTTGGTAAGCACTGAAAATATTTAGATGGAAGGTGAATCAAATACATATGATTATAGTACAGAATGCAAAATAATTCATCATTCTTGAAAGCAAATGTATGAGTTAAAATAGTTTCAATATTAAATAATATGGCTCTACAATCTCAGACAATTCCAACAAAAATCATGAACTGCATATACACAGGGGAGGGGAGAATAAAAGCAACTAATAACCTCATCTTACATGGGATACAAATAATTATATTTCCTTTGTGAAACTGACAATTAGAGATATACAGGCTGTATTTTTTAAATTTAATGGTAACCATTATAATGAAAATACATTCAGTGTTTCCAGAGGAAAACAGCCCAGGAATTAACTAATAATAGTTATATACTATTTACTATATACCAGGTACATTCAAGGTATTTATTTATATGGCCCTCAGAATAACCCTGTGAAATGGGTACTATTTTTATCCCCACTGTACAAATTTTACAAATGAGGACATTTAGGTACAAAGAATTTAAGAGCTACTGATTCTTGAAAAGTTGAAATGAGATCCATGCTCAGGAAAGCATATGCTTGAGCTAATGGTCTTAACTCATACGCAACACATGCATCAAAAGATGGAAGCCAATAGGGACAACAGAAAAATATTTTTAAATGTAAACCAAGATGTTAGAAGATCAAATACATTAGCATAAATATAAACACAAACTTGTTAAACTCATTTTTGAAATATTTAATATTTAATAAGGCTGATTAAAAACCTGACAAAGAAAGATTAAAGAGAAAATTATAGCCTAAATCATTCTTAAATCCATAAGCAAAAATCAACATTGAATAGAAGCAAATCAAGACAGTGAATTAAAACAACTGCTGTGTATTATTAGAATGACACATCTTAGAAACATGGGATTTGTCTAAGATTTACTGCTAGGAATTTTATTATTTTGATTGAACACTTAAATATGTCAGAGAAGAAAAACGTTATTTCAGGTACATCTCAGAGGAGTATTTTGTTAAATACAATACTTGTTGCCAATTTCTTAAAATTCTAGAATCCAGAAATATGACTATTTCCATATCATAATAATTAACATCTCTGTTAGGAAAACAGTATCACAGTTGAATGTCAGCACAAATGCATTCTCACAGAAATCAAGAGCAACTCAGGATGCCCAATATCACCACATTTCCTGAAATTGTCCTAGAAGTTGTAGCCAACGTACTAAGACATGAAAGAAAACATTTATAGTTATTCCCATAGAAAGGGAAAACTCTTACTTTGTGACTGATTTTTATCTATGTAGAAAATTTAAAAAACAAAACAAAGCTAGTATTGGTATAAGTAACAGTAAAGTACCTCAAGATAAAAATATAGAAATATAAAATATTCTTCTATATACCTCTAGTAATAATATAATGACATAAATATTATAGTCACACTATGAGGAAAAAACCCTAGATTTAATCTAGGATTAATAGGGAATGTAAAGAAATTGTTACATCTATTGTGAGACTTAAGATTCAAACACTTGAAAAGGCATTCCATTTTCCTGGATGGAAAGACTAATGAGTAAGACGTCAACAATTCTTCCCACGTAGTAAGATAAACCTAATTCCAACTACAATTCCATCACTGCATTTGAAGAGTCTTTAAAAAGTTATTCAAAATTATATCAAGAAGATTAAAGGGATATCATGTAAAAATAAAATTTTGAAAGATAAAGTGTGAGAAAGTATGATCTACCAAATATTAAATTATACACATGCAAATTTGATACATGAGAATTTACTAGATATTATATAATTACATTTATTGTATATTATAGCTTATTAATGATAAAAGGAAGGCAAATTCACTAAACAGTACTGTGACAAAAGCACAGATTTTATCTTCGTAACTATATATATTCCAAAGTAAATTTCAGGAGAATTAAAGATTTAAATACAGGAAACTTCCAGCTACAGTAGCACTGACATGGTGCTACTACAAACGCATATAAATGCTGGATACAATAAAAAAAAATTTTAGTATACAGCCGACCTTGAAAGAAGGAAAGGAAAGAAGGCAGAGAGGGAGGGAGGGAGGGAGGGAGGAAGGGGAAAAGAGAATAGAGAGAAGAAAATCCTTTCAAAAAAATAAACAGATAAAAAGGGAAAAAGAAGGACTCTCAAGCCAGAGTAGTAAATGAGTAAACTGACACCAAAGTGTCCCAAGAGGACATGGACCTTATTAAGACTGGGGTCTGTTCTGCTTTGGCATGTGGGTGGTCTGGGAATGAATTTATAGGAGCCTGTATTATGGATATACCAGTCCAACAAATTATATGAGCCCCCCTATTGAAAGTCACACAGTAAGTCCTAAGGAGGAGAAAAATAAATCCATAGACATAGGGAAACCACACAACACGAAAGACTACTAGAAAATTTTTAAAGCAGCCAGGGAGAAAAGACAGATTCCATATAAAAACAAACAAACACAGTTAGACTTCTAGCAGACTTCTCAACAGAAGTGGAAGATAATGGCTTATTATCATCAATGTGCTGAGGATAACTGTCAATCTAAAATTCCATACACAGAAAAAATATTCATAGTGGTGGGAAAATAAAGGTATTTTTCAAACAAGATTGAGAGACTTTCCCATTCTCAGACCTTTAATAAAAGGATTGCCAAAGCTTAGTTATAACTCAGGAAAGAAAACTGACATGAGAGGCAAGAGTGAACAAACGGAAAAACGAGATAATAAATGTAAACAATCACTGCTTGTAACTGATAACAATGAACATTACAATAACGCTGACTAATGGGTATAGTAACAGTAAGTTGGAACTAAAAATCGAGACCACAATAACATCGATAGGGCAAAGAGAATAATCAAAGTGAAAGAGTTCGAAGGTCTCACATTGCCTGGAAAGAGGCTGACTGTAGAAAGTGATTGAGACCTTTTGTAGAGTCACAGAGGCACAGTCATGAGCATTACTTGAATGAGAACACAGAAACCCATCTGGGCTGCAGACAGGCAGCAGGCTGGGACTGGGCTCCACATGAAGTACTAAACAGCTGGAACCCGAGAGCTCCTATAATCAAGTGGCGCCCCAAATCTAGACAGAAAACTCAAAGCAGCCTGTGTGTTCACCCTGATTGCTGAGGATGCTTTCCATGCTGCCCTGTAGCAAGGGAGAGGTTCCCTGCTGCCTTGTAGGAAGAGGCACATTCCCGCTACCAAACACAGGCACATACTGCAGGCTCAGCAGCACCATGGGCCCAAGACAGCTCTCTGTAGGATGGTGGATTGAAGGGAGACCTGCATCTTCCAGTCTCTTGCTTCAATTTCCCCGATAAAAGCCCCTCCTTTAAAGAGCCCCATATGCCAGAGTGGACTTAGCTCCAAATCCAGAGGCATAACATGGGATGACCCAGAAGAATCCACCTGGCATAAAAGTCATATATGCTTTTTTAATTTTAAGGCTAACATTAAATTACCAGAATGCAATAATGCCAACCAGCAGAGAAATATGGGGAGATAAAAACAACTCAAACAGAAAAGTGAGAAAAAATTGGAAAAAAGAAAATGAAAAATAAAAGGGCCGAAATAAATTTATATATCGCAATAATCACAAAAATATAAAGAAATTAAATCTACTTGTAAAAGGATATTCTCCAATTGAGTAATACAACGAAACTAGTTTTGTGGTGTTTATAAGAGACATAACTCAAAGACAATCCACAGACTTGAAGAAAATCATTGCACATCATTTATCTGATAAAGGGCTTGTATCCAGAACACACCAAGAACTTTCAAAACTCAGTAATAAGAAAACAAACAGCCCAACAAGATAAAATTGTGCAAAAGATTTGAATAGACACTTCAAAAGTAAGATATACATATAGAAAAAAAAGAAAAACCACACACACACGAAAAGATACTCAACATTAGTCATTAAGGAAATACAAATTAAAATCATGAGATACAATCATATGCCTACTAAAATGACTAAAACTTTAAAAATTAACCATACTAGGTGTGGGAAAGAATTCAGAGGAACTGGAACTCTGAGACTGCAGGTGGGAGTATTAATTAGCACAACCACTTTGGAAAACATTTTGGCAATTCCTTAAAAACTTAATTATATACCTCCCACATACTCCAGTCATTCCAATAGAATACATACTCATGACAAATAATTGCACATAAATTATCATACCAACTTGTAATAGTCCAAAACTGGAATCAGCCTAAATGTCCATCAACAGCTGACTAGATTCAGAAAACTGTGGTATATCCGTACAATGGAATACTACTGAGCAATCAAAAAGGAATGAGCTACTTATACAGGCAACAACGTGGATCAATCCAAAATAATTACGCTGAAAAAAGCCAGACTAATAAAAGTATAATTCAAACTATAATTCAATTTACATAAAACTCCAGAAAATGCAAACTAACCTATAACGACAGAAAGGAGATTGGTGGTTGTCTGGGGATAGGAGATGGCAAGGGGCCGGAAGGAAAGGTTAAAAAGGGACACAAAGTAACCTTGTGGGGGAGTTGATGGATATGTTATCTTGATTTTAATGATGGATTCACATGTGTATACATTTGCCAAAAGTTATGAGATTGTACATTTAAATATGTACAGTTCATTATATGTCAGTTATACTTCAATAAAGCTGTTATTATAGAATGACATACAAAAGGTTAAAGTAAAAGAATGAAAAAAATATTTGAGGCACATTCCAAAAGAAAGCTGGTACACATTAAACAGAATAGATTTGAGAGCAAAAGAAAAAAATTTTAAAAAAAGGTTTTAAGGTGAAGAGGATCTTCATAAAATGGTAATTGAAAAAATTCACCAGGAATATGTGAAGATCCTGAACATGTGTGCATCTGACAGTGTGGGCTCAAAATATATAAAGCAAAAAGTGAAAGTAATATAAGGAGAAATGGTGAAAATGATACTCATAATAGTAAACTAAAATAACTCTCTCAGAACTCAAGTATAGGACTTCCCTTGTGGCACAGTGGTTAAGAATCCACCTGCCAATGCAGGAGACAGGGGTTTGAGCCCTGATCCGGGAAGATCCCACATGCCGTGGAGCTACTAAGCCCACGAGCCACACCTACTGCAGCCTGCGTGCCTAGAGCCCGTGTTCTGCAACAACAGAAGCCACTGAAATGAGAAGCCTGTGCACTGCAAGGAAGAGTAGCCCCCGCTTGCCACAACTAGAGAAAGCCTGCTCACGCAACGAAGACCCAACACAGCCAAAAATCAAATAAAGTTATAAAACAAACAAAAAAAGAAACCAAGTATATAGCAAGGACAAAGAAGATTTGAATGACACAATTAACAACCCTGAACTAAATGAATTAGAAAATTCCCTGCACTCCACAATATCAGAGAACTGATTTTCACGTATTCATGGGACATTTATAAAAATGACCATATAATAGTTCACAAAGAAAATTTCAACACCAAGGAGTATCATACAGCCCATGTTTTCTAATCGTAGTTATGATACAGCTATAAATTAATCTTTAAATGATAAAAAAATGCAATATGAACTAAAAATCACACATCTAATTTCCAATATCACACATCAATCTGGATATACATGTTTACCTCTACACCCTCCCCAGACTCCCCTAAAATTACAGTTGTAAAACGGCCAGGGGCTTCCCTGGTGGCACAGTAGTTGAGAGTCCACCTGCCGATGCAGGGGACGCGGGTTCGTGCCCCGGTCTGGGAAGATCCCACATGCCGCGGAGCGGCTGGGCCCGTGAGCCATGGCCACTGAGCCTGCGCGTCTGGAGCCTGTGCTCCGCAACGGGAGAGGCCACAACAGTGAGGGGCCCGCATACCGGAAAAAAAAAAAAAAAAAAAGATCCAAAACTCACAAGAATAAAGAAGTGGGGAAAAAGCCTGTACCCAAACATTTGGAATGTGAAACACAGATGGAATTTAAAATGGCAATGAGAAACTCCTAAAGCAAGCCAATTCATACCACAGGACCCCGGGATCATTCAGGAATTGGAGGCACTGCATACCTTTAAAATTGGGTTACAGGCAATGCAGAAAATAGTACGATTAGTCGCATTTTAAAAAGCAGTTCAAGTCATGTATCTTTTCCTTAACCCAGGTGGTCTGGACTACTCTCATTTTCGTAAAAGTTTGCAGATATATTTTTGGGAGGTGACGGGTTGCAGGTGCTTTGGGTTTAGGGATGGTCAGGGGAAAAGATGCAGTAGTGTATACAGGGAAATTAAGTGAAATTCCACTGTCTAATAAGTGATATCCTACTGAGCAGCTTCCAGCCAGCATTAAATCCCCTAGGACGGAGATAGAGCACTTCCCCCTGGGGAAACTCGTCTCAAAGAAAAGACTCACAGATCCTGAGATTTGGGGAGCAAAATAACTCATCCCAATGATTCCACATTGAAGCCCACTGCTCTGAAAGGCCCTCCTTCCCCAATACCCACACGGGAATCCAGAGCGACCAATTAGCTCCTTTTTATAAGCTGGAAGCCAAGGATCCCTAGACCTTCCAGAAAGCTTCCAGCAGGAATGACAGATCAATACCAAAGAGGACCTGAAGAAAAGATAGGTAGTCAGGGAGGACACTTTAAAAAATTATATCATCCAAGAGATAAGAAAAGATATGGCATTCAGAAAGGAAAGACAGGGTGGTATTTTTAAAAAGAAAGAAAGAAATATCAGACTTTACAAAGTAAAATCATGATAATAGGCATTAAAATGTATGAGAAGGATTAAAACTTGAAGTTGATAATGCTGCCAAAGAGGTAAAACAAAAAATTGGGGAAACTAGAGAGAAAGATAAAAAAACTAGAGGGTAAGTTTAGGAGGTCTAAAATCCAACTTAGTAGAAATTTCAGAGAGAGCAGAGAATATTGTAGGGAGGAAAGTATGTAAGAAATAATACATAAATTTCCCAGAATTTAAGAAGTTTCCAGATTGAAAATTCCTGTCAAGTGTGTAACACAATGCAGTCTTTCATCAGGTTGAGCACCACTCTGCTTTATTATATGACTATGAAGTAGCATACCATGAACTAATTATATTCCCAGGAAAAGTACAAATGCAGTACTGTTGTCACAGAACCACTAACAGTCTAGGATCATGATACATAGCAAAAGCAGCCCAGGGTATCTCTGTATCCTTTATAAGAAAAGCTTTCCTATATCACCATGGAGAATATTGCTAGAAACGTTCTACTATGAAGAAATATATTCACAAGGGCTTTCCTGGTGGCGCAGTGGTTAAGAATCTGCCTGCCAATGCAGGGGACACGGGTTCAAGCCCTGGTCCAGGAAGATCCCACGTGTCGCAGAGCAACTAAGTCTGTGCACCACAACTACTGAGCCTGAGCTCTAGAGCCCGCGAGCCACAACTACTGAAGCCCACGCGCCTAGAGCCCATGCTCCATAATGAGAAACCACCACAAGGAGAAGCCCACGCACCACAAAGAAGAGTAGCCCCTGCTCACCGCAACTAGAGAAAGCCCGTGCGCAGCAACAAAGACCCAATGCAGCAAAAAAAAAATTAATTAATTAATTAAAAAAAAGAAATATGTTCCGAAGAGTCAAAAGGTGAAAGCAACCAAGTGACCATCAACAGATGAATGGATAGACAAAATGTACTCTACCCACACAGTGGAATATTACTTAGCCTTAAAAAGGAAGGAAATTCTGACATATGCTCCAACAGGATGAATCTTGAAGACTTTATGCTAAGTTAAGTAAGCCACACACAAAGGGACAAATTCTGTATGCTTTCACTCATACGAAGTAGGTAAGAGTTGTCAGAGTCATAGAGACAGAAAGTAGAATGGTGGTTGCCAGGGCCTGGAGAAAAAGGGGGAATACAGAATTATTGTGTAGTGGATACATGGTTTCAGTTTTACAAGATGAAAAAAGTTCTGGAGGTGGATGGAGTGATGGTTGCACAGCAATAAGGATGTGCTTAATGCTACTGAACTGTATATTTAAAATGATTTAAATGGTATATTTTGTTACCTATCTTTTACCACAATTAAAATGTTAAAAAATAAGGTATTAAGGAGTTGTGGGAAGTTAAACATTTAAAATTTTACCTTTTCTTTAAAAAGTAAAAAACCTTTGATTCAACATTCCCAGCCACACATGTATGGATGTATACATACATACAAACATGTATGTGTGTATAGCACTTTACATTTAATATTTAACTTAAAATTTTTTTTTATTGGAGTATAGTTGATTTACTATGCTCTGTTAGTTTCTGCGGTACAGCAAAGTGAGTCAGTTATACATACACATATATCGACTCTATTCCCATATAGGTCATTACAAAGTACTGAATAGAGTTCCCTGTGTTATTCAGTAGGTTCTTATTAGTTATCTATTCTATATATAATAGTGTGTATATGTCAATCCTGATCCCCCAATTTATCCCCTCATCCCCCGCCCCCGCTTTCCCTCCTGGTAACCACAAGTTCGTTTTCTACATCTGTGACAACTTCTGTTTTGTAAATAGGTTCATTTGTACCATCTCTTTAGATTCCACATATAAGCGATATCATGATATTTGTCTTTCTCTGTCTGACTTACTTCACTCAGTATGACAATCTCTAGGTCCATCCATGCTGATGCAAATGGCATTATTTTGTTCTTTTTTATGGCCGAGTAATATTCCATTGTACATATGTGCCACATCTTCTTTATCTATTCTTCTATCAGTGGACATTTAGCATATTTAACTTCATGTCTATACTCATAACTGATCTAAAGTGCACAGATCTTCATGTAGATAATCACATGACTACAGTTAATCAAACTGTAATTTTACTAAAAATCGTTTTGAATTCATGGTGGTCATAATTATGCTCAACTTAGCATTACTTGCCTTATAATTAAATGGCTTAACATAAAGAACTAATGTGCAGAAATTTTTTTTAAAAGGAAAGACACAGAGTGGGTGATCATAGGAGCTTTGCATTCTTTAAAGAGAATGTTCCAGAACATTAAACTTATAATAGTGTACATTCAAATTCAGAGGAATGAAAAAGTGTGTCTCCCTCAGTTTTCTGCTGAGAGATATCTCTTCTTATCTTTCTCCTGCTCTCCCATTATATCCTCTTATCAGGTCAGAAACAAACTTTAAAATGCTACCTTCTGTATGTTAATTTTGTATCCAGCAACTTTACTGAATTCATTGACGAGCTATCTGTTGCTTTTCTATACACTAACAGTGCAATATCAGAAAGAAATTAACCATTTACCATCACATCAAAAAGAATAAAATACCTAGGAATAAACCTACCTAAGGAGGCAAAAGAACTGTACTCCAAAAACTGTAAGATGGTGATGAAAGAAATTGAAGATGAAACAAACAGATGGAAAGATATACCATGTTCTTGGGCTAGAAGAATCAATATTGTTAAAATGTCCATACTGCTCAAGGCAATCTACAGATTCAATGCAATCCCTATCAAATTACCAATGGCATTTTTCACAAAACTAGAACAAAAATTTTTTAAATTTGTATGGAAACACAAAAGACCCCGAATAGCCAAAACAATCTTGAGAAAGAAGAACAGAGCTGGAGGAATCACACTCCCTGACTTCAGACTATACTACAAAGCTACAGTAATCAAAACAACATGATACTGGCATGAAAACAGACACATGGGTCAATAGAACAGGATAGAAAGCCCAGAAATAAACCCATGCACTTACGGTCAATTAATCTTCGACAAAGTAGGCAAGAACGTACAATGGAGAAAAGACAGTCTCTTCAGTAAGTGGTGCTGGGGAAACTGGACAGCTACATGTAAAAGAACGAAATTAGAACATTCTCTAACACCACACACAAAAGTAAACTCAAAATGGATTAAAGACCTAAATGTAACACTGGATACTATAAAACTCCTAGAGGAAAACATAAGCAGAACACACTTTGACATAAATCACAGCAGTATTTTTTTGTATCTATCTCCTAGAGTAATGGAAATAAAAACAAAAATAAACAAATGGGACCTAATTAAACTTCAAAGCTTTTGCACAGTAAAAGAAACCACAAACAAAACGAAAAGACAACCTATGGACTGGGAGAAAACATTTGCAAACGATGCTACCAACAAGGGATTAACTTCCAAAATATACAAACAGCTGATACAGCTTAATATCAAAGAAAGAGCGCAATTAAAAAATGGGCAGAAAAGGGCTTCCCTGGTGGTGCAGTGGTTAAGAATCCACCTGCCAATGCAGGGAATACGTGTTCAAGCCCTGGTCCAGGAAGATCCCACATGCCGTGGAGCAACTGAGCCCATGTGTCACAACTACTGAAGCCCGCACGCCTAGACCCCATGCTTTACAACAAGAGAAGCCACCGCAATGAGAAGCCTGCGCACTGCAACGAAGAGTAGCCCCTGCTCATGGCAACTAGAGAAAGCCCGTGTGCAGCAACAAAGACCCAACACAGCCAGAAGTAAATAAACAAAAATAAATTTATTTTTTAAAAATGGGCAGAAGACCTAAACAGACATTTCTCCAAAGAAGACATACAGATGGCCAACAGGCACATGAAAAGATACTCAACATCGCTAATTATTAGAGAAATGCAAATCAAAACTACAATGAAGTACCACCTCTCACACCAGTCAGAATGACCATCATTAAAAACTCTACAAATAATAAATGCTGGAGAGGGTGTGGAGAAAAAGGAACTCTCTTACACTGTTGGTGGAAATGTAAATTGGTGCAGCCACTAGGGAGGTTCCTCAAAAAAACTAAAAAGAGAGTTACCATATGATCCAGCAATCCCAGCCCTGGGCATATATCCAGAAAAAACTATAATTCAAAAAGATACATGCACCCCAATGTTTGTAGCAGCACTGTTTACAATAATCAAGACATGGAAGCAATCTAAATGTGCATTGACAGATGAATGGATGTGCTACGTATATACAGTGGAATAGTATTCAGACATAAAAAGAATGAAACAATGCTAATTGCAGCAACATGGAAGGACCTAGAAATTATCATACTATGTGAAGTAAGTCAGACAAAGACAAATATGATGTGATATCACTTATATGTGGAATCTAAAAAAATGATACAAATGAACTCATTTACAAAACAGAAACAGACTCACAGACATAGAAAACAAACTTATGGTCACCAAAGGGGATCCCGGGGAAGGGGGATAAATTAGGAGTTTGGGATTAAGATATACACACTACTATATATAAAATAAATGACAAGGACCTACTATGTAGCACAGGGAACTATACTCAATATCTTGTAATAACCTATAATGGAAAAGAATCTGAAAAAGAATCAGTTTATATATATATATAAATATATATAATTATACATATATATAATCACTTTGCTATATACCTGAAGCTAATACAACGTTGTAAATTAACTATACTTCGATTAAAAGGAATGGTAAAAAAAAAAAAAAAAAAAGTTATCTTCTACTCCATCTCAGTCAGCCTTGAAGGAAAGTCAGTGTTCCACCAGCACTTGTTGAGTATGCATCTATTTATGGTCTCTACGTCAGAGATTTTACGAGCTTCCTGATAACTCAGATATGTTTTAACTATCTCTTCTCTCAAGTAATCAAAGTTCTTCATTTCTTTCCTGCTTTGCCTTTATTGGAAGAAGACAGTTGAAATCTGTATGTTTTAGATTCAAATCATGTTTTAATGTGGTCACTGAAGAAACATTTTAAACGTAGATTAAAGCTTTATAACTATAGTCTTATATACTATATGATGCCATTCATGTGAAATCCAAGAAATGGCAAAATTTTCGTGACAGAAAGACCAGTTGTCTGGGGCTAGGGGTGGGGAGAGGGGATTCACGGTGAAAGTTGGGATGGTGATAATCAACTGAACACCGCAATTCACTGTACTATATACTAAAAATGGGTGAATTTTATTGTGTATAAATAATACCTTAATTTTTTTAAAGTGCCTTTTTAAAAAGGAAAAACAAATCCAGCCTGTAGTCTCACTACTCAAGCACAACCACTATTAATCGACGTGTTCCCTAATGTTTATCATACATTTTTCTTCATTTATAAACATAAATGGGCTCATATAGCTTTTTTGCAGCCTGGTATTATAACAATTTAATGTATTTTCTATATTACATGGTCTTTGAAATCACCATTTTCACTACCTAATATTCAATCAAGTGACAATTACTTAACTGTGAAAACTATTTAATCACGTGTCTACTGTTACTCGTATTGGTTCTTGCCCATGACTAATTTATACAAACATTACTGACAAAAAATTTTTGTACATAAAGTTTTTTCCTTCAAAATTTAGAAATATTTTTTAGACTATATTCCCAGAAGTATAATATTGAGCCAAACAGTATAAGCATGTTTAAGCCTCTTGCCAAACTCTAGATTCTTGCCAAAAGAGCCATACACATTTTTACTGCCTCCACCAATGCTTAATGCCCTTTTCACCCGTCCAGAATGGGTTATTATCATTTTTTACATCTTAAAGACTTCCTAAGGAACCTCTCCCCACAGCCTTTCAGCCATAATGAACTCCTGTAACCTTTTTTGCGTCAAGCTTCTCAAAATATCTTTTTCAGACCCTGAAGAGCCAAAGCAATCTTGAGAAAGAAAAACAGAGCTGGAGGCATCAGGCTCCCTGGCTTCAGACTACACTACAAGGCTACAGTAATCAAAACAGTATGGTACTGGCACAAAACCAGAAATATAGATCACTGAAACAGGACAGAAAGCCCAGAGATAAACTCATGCACGTATGTTCACCTCACCTTTGATAAAGGAGGCCAGAATATACAGTGGAGAAAAGACAGCTTCTTCAATAAGTGGTGCTGGGAAAACTGGACAGCTACATGTAAAAGACTGAAATTAGAACATTCTCTAACACGACACACAAAAGTAAACTCAAAATGGATTGAAGACCTAAATGTAAGGCCAGACACTATAAAACTGTTAGAGGAAAACATAGGCAGAACACTCTCTGACATAAACCACAGCAAGATTCTTTTTGACCCACCTCCTAGAGAAATGGAAATAAAAACAAACAAATGGGACCTAAAAAAACTTAAAACCTTTTGCACAGCAAAGGAAACCATAAACAAGACCAAAAGACAACCCTCAGAATGGGAGAAAATATTTGCAAATGAAGCAACTGACAAAGGATTAATCTCCAAAATATACAAGCAGCTCATGCAGCTCAATATCAAAAAAAACAAACAACCCTATCCAAAAATGGGCAGAAGACCTAAATAGACATTTCTCTAAAGAAGATATACAGACTGCCAACAAACACATGAAAGGATGCTCAACATCAATAATTAGAGAAACGCAAAAATGCAAAACTACAATGAGGTGTCACCTCACACGGGTCAAAATGGCCATCATCAAAAAATCTAGAAACAATAAATGCTGGAGAGGGTGTGGAGAAAAGGGAACACTCTTGCACTGCTGGTGGGAATGTGAATTGGTACAGCCACTATGGAGAACAGTATGGAGGTTCCTTAAAAAGCTAAAAGTAGAACTACCATATAACTCACCAATCCCACTACTGGGCATATACCCTGAGAGAACCATAACTCAAAAAGAGTCATGGACCACAATGTCCATTGCAGCATTATCTACTATAGCCAGGACATGGAAGCAACCTAAGTGTCCATCGACAGATGAATGGATAAAGAAGATGTGGCACATATATACAATGGAATATTACTTAGCCATAAAAAGAAACGAAATTGAGTTATTTGGTGGATGGGCCTAGAGTCTGTCATACAGAGTGAAGTAAGTCAGAAAGAGAAAAACAAATACCGTATGCTAACACATACATACAGAATCTAAAAAAAAAGAACGGTTCTGATGGACCTAGGGGCAGGACAGGAATAAAGATGCAGACGTAGAGAATGGACTTGAGGGCACAGGGAGGGGGAAGGGTAAGCTGGGACGAAATGAGAGAGTGGCATGGACTTATATATACTACCAGCTGTAAAATAGCTAGCTAGTGGGAAACAGCCGCATAGCCCAGGGAGATCAGCTCGGGGCTTTGTGACCACCTAGAGGGGTGGGATAGGAAGGGTGGGAGGGAAGGAGACGCAAGAGGGAGGAGATATGGGGATATATGTATATGTATAGCTGATTCACTTTGTTATACGGCAGAAAGTAACATTAAAGCAATTATACTCCAATAAAGATGTTTTTAAAAGTACCTTTTTCTTTTTGTTCCTGTCGTCATTCCCCATTTTCTCTTCCTTCTTCCCTTCTCTCATCCACTGCATCCCCCTCCCATTCCCAAGGCAACTGTAATTGATATTTTGCTTCTTTATCAAACAGAACACCCGTCATAATATAAATCTGAGAAGGTTTCGCCTCAGCCAGAACAGAATCTAAGGCATGGGAATAAGAACAGCTCTTCGTGTAACACAGTGCAGAAGATACTCAAAAAAATCAAATGCATTTTAGAGACTGGAGTGTCAGAGGCCAGGGACTGCAGACCTTCCTGGTGATAGGGAGTCTAGGAAAGCAGAGAGTCAAGGAGTCGGGCTTGAAGGCTGTCGTTTCCTTTCTTAAATCCTTCCTTAACAAAGCAGAAATCTGGGGGTAGAAGAGTCACTGGGACCTGGTGAGAATCAGGCACATAGTAATCAGCTAATGGCTGAATAATAAACCATTGTTATTGAGCAGAATCGATAAACTCGTAAACTGCCCTTCCCAGTTTGGACTCCAGGGTCAGTCATTCCCTTGGATCTCCTGGGAACCTTCAGTTTGTCCACTATGCCTCCCTGTCTCTCTCTCACACACACACACACGCACATGGTCCTTTTCTTGTGAAGTCTCAGTCTTACTCTATATTTCTATTCCCTTCTCTTGCCACTCATTGACCAGTGGTGTATCAAAAGGGCGGGGAGGGGAGGTAGTGGTATTTTATCACTGACAGTGTTTACAATCACACACAGGTGCATGGTAATAATGAAAATAAGACCAACTTTCAGCCAGTTTTATTAGTCTTTTAAAATTATGTGTATACGATATACCTCCTTCTCTCTGGACCCAGGGTGGACTGGCCCCCTGCATACACTGTGGCTGGTATATTCTTTTCCCCCACTTCATTTATCTTTTCATTACCTCACAGCTTCAGCTAACTCATGACTTGTGAATCATCCTAACCACAGCCTCTCTGTTTCACTGCCAAGGTTGCCATGTGTGGTCACCCAGGTTCTGTACTGCACAACTGTGGGAGTCCTCATGGCTCTCCTTCTACCTTGCTACTTTTTACCTTAGGCTTTTGATCTTTCCTAAAGAAGAGCTGGAAGGAAGATCCAACCCTTCATTTTGCACGTCCTAATTGAAATTTCCAAGGGGCAGGGATCTGACTGGCTTGCCTCGCCTTTCCATGCGAGGCCACGTGGGAGGATCAACTCCACTGACTCATGGACACATCTTGGATCCAGTAGACGATCACCCTGCTGCATCCTAGACCAATTCCTGTGGAGCGGAAAGTTGCACTTCGGAAAGGGAAGATTTAGACATGCAGGCACCTGATAGGCATACCTCATGGAAAAAAATCTTGCCTTACTTACAGGATATCAGTAGCTCACACAACGTACTGAGTGGTATTAGCAAATGTACAGCATCTCCACAAAAACCAAGGACCAGTTTGTTTACTCGGAAGCCAAGAACAATACCCAACCACTCTAGTCTCTTCCAAATGAGGCCAACATCACAGCTTTCCCACCCTTGTACAGCTCCCACCAAAACTCTACTGTCTTCAGAAGGCAAATCCCATACACTTACATTGCTCGCTTCTATATCAATGTCTCCTGTGGGCGCCTTTGACTGCTGAAATCTAGGTCACGGGCAAGTGTCTGGCTCCAAATGAGGCTGTGGGAGAGTTTTTTGCCTTCTACTTTGGGAGGCAAGAAGTTTCCCACTGATTACAAGAGTGTTTAAAAGAATCTAGACAACAGTCATCCACTATATCCTTCCTTCTTTATGACCAAATTCACATCCTCCTCCTAAGACACATCATCAGATTCCCTCAGGCATTGGGCTCTCAATCTCACGGAGCATACCTGTACTGTGGCACGCTGTGCTGGAATTACGCATCTGTGTTTCCCTCACTCATAAACTCCATAAAACCCATGAGTGTCATGGGTGTGCCTTCTTTGCATTCATTATTCTTCTCCCTATTTAACATGTAACCAATGTCTGGCATATGGTAAGCACTTAATAAACGTTCCTCTTGGAAGACTGAGTAAAAACTGAAGAAATCCTAATTCAAATGTTCTTTATCTGCAAATAGTTCAGTGATACACCATTAGCTGAATTCTTTGACTCAATCCCCCCAATTCAAGGGAAGATTTTAAATTCTGACGCAATAATATAGCATTGTAATGTACAAAGTGCCTAACCAACACTAAAAACCTTTAAAATAGTTTGTGGTTTTCTAATACGCCCAAGGGAACTTAGAACACTAGCATGAGTCTTCCCAAAATTAGCAATACACAAGCAATTTGAATTCAGGACCCCATGATATTATTAACAAAGATGTGACTTTGAAATGGAGACACAGTAGTGAAGAAGAGTCCAGAGAGGGGACCTCAATGTAAAAGTCATTTAAAATGAGTTCCGTTTGTTTTGTTAATAACCACGGGGTCTGCATCAATGTTACTCTGTCTTTACTTTGACATCATAAAGTGGTCTCCATGGACCTGCTGACAGCTTCATGAGCTGACTGTGACAACAGTCTATGTCCAGTGAGAGGAATAGGGAAGTAGGGAGTACATATTTTTATAAATGAACATAAAGGGGGCTTCCCTGGTGGCGCAGTGGTTGAGAGTCCGCCTGCCGATGCAGGGGACGCGGGTTCGTGCCCCAGTCTGGGAGGATCCCACATGCCGTGGAGCGGCTGGGCCCGTGAGCCATGGCCGCTGAGCCTGCGCGTCCGGAGCCTGTGCTCCGCAACGGGAGAGGCCACAGCAGTGAGAGGCCTGCGTACCGCAAGGAAAAAAAAAAAAAAGAACATAAAGGGAAGAGTGAATAAGCAATTTCCCTTTCTATGTTTGAAATGTACATGCTTAAATTTTTGAAAAAGAATTGGTCACTTGCAGTCAATTCAAGGAACCTAACGTCGATCTTTGATAGCCATTTAATTGAAACTGTTATGAATCAGTTCTGCAAGTGGGACAATTCACCGAGTACCTGAATGGCAGATCCTCACCCCGCACCCCCAAATTGTACAATTCCATGGCCCCGTAGCCTTGCAGAGTAGACAGCGTATGCAGGGGATGAGAGTGAGGTACGTAAAGGGGAGAAATAATGCAACATATACCAAATGTATTAGAAAACACTCAAAAAAGATACCTCCTAGAGCTACTCTGATCACTGAGAATAGAGGTAGAAAAACAAAGTCAATTTCAATACTCATTTCCACTTTTCCCTCCACATTTTTAAAGGTGAAAAAATAAAATGAGAAACCTGAGCCTAAGTCATCCAGTCCCTCTTGCACAATGAAATTTCTTTGATAGGAAAATCAGGCGAACCTCCCTGTGCTAAATACATTCACTGTTTGCCTCAATTTTTTGTTAAAGAGGAGAAAGAATCCAGTTACAATTGCTACAGTAGCACGTTTATTATCACAGGGCTACTTTAAACATATTGAGAGCATTTCAGTACAATATAGATAATTTACTTTCCAATTATGACAGGCCAGGTTCAATTTCACGGTAGACTTGGCTAGCAAGGAAGGATGGTCTAGCGTTCATCTGTGGTCTCCACATAGCTCTGGGCTTAATCTCAGCAGTATACAGTATGAACTATGAGGGACCATTAATTAAAGTCCAAAAGACCAAGTGGAAGATGGATGTTTATCCGACACAACTACTATTTTCTCGGTCTGTTTCTACATTGTGCAAATAAGGATTTTCTCCATCAAATGAAGAAAAGAAAACATTTCAGAAATGTCTGTATTTCCAAATATTAGGCTGAAATTCAAATTTTTCTAATAAATTTTGACAGTGTTTATACATGTTCTTAATCTCATCATTTATATATTCTTTTTTCTTCTAAAATGACTGATCTGTAAATGCATGTGACTTTGGCAAATAGCAGAACTGTGTTTCTCACTATGGTCTCAGCAGTTACGACTTCTTTTTCCTACAATAATTGACTACTAGGTTTCTCTTCCTCACCCTTTCATCCGCCATCCCTTCTTTGCTCTATTTTTCTTCCAATTTCTCTTGCCCTTCCCCTCTTCTGTCTTTCTCCATCATGTACTGTAGGAATATAGAACTGTGATATATTTTTATTTATAAAATATCTTGCACTTTAAATCAAATGGAAATGATGCTAACACTAACTTCACTGGGTTCTTGTGATGATTAAATAAGTTAATGTAGGATTGGGATTAACATATACCCACTACTATATATAAAACAGATAACTAATAAGGGCCTACTCTATAGCACAGGGAGCTCTACTCAATACTCTGTAATGACCCATATGGGAAAAGAATCTACAAAGAGTGGATATATGAATATGTATAACTGATTCACTTTGCTGTACACCTGAAACTAACACAACATTGTAAATCAATATGCTCCAATACAAAATTAAAAAATTAAAATACAAAATAAAAGAACTGGAAAAAATAAATAAGTTAAAGTATGCAATATGCTTAGAGCACTGCTGGGTACATATAAGTTAGCAGACGTCATCTTTATTTTTGGTAGCTATTGAATTTTATAATCCTTGTTCTTAATTTCAAAGCAGATGAGTGAAATGTCTAGCATTTCTCTTAAAAAAGCCACCTGAATAACTTACTCTTTATTTGTTCTTCAGTCTCCTCTCTTGCTTTGAGGAATTCCCAGCATCCCCAACTTTTTAGAACAGTGGTTCTTCATCTTTTGGGGATGGCAAGAGAAGCTCTAGCCTTCATCGCCCAAAAACTGCCCATACACTAACCCAACACTTTGCACACTACTCGGGGTTTCACTGACATCTTTAGCTCATCTACTGGTCGCTTAGTGGTCCATTTGAGAAACTCTGCTCCACAGAGAAGTTTTCCTACCCTGATTAGTACCATGTTACATAAATGAAAAACAAAAAGCATGTGCTTATGACAATACCAAAGCGGGGTGTGGGGGAGAAAGAGGGGTTGGGGTGCTCTTTGAAAATATTTGGTCACTGCTATTTCCATAGTAACTAAACATAATATTAGCCTTGGGAAAAATGTAAAACCTCACGGGTCCTCTTCGCACTTATTTAGGCTTTGGCATTATGTTATTTTGCATCACGTTGGAGGGATTCATCTTTGTAGGTGTCGGGACCGTGATCCACACATCTTGCCTCAGGACTAAAAACAGTATGGTCAAGTGAAGAGAGCAGGGATTTTGGAAGTTTATGTCCTGGAGTTTGTGTTCTGGTTCTCTTCTTTCACTTCCTTGCTTTGGATGAGATATTACATTTCTCAGAAGCCTTGTCCCTTAACGTTTTAAGAAGGTAATACCACCTACTGCACAGGCTGTTGGAGACAATATGAGATTGGTGTGTTACGATTCATAATGCTTGTAGGCCCCCTTTCCTTGGATTTTTAGTAGTTAAAGTTTGCTGAATGAACAAATGATAGTGAAGCCTGCTGCCCTTACTGTTTTAAGAGCAATTTTAGGGCTTTCACACCATGATCTCCATGCCTTACTGATCTTCTCTGAGTGACAGATTCTGCTTTTGTTGGTTTTACTGTAAAATTTGAATTTAGAAACATAATTGTGGCATATAGTGTTGCTGTTGTGAGGATGGGACATCCTTAAACAACACAGAGAAACTGTCCATGTGCCTATTTTCTTTGACTTTATAAGGGAAGGTATAGAGAAAAAAATGAGGAGATAAGAATGAGATGGTAAAAATGGGTGTGAAGTATCTGTATTCCTTTATATGTTTTATAATAGAGAACAGTACAATTGGTATTAATCCTCTGATGCTTTAAACGTCCCATTTTAAAGACAAATGCTTATTCTTTTACCCTTATTCATGTTCTTCTACTTGCTTCATAGTCTAATAGGTGAAGAAATAAAATATCACACCTGGCAATGGTTTTTCATGGCAATATTCGGTTTGGAGTATAAACTTCTTCATACTATTTGATAAATTAAGAATTGCACACAAATTCCATCTGCTTATGCCATGTTCAGTAATTGAGCTATTGTAAGCCAAGCAATTTTTCTTAACTTATAAAAGAATTTCCACTGAGAGGAAAAATTAATATTCCCTTAACTCTTTCCCATCCACATCTTATGCAAAAAGTACACTTTTTTCTGTACACTTAAATATTGCTACAGGGACTTCCCTGGTGGCACAGTGGTTAAGAATCCACCTGCCAATGCAGGGAATCCGGGTTCAAGCCCTGGTGCGGGAAGATCCCACATGCTGCAGAGCAACTAAGCCCGTGCACCGCAACTACTGAGCCTGTGCTCTAGAGCCCGCGAACCACAACTACTGAGCCTGCGTGCCACAACTACTGAAGCCTGCATGCCTAGAGCCCGTGCTCCACACAAGAGAAGCTACCACAATGAGAAGCACGTGCACTGCAACGAAGAGTAGCCCCCGCTCACTCCAACTACAAAAAGCCCACGCGCAGCAACGAAGACCCAAGGCAGCCATAAAATATAAATATAAATATATATATATATATATATATATATATATATATATATATATAGCTACAAAATTCACCGATCAAATACCCACTCAGAAAACCTAAACGTTGAGATGGATACCTCTGAGAACAACTGTCCGAATAACTTCTGAATTTCCATTCTACCAGGCACTGGGTAAATGTAAAACGTTAGAAGCAGGTATTTGGGTAGCACGTGATTTTCCTTTGAGGGACAGAGGCATACATGCAGAGGCTGAATGATGCAAATAGACTAGCATTTGGAAAATCATCCCTTTAAATCTATGTATCAGGACTTTTTCTTCCTTTTTCCCTTCCTAACCTTGATGGTTACTGTACTTCTCTTTTCCTATTTCCCCATCCTTCCTTTGATAAAAGCAAAGATGATACTTGCTTTTTTAAATTTCCATATCGGAAGCATTCTAAAAGAGACAAGTAAGTTCTGCTCCTTTTTTTTTTTTTTTTTTGGTTTTCCTTCTTTATTTTTTCTTCCAGTGATGTGAGGATAGCTATTAAATGATTTTTGAGATGCTGAATTTATAAAGACATGAAATTTACATGAAATACCAACCATTTCCACCAATAAACACTTACTGAGCACCTACTATATGCATCAACATTAGGCACTGAGGACACAAACATGGGTTAGGTATAATTGGGGCCCTTTACACAGGAACTGTCTATTGGGAGAAACAGATGCTTAAATAAGTAATTATAAAACAGACAGACTCTCTAATCAGTATGTGCCCAGGAGTTTGCTGGCACAGAGGATGACATGATGACTTCTGCCTAGAAGGAAAGGGTATCAGAGATATAACATCACAAGGCAATGATGTAGAAATGAATTTAAAAGGTGAAGGGTTCCAATAATGGCAGAGTAGATCACTGAAAGCACCCCTACCCTGAAGGAAAATCGGACAACATATTTAAGACAGCTCATTTATGGCATTCAACAACAAGGAAGTAAGCCATTTTATTTTATTTTTATTTTTATACACCTTTATTGGCGTATTAAAGTCAAAGAACTGGAAACAGAATCACAAAGAGGTAATCCTGCCATTTGGGTACCCCTTCTCCCTGAGGGAGATTTGTCAAGTGCAAGAGAAGTCACCTTCCTCCCCACAGATACACCAGAAATACATCTACACGTGGAACAACTCCTACAGAACACCTACTGAATGCTGGCAGAAGACCTCAGGCCTCCCCAAAGGCAAGAAACTCCCCCACGTACCTGGGTAGGGCAAAAGAAAAAAGAATAAACAGAGACAAAAGAATAGGGACGGGACCTGCACCAGTGGGAGGGAGCTTTGAAGGAGGAAAGGTTTGCACACACCAGGAAGCCCCTTCGCGGGCGGAAACTGCAGGTGCCGTAGAGGGGGAGTTTCGGAGCCGTGGAGGAGAGCGCAGCAACAGGGGTGCGGAGGGAAAAGCGGAGAGATTCCTGCACAGAGGATCGGTGCCGACCGGCACTCACCAGCCCGAGAAGCTTGTCTGCTCCCCCGCCGGGGCGGCCGGGGCTGCGAGCTGAGGCTCGGGCTTCGGTCAGAGCACAGAGAGAGGACGGGGGTTGGCGGAGTGAACACAGCCTGCAGGGGGTTAGTGCGCCACGGCTAGCCGGGAGGGAGTCCGGGGGAAAAGTCTGGACCTGCTGAAGAGGCAAGAGACTTTTTCTCCCCTCTTTGTTTCCTGGTGCGCGAGGAGAGGGGATTAAGAGCGCCACTTAAAGGACCCCCAGAAGGGCTTCCCAAGGGCTTCCCTGGTGGCGCAGTGGTTGAGAGTACGCCTGCCGATGCAGGGGACACGGGTTCGTGCCCCGGTCCGGGAAGATCCCACATGCCGCGGAGCGGCTGGGCCCGTGAGCCATGGCCGCTGAGCCTGCGCGTCCGGAGCCTGTGCTCCGCAACGGGAGAGGCCATAACAGTGAGAGGCCCGCGTACCACTAAAAAAAAAAAAAAAAAAAAAAAAGATCTCCAGAGATGGGCACGAGCCGCGGCTATAAAGCGCAGACCCCAGAGACGGGCATGAGACGCTAAGGCTGCTGCCGCCGCCACCAAGAGGCCTGTGTGCGAGCGCAGGTCACTATCCACACCCCCCTTCCGGGGAACCCGTGCAGCCCACCACTGCCAGGGTCCCAGGATCCAGGGACAACTTCCCCGGGACAACGCACGGCGCGCCTCAGGCTGGTGCAACGTCACGCCGGCCTCTGCCGCCGCAAGCTCACCCCGCACTCCGTGCCCCTCCCTCCCCCCGTCCTGAGCGAGCCAGAGCCCCCGAATCAGCGGCTCCTTTAACCCCGTCCTGTCTGAGCGAAGAACAGACGCCCTCCGGCGACCTACACGCATGAGCCCCGGGAGCTCTGAGAACAAAGAAGAGAAAAGGAAATCTCTTCCAGCAGCCTCAGAAGCAGTGGATTAAAGCTCCACAATCAACTTGATGTACCTGCATCTGTGGAATACGTGAATAGACAACGAGTCATCCCAAATTGAGGAGGTGGATTTTGAGACCAAGTTTTATGATTTTTTCCCCTTTTCCTCTTTTTCTGTGTATGTGTATGGTTCTGTGTGAGATTCTGTCTGTATACTTTTGCTTTCACCATTTGTCCTAGCGTTCTACCCATTTTTTTGTTTTGTTATTTAAAAAAAATATTTTCTTAATAATTATTTTTTATTTTAATAACTTTATTTTATCTTACTTTATTTTATCTTTGTTGCTTGCTTTCTTTCTTTCCCTCCTTCCCTCCTTCCTCCTTTCTTTCTTTCTTTTTTTCTCTTTCTTTCTTTCTACTTTTTCTCCCTTTTCTTCTGAGCCGTGTGCATGAAAGGCTCTTGGTGCTACAGCCAGGAGTCACTGCTGTGCCTCTGAGGTGGGAGAGCCAACTTCAGGACACTGGTCCACAAGAGACCTCCCAGCTCCACATAATATCAAACGGCGAAAACCTCCCAGAGATCTCCATCTCAACACCAGCACCCAGCTTCACTCAACGACCAGCAAGCTGCAGTGCTAGACACCCTATGCCAAACAACTAGCAAGACAGGAACACAACCCCACCCATTAGCAGAGAGGCTGCCTAAAATCATAGTAAGTCCACAGACACCCCAAAATACACCACCAGACGTGGACCTGACCACCAGAAAGACAAGATCCAGCCTCATCCACCAGAACACAGGCACTAGTCCCCTCCACCAGGAAGCCTACACAACCCACTGAACCAACCTTAGCCACTGGGGACAGACACCAAAAACAACGGGAACTACGAACCTGCAGCCTCCAAAAAGGAGACCCCAAACACAGTAAGATAAGCAAAATAAGAAGACAAAAAAACACACAGCAGATGAAGGAACAAGATAAAAACCCACCAGACCTAACAAATGAAGAGGAAATAGGCAGTCTACCTGAAAAAGAATTCAGAATAATGATAGTAAAGATGATCCAAAATCCTGGAAATAGAATAGACAAAATGCAAGAAACATCTAACAAGGACCTAGAAGAACTAAAGATGAAACAAACAACGATGAACAACACAATAAATGAAATTAAAAATACTCTAGACGGGATCAATAGCAGAATAACTGAGGCAGAAGAACGGATAAGTGACCTGGAAGATAAAATAGTGGAAAGAACTACTGCAGAGCAGAATAAAGAAAAAAGAATGAAAAGAACTGAGGACAGTCTCAGAGACCTCTGGGACAACATTAAACGCACCAACATTCGAATTATAGGGGTTCCAGAAGAAGAAGAGAAAAAGAAAGGGACCGAGAAAATATTTGAAGAGATTATAGTTGAAAACTTCCCTAATATGGGCAAGGAACTAGTTAATCAAGTCCAGGAAGCACAGAGAGTCCCATTCAGGATAAATCCAAGGAGAAATACAGCAAGACACATATTAATCAAACTGTCAAAAATTAAATACAAAGAAAACATATTAAAAGCAGCAAGGGAAAAACAACAAATAACACATAAGGGACTCCCCATAAGGTTAACAGCTGATCTTTCAGCAGAAACTCTGCAAGCCAGAAGGGACTGGCAGGACATATTTAAAGTGATGAAGGAGAGAAACCTGCAACCAAGATTACTCTACCCAGCAAGGATCTCATTCAGATTTGATGGAGAAATTAAAACCTTTACAGACAAGCAAAAGCTGAGAGAGTTCAGCACCATCAAACCAGCTTTACAACAAATGCTAAATGAACTTCTCTAGGCAAGAAACACAAGAGAAGGAAAAGACCTACAATAACGAACCCAAAACATTTAAGAAAATGGGAATAGGAACAAACATATCGATAATTACCTTAAATGTAAATGGATTAAATTCGCCCACCAAAAGACACAGATTGGCTGAATGGATACAAAAACAAGACCCTTATATATGCTGTCTACAAGAGACCCACTTCAGACCTAGAGACACATACAGACTGAAAGGAGGGGATGGAAAAAGATATTCCACACAAATGGAAACCAAAAGAAACCTTGAGTAGCAATTCTAATATCAGACAAAATAGACTTTAAAATAAAGACTAATGCAAGAGACAAAGAAGGATACTACATAATGATCATGGGATCGATCAAGAAGAAGATATAACAATTGTAAATATTTATGCACCCAACATAGGAGCACTTCAATACATAAGGCAAATACTAACAGCCATAAAAGGGGAAAGCGACAGTAACACATTCATAGTAGGGGACTTTAACACCCCACTTTCACCAATGGACAGATCATCCAAAATGAAAATAAATAAGGAAACACAAGCTTTAAGTGATACATTAAACAAGATGGGCTTAATTGATATTTATAGGACATTCCATCCAAAAACAACAGAATACACATTTTCCTCAAGTGCTCATGGAACATTCTCCAGGATAGATCGTATCCTGGGACACAAATCAGGCCTTGGTAAATTTAAGAAAATTGAAATTGTATCAAGTATCTTTTCCAACCACAACGCTATGAGACTAGATATCAATTACAGGAAAAGATCTGTAAAAAAATACAAACACATGCAGGCTAAACAAAACACTACTTAATAACGAAATGATCACTGAAGAAATCAAAGAGGAAATCAAAAAATACCTAGAAACAAATGACAATGGAGACACGACGACCCAAAACCTATGGGATGCAACAAAAGCAGCTCTAAGAGGGAAGTTTATAGCAATACAGTCCTACCTTAAGAAACAGGAAACATCTCGAATAAACAACCTAACCTTGCACCTAAAGCAATTAGAGAAAGAAGAACAAAAAAAACCCCAAAGTTACCAGAAGGAAAGAAATCATCAAGATCAGAGAATAAATGAAATAGAAACAAAGAAAACAACAGCAAAGATCAATAAAACTAAAAGCTGGTTCTTTGAGAAGATAAACAAAACTGATAAACCATTAGCCAGACTCATCAAGAAAAAAAGGGAGAAGACTCAAATGAATAGAATTAGAAATGAAAAAGGAGAAGTAACAACTGACACTGCAGAAATACAAAAGATCATGAGCGATTACTACAAGCAACTCTATGCCAATAAAATGGACAATCTGGAAGAAATGGACAAATTCTTAGAAATGCACAACCTGCCAAGACTGAATCAGGAAGAAATAGAAAATATGAACAGACCAATCACAAGCACTGAAATTGAAACTGTGATTAAAAATCTTCCAACAACAAAAAAAGCCCAGGACCAGATGGCTTCACAGGCGAATTCTATCAAACATTTAGAGAAAAAAAAAAAAAAAACATTTAGAGAAGAGCTAACACCTATCCTTCTCAAACTCTTCCAAAATATAGCAGAAGGAGGAACACTCCCAAACTCATTCTACAAGGCCACCATCACCCTGATACCAAAACCAGACAAGGATGTCACAAAGCAAGAAAACTACAGGCCAATATCACTGATGGACATAGATGCAAAAATCCTCAACAAAATACTAGCAAACAGAATCCAACAGCACATTAAAAGGATCATACACCATGATCGAGTGGGGTTTATTCCAGGAATGCAAGGATTCTTCAATATATGCAAATCAATCAATGTGATAAGCCATATTAACAAATTGAAGGAGGAAAACCATATGATCATCTCCATAGATGCAGACAAAGCTTTCGACAAAATTCAACACCCATTTATGATAACAACCCTGCAGAAAGTAGGCATAGAGGGAACTTTCCTCAACATAATAAAGGCCATATATGACAAACCCACAGCCAACATCATCCTCAGTGGTGAAAAACTGAAAGCATTTCCACTAAGATCAGGAACAAGACAAGGTTGCCCACTCTTACCACTCTTATTCCACATAGTTTTGGAAGTTTTAGCCACAGCAATCAGAGAAGAAAAGGAAATAAAAGGAATCCACATCGGAAAAGAAGAAGTAAAGCTGTCACTGTTTGCAGATGACATGATACTATACACAGAGAATCCTAAAGATGCTACCAGAAAACTACTAGAGCTAATCAATGAATTTGGTAAAGTAGCAGGATACAAAATTAATGCACAGAAATCTCTGGCATTCCTATACACTAATGATGAAAAATCTGAAAGTGAAATCAAGAAAACACTCCCATTTACCACTGCAACAAAAAGAATAACATATCTAGGAATAAACCTACCTAAGGAGACAAAAGACCTGTATGCAGAAAATTATAAGACACTGATGAAAGAAATTAAAGATGATACAAATAGATGGAGAGATATACCATGTTCTTGGATTGGAAGAATCCACATTGTGAAAATGACTCTACTACCCAAAGCAATCTACAGATTCAATGCAATCTCTATCAAACTACCACTGGCATTTTTCACAGAACTAGAACAAAAAATTTCACAATTTGTATGGAAACACAGAAGACCCCAAATAGCCAAAGCAATCTTGAGAACGAAAAATGGAGCTGGAGGAATCAGGCTCCCTGACTTTAGACTATACTACAAAGCTACAGTAATCAAGACAGTATGCTACTGGCACAGAAACAGAAATATAGATCAACAGAACAGGATAGAAAGTCCAGAGATAAACCCACGCACATATGGTCACCTTATCTTTGATAAAGCAGGCAGGAATGTACAGTGGAGAAAGGACAGCCTCTTCAATAAGTGGTGCTGGGAAAACTGGACAGGTACATGTAAAAGTATCAGATTAGATCACTCCCTAACACCATACACAAAAATAAGCTGAAAATGGATTAAGGACCTAAATGTAAGGCCAGAAGCTATCAAACTCTTAGAGGAAAACATAGGCAGAACACTCTGTGACATAAACCACAGCAAGATTCTTTTTGACCCACCTCCTAGAGAAATGGAAATAAAAACAAAAATAAACAAATGGGACCTAATGAAACTTCAAAGCTTTGGCACAGCAAAGGAAACCATAAACAAGACCAAAAGACAACCCTCAGAATGGGAGAAAATATTTGCAAATGAAGCAACTGACAAACGATTAATCTCCAAAATTACAAGCAGCTCATGCAGCTCAATAACAAAAAAAACAAACAACCCAATCCAAATATGGGCAGAAGACCTAAATAGACATTTCTCCAAAGAAGATATACACACTGCCAACAAACACATGAAAGAATGTTCAACATCATTAATCATTAGAGAAATACAAAT
This sequence comes from Delphinapterus leucas, assembly GCF_059928025.1. Classification (NCBI taxonomy): domain Eukaryota; kingdom Metazoa; phylum Chordata; class Mammalia; order Artiodactyla; family Monodontidae; genus Delphinapterus; species Delphinapterus leucas. The sequence goes on along the minus strand of NC_143150.1, from coordinate 126,325,848 downwards.
CAAAACTACAATGAGCTATCATCTCACACCAGTCAGAATGGCCATCATCAAAAAATCTAGAAACAATAAATGCTGGAGAGAGTGTGGAGAAAAGCGAACACTCTTGCACTGCTGGTGGGAATGTGAATTGGTTCAGCCACTATGGAGAACAGTATGGAGGCACCTTAAAAAACTACAAATAGAACTACCATATGACCCAGCAATCCCACTACTGGGCATATACCCTGAGAAAACCATAATTCAAAAAGAGTCATGTACCAAAATGTTCACTACAGCTCTATTTACAATAGCCTGGAGATGGAAGCAGCCTAAGTGTCCATCATCGGATGAATGGATAAAGAAGATGTGGCACACATATACAATGGAATATTACTCAGCCATAAAAAGAAACGAAATTGAGCTATTTGTACTGAGGTGGATGGACCCAGAGTCTGTCATACAGAGTGAAGTAAGTCAGAAAGAGAAAGACAAATACGTATGCTAACACATATATATGGAATTTAAGAAAAAAAATGTCATGAAGAACCTAGGGGTGAGATAAGAGTAAAGACACAGACCTACTGGAGAATGGACTTGAGGATATGGGGAGGGGGAAGGGTAAGCTGTGACAAACCGAGAGAGTGGCATGGACATATGTACACTACCACAGGTAAAATAGATAGCTAGTGGGAAGCAGCCGCATAGCACAGGGAGATCAGCTCGGTGCTTTGTGACCACCTAGAGGGGTGGGATAGGGAGGTTGGGAGGGAGGGAGACGCAAGAGGGAAGAGATATGGGAACATATGTATATGTATAACTGATTCACTTTGTTATAAAGCAGAAACTAACACACCATTGCAAAGCAATAATACTCCAATAAAGATGTAAAAAAAAAACAAAAAAACATGAGAAGGGAATGAGAAGCGGAGAAGTTGAGTAGAACTTCTGACAGTCTCCTAAGTCTAGGGGAACAAAATTGGGAATCCGGAATCACCAAAGTGAGTGGGAGCCTGCTAACCATGCGAGGCTGTGGAACGGGACCGTGAGGGGCTGGCGTGGAGGAGTCAGGCTGCTGGAAAAACATCATCCCTCACGAGCAACTGCTGACTGACTAAATGATCAGATCTGTCCATCAAGGGGGTGGTGGCCCCTCTGTTTGCCAGCTGCCCCATCAGAGAGCGTACAGTGGCTTGATGGCTATGTGGCAGAGGCGAGGTGGGGCGGTGTGGCCCAAACACCAAAAGAATGTGAATCCACAGAATTGGGGTTCTCAAGTAGGAGGATTTAGGCAAGAAAAAAAAAAGAGTGGAAGAGACATGCATCTGGGACCACCATCTCCAGCCAATTACGCCCCATTTGGAACATTAAAATAGAGAGAGGGGGAGAGAGGGACAGGGATGGGGACGAGAAGGTGGGAAAATAACCCAATTAAAAAACAGGAAAGGGCCTCCCTGGTGGCGCAGTGGTTGAGAGTACGCCTGCCGATGCAGGGGACACGGGTTTGTGCCCCGGTCCGGGAATATCCCACATACAGCAGAGCGGCTGGGCCCGTGAGCCATGGCCGCTGAGCCTGCGCGTCCGGAGCCTGTGCTCCGCAACGGGAGAGGCCACAGCAGTGAGAGGCCCGTGTACTGCAAAAAGAAAAACAAAAACAAAAAACCCCATTCTATTATATAGTGATCATAGTTTCCTACAATTGCACAGAAGACATGTTCCTTAAATCCACCATGATATTAACTAATTATGTTAACATCAATTTCACTTTGCACCATACTGGAACTAGTTTTATTTCAACTGTGGTTTGTGGACAGCTGTGATCTCTCTTCATTCCCAGTCCCCTTCTAGATCCCCAGTATTTAACAGTTTGAATCTCCAAATAAAAATTTCTTACCTTGTTGAAATTTTTTTCTAAGTTCTAAAAACTTTGGGTTTCATGTTGACCACTCAGAAGAAGTGGGAGTTGTTCAAATTTGTGCACATTTCTTGAAACAGAGTTGTGAGTGAACAAAGGCAAAGTTTCCATTTTGTAGCTCAGTGATAAATGAGGCAAGTCTAGCACAGCTCTTGTACAAAATACAAAACACAATTTGTCTTCCTCTTCCTCTCATTATGCTTAGAAGGACCAGGTGACTGCCCCACAAAGTATTTATTCCAACAGCAAACGTGGTCTTATTGAACTGGTTTCTGTGGACGCCATGTGTTTATAAATCTCCTTATCCTGTTACCTCCTCTTCTCTCAAGCTGATACTCTGTATGGTATGCATTAATGCAAAATTGTTTAAAGGGTGAAAAATCAAAACTCAGGAAATTTCTAGTTCAGGATCTTCGGAGCAATGAGAACTTGGCCATATTATATATTCTGGGTAAATTATGACACGGTTTTTACCACATGAACAGAACTGCACTGAAGGTATAAGTTTACAAGGGAGAGAGGAATAGAAAAATTACATTCAGGCCACAACACCCACGTAATTGGGCTGTAGAACTTTTGGAATTTCCTGACAACTGTTCTAAAAATTGGACTTTGCACGTTGATATTGTGGTAGCAATATTTGTATTTAGTTTCCATGGGCTTATTAAAGGAAGAAAGCATTCTAGGGAAATCTTCAACTTAGCAGTCCCTAACCCAAAAGGTCTTAATTCTTGTGTCTTTATGGGGTTGCAATGGAACAACAATAAATCAGAACAAAAGATTAAAATGTCTTTATGAGTTCTTATTCTTTACATTTGTATTAAGAATCTTTCCTGAGAAATTACCATTCTGCTAAAGTGAACTTTTAACAATTTATCATTCAGAAATATCAAAGCACAGGTATCTGTGCTTTAAAATTTGTTTTTGAGCAAGAAATAAATGGGTAAAAGTGATGGAAAAAGCTGAACTGGGGAACTATCATTCATATTCATTTCCTCTCTCCCTCTCTCCCTCTTTCCTGACCACAGCCTTAATAACTAAAGAATCAAGTTTTAACAAGGATAAATCTTTAGCACTTCTTCTTGCTTCATATATGCAAATAGTAACCACAGACAGCAATATGGTTTTCTAGATAAGATCAATTAATCCTTTGGTATCTGCTAAGAATTAGAAATCAGTGGCTATGTAAATATCATTTCCTTACCAACTTCCTGAAGGGACTGAGGATTTTAAATAAAATTTGTTATTAAATTCTCAGTCTGAAAAGTTACATCCTTCATGACTGTAACATCAAAAGCTCTTTTGAACTGCACAGATTTTAACAGTTGAAAAAAAGAGTATGTGAATTACCATGCTTCCTAAGTTTAATTCAGTTTCAGAAAGAGGGTAGAAATACATCAATTCACCATTCATCTCCTGGAGTGGGTGAGAAAATTCCACAAACAAAATTGAAAAGCCTTTACTGGATTAGAGTTAGAATTTCATTCTTAAATTTATGGAACACGAATATAAATGATTATTACTAACAATTCTGTTCCCCCGAGTAACAACGATAACAGCAGCTAACACTTGATTTCTCACTTTGTGTGAGTCATTGTGCTACTACGCCCTTCACCCCCTTATCTCATTTAAGCCGCTCAAAAATGCTATACCCAAACATGTATAAAATAGATAACTAATAAGAACCTGCTGTATAAAAAAATAAATAAAATTCTATATCCGAGATGCTATTACTACATCCTTCAGATGGAAAAGGCAACAGCTGCTTAACAAGGTTTAGGAACTTGCACGGCAAGAGCATGTTTGGCAACAGGTGCACACTGCTGGTGCGCAGCTAGTGAATACCATTCAGTAGAAAATACAGGAACAACCGCAACACGTGGCCTTCCAGAAGCTGAATCACAGCGTCTGGAGAGTGCAAAGGGGAAAAAAAAAAATGAATTTAGAGTCCTGCTATTCCGGACAAGAAGTTGATTGCTGAAGAAACAAACACTGCAGAAGTGTTCCATCTTTCACCGGGGGGTGTTAATATATTACAAGTATTTTAACTACACTCTCAGGAACAAACCGGTAAACAGAGACAACCCCCTTTTAACTCTATGATGTGCTAAAAATTGAGAAGTGGCAGCTCTCGTTTATTTGGTCAGGTTAGCTTCTTGAAGGTCATTTTTCAAGGGCAATGTATGTAATCGGGAGAAAAAGAAATTCTTTTATTTTGTGGCATTCGTTCACACATGGAAGAAGCTAATTGAATTTTACCATTCATAATCTTGTTCATTTATCAACAGCCCAAAAGGGAGAGGGATTTGAAAACGCAATTAAAATAAAAATGTCATCTCAAGAACCAATCTTTAAATTCATCTATTGAACTTTCAATTCTTTGTTTTAGATTCATCTTGATTTCTGTCCCATCTATACAATCCCATCTTTTAAAGAGTCAAGTACTTCCACAAGGTTTTAACAAGGTCCCTGATCCATTGAAAAGTTACCTGTCCCTCGACTCCAATGTTCCCCGTCCCATAGACACTATGATAGACATATATTGCTACTTCTGCTTATTTCCATTCTGGTCATTACCTATTACTTCTACCATAGAAGACGAAGGTTTTGGTAATTGTTCCTCACCCCGACTCCCCACAGACACCTCCCATCTCCAACCCTCCTAAGCACTGACAGGGTTCAGGACATGCTACCCCCAAATACGGCACCTTGTCGTATTGCATTTTTCCAGCTGAAGGAATTTGAGAAAAGGCAGGTGTGCGAAGGACTTTCTGACCTCCTGAAGCAGGTCAGAAACCCCTCCGTGAGAGGTGCCCTCCCTACACGGGGAGGAAAGAAGCACCCTCATCTCCAAAGTCAAAGGGACACAGAGAGGAATCTGAATGAACCGGTCTTGCTATGTTTCCCTCACTTCACTCTACTCATTTCATACCCTTTGTCCTATGGTATCTTTCCACGACTTTCTACTCTTCATCAAACCTGGCACAAAAACACGTTCAGCCATTGCTTCGGGTCTTCATTTCCTTATGCAGGCTCCTGTGTCACATACAAGTCATGTTAAATAAATTTGTATGCTTTTCTCGTGTCAATTGGTTTTTGTCAGTCTGATTTTCAGACCCAGCCAGGGACCCAAAGAGCATTAAGGAAAACTTTTTCGTCCTTTACAGTATTCATCCTGTAATTTTGCTTAGGCTGTCATTTGCTTTTTACATTATTATGACGCTGTAAATCCTATTTATAACTGAGTCATGTTATATACTATGACTGTTTTCCCATGCAACGTTTTGTTTTTCTCACAGTTACTAATGGTCTTGTGTTTGATTGCTTAGTTCTGTATGTACTTATTACCAACACATTTTCCAATTATCCTCAAGTTGTGTACATCTTTCAAGACATTAGGACACAATGACACCTCTGGATAAATCCAGAGTCTTCTGATAAATCTGATACATGAGTCTTCAATCAATCTGGACTGATTATCCTTTATACCCACATTAGTTATCTACTGATATAAATTTAGTGGCTTCAAACAATACTCATTCATTATCACATTGTTCCTCTGGGTCAGGGGTCCAGGTACGGCAGAACTGATTCTCTATTCAGAGTCTTACAGGGCTGAAATCAAGATGACGGCCGTGGATGCATTCCCATCTGAGGCACGGAGTCCTCTTCCAAGCTCATGTGGCTCTTGGCTGGATACAATTCCCTGTGGTGATAGAACTGAGGCCCTCAGCTTCTACAGACCACCCACCATTTCCTGCCATGTGATCCTCTCCATAAAATAGCTGTCTGCCTCTCTAAAGCCAACAGGAGAGAAGATCTGCTGCTTCGAATCTCTCCGACTTCTTCACTCTAGGATCTCTGGACCCTCTTAAAGGGCTCACCTGATCAAGTCAGGCCCACCAAAAATAATCTCCATTTTGATGAACTTAAAATCAACTGGTTAGGGGCTTTAATTACATCTGCAAAATCTCTTCACCTTCACCATATAACTTAACTTAAATCATGGGAGTGATATCCCATCATGTTCACAGACCCTGCCCAGACACAGGGGAGGGGATTATTCACAGCCTGTCTATCAGGGATTGGAAATCTTGGGGGCTGTCCTAGAATTCTGCCTACTACTACACCTAATAACTGGAAGTCATCCAGGAATCTTCTTTCATTACCATCATGGGGATTCCCTTAGCCTTTCTCTTGGGTTGGAGTCCCTGTTTCCTGGACCCTATGCCTTCTTTCTTAACTCCGTAATTTTGTAGAAGCACATCTCAAACAGCTTCCTGAAAAGGGCAGCATGGGAAGCTAAGTTCTGTTTTTAGACACTGAATATGCAATTCTCAGTTTGAAGGGCTTTTTCCTCAGGATTTTCAGTGTGTGCTGCTCCATTGCTTTCTAGCTTACACTGTTGCTACTGATAACTCTGATGTCTTCTAATACTTGATACTGTGTATAAAACTTGCTTTTTTCCCCCTCCCTCAGAGTTTGTAGAATCTATCTTCTGTCCCCAGCTTTCTGAAATTCATTGATAACAAGCCTTGGAGTGGGTCTACTTTATCCACTGTTCTGGACACTTAGTCATCCCTTTCCATTGGAACATTCATGTTCTTCGCTTCTGGGAGATATTTTTTGAATTATTTTATTGATGATTTCCTTTTCTCTGTTATCTCTGTCCTCTATTCATAGAACTTCAATTATTCCAGAACATTCTAGATGGCTCTTTTTTTAAAAAGAATTTTATCTTACTTTCCTCTCTATTTTCTATTCTACTTTCTGGGCAGTTGCCTTAATTTTGTCTTCTAACAGTGTGTGTTAGCATGCTTTTAATGTCTAAGATTTTGCGTTCACTGAATTTTTTTATAGTATCTATTTCTTGCCTCACAGATTCATATCTTCTCTGAAGATATTAATAAAAGTTATTATGCATTTTTTTTTCTTTCCATTGGTATTTCAAGTTAGTTTTAAAAAAATCAATGTCTGGCAGTCCTTGACTGTCTGGTCATATTTAAGGGTGAGGCACTAAAAAGATGACTGGGAGCTCTTGGGGGCAATGCTTGTCAATGGTGCTTTTCTCTCTACGGTGATATTTGGAAGACCTCGGATTCCAGTATCCTCTGCTCATTTCTTTTGTAAGTTAGGTTTTCAGAGAAGATACTTCTGACCTCTTGCATTGAAAGCACACGTCGGGCTTCCCTTAGTGCAGTGGTTGAGAATCCGCCTGCCGATGCAGGGGACGCGGGTTCGTGCCCCCGGTCCGGGAAGATCCCACGTGCCGCGGAGCGGCTGGGCCCGTGAGCCATGGCCGCTGAGCCTGCGCGTCCGGAGCCTGTGCTCCGCAACGGGAGAGGCCACGACAGTGAGGGGCCCGCGTACCGCCAAAAAAAAAAAGAAAGTACATGTCTGGCTGCCAAAATTCTTGAGCCATGGGAGGGGAGAAGGCTGGAGATCTCAAGTCTCATATATAAGGTTTATCTTAATCCCCATGTTTTCTACTTGGTGTCTCTGTTTTAGCTGTGCCTCATACTGTCTCGTTCAAAGATCATCTGTTTATCCTCTTTACAGAACAAACCTCAAGCCTCTGGCCAGAATAAGGGAGGGCTGTTTGCTCAGCTGCCGAAATTTGGAATGGAGATATGAGGGGCTAAATTCTTAAACAGACTTTCAACCAATTCTTCCACCTGCCAAACTCTGCTCCTTTGGAGGATTCTGCAATGGACATTAGGTCATTTCTCCCCTTTCCCAACTTCCAGCTTAGGCTTCAGCTTTCTCATGTCTGTGAAGTCATTTAACTCCCATCTACCTTCATACCAACCTCTAAGATTTTGTCACTGTTGTCTCCTATCTCATTCTTTGTCCTTGTCTATTTATATCTTCTTTTCACATTCCTTTACTCTCATTTAGTGGGATTTGGGGAAGAAGAGGAGTTAAAGTACTTATATGTTCAACCTGCCATTCTTAACTATTTGCATAGAAGACAATGAATCAAAGTTTTGGGGGGTAATCTCACCAGATGATTTGACAGCCTGCCTGGAAGAATATACTAGTGAGAGAGGCAATAGACTTGCGGACAAAAATAATGGTGAGACATTTCTCTACAAGATATTAGAATATAAGTACATCATTACTAAAATGGAGTCATTTTAGTGGTTACAGACATACGTTAATGGAGCAAAACACAGCAAAACCAAATACATGAAATATTTGGTATACGATAATGTACAAACTCGAACGGTGAGAAAAGGATTAACATGCAAATTAGCCAGTTGACAAATGACATTATAACAAACAACTAACAATTTTCATATACATATGTATAAAGCCTTCATCAGAATACACTCTGAGAGTCCCTACCACCTCCCAGCATCAGAAAAGGGTCCCAGGGGCTGACAAGGATTCCAAGGATGTCTTTCAGTATTTGCTTGTATCTCTGCCATTTCTCCTTGCTCTGGCTCTTGTGGGCCATCTGAAGGCAGCTGGCTTTTCTGACACCACCTGCCCACAACACACACATGCACACCCTAAGGGATCATGACAGCCTTTACCACCACTCCCAGGATCATTGAGCTCGGTCCTTGGTCCACAGGCTCCCACACTGTCTGAAGTTCTGCCGCTTCCTTAAGGCCCAGTTGAGAGTGGGACACCTTCTCCACTGCCCTCAGAACTCCCAGCTCTTATCCATGGGGCTTGGCAATTTTGCTCCTTAGGGGCTGGGACTGCTGCCTCACTTCTTGAACTCTTTGAGCCCTGATCTGGTTCTCCCTGACCTCTGAAAACAAGGGCCCCTTATCTGTCCCCTGAAGCAAAAAACTACACATGCCTCCAGACAGGAAGCCCTGGGGTTCCACAATTCTGTCATCTTGATTAACAAATTACCCCCCAACTTTGCACCTCAAGCAATAACATGAGGAGACATGTTTTGCTCGAAACCCTGCAACTTGGGGCTGCTCAAAGGCTGAGAGCTGGGACATGGAATTATCTGAAGGCTAGTACACTATCATTTCTGGTGGCTGATCGTGGCCGCCCATGTGGGAGACGGTCTCCGCTACTGCTGCCAAGTCAGGAATGAACACATGGTCTCCTCATGTGGCTGAGGCTTCCTCACAGCATGGTGGGTGGATCTCAAGGGTAAGTGTCCCAAAGAGAGAGCACGTCAGGTACAGCCAGAACACTACTTACGACCTGGCCTCGTAGGTCATACAGTGTCACTTCCACTACATTCTATTTGTTGAGCCCATCCCAAAGTTCTACTCAGGCTCAGAGGAGGAGAAATGGATTACACCTCTTGATAGGGTGGTGGCATGGTTCTAGAGGACCATGTGGGACTGGATATGTTGCTGTGGCAGTTTGAGAAAATATAATTTGCCATACCTGCCTTCCTAAGTTAAAAAAGAAGAGGAAGAAAAAACAGTTTCCTTTATCTGTGTGTGAAAAGCCCACAGGCAAGAAAAGACACAGTTAATTTCTCAGTCAAGTTACCCTGCCCATCTGGTTTCATGGTTGCCATACAAGTGCTAACAAATGCTTCGCTACATCAATTAACTCTGCTTTGCTCCAAGGTCATGGAATAGCTCCTTAACTAGAGCCAGTCATCTTGAAAATAAATGATACTGCTAACAAGCGCAACCAGACAATAAAAAGAATGGCTCAGTGTAATTCCATTTCCACTAGCACATGATCTATTAAAGATACATCAGGAAAAAAAAGATATATCAGGACATCTTCTTTGCCTAAATAAGGGCAGCCTATAAACACTTACAGTGACAGGAGTAGGAAATCATCTTCTGTATTCTTTCCAAGTAAATTACTTGTACATTACTGCTCTATTGAACTCATTTATAGACGAAAAGATCACGTTTTATGTTTTTGTTTTAACTAAGAACAAGCCACTTATTGCTAAAATGCAACATTACTGTCTTGGCAGCCACATTTAGCTAAATCTTTGTAGAGGTTCTGTCATTTGACTTTCTATCATGACTACACTTTTTGCAAATGTACCCGTGAAAAATTAGCAATTGCCTTTTGCAGTGTTTTTTTTCTTTTAGGAATTACGCAATCTGCTTAGAGTTCTAACATATAGAATAACTGCATTTCCTTTATTATTATATTATAAACAGTTAATAATCTAAACCAAATTCCTGGTTAGTTTCACTAAATGACATGCCAAAAAGTTGCCTGAGGCTAGATTCTAAAATTCATAAGCGATATATTTGCATCTGGAATAGGGCGAGGGAGAAAGTTTGATTTGCTTATATCCTTTCTTGTTTCAAATAAATAAGATTTGAGCTAAGTAAGGAAGCTTTGTCCCATGCACTGAGGGTCTTTCTTAACAAATGAGTCAAAAAAATAATGTGCTAATGACCTTAAATCTAATGTGAACCAGAGACATGGCCCATTTAACTCCCAAATCTGACTCTGATCAATGGAATTTCCTGGGAGACTTGTTAGAAATATAGATGCCTACAACGACCCTTAAGAATTTGCTTACGTCTGGTGTAACACCCCAGAATCTGCATTTTACACAATGTCCCTATTTGGAGACTGATACAAATGGACCGATTATCCCAGATGATGTTTTGTTGTTAGTTTTGACAATGTAATAAGAGAACTCCTACTCTATGCCAGCCGTGGTTCCAAATGCTTTACAAATATTAACTCATTTCATCCTCATAACAAGCTAATGACGTAGGGGCCATCACCCTCAACTTACAGATGAGCAAACTGAACGACAAAGACGTCAAGTAACTTGTCTAAGGGCCACTCTTGAACCCAGGCAGCCTGGCTCCAAAGTCTGTGCTCACATTCACTGTGCTTTGCTGACTTCTGGGAGACTTAATCGCAAACACATACAAAGTATTTGTGGCCATGGACCTACAGGATCAAAGACCAATAGACTGGAAGTCGTCAGCTTCCCTTTTTCTCAGCCCTTTGTAGCTGGGGTTACCATGGTGGGCTCGACGCCATGGGGTTTCTGTGACAATGTAGCCATGGAGTACCAAGTCCTACCACCACGAGGAGACAGTGCTACCCAACTGTCGGCCATCCTAATTCCCCTAATTCCCATTATGGCAATCATCTTTATCCTCTGGGTTCTCCACTGGGACAGCCTGGAACTATCCTGCCGTCGTACCCATTCCCAACTCTTGCCAACTTTGTCCCTTGAGTGACCAACTGATGGGTGCCATTTCCCATAACCCACAGCTACTGCCTGAGGGCCTTCTCTGAGGGACTCATTTACAACCATAAAGTTTGTCCTCCCAGTGACCACCACTCTGACCCAGCAACCAGACCACATTATCCTGGACACATCCGCCATCCAGAACCAAGCCCTCATCTTTCCCTAGGTCTGGTGTCTTCAGCCTCACCCTAGCCCATGCCTCAGAGCATTCAAATCCAGAAATAAAATACACAGCTCCCCAGCATGCTTTATGGGGTATTCCACATCCCCATGTCTGGAAATAAGCTGATAGCTCAAAACTATACTTACAACTTGCTATCCCAACTCATTCCTTCCCTAAAAATGAGGGCAATCCAAAAATGAGACTTTAAAAGCTTTAATTTACATATAAGTAACTTATGATGCCTCTGAATTAGACATTTTCAACTTTTGCCTTAAAAAGATGGGATCTGTCAGATCCCATAATCTGGTTGTAGAAGCTTAACTCTACGAATTGACTCTATATAAAATATTTAAAACATAAGAGATGTGTTATAGAAGTTCATTACGGTCCTTTTTTAGCTCATCAAGAGGTACATTAAGATAACTAGGGCTAGTTCTTAGCTGCACATGCAGTATGAATGGGTATAAGGCTAAATTTTTCATTCCTAAGCATTTGGGTCAAGTTGTCTTGGGTGTGAATTGCCAGTTGAAACAATTAACTCCACTGAAGTCTTGCCTAATTCACAAAGCTTCAAATGAGGGTCACACAGGAGCACCAGAACACTAAACTGGTTACACTGAAGGGGTCACCAAAGGAAGACTGCATGCTAATACTTACCCTGCAGGCAGAAATCAACAGAGACAAGGAACCTAATGATGAAGAATCAAGTTCTTGATGTAACTGAGTATTAAATTCTCTCTTAAGCCCCTGGCTTTTCACTTCATTTAAGTCTACTTAAGCAACTGACCTTTTATCAAAGGTCACCGATGAAATCCTGGCCATCAGGCTCAACAAGTTTGTTTCAATCTTTTCCTTCTTTCCATTCTTCTGGGTTGCCCCTACTGGACACATCTTCTTCCCAAAGTGTTCCCGTGATTCCAGGACAGGTTTTTTTGGTTTGTTTTTTTCTGGTGTTCCCACTTCTTCTCTGTCCATTTCTTAGTTTTTATTCCTTTTTTTTTTTTTTTTCCTCCTTAGGCTTCTAAATGAAGGCATACCTCACAGCTTAGTTTGGGGTCCTCTTTTAATATTTACTCTTTTGGTTAGTCTGTTCACTCCTTTGGCTCCTATTTTTCTATCTCAAACCCTGATCAACTTCTTAAGCATGGTTCTACACTTCTAAGTTGCTTGTACACATCGTTACCATGTACACATCGCTAACCGATGACTCACCGACCGCCTCAACTTTACACCATGCTTCTCTTCTTACATTCCCTGCCCCGGCACCCTCAAATTCCCCAATATAGCTCCTCTTTGTGCCTTCCTTTCAAGCTACCCAGGCTCACAAACTTGAGGTCACCCAGGACATCCCCTTCTCATCCGCCCTTGTACCTTAACAGCTGTTAATTACTACAGATTTTGCCTCCCCAATTCATTCAGGTCTATGTCACTCCTCTCCTTCCCCAATGACACTGTGTTTTACACCCCCATTACCTCCTGCCTAGAGTTAACATCAAGAGAAATACAAGTGTTCTATTTGTTCAAAGATTATTAAATCTTAAATGGGTTATTCACGTATCTGTTCCAGATAACACAAGGCAAAAAACACTGGATGATTATCAATCCAGGGAAAATAACCCAAAAGGCTAAAATGAATGCTGTGTCTTTAGATAGAAGCTAACTGTTGTAGAAAGAATTAATATTTACAAGGGGCAGGGCTCCTTTTTAAAGGAGACAAGGCAGACTCCGTGCTCCCAATACAGGGGGCCTGAGTTCGATCCCTGGTCGGGGAACTAGATCCTACATGCCACAACCAAAATAGACAAAGCAAAGGTAAAAATCCATAGTTTCTTCCCTCCTCTAGTCAGTGTATAATACAGAGATGATGGCGACATAAGGATGCATATCAGTCTTTCCAAGTGCTTTTTATAGAACATCTGAATCAGGATCATCTGTGGGTATCTGTTAAAATGCTGTTTCCCAGGCCCCATACTTTACCCTTCTTTTGTAGTGTACGTAGAACATCCTTTTTAAACAAGTTCTCACTATGATTCCTATGCACATTACAGTTAGGGAACCGCTAAAATCTAACAAGAAAAACGGTTATAAAGCTTAGATAAGAGTATTATAAATTACATTCTTTTTATACTTGTCTCTCTTTTTCAAATTTTTTAGTTATGTAAGAAAAGGAATGTGTGATTTTAAAAACAAATTTGTAGACTATCCCTGAATTTTGCCTACATATATCAGGCAATAACTCATAGATAAATTCTTTCAAAATACTAGGAGGATTCTGTAAAAGAAGAAGAGATTTGAGGCAGAACTTTTCCATATATTCTCAAAAGTACAATGAAACTCAAGAGTGACTTAAATAATCTAACGGGATTCTTTTATTCAAAAAAATTTTTTCAAAATTCCAGATGTGTAGGAAAAAGATAATAAAATTATAATACCATTGTTCTTTTTTAAAAACTCAAGTTCTCTTGCTAATAGTTAAGAATACTGATTTATTTAAAACATAACATGTTTCTGCTTCATAACAACATCTGTATTATTTTACATTTTTATTGGCAACTTTCACTGTACCCTGGTGATTTCTAAAAATCCTCATACTTCCCTGCTGGTCAAAGTTTCCAAAAAATAATAAACAAATGATTATTAACTCTGATCTTTTTATTCCATGACCATGTATCCCATAAGAAACACTTGAGAAAGCTGAGCTATTAACTTTGGGGAAAATAAGGTCCATATAACCAGATCTGAACTGTAGAGATTATTTTGAGGTGGGCAGATCATCAAGAGTAGATAGTGAAATACCCACCACAAGTGCATTATTCCCAAGAGAGGGTGTCAGTATCTGGACTTCCATCAGCATTAAACACACTCCTAAGTTTTCCTCCTCACAAAAGCAATGCCCATTGCTCACAGAGAAGCTGCCATCATGGCAAGTGTTGCCTATTGCTAAAGTTTCTAGCCAAGTTGTTCTCAACTGGGAATGATTTGGACCTCTAGTGGACATTTGGCAATATCTAGATATTTTATTGGTTGCCAGACCTGAGGAGAACTGTTGGTACCTAGTGGGTAGAAGCCAGGGATACCGCTAAACATGTATCACGCACAGGACAGCCCCCAAAACAAAGAATTGTGAAGCCCAAAATATCCATAGCATCAAAGTTGAGAAACCCTGGGCTAAACCCACAGTTCCATAAATTAATACCCACTACCATAAAGTCCGAGGCTCTGTCTGTTCCTGCTTCCCAACCTTCCAGCATAATAACCATCATCTGAATCAAGCACCTGGGCTTTGGAGTTCTTTATACCCTCATATTAATGGTTACTAATCTCTTTGAAGCCTTCCTTAATCCATGACCTCGCCCCTAGCCCCTGAACCAACTCTGTCCATCAGAGAGTTCAGATCCTTCCATATCACCTTAAACTTCTATTAGTACTATTTGCACTGGAACTAAAAGTCTGTCCCTCTTGCTCTCAAGAATCATCTTCTTGAGTGTGAATTCTTACCTAAGTCTCCCTAGCATTCAACACAGTGCCTTAAACATAATAGGTGCATAATAAATATTTGTCAAACTAATGAAATAACTTTAGACTTGCGTTGTGCCAAACATGGATGATGATTCACGGAATACAAAACATAACCTTTGCCCTCAACTACTTCCATTCTGGGGTGAAGACACACACAGGAAAGCATAGCTGATGTGTGAATTCCCTTAGAATCCAGGTAAGCAGAGAGTGCCTCACAAAAGTGAAAATTTAGATATACCTCAAAGGATGAGGCTATCTTTTGTGAGTTACTAAAAGTGAGGCGGCCATTCCATGCTGGTAGGAGGTGGGTGTGAAAAATGGAGCTTGGGCAAAACTGGTCTTTGCAAAAGCATTTTGCCAAACAGAACTATGGCCTTTGAAAGCACATTCTTGGGCTCCTCTTTCATACTCCTTCTCATACAGTATTCCGAGGAGGTAGGGGTTTTACAGAAAAGCAGTGGTAGAGGCCTAGGCATTATCATCTCCGAAAGAGAACTTTGTGTCTGATTGTACTTCTTAGGGATCGATTTCGCTAGTGTAGTAGATGCTGTAGTGCACTGCCCAGACCCCCAAATGCCATGCATATTGGATAGGGATGGCTCACAGCTGAGTTCCTCTCTGGGAGCTACTCATCGCTTAAGACAGCCACCTCACCCTAGTTCACACCCGCCTCTCTGAGTGCAGCTTGCATCCAATGATTGTTCAATGGTGAGGGATATAAAAGCCTGGGCCCCTTGTCTCAAGGCAGGACAACTCTGAAGATCCGTCAAAGCTCTAAATCTTCCTAACCCACGACCATTTCAACTCCTCCCTCTCTCTATCCTACTTCTATCATTCCTCCAAAGGGGTTGAGAGCACTCTCCAATAAATTATTCGCATGAAAATCTCCATCTCAGAGTTTGTTTTCTGAAGAACCCAACTAAGACTACAGGAGAGGAAAAGAACCAACAATACAAGTGGTGGCAATGAGAAAGGATGGGGTCCAGCAGATTTTAACACTGTCCTTCTTGGGCAATCAGCAGTTAGGCCACTGTAAGTAGGTAAAGAATAACTGGTCAACCACCTTGCTCACCCTGCAGTATTTCATTCCTACTACCGAGCTGGTACCCTGGGAATTTTTCCCACCTACCCTCAAACAAAACCTGCTTTCAAAGCCTCAACCATGTGGGAGGTTAAATGACTGACAGTAGTTTAAAGTCTCACCTACCAGAAATCAGTGTTTCCATTTAACCTCGATGCAAGCTAAATCAAGGAATCAGCTTGCCGTAGGAGAGTGGCTGGGGAACTTCAGGAGCCCTGACGGTACCTTTGAAATCACAGCAGTCAACCTGTATGGTGGCAGAGTCAAGGCCACGAACTCACCAAACTCCATTTTCTTATCCACCTAGGCTCCATGTTATAGATTTCCCAGCCTCCTCTGTGATGCTGCCGGGCCATATGAATGAATCCTGGCCCACATAGTGTGGGTGGAAGGGATGGCTGCACACTGCGAGGCCAGGTCCTTAACTACCACCACCACCCCCCCACCGAAAAAAAACAGACAGTTCTCCGTGCATCCTCTCTTCCTTTTTCTACCATTTGGTTGAAAATAATCTAGTGAAACTCTGAGGCCTCAGGGGAGAGTAGAGCCATAAAACGTATGGAACCTGGGTCCCTGAGTGGCTGAATGTAATACAGCCTTCCGACGCACCGTATCAACCGTGCTTGGGTTATGCCATGGAGATTTACAGGTCACTTATCAAAACAGATAGTTTTGCTGACCTTAACACATTTGACTGCAGTCGTAAGAGCTAGGTTTGTGAGAAGGTTCCTCGATATTTGAGGAAACTTGTCTCAGAGAAGCCCCACACATAAAAATATCCTAGAAGATTCAGGAAAGAGCAAAGACTTCTTTGCCATTATAGGCTTAGCTAGTGGAGATAATTTAATCAAAGGCATAACCACTTACACAGCAACAAACAACTGGCATCCTGTATTCAGCTATGGAAGATGTAAGTGGATCATGTAATTGCATTCACCCATACATATTATACACATCATTGATTGTGTGTTAATGTGTTTAAATTTTGTTTCAAAAACAAAGTACACTGTCAGCACGCTCTGCGTAAACAGACTCTGAGAAAAAATGATGAACAATGTCTGGGAAAAGAGAAGGAAAACTTGAGGAAAGTGAACTAAGATTTTCACTTTTAAGTCAAAACTTGGATAAAATATAAGGCTGGTTGGGTAAATATAGAAATTATACAAGCCAGAAATTTAAGAAATGCGTATTTTAAAAGCCAAGATAAAGAAAACATGATGAATATTAACTCACTGTTACCCTGCTTTCTAGATTCCTATATTCCATATTTGGAATAGAAAATAACCAAGTGAAACAGGATGACTTGCTTTTCTCTTTTAAGTGAATTTTCTATGTTGAGGGATTTGGCTATGCTTCAGTTCTCTGGAGGGACTATTTTTTTTAAAAAAACACAGATTGTTATCTTTGAAACCATCTTCACAAAGGGCTCAAATTTGAAGTAGTAAGAAACTTTGGTTTCAAACCTAGAAACGCATCTGATTTCATTTTATTTTAAATTTTATCCTCAAAGAGCACATTACGTATTTACGTATTTTAAGTCACTCTGGAAGGGGGCGTTGAAAAATCTTTCAGTTCACAAGAGTATTCACTAGACTGCAACATTTTCGTCCAGTTACTAATGTCTGAACACCTCTAACACTCATTGCTGGTTCAACCCACGATATGGGTGTGTGTGTCTGCGCGCGCGCACACACACACACACACACACACACAGGTCAGTTTGTTGCATCAGAGGCACTTTTAAGTTTCTTTAAATGTGGGATCACACACTGCTTCAGGGGAAAAATGCATTAGATAAGATACAATGAATGGGTATTCAAGCAGCTACACACATTCAACTTGAAAAAATCTGAGGAAACTCAAATTTATGCTTCTGGTACTAGGAGTCTGTGCACCGTCAACACAACATTTTGATAAATTATATTGCTCTTGATTTCAATCAAAAATGCAGAAAAATGACATATTTATAATTAGGTTTGCAGCACTGAGTATATTTCTGACTGGATAAGATTTCTAGTTTAACTAGGTATCAACGAGAACTAAATCCAATGCATATAATTTTACACATCTGCTGATTAGCAAAAATGTCCATAGACTGACTTCTGGCTTCATACATTTCAAACTTTATTGTTTTCCCCACTATCTACATGCTTTTGTGCCACATCCCACAGGGCACACTCACACCCCAATCCTGTGCTTCAAGTCATAACACAGAGTGAGTCAGCAGAGTGGACAGAAGGAGTCTTCATGGAAGCCATCCCTACACTAGAACAACTAGTGGTAATATACACAGACGAGACTGATAATAAATATATTCCACCACTAATTATGGGGGCGTCAAAGTACATGTAACAGCTGGGAGTTTTATATCTGTATTTTTCATTCGGGAGTAAACATACCAAAAGTTAGCTATGTGTATCCCCAACTCAACTTTCCCTTAGCTAGATTCCCCAAAAGCCCACGGCCTCTCAAACACCCTGAAGAGAGGTATAATGGAGGGGACTTTGAAATGGGAAGAGATAGCAGTTTTAGCCCACTGTAGTTAAATTATATTACTTTTGCAAATTTTACGAAAACACAGAACATTTGAAAACAGGGGCTCCTCCCAGCATTCTAGAAGGGACCCATCCAGTGGCGGGTCCTCAGGTTTAAGCTTTAGTAGCTTCAGGATGTTTCTGGCTTATTACCATTTCACCTACAATTATTTCTATATATACATATATGTTTAAGTTTATATTTCTTGTGAGATTTTATGCCAATTTTATCAACGGCTACAATTAAACAAACATTTGTTTTGACTTCTGCAAGGAGAATTACCTCTATTTCTACTATTTTCGTATCACAGACTGAGTCTGTTCAACACTACTCATTTTAACATTTGCAATAAAGACGAGATGTCATTTGACCTTAAACTTACATAATGTTATGTGTCAATTATATCTCAGCAAAGCTAGGGGAAAAAAAGATTGCATTTGAACTGACAATGACCTTTCCTTAACAATAGAGCTGTGAATGAACTTTGCTCCAAGAACTCCCACATGTTCCATTTTTCTTATCTTTAATAATAGTCATTAATCAATCATCATATATGCACACACACAAATACACACAGAAAGACACATGTAATTTTTCTTCCTCTATCACATTCTTCTAGCCTAAACCAGATTTTTTTTGCTCACGGGGAAAAAAATCTATAAATAAGGTGTTAAAGAAATAAGAAAAATACATGAAAAGTCATCTGACATGTTAACACAGTTAAGGAAATCAATGCCACACCCCATTCCGCAGATTCCATGGGCAGATTTTCCTCTCACATTTTATACCATAGTTATATACAACTTCACATTATCATAAAGCATGCCTAAAATTAAAATACTTTAAAATCTCATTACCAGCATTTTAGTCAAAGTCAAAAGAAGGGATTTAAGTTGGTGCCTTTAGTTCAAGAAAAAATTTATAAGATTTTACTATTCTCATTATTTAAAATAAAGGCTGTTGGGATACAGCACACCTTGGGGAATTTTCCTTTAGAGCCGTAAATGTACTAGCAAGAGAAAAATAGTATATTAGTAGTATACTAGTACATTAAAGAGTGCTGGTACATGCCTTGGCTCTAAACTGGTCTAATATTAAAGAGTTATGATAAATTCCTTCATCATTTGAGAGATTCACCCTGGGCCGGAAGCCAAGGGTTCTGGGATTAACGAGACGAGCACAGTCCCTACCCTCACAGAACTCATGATCTACTGGAAAATACAACTACCCGAGAAGTCACAATCGAGTGTGACACTTGTTACGACAGAGGAATTACAAGGGGCTTCAGGAGGGCAGAGCAAGGGAGCTGAACCCAGGAATGGCCTGGGGAAGTGATGTGTAAGCTGAGACTTAGCAGATCCTTCTTGGTGCAGTTGTGTTTTATTAAAAGTTTGGATCTATGCAGAGTGGAACAGAGATTGGAGAAGACAACATGGGGGCAGACAGAACAGGTAAAGACCACTGACATTGACATGGACACGAGAAGATGGCATCCTGAACCAGGGCAATGGCAAGGAAAACGGGCAGAAGTAGATTCATGAGCTATTTCCGAGCTAATATCCACGGACTTTAGTGATGAGTTAGGATGAGTGGTAAGAAAACAGGGAGAATTGGGAATGTAGCTGAGAGTGGAAGGTGACGGTTTTTGTTTTGTGAAGTCGGACGAGTTGAGCTCTTTGGCTTCAAGATTTCTATTTTAGTTGATTCTCCAGAGGCAGACGCAAACATGTCAAATTAGAGCTTGGCCTTGTGATTCACGAAATTTTTAAGAATGTGCATGCGTGGTGTAATCGCTGCTATAATTTAACGGGGCTGCTTTGTGCCCTAAAGCTGAGAAGCAAGCATACCTTTGTGTGTTCGGAATGTTAACTGAATTACCTCCGACTTTAGTTTATGTTCCTTAAGTACAAGCTCTTAAGTCAGGCAAAAGGGATCACAGTTATGTAGTACCATACTTAACTATCCTTTTTATAAGCAAGGATTTTTATACCGAAAATAAACAGAGGCACACAGACATAAACCCATAAATTATGTGGGCAAGTACTTTAAAGGAACATGTATTTGCACGAGGACCAAGAGAGCTTTCCTAAAAGGGACTAGGTCCTGGGAATTCTCTCTAAAAGTGATTTATTTCTGTCAACATTCTTCTTCAGTTTAAACATACGCATTCACATATATTTAAATTTCTCCAGACATCTGACTTTAAAGTTTGACTTCTGATGTTCTGAATAAATACCTTCAGCAAAAAAGCAATAAAGTAAGTTAAGGCAGCTTTTCTTTTTGACTCTACCTTTCTTGTACAGATCTTCCTCTAACCACCTCAAGATTATTTGATAATATTTCTTCAGAGATGGTTCCGTATATATATATGTATAATATATACATAATACGTATCATACACACGTATGTTACGAACTATTGAAATGTTTTTTATTGCTTTGAATTTTTTTCTTACAGAAGAGTTCTCAGCTTTCTGGCAAGACAGATTTCAAACTTTATAAATGTATTTATATAATCACTTTCAACAAGCATTTATTAAACATCTACTCTGTATAGGTGTATGTGCTGGTGTGTGTCAATGCATATTAGTACCATAATAAGTCAACTGTCAAAAAACAACTAATAAGTAATAATGTTAAAAAAAAATTCACAGCCACAGGTAAAAACAGGCATATGCAACAATTTTCTACCTTTCTAGTTTATTAAGGGACAAGTGAGAATAAAACAAACTTTTATGAAGCTTGGTCCCTGGTGTATGGTAACAGGAATTGTCCGTTCTCCAGCCTTGATAACCCATTCGCCATAGAATCCGGACAATCACCTTCAACAGAAGGGTACTGCACGTGGCCAATGGCACAGGTCAAGTTATTTCACATTCTAGGTTATTACTCAGTGCCCAGAAAGCCTTCACATTATTTCTCTTTCCTGTAAAATAATCTTTAGTTCCCAGGAGGAGGTCATTTTGCATTAAATGATGAAACTGCACTTTTGAGTTCTGTATCCTCTTAGTGTGTATCATATTAGTACATTATCCGTAATAGAAAAATCTCATCTGTTAGTTTAATGCAAAGCTTTACTTTCCCCTCACTTATAACTTACAGAAAGACATGTTGAACAAGTTAGTTATGTCAATACATGTCTGTTAAGCCCATGAGCTGAATTCCAAAAGGACTGGAGGAATTTTTTTAAACGCTCTGCTTACACTGCTGCTACGTTAACATCGCTGACCCAATTAGAAACATACATGGACAGTTCTGTATCTGTAACATTCTGTATGATTTAAATGACAAGGTACCTTAAAATGGAGCCAAAATGTGTGTTTTGATGTTCCAGGAGAGATTCTCTCTGGCAGAGGGAATGTGATTCTTCAGCTAATTAGAGAGTGATCTCTCTTTAAATCTGGAGTTGGAGATCCCCAGCATAAGAAAGAGAATGGGCACAAAAGTTACCCAGAACAGAGTGAATTTTTGTATCGTTCCTCAGGCCTTGAGGTACCAGGGAATTTTGCTGGTGTGAAGACGGGTACAACCAAAGAAAAATCGCTCCTAGGAGTTGCTGACTTGCCCTGGGTAGCCCACCACACACCCAACGGCTGCCCCTGGGAAGACCACGCCTTGGCTCCCCCGTTGCTACGTAATGACACATCACGGACAGACTCTGTTCCCTGGTTCCAGGGTTTGTCCCTCAGTTGCTGCTCCATCACTGCCTTTACTCAGCTCCAAACCTTTGGCTCTACTTCCTGCCTCTCCCTGCCAGTCCCATACTTGATCTTTGGACAGATTTGGACACATGGATATCTGGTACCTTGTCTGAATATGGTTTGAACTCACTCTCTGGCACCCATGTCTCTGGCTACCCCTCCATCCAAACTCTGGTGTCCAGTGCATCCACTAGACTCAATCCTGCCCAACAAGAGCAAAGCAAACAGTCTGAATTGTCCTAAAAGGACTGCATCAGTCAATCGGGACAGGCTTAGTGACGCTTATGTAACAAACAGCTCCAAATTCTCCATCGGCCAAAGCAGAGGTTTATGTTTGGCTTATTCTACACATCCATCGTGGCCCAGCTATGATTCCGCTCCAAGATACCTTCGCTCAGAGGCTCCTCTACTTGGAACATCCCTGGTCCCCATGGCTAGGGGAAGAAAGCACGATGCGGTGCAAATGACCTCTTAAAGACTTGTCCAGAAGCAATACATTCCCAGACACATTTCATTGGCCAACACAAGTCATGTAGCCCTGCCTCATGTCAAGGGGGCACAAAGGTACAATCCCACCCAAAGGCAGGAGAACCAAAGATATTGCTGAATAATATTACCTATTACCACAGGCGTCAATTTTGAAGCCACAGTTTTCTGATCTCTTTGTTCATGGAACTGGAATATGGATTCAGTGTTGGTTGGCTCTATCTGTTAACTCTTAGTAATCCCTAGAGAACGTTTGATTTAAGGTTTAATTAAGATACAAAAGGGATTGGCTGAGAGGAAGTAAGTCCTTGATAAAGAAAAAAACTTCCAATGCTGTAACTACTAACTGTCATTACTCGCAATATATTAATAACAGCTAGGGCTTCACTTATCAGGCATTTGATATATGCCTCTAAGCTCTTTACATCTATTAATTTGTTTAATCCTCCAGCAACACCATGATGCAAGTACTCTTTTTATTCCCATTTTATAGACAAGGAAACTTGACACAGTGGTGTTTAGTAACGTGCTCAGCGTCAGCAGCTATCATGGTTTACTGGACGCTATTTTAATCTTTAAAATATTAACATAAGAGTGTTATATAGTTTGGCTCTTCTACTGTGCTAACTCCAGGGTTTCCACACTGGGTTACTGTAAGCCTCCGGGCTCATGATTTCTAAAGCAATGTCACAGTCTTTAGGCTTTAATCCAGAGAATATTTCTGGCACATCACAGCAAAGAATGGAGTAGAGGGGAAAGTGCAGGACTTCTGATTCTGACTAGAATGTACAAAGTCTTAAGAGAGCATCATTCTCACCCCACCCACCAAAATAAGCCTGATAAGCCACAAAATCAAAGTTTTATAAACTCTATCTAAGAGTGGGGTATGCAAAGAACCCTAAATGAACACATTTCCAGAAAACAATGAGCCTGTCCTAGGTGAGAAGAGAGCCGTAACTGCTCTCACGCGGAGCAGGAAGATGAGTGGAGAAGAAATTCACACGGAGAGGATAAGGAGAAAGAAGCCAAGATTGCAGTGAAAGTTCAATGGTCACATGTGGTCTGGCAGGACAGAGGACAACACCAAGGGTTCAGCCACAGAGCGAGTCCACGCTGACCCATCAAATCATTCCCACGGCTTGTCACCAAGTTCTCAGGGGTATTGTGCCGAAGGCTGGGACAGGACAGAAGACGGATTTCCCCGTGAGAAGAATAGGGCCTTTCCCAAGTGCACGGCAGCCATCTCCCATCTCTAAAAGCAGAACGGAGAAAACTGCATCAGTGGCCCTCTGGGCTCTGAGGTACCAGAGGCATGGGGCTTGTCAGTTGAGAGAAATCCATCTATGACACTCCTACAAGTCAGCAATAAGGAAACAGTAAGAATGGACAAGTTACCAAGGAAATGCAAATTAAACCCAAATTTAAGAGACAGACATCAAATACCGCTGAGAATATGGAGCAACTAGAATTCTCATACATTTCTGGTCAGAGTTTAAAGGAGTACAACCACTTTGGAGAACTGCTTAGCAGTTTCTAACAGTTAAACACATATCTGTCCTAAGAACCAGCATTCCACTCCTGCGTAATTACCTAAGATTAATAAAATACACGTCCAGAAAAAGAGTTGTTTACCAATGACCAAAGCAGTCTTACTGATGAGCTCAAAACTGGAGACTACCTATGTGTTCATCGACATGTTGGTAGATAAAATTTTGTATGCTCACACAATACAATACAATCAAAAACATAGATGATTCTCAGAAACATTATTCTGAGTCAAAGAAGCCAAGCATGAGAGTACACGTGTGCATCCATTTATATGAAGTTCTAGAACAGGCAAAATAATGCACGGTGATGAAACCCAAGACAGTCGTTGAATTAACCAGAAAGGGGCACAAGAGAGCTTCTGGCATAGTGGAAATGTTCTATTTTTTGGCTTCGGATGGTTAATACCGAAATTTAATCGAAATGAATTTTTGTGCAATTTACTATAGCTTAATTATAGCTCGCTTTTAAAATGTACAAGGTTAAATATCATTCTTTCAGAACACTGTAATGAGTCAGCTCCAGAGTCCATGATACAAGAATATAAGCCAGGTCCTGTAGGCCCCGCAAGGTCAATATAAAACAATCACAGCACTTCTCTTATTCAGAGCATTTAACAGCTGGGTGCAGACACGATGGGACTTGCTTTAAAAAAGGCACAACCCCACACCTCATGAGTGATCCTACCCTTTCATCTGTTTGTATCCAGTGTTATCTCATGCTGATTCACCCAAAACCTGCTGATGTGCCACTGCCATAATCTCTCAGTGTCAGCCCTTAATTGTTCAAGGTCAGCCCTTAGAGCACTGGGGATTCCCAGTCTAACCACGCAGAGCTTATCAACCTATGGCTTGCTAGAGCTCTACCAGTAACTGCTTGATTATTTTGTTATTGCCATTTCTGATCTTAACTTCTCCATACAAGCCTGTGCAAACACATTCCTGTGAGGCTCCTTCGACACGCTCAGAAACAACTACTCCTATAGAGAAGGAAAGTGGTATTAGGCAGTAGGGTGACTGTAGGTGAGAAAACACACAACTTGTCTTAATACTTCCTAAAGTGGCACTTCTCACACTTTAATGTGCAGAGGAATCACCAAGGAATATTGTTAAAATGACGATTCTGGGGCCTTCCCTGGTGGCGCAGTGGTTGAGAGTCCGCCTGCCGATTCAGGGGACGCGGGTTCGTGCCCCGGTCTGGGAGGATCCCACATGCCGTGGAGCGGCTGGGCCCGTGAGCCACGATGGCCGCTGAGCCTGCGCGTCCGGAGCCTGTGCTCCGCAACGGGAGAGGCCACAGCAGTGAGAAGCCCGCGTACCGCAAAAAAAAAAAAAAAAAAAAAAAGACGATTCTGATTCAGCCGGTCTGGAGTGAAGCTCCAGATTCTGCATTGCTAACAAGCTCCCAGATTACGGGCTGTTGCTGGTCCACGGAGCAAGTTTTCTTTTCTCTAGGGTTAAGTTCTCTGTTTCTCAGAGGTGCCTCTCTCCATGTGTGAATTCTCAGTCCAGGCTTCAACATTTGACTGCTTCAGGTTCAAACATGCAGGCTAGGGTCCCAGCAGTGGACCAAGGATAGCTTTTGGAATTCAAAATCAACATTCTGGAAAGGCAATTTTCATGTATTAACTCAAAATTAATATCAGTACATCTCCTCTGATGTATTCCCATCACCCATGTGTAGGACTTCCCTTGCCCAGCAGCTTCCAGAGAGTAGGCAGACCTTGCAGAATCATCTGGTACTAGAGCCATGGACCATATGCAGGAGCTACACCAAAACTTCCGCTCACACTGCTTAGCAGGAGCACGCTGCCTGACAGCCAAGGAGGCAAGGAGGGGTGCAGGTCAGTAAGTCCCTCTCTGGAATGGCTCAGAGCCTGCTTCCATGACCAAGCGGGGAAACAGCTTCCTTCCCCAATGACTCTGCTGAGTACAATGTTGCTCCTCAGAGAGATACAAAGGAACACAGATTTTGCCTCAAAGTGACCTTCTGGTAATAGCATTACGAGAGATGGTAAGATTATAACGACAGTATGATACTTGGCATCCAAGTCTTAAATCTTTCAAAAAATACTTAAGATATTATCTCTGCACAAGAATTCCAGACCTCCTCTTTTATTTTTTTTAGAAAAATACACTTGGGTCATTGAATCTAAATAATTCAGAATATTCATAAATCCCCCAACCATTTTATTTAAGCATTTGATTTATCATTCACAACAAAACTTTCTACGTAAAACAAGAAATACTAATGCTTAATGTAATATGATATACAAGAGTTATTGCAATTGATCAGGTTTAATTGGATTAGTGGCAGGACTTCCCTGGTGGCACAGTGGTTGAGAATCTGCCCGCCAATGCAGGGGACAGAGGTTCAATTCCTGGTCCGGGAAGATCCCACATGCTGCAGGGCAGCTAAGCCCGTGCACCACAACTACTGAGCCTGCGCTCTAGAGCCCGCGAGCCACAACTACTGAGCCCATGTTCCACAACTACTGAAGCCCGTGCGCCTACAGCCCGCGCTCCGCAACAAGAGAAGCCACTGCAGTGAGAAGCCCACACACCGCAACGAAGAGTAACTCCCGCTCGCCGCAGCTACAGAAAGCCCACGCACAGCAATGAAGAGCCAACACAGCCAAAAATAAATAATAAATTAATTAATTTAAAAAACTGGATTAGTGGCATTAGTTCTTGAGCACACACTTTGTCAAAGAAACAAAAACAACTAAAACATATGTGCACACACAACATGGCAGCAAAAGAAGTCTTCAATCTGCCCACAGTTTTGCTACTTTAAGAAGATGAGCCCGTCATAATGCAATGAATGTTTAAGAGTTCTAAATTTTGCATAACGAGCTTAAAAATGTATACATAAACCCTAAATGGAGGCATCCAGTTAAGTGCTGCCTCTAACGTTCAGGAATCCACCTACATACAGAAATCTGTGGATTTATTAAGAAACAAACACTGGAGGCGTTCAGCTGGGATTCCTGGTACTCAGCAAGACAACTACATAAGCATATAGCAACAGTCAACTCTTTTATTTTCATTGCTTGCCTTCCCTTAAAGTCTTCCTCTGCCATCGTAGGACATTTTATGACAGTGGTTCAAGGTTGTGGGAGTCTTTATTTCTAAAAAGTAATTCTGCGTAACTCAACATTGCAATACTAAAGCACTCACCTAGCAGTGGCCCAATACTTTGGTAGCAATTATAAAATGGATACTCTAAGTCAAGCCTAGTTTTCCTAACATGGCTTTAGCTGAAGCATCCGGATTTCTCTCCACACTCAAAATGAGGAGTGATAAAATCTGCAGGTGATCAGATATCTGAGGATAATTAGAGGTAAACTGAATTATTACAGAAAAGCCCTGGGTTCTTCTGCAACATAGTATAATCACCCCACCACCACCACCTGCACTACAGTCACCACTGGCACCCTTATCACTACATCGTTACAATTATCATCACCATGACTGCCACCATCATACACTAGTGATGGTACAGAAAACTGTAGAAGCCTTATTGAAAATAATTTTGGCAGTAACTATTAAATCTTAAAAATTCATAACCCACTTGCATCCTATAAAAATACATATGCAAGAAAAGCATGGAAAAACTTATAAAAATGTCAATTCTCACCAATAAAATTCCAAAGTCCCAACAGGATTATTTTTAGGCAAATTGACAAATGGACTCTAAAATTTACATAGAAACATTGCTTGAAACAAGGAAAAGTCACAAATGCCCTAAGTAATTTCAAAGACAAATTTATTTACCAAATGTTTATCAAGTGGTTATTACATGCCAGGTACTGTTTTAGCCAAAGGGATGACTAAATAAAATCTTGGTATGTTCCTACTACAGAACACTGGGTTCATGTAATAAGAATAAAAGACACCTAATCAACTAATGTGGAAAAATCTACAAGACATATTGTGAAGTTAAAAAAATCATGGCACAATAGATGCAGTATCAGGCTGTTCCCTAAAACTCATCTCGATCTGGGCATGTAAAAATATAACTGCATAGAAAATAATCTAGGAAGATATCTACGAATAGGGGATGGATGATAACTTCTGGAGAGGAAAGTGGGATTGAGTCATGGACAAATCTGGCTTTGTGTAATATTTGAATTCTTAAAAGAAGAATGTGTTTATTACATGCATACCTAAAATCTACCAGGCTACCAGAAAAATACTGATGAAGTATTACTTGTCACAATCTAGTCTAGAATAAACTGTACGTAATGGAATGTTTTCAAATACCATTTTTCTAGGAATTCAAATTCCGTAGGCTAATAACGACAAAGTTTCTTTTTGTTTAAAGAAAAGGCAGGAAGGGAGGTGGTAAGAGGGAGAACATACCAGGATGGTGCTAACCATCAGTTAAACGTAGATTCTAATCCCTATTCTAGTACCTGACAAACACATATGTCCTCAGAATGTATGCTTTCAATAACAAGTAACATGATATCTAACAAAAAGTGGCTTAAACAATAGGGATTTCTTCACTCACACAACCAGAAATCTAGAAACAGAACAATGCCAAGGAGGACAACTGCAATAGTTCTCCCTTGGCTTTTACCTCATAGTTGCAACATGGCTGCTGCAGCTGCAACAAAACACCACATCCTTACAAGACAGCAGTCCCATGTAAGAAGGAACGAGGTCTTTTAAATATGCAGGTCTCTACTTTATTAGGGAGGATAGCTTTTCACAGCAGTCCCCACAATTTCCCCTTACAATTAATTGGCCAGAACCAGGTCACATGGCTACCCTCAAACGAATCACTGGGAAAGAGAATAACGTTTGACTTAAGCCCAAACACATTTCATATCCCGAGACTAAGCCCTCCTTCCCTGAGCACATAACTACCCGCTACCTGCAGTAATTCTGGGTTCCTCCGTTAACAAAAGAATAAAAAAGAAATCACCACTGAACAGCCAATGAACTGCTACAATAAGTGATTAAAGGTTCAGTTTGGTCATCTGTAAATTGAGCCAAATGACCTATTCTCATAATTGTCTGGTACGCTAAGTGCGACACTATATGGTGAGCACTTGACTTATACTAGCTGCTTGATAAATCTCAGTTTTCTTCCTCAACCCCTTCGCCATCAGTAATTATAGCATTATTATAGCACATCTTTCCTCTGAAAAGATAGACATCAAGAAAACGAGAAGGTGAAGTATCTAGATATAGTTCTCCATTCCTTGCATTTAGGTAGTTCTATGTACAAAATATATTCTGCAACCAGAAATGTCACTACCTGCCTGAGAACTGTTACCTAAAATGCCAAATTAGTTTCTGCAAAGAGTCCTGTAGCAGCACAACTAAGTGATAGAAGCCATTAGAGGAGATATACCATCAGGGAAAGACTTTTTCAATATTAATTTCAAGTTTATGTCTTGAAGAAAAAAGGGATCCATGTAAGTGCTAACTGGACACTATAACCTCATGTGGCGGAAGGGAGGAGGGAGCTAGGTCTCTGGGGTCTCTTTTATAAGGGCACTAACCCCAGACTCCCACTCCTTTCTTCACAACTCAGGATGACACATTTACTTTCTCATGAAAAACATTTCCCTGCAAACTTCAAAACCGTAACACCCGAAGTCCTTTGCACGTGACGATGATTTAAAATTATTCCACTATGAACAATCTGATGACAAATCTGGCATTTTGATTTTAGCCACAGCAGGCAGGGGAAGAGTAAAAGGGCTCAGAGTTGGGCTTCTCTCCATCCAAGTAGACAGATTTACCTCGAGCAGTAGTTCTCAAACTTGCGTGTGTATCTGAATCACCTGGAGGACTAGTTAAGCCACAGATTCTGGGGTCCTGCCTTCAGTAGGTCTAGGGTGGATTCCAAGAATGTATAGTTCTAACAAACTCCCAAGTGATGCTGAATATGCCATTCAGGACCACTCTTGGAGAGCCACTGCCCCCGAGTGATGCAGGAGCCACGAGCATAAGTGATGGCATCAGTCTCTCGCTGAATCCTCACCTGTGAACTCAGACTCATCCCCAGACAAACAACAATGGAGAGAAGAGCTGTGAAAGGTATGACATTGTTGAATAATTTCAAATTATTTCCAGGCTGCAGAACTCGAGACTGGAAGACTTCATTTTGGGGTAGACCCCCTTCAAGTAAGCTTGAAAGGAGAAGAAAAAGGCCACCTATCAAAGTAAGCCAGCTTCTTACCATGTCACCTGCCAACTTTCCAACAAAGAGAGAACAAAGTAACACTCAAATTCTGAATGCTTTCAAGGGTTTGCAAGTATTTCAAGTAAATTATCCTTCCTTTCTTTTAGGCCTCAAGAATTTAGGGCTTTTTGCATCTCTGCCATCACAAAACTCTGAGATCGGCTCGGGCTCCATCACAAAACCCAAGAGCGTGGCCCAGACAAACTGGCTAGATGAGCCTGCTGTCAACTGCTTAGCCAACAAAGGACCGAAGAACTGGATTAGAAAAAATTTTTTCTGTCATTTGAGGCAACAGATTTTTCCAAACAATATTTTAATTTGCATACCAAGCCAAATTCCCTCTCGGAGGAGGGATAGAGCACATTCCATTGTGTAAGATAATACTCATTCCCACACGGTGATGTCAGGGCTCAGCGAGCAATGCTCTTTCTGAGATCCTTTTCCTTGCCATTAAGGTTCCTATTATAAAATTTTAACCACTTCAGAATCGAGCAAGATGTTGCAAATCTTTCTGTTAGCGTTTTGGCAAAAGCGAAAGAGACAAGGCTGTCA
Source organism: Delphinapterus leucas (assembly GCF_059928025.1). NCBI lineage: Eukaryota > Metazoa > Chordata > Mammalia > Artiodactyla > Monodontidae > Delphinapterus > Delphinapterus leucas. The sequence goes on along the minus strand of NC_143150.1, from coordinate 126,295,003 downwards.
CCGACTGCCTCATGCACAATTATTTAATGACTTTTCCCTAATGGTATGAATAGGATTTCTGAAATCTATCTGCACCTCCCAGGACTTTCTTCTCATAGGAATACTGATTTGGGTAGTTTATTTCTGCCAGCTTTTGACGTTCAGGGAGCAGTCTGATTGTTTGCTAAAATGATAGGAGGCCTTTCAGGGCTCTAAGACTAAATCCTGGTAGGAATTTTGAGGTTAATGGGAAACACACTGGGCATTTTGCTAGTTAGGGGAATACTAGGGCACAGGGAAGATTAAGGACAAAATGCTCTCTAACACATAAATGAAATAAAATGGCATGAAGAAGTATAGCACAGCAGGGAGATTTTGGCAAGAGCCTGTTCTTATGATTACTTGAAGTAACACCAAGTTAAAAAAAAAAACCCACAATACTTTACCTACTAACTATGTATGTATCTTTTCTATCTGCATACATATCCCATAATTTTAAGATTAAAGAAAAAATTGGATTTCCATTTGAACTCCAACCATGTGCTACTTTGTAACTGTGAAAAGCTTGAAAAAAAAAAATAGAACAGTGAAGAAAATACAGTATCAACCAGCCTGAAATAAAGGTCGTTCACTTTTAGTCAATTTAACAAAGCTAATTTTAAAATGCAAAAAAGGAGAAGAGGAACAATTGAAATCCCCTTGACTTTTTTCCTCGTCCTATTTACCTCTCACTACTGAATTTGTTGGGAGCCCTTCTAGTACATGGGTTTGTACTTTTATTTTATCTACATAAAATAAAAATATATATTCCAAACATATTCCAAAAATAATAAAAAATATATATATATTCCAAAACAATGCTGAATATAGTCTTGTATGTTTTCTATTATCTACATAAACGCTACCAATACAGTATGTAGGATGAGGAAACTTTTTTTTTTTCAGTGTTATACTTCTGAGCCTATAGATTGAGGTCATCTTTAACAGCAGCATCACATTCCTTTCTATAAGTACACTACAGTTTGTCTTTTAGCAAGCCAATAAAAGCTTCCACTACTGTTGGAAATGGTGTTGTCCAGTTGACAATTACAAACAATGCTACAAGGAACAGTCTTCTCCATGTTTCCAGAGGCTAGAGTGGAAGTTTTGTTGTGACTCCGTCGAGGACAGAGTGTTGGAATGTCTGCACGCTTTTGGCCATGTTAGATACCATCAAAATGCTCTCCCAACGGGTGACCGCAATTAGTATTCCAATCAGAAGCACTGACAGTTTCTGTCTTCCCTCATTCCGGCCAAAACCCCAACTAGGTCATTCTTCAGTTATTCCACTCATCCAAGGATCCCTGATCAGCAGCCACGATGAGATGTTGGCCCACAGCTGGAAGGAGACGACCGTGGGCACCTCTTACACCTCTACCCAACAGCATCCCCCATTTCTAGAAACAGAGCCTCTCTTTTCTACCGAGAACTGTCCTCCCACCCGGTGGGTTGTTGGTCACAGTCACGAAGGAGCTTCTCCCTATAGGTATAATGACCCATCCAGGGGTGGAGAACAGAATATGAACAAGCAGAATTTCTCTTTAGTGGTTAATATGGGCTCTGAAAGAAAAATCTCGAGCTTACTTAAAATTTTAAAGAACTTGAGGAGTACAGAATAAGCTGTCTTTATCTGCCTGAGGATAAGGGAACAAAGAGGAAAGAGGAATCAAGATTAGACAGATAGCAATTCCACTCCTAGGTATACATCCAAAAGAACTGAAAACAGGGACTCGAACAGGTATTTCTATACCGAGGTTTATTTTAGCATTATTCACAATAGCCAAAAGATGGAAATGGATGTCCATCAACAGATGAATGAATAAACAAAACATGGTATATCATACAATGGAATATTACTCAGCCATAAAAAATACAGTACCGATACCTGCTATAACATGGATGAACCTTGAAAACCTTATGCTATGTAAAATAAGCCAGACACAAAGGGACAAATACTGTTATGATCTCACTTATATGAAATATCTAGAACAGGTAAAGACAGAAAGTAAATTAGAGGTTACCAGGAGCAGGGGGGAGAGGGGAATGGGGAGTTACTGCTTCATGATTACAGAGGTTGTTTAGGGTGATGGAAAAGATTTGGAAACAAATCGTGGTGATCTTTGTACAACATTGTCAAGGTAGTTAACGCCGTTGAATTACACACTTTAAAATGGTTAAGATGGCATATTGCATGTTACATATATCTCATCACAAAAAATTTTTAAGAACTACAAGACCTTTGAGAATGAAAAAAAAGATCAGACATATAGACAGACAAAAAGACGCACATATATATCTCCCAATGACATCGTTAGGCTCCCTGGAGCCTGCCATGCCTGAAATCAAAACTAATTATTTTATCTCTTAGTTACATAAATCAGTGTATTCTATTTTTTTCTTTGTCAGTTTGAATTGGTTTTCTGTCACTAGGAACTGAAATAGTCCTAGATCAGGTATAACAGTGTATGGTCAGAAAGGAACAAAGTATGATCTTCAAATCCACTTAGGTTCTAAACATTTTACTTAAACCTCTGCTGTTTGCAGGCAATCATTCCTCTTATTCTAATTGAGGGTTTGTTTTGTTTTGTTTTGTTTTGTTTTTTGTGGGCTATTAGAGGAGCTGGTAATAGCTTGAATAAACATGGCAATTCCATAATTTCCCTTCACTGCTTGATACAGGGTCTAGTATCCCAACCCAATTTTTTTCCAGATACATTTCTCCTCTGGTTAATGTGCTATGGAGAAATGAATGACATGCTGAAGAGGATACCAAGGAAAAAAAGAGTCCACAACAGTGAGAAGACGGACATTAAAAAATGATTCTTTACTGCCAAACAGAAATGATCCAAGATCCTAAGGCAAAAATAATTCTCACATGTTAAGCAATCATATTGACCTGGAGAGTGGGTGCTCCCTTTTCAGAGCCACCACCCCTTCTTGGAGGAAGCAGGAGTTCCCTCCTTTTGTGTAAAGGCAACTAAGCATTCTTGCCTTGATTTCACCTGCTGTTCAGTAAGGAAACTGACCAATCCTCAGTGGCAAAGAAGAAGGGGAGGAGGAAAAAGAGAACTGCTTCCCCTTGGTTTATCACTTTGTTTAATTCGATATTTCTAGCTTCACAAAAATTTAGCAACAGACAACATAAATGTAGCAATATAAAAATAACGGGAGATGTGCAAAACTAGATAGGTAATTTTAGACCTTAATAAATTCATGGGAACAATTATACTTTGAATCCAACAGTTTCCCCTTTCTCAGAAATTACACATACAGCAAACCTGGCTGACTTGACTATAATCCTGCTCCTACTATGATTTTAAATGAAGCAACAAGTAAAAGAAATCCATTTGCAAAGAGACAAGATGTAAGATTAAAAGTATTATTTATTGTAGAATTTCTTAAGGACTTAAACATGTGAGGTGTACAACAAAATTGTCTAGGATTCCAAAATAAGTAGTAACTGTGATAAAAATCCTAGAAATACAACAGTCTTCCGAACGAACAAGAAAGGGAGAAGAGGTTTGCTTGTGCAGAGTAGGGGAAGCGAAAGCACGTCAACAGTAAACTGGCAGACCCTGGAGACCGCAATAGGCGGAACCCAAGTATAAGTAAGAGGGTAGATTGCTTTGTAAGTGTTTTCACAGTGGCCAAGCACCAAAAATGCAAATTCAAACGGAAATTAGGCAAATATACCTAGTATCTGTTCAACATGAAAAGAAAACCACAAAGATAGGAAAGGAATACTACAGTATATGGAAGTTTTTTCCTCCCATGGTTCTCTTCTTCTTCTTCTTTTTTTTTTTTTTCTTTTTTTGGCTCTGAAATAGCGCCATAAGGACTGGAAGGACGGGAGAGCAAAGGAACCAGGGAAACTCCTTTAGAAAAACAAACAGGGTTTCCAAACTTCATTTATGCTGCCCTTCATCCAGTTTAGTCTGTTTCTTTCTCCTCTAAATGCTGACGTGGGTGCTTTTTCTGGCTGGTATTCATAAGCAAGACATTTTTGAAATATGTAGCTTCATACCAGTAATGGGGTGGGGTGGGACACCACACAAAGGAGCTTGCCTTCCAAATATTAGCACAAAGAACTGCTTCTTGAAATGTGTAACATTTCCAACTCTGGGAAGGCACTGCTGGCTAAGGAAGCAACACAAGAGGACTACAATGTATAGTCATATCTCATTAGAATACAATCAAAAATATGAGCTGCTATTTCCACTTCTGACTCCATGTGAGTTTTCAGTCTGTTTCTCATTCATGGAGGTTCAGTTGAATGAATAATGCCATAGTTAGAGGGAAAAATTATTTGGCAGAAAGGAGGGGCAAGGAGGGGACAGGAGAAATAATTGACATGCCGAGTCATTTGATATTACCAGTTAAACTCCAGAATTGGGGTTTTGAGGATAATTCCAAACAAAATCCCAGACATTGGTTTGGAAGCTGTTTCTCTAATCTGTGTCCTACTTTTGTGGCATTCCAATGAATGATATCCTCAAATTTTAACTGTTTTCTTCAAACCGAATTTCCTGTGAATTGGCAACAATGTAATTGGATTGAAGAAAATACGATTACTGTTGAGAAGGACATATTTTCTCTGAATCTTTTAGAGGAAAATCTATTCTGTTTTGGTCAAAGTACGAACCAGAGTTATAAATAATTCATTATACAGTTCTATGATAAGTTTAAGGGCTTACTTAAATACTGACATTTTCTTTGTAATATTAGGCTATAATAATTAAATGTATCACAGGGAGTTGGATTCTTCATTAAAAATCCATTTTACTAGCGGTTACCAGTGGGGAGGAGGGGCAATATAGGGTGAGGGAGTGGGACGTATAAACTATTGAGTGTAAGATAACGCTACAAAGATGTATTGTACAACACAGGCAATATAGCCGATATTTTGTAATGACTGTAAATGGAGTGTAACCTTTAAAACTGTATAAAAATTAAAAAAATAAAAATCCATTTTAATTCAAGGCCAAAGTCTTAACTTCCTTCCTACAGTTTTTTATCTTCTCATTTGTGCACATATTTCCTTGCATCCATTCATTGGCTCACTCTAGAAGCTGAGAGCTGTAAAACTGTTGCATACATATGTTAATAACTATCCTTTATTAAACAGTAACTGTAGTAACTATATGTTATCTAATTTAATCCTTGAGACAATGTTTTCATCTCCATTTAACAGATGAGAAAGCAAGTCCCTGAGGTGTTGGATAACTTGACCACAGCTGCATTTAAACGCAGACCGAACGCCAAAGCCTGTGCAGTTTTCAGTATGCTATGCTATCGCCAACTGAAAGAAGATGGCAATACCGCCACAAAGGGGGCTATGTTAACATACCAACTAAATGTTTATAGAGAATAAATAGAACAATATAGCAGAGAAAAGACCTTTTCCAAAATATTAGTTATAAGAGCTCTAAAAAAATTCTAGAACTACATCCCCTTAATCCCAAATCATTAGTATTACTCCATTATTTACATTTATATTACTGGAAATTTAATGTTTTTTAAAAGATATTAGTCAACTGCTTGACAGTATTTTCATCACTACAGCATTTACTACTTAATAAAAATTCAAATTATACACCAACTCAAATTTCTCAATAAAATACTTATATTGGGTTTGAAAACTATTTCCTTCAAGAAATTGGCCACAAGGCTTCCCTGGTGGTGCAGTGGTTAAGAATCCACCAATGCAGGGCACACGGGTTCGAGCCCTGGTCCGGGAAGATCCCACATGCCACGGAGCAACTAAGCCCGTGCGGAGCAACTAAGCCCGTGTGCCACAACTACTGAGCCTGCGCTCTAGAGCCCGCGAGCCACAACTACTGAGCCCGCATGCCACAACTACTGAAGCCCACACGCCTAGAGCCCGTGCCCCACAACAAGAAGCTACCGCAATGAGAAGCCCACGCACCACAATGAAGAGTAGCCCCCGCTCGCCACAACTAGAAAAAGCCTCCGCACAGCAACAAACACCCAACTCAGCCAAAAATAAATTAATTAATTAAAAAAATAAAAAGAAATTGGCCACACTCACATCATCCTTGTGCCTATCTTCCTCTGTACGGCAGAGGGACTTGACAATTTATCACCAGACACAACTAAGAAAAAGGAGAAGTGATGTTCAACCAGAGAATAAATTATCACTCTCCTGCCACCACTGTCCAGCAGCCCTACTGCCATCCAGAGGGAGTTGCAGGGAGTATTTTAGTCAAGTTACCTAACGTGGCTACATTGTATCATCAACTAATAAAAGCTGAATTAGTTACCTCACCCCTCTTCCCAGTATTTCACAGAGGTGAAAAGTGAAAATGAGATGGACCACACCTGGGAGACAAGGGAAGGACTTGTACACCAACTTAAGAATCTAACATCTATTTCTGTTAAACAGGGAGATATGAAAATATGTATAAAGAAACATTTTCTTATGTGCTTGAAATATTAACTATCATTGGAATACAATGTGGTGTCTTCTTACCAAATAATAACACATTTGAAACAAGGTTTTCCAAAGCTATGGTGACTTACATAATACTAAGAATGAAGGTCTGTTATGACTTCCACCATACATGTTTCCCATCAAACTAGCCCCAAAGACAATTTGTAGCAACACGTAGAGCTGAGAATAGATAAAATGGAATAAAGTCTACTTTTTCTATGTAGCCTCGAATCCACCCCTCCGTATTTGTGTGTATGATTTATATTATCTTAAATAGATCTTAAGATTATAAACTAACATGATTTCCTATAACGATCATATAATACTAAGCTGTATATATATAAATGATAATATTCTAACTCTTTCCAAATCTCACAATTTTGTTAGCAGTTCGGTATATACCTTTTTACATCTTTCTTAGGCTCATTGTAATGTGTATCTATTGCCTTTTTATTATTTTAACATCTTCAGTGGAGTATAATTGCTTTACAATGGTGTGTTAGTTTCTGCTATATAACAAAGTGACTCAGTTATACATATACATATATCCCCATATCTCCTCCCTCTTGGGTCTCCCTCCCACCCTCCCTATCCCACCGTTCTAGGTGGTCACGAAGCACCGAGCTGATCTCCCTGTGCTATGCGGCTGCTTCCCACTAGCTATCTGTTTTACATTTGGTAGCGTATATGTCCATGCCTCTCTCTCACTTTGTCACAGCTTACCCTTCCCCGTGTCCTCAAGTCCATTCTCTACGTCTGCATCTTTATTCCTGTCCTGCCCCTAGGTTCTTCAGAACTTTTTTTTTTTTTTAAGATTCCATATATATGTTAGCATATGGTATTTTTCTCTTTCTCACTTACTTCACTCTGTATGACAGTCTCTAGGTCCATCCACCTCACTACAAGTACCTACTGCCTTTTAATTTTCTTCCAAAAATAGGATTACTCTACAATTTGCTTTTCTCATTTATCAATAGTCAGTATTCCTCTGCTTAATACGTGAAAACATGCGTTCTATTTTAATAGTTGCATAGTGCATCACAGTATGAATATACAATAATTTATTCACCTGTTCCTATTTTTAAAAATTTATTTATTTTGGACTTGCCCTGAAGCATGTGGGATCTTAGTTCCCCAACCAGGGGTCAAACCCGTGCCCCCTGCATTGGAAGTGCAGAGTCTTAATCACTGGACCGCCAGGGAGTCCCAACTGTTCCCGTTTTTAAAGGCATCTTGGCTATTTCTAAGTCATTTGCTTCTTCGAGTGATGCTACAATAAACATCCCTCTGCATATGTTTATCTATTGGTGGTTTTATTTCTCTAGAACCAAGTCTCCAAATTGGGAGTACTGGGTAAAAGCAGATGTTCATTTTAAAATCAAATAGATGCTGCCAAAAATCAATAGCTTTTCATGTTTAGCTTAATGTAGGAACAGATATTCACATATAGAAATATTTATTGATATGTCTGTAAATTAAGCTATGTGAATGCACAGATTTCCTTACTCTGTCAACTGAGAGGACCTACTTGCAACAAGCCCACTTCATACCCAGATCTTGGATTTTAATAACACCCTCCAATGAAAGGGACCAGAGAGCCTTGTAGTGATGGCTAAGTCTAGGGCTAGGGCAAGCAATACACAAAATGAGCCTGGAACAATTTGAACAAAAAAATGAGTAAAGTAGTTTTGGATTATAACCCTAAACAAAATAATTACCCATGAGTCCATACTGGTAGAAATAAATAATTGAATAAATAAATGGGGGAGACCAGACATATCTTCCATGCAGAAGAATTCCAAATAATTCATGTAGATCATCTGCCCCCAAGGAGGTAGAGGATAATTCCTCATTCCTTAAATATGATCTGGGTATAGTGACTTGTTTCCTAAGAATGTAGTACAGAAAGGGGTTAAAAAAAAAAACCCCAGTAATTTTACAGTGTAGAAACTTGACAAACACTACCTCAGTCAGGTGATCAAGCTCTGTATCAACAGTGATAAGACATGTTGGCAGTATATACTGTTGATAATGTGATGAGAATGGAACTTTACCTCTGTGGTCTTCCTCCCAAGAACCCACAACCCCAGTCTAATTATAAGAAAAACAAATCTCATTAGTGGGGTATCCTACAATATACCAGACCAGGACTCCTCAAAACTGTCAAGGTCATCGAAAACAAGGAAAGTCTGAGAAATTGTCACAGCCAAAAGGATGTGAGTTAAAGAGACATGATGACTATATGTCAATCAATGACTAAAACAGTTTCTTGGATAAGATTCTGGGACAGAATAAAGACATCAGGTAGAAACTAAGGAAATCTGAATCAACAATGAACTTTAGTTAATGATGTTTCAATACTGGTTCATTGGTTTTGACAAATGTACCATACTAATGTAAGACGTTAGTAGGGGAAACCAGGTGTGCAGTATATGGGTACTCTGTACTATCCTTGCAACTTTTCTGTAAATGAAAAGATATTCTAAGATAATAGTTTTATTATTTTAAAAAACAATAGCTCTTAAAATACCAATTAAACTGGGGAGTGAAAGAAAACCATAATAGCAAGAAATACAAAATACTTCAAAATACATTTTTAAAAGGTATAGAACCTACATGAAGAAAACTACAAAATTATATTAAAATTATTAAAACAAGATCTTTTAAAGGTAGAGAAGTACCAGGGTCCTTTTCTGGAAGACTTAATAAAAAGGTCAATCTATTGGTTTAATACTATTTCCACAAGAATCCAAGTGAACTTTATTCGGATTGTTGGACTTTTTTTTTGAAGGTGGGGTAGGGGGTGAAGAATCAGATGAAAATGGTTATAAAGTTTTATGAAAATAAGAAATTTTTGAAATGTGATAAAGAAAGATTTGCTCAACGTTTTAAAACATATAATAAAGTTACTATAATAAAAGGGTATGGCATTAACATGAGAAAAGACGAAGAGATTCAAATATATAAGAATTCAATGTCTGTTAAAGCAACTGTTTCGATTACAAAGGGAAAAAATATATGATGTATTTGGAAGGGAGAAAAGGAAGGAGGGGAATGGAACACTGAAAGCAAAACTAAAAAGCAGAAATGCATATGACATGTTGAAAGGATTCAATGAACTCAAGCAGGAATACAAGGGAGTAGTTGGGGATTAGGGAAAGCAGACAGGAGAAGGTTTGGAGAGGGCCAAAATGTCAGGCTGTAGTTAGGCTTTATCCAACAGTTACAAGACTGCTAAGGAAAAGTTTGAATGAGACAGAGAGTTGGTGGGGCAGGGGTAGAAGACTAACATTTACTGAGTACTGACTGTTGTGCAAGGTGTTATTCTCAGAAATTGACATAGATCATTAAATCCGCATTGCAACCTTATGAATTTGGTAGTTTTCAATTAGTAGTTTGTTGTTCTGGTTCACCCTGTTGTTTTATATTTTGTAGTAATATTTATACTGTCATTTTGAATTTTTTCCTGTGGTATAAAGCAAACAAGTATACTATTAGTATTACAAAAAGATTTTCCATATAAGAGAACAAAGTCATAATTATAAAATTAAAGCAGAAAACTAGTATTGTTAATTTGAGTTGAAAATATGTATTATTAATATGAACTCATAAGTTTTAAAAATACATACTTTCTGGTTCTGACAAGTAAAATGACCAGTAGAAATGAACGCCCAAGCCCTTAGATTCTTGCCTCCAATTCCATTCCCCTCTGAAAGGTATCAGAGTTTCTTGGAGAAACGGTCAATCCAAGATCTGGTTCAGTGGCAGGGAAGATACAAGATGAACCTGGGACATTTTTGTAGTGCCAGAAATCAAGGAAGCTTTTAAAGACAAATAGAATCATTTCCAAAGGACACTGGAACCAGCTTAAAGAGGCTCCTACTAGTCAAATATATGAAAATCTGAGCATCAAACAGTAACTGCAGTTCAGTGTCCACATTTTACAAGTAGTAACTGTAGAAACTCAGGCTGGGGGAAGTGAAATACTTTGTCTAAGAATATCCAGCCAGTAAGAGGTAGAGTCGATGCTGACTGAATTTTCATGACTCCAAAGCATTGTTTCTACCATACGCCATGCTCCTCGACCAAAGCAATGCTTAACTGAAGAAACAAGTGCAGAAGTGAGGAGCATAAGGGGAGACAGTTAGGAAGAGGCAAGTAAGGAAACGTGAACTCAGTTTTCACTGGCAAGGATTTTCTACTAACTAGCTCCATGCAACACTACAAAAGGATGACTATGGATACCCAAGCAGTGGCCGGATAAGATGGCATATTAGAGAAACCACTCAAGTCCTTCCAATAGTGGAAGTCCTGCCTCATGGTGACACTTCCCTTTCTGAAGTCCCTGTAACAGTGGTCAAATCCCCGCTCACGACACAGGATGTTTTCCAGCCCAGGTATCTCTGATATGGAGATGCCTAAAGACCTGTTGACTATTCCTTCAGTTCACCCTGGTGCCGTTGGGGGCTACAGCCAGTCCTGGAATTCAGCGTCTGATGGTCTCCTAGCCTTTCCCAGCAGGCTGCAGTAACTCTTCTCACCTCTTTGCCCCCAACAGGGACCCTATCCCTCCTTTAATTTCACCAAGAACTAAGACCAGGCCCTAGAATTTAATCAATTTTTGCTGACCACATGAGGCTAACAGGAGAAAACTATAATGCAGAAGAGGACATTTAAAGCTAGATATGAAATAGTACAGCTCCTGGTACCCACCATGTTACAGCGTAGAGCCCACCTCTCATTACCTACTCCTCCTGGGAGGGTTTTTGACCTTTGTCTCCCCCATACCCAAACTCTCCTGGGACCTAGAGAGAGTAAACGCTAGTTTATCCTTGATTACCAGCCTCGGGTTCCCCTCCTGTGAGGGTCCAACTCTGGCCTACTATGAAGAATTATTAGGCACATGGCTTAGAGTTACAGCTTCCCTTTGACATAACCAAAAAGTTTACTGTGGGCATTTTTCTTCCCACAACTGAAGAGCAATCATCCTCACAGTAGAATCAAGCCTCCATCTCTAGCAACAAAATAAACCACAGAAACTTCAACACTAGCGTGTCTTTTTCTCCCAAGGCTCAAATATCCCAGAACTAATTTCTTCAATTAAGGTCCAGATTAAAATTCTGGGACTTCCTTTCATCTAGATTCAGAAGTCTCAGTGAAAGAAAAGCCGTCCCCAAGCATGTGACCTACGATGAAAAGAGCACCCTTGCTATGGGGGAGGGGGAGATGGGAAGGGAAGAATCCATATAGGGTACCCATTTCCTCCCCAGAGCAAACACCAAGGAGCATATTACTACCTCACCTCCTCTCACCCATTTTATGATTCAACTAGACCCAAGAGTTTCACTTCATTCTACATCTCAACTAAGAAGGTGTACTGATAGATTGTGACCTCGGGGTGGTACAGCGTAGAGACGTGCAAGGTGGTCGCAGCTCTCCCTTGAAAACAACCTCGCCACCTCTGTCCCCAGCCATCACCGGCTGCAGTCCAGCTGCCTGATGCTTGGGAAGGGCAGGCAATGTCCCTCCCTCCCTCCCTCCCTCAATCCCTCTCCACTTCTCCCCTTCCCCCTCTCTTTCTCTGATCTTATCTGCCTACTGACAGCTGAAGCTTTGGACCCCACCCAGGGAGAAGAGAAGATCTGCACACTCCACTCTTGTAGCCTGGCGCTGGACCCCTGGGGGCTGACCTCTATGGACTACATGAATCAGCCCCCCAGCGGCGAGTCCTAGCATAATATCAGAGAAAGCAAGAAGATTCAGTTTGAAGTAAGAATTCCCCCAGCGCCCTAGCTGCAGGGCCATCTGAAGCAAGCTCTGTTTGTTGGCCGAAGGTCACAGCCTAGGCAGCTGGCCTCCTTGACTGAGCTCTCCTTGTCTCTGGGTCCTGGAAACTGTTCTCTCCCCTCCACTCTTCTGGCTGAGGATGTAAACAGCATCAACTCTTACTAGCCCCAGGGTACTGGATCCTCTTGACGCTTCCACACCTTTGTAACTAGACCCTTTAGTAAACTCTCTGCAAATGACTCAACATGAATGTGCTGTCAGCTTCCTGTTCATACCATGACTCATCTAAGTGCTCAGGAAAGTTGTACCTTAACTCATACCATTGTGAGATGGATTTATGCTCTGAGACGTCTGCTTTTTTGAGGCAGGTACCTACATTCTCAAAGGATCCCTCTGACTGCAGTCGCTGTGACACGATATGGCCTTTCCTCTGACTCACTGTTCCCAGTCCCCTCTGAGCTTCTGCCCCCAGCAGCACACACACTTGCCTTGTAATGCTGAGGTACCCCTGCTCGCTATGATGGGCGCTGAGATGTGCTATCCGGACTCCCATTCAAGGAAAGCCTTGTTGCCCCAGCTGCTGAGAACGCCACGGGCCAAAAACCCTGAGCTGGCCACTTAGCAGCACAGGGCTGCCAAAGTCAAGGTGAGGTCCTTCCCAGGCTGGCGTACACCCGATGACCACTGGTCAAAGCAAAGGTATAAAATCCCTGACTTTTGGCCTAAAGCAGGACCGCTATAATGGGTAATTTTAGACCAGAGTTCCCCACGGGAATGGCCAAGGCTAACAAGGCCTGCATGGCAGCTCAACTTTACCCTCTACCCAGTCCTGCTTCCTTCCTCTCCCTTTCCCAGGTGTCGACCTCAAGGGCATCCCTATTAGACATGCGCACACTGAACCCCCTCTCACGGTGTGCTCCCTGAAGAAACCAACTCACAGCACTCAGCTGCAAGATCCCTGCTCAAACAACCCTCAGCCAATACTCCCATCACAAACTCCGCAGATGGTCTCCAGAATCCATGCAAGCTACAGGGAGGGCGCTTTCCTTCCAGGCGGAGCCCCCTCCCCCTGCATAAGCCATCTGGGCTTCCGCAGATGAGTCAGGCACCTGCCCCAGCCCTCTGGGGTCCTCGGATGCAAAGGACAGACCTCACATGTCTCAGCACAAGTCCCATAGGTGCTCTCCTCACTGTGACAGGGGTTACGGGTAGAAGTCCCCTGCCCTCATTCTTGGATGGTGGGGGAAATGGTGGGACTCTCAGTGCCACTTCCTCCAAGGAGACCCCGTCACAAACACATCTTTCTTCTCTATCCTCCTGACTCATCTTCCATGTCAGTGAGTCCTCTGTTCAGGTTTTCCATGGCCTACTTAAAATGACTGTCCTGGTGGTCTCTTGGAACGTGGTGTCCCTTGGCTTCATTCCTGAGCCAAAAACGACCCTGGGAGAGTCCCATTTTAAAACTACGGGACATTATGGAAATACTTGAATATGATAAGATTATCTTTTCAAAGAATTCCAGTGGTGGTCTTCCCTGAGGAGGGAAACGGATGTGCAAAGGAGGAGAACAGAACTGAGACGTACTTTTCATTCTCCTGTTTTTGGGGATTTTTGTACCATGCACACACGTTATACCTATTAGCTTGAACCTAACAAAACTACCAATGTTTGACAACTTTTGATCTACAATTTTCTTATTACCTTGTTTGTCCTCAGCATAGTCAATTGCAGGAAACCAGAGGTGAATTACTTGATGTTTCCCCCACCATCCAGTTATGACAACTGTTAAGTGACCGAAGCTGTCCCTTATCCCTTGCTCTCAAACCTTGACCCCGCTATATCATTTTCCTACTGCCATCTTCTGCTCTCGAGGTTTCTGGCAGCAGACAGGAGCTGAATGCAACCTTAGGAAGACAGGAGCACTCCCACTGTCACTACGCTGTATCCAGTACTGTCCCCAAGGCCCCAGATAAACAACCCTCTTCCAAGGCTCTAAGACACCACCTTCTCCCTCTGGCCTTCTACTGAATTTCTTCTCACTGCCTACAGCCCAGTGAAGAGAGACTGGCCATTCCATGGTACTGGCCATGCCTATCCAAGGATCTCTCACGGTATCAGCCTCATGTGTAGACATAGCTGTCTCCTTCATTACACTATTCATTTTTTTAAGAAAAAAAGTTCATGTCTTTATCCCCCAAATGAGAACCGCGCCAGGATCAGAATAGCAGGTACTCAATAAATGATTACTGAGTGAACGAACGACCTCATTATGAAAGCTGGCATGATTTCATAGCATAAATGAACTCAGCAAATACTTTACGCTGTACACTCCTTATTCTGGTTTCAGTGCAATATTCTGTCTCGATGTGCAATGGGATACAACTGTGAATCATTAGCGTATGCAGACTCAATTACTCAATGGTCCGTGTATGATAGATGTCTTGGATACACAGTCCTAGCACACAGAAACACACTCTTTCTGAAAACATCCCTTGACAAGAAGGGTAGCCAGTAAGACCCTGGCTCCTACAGACGATAATTCCGTTATGCTTCAGAGCCTCCAAATTTCTATCTTGCTTCTAAGTGATGAGGAATTTCAAGTCTCTGAGGAGTACAAATAACAGGAGAAAACTTTGTCAGGAAACTACAGGCCCCCAGGGCCAGAGTTTAGAAAACACTCATGCAGGTGAGGCTGCTTTCAAGAAGTTTTGACTGTATAAATTCCTCTTTGTCAGACTTAACCATGTATTAGTCTAAGACAGTTATTCTATTTTCTTACTATAAGTATGCACTGTGTCCTGCACCTGGAGCTCTTGCCAAATTGTAGATTTATTCCTCTTTCTATACATCTGTGAAAAGAATGTGTGTTCTGTTTCATCAGGGAGTTACTCGAAGTCACAGGTTGCTAATTCCAAATGAATAGAAACAGTGATTAATCTGGGAGATGCGAGCTCGCCACTATTCATGTAACAGATGTCCATTATGATGAGTTACACATTTGTTCCGTGTTTACACTAAAACACAAAAGAAGACTCAACTATGTTGTTAAAAAATAAAAAGAGAAAAGAATGAAAGGGGGATGGGGGAAGGTAGGGAATTAGAACATACTGGAAACTGTTTATTCAGGCGCCAGGTTAGATGCGACCGACGTGCGGTGCGGTACGTCCGCAGGGTGGCAGGTAGAGAGGCAGAGAGTGAGGGAGCGAGGGAGCAGCCAGGGTAAATGTTCCTGGCTTCACGTCAGGGTGTGGATATTAACTCAGTTCATCTCACTTGCCTGACAGAAGCACTAATGCCAAACCCGGCAATTTCATCAGCATGAGCTACGCAGAAGATGGGATTTCAGAGGGAGGCACGAGAAAAGGAGACTGATGTATGTAATTTTATTCAAATAATTAAAAACAAAGTTGGCAGTCTATCTTCCTGTCAAGAAGAATAAATATCAGACTCTGGAGTTGGAAGGCCAACTTCACTTTGGTCCAATACAAACTTTAGAGTTGATTCTTCACAAAAAAATCCATTCAGAGTGATCCTTCTATGTGCCTTTGCAGTTACTCTGTGCGCAGAGCTGACGTAGCAAGAGGACAGAAGCCAGGAATAAGTGCGGAGGAGGCCGCCTGACTGAGCCACGCTAGGGCTCTTAGTCTCACAGCCATGAATACAGGGTTTGTATAACTGAGCTATTTCTCCAAAATCGGATGAGCCCAAGAGAAGTTTCCAGAACTTTCCTTTCTCTCATTATTTGCCTCCTGTCCTTATAAGCCCAGGAACTAAAGCAAGGCCAGGCACACGGTAGGAACTAAGTACACACATATATACACTGTTTTTTTTGGTTTTTAAACAGCCAACCGTCATGACTTTTTTTTAACATCTTTATTGGAGTATAATTGCTTTACAATGGTGTGTTAGTTTCTGCTGTATAACAAAGTGCATCAGCTATACGTATACATGTATCCCCATATCTCCTCCCTCTTGCGTCTCCCTCCCACCCTTCTAGGTGGTCACAAAGCACCGAGCTGATCTCCATGCACACACGCTTTTTTAAATGAGTTGATTGAGCATGCGCTGGACTTAATGAATGACACGTGCACACGGATTATATTTATCAACAGATTAATTATCTTACAGATTTGCAGGCTCACTGGATTATAGCAGAGGCAGTATCACAACCAAAAGCTAAAGAATCTTCTTTGCATGTCGTAACAGGGCTGTAGCGTGTCAAACTCTCTCTCTCTCCAGAGTTGCTTTTTAATAGCAACACTTTTTAGAGAAGAGGGCAAGCTCCATTCTGTCACTTAATAAAGAGAAGAAATTAGCATGGCCAGCTGGTAAAAAATGAATAATTCCAACAGACTCACTGAGGGTTTTGCTTTTAAAGCATTTTAATCACTATTCCTCTCTATTTCAAGTAACGTATCCAATCTCTCTTCAGTTGCTCCTCACATGTTGAGTTTTAAGATGTGAAACACTCCACTTTTACATCTAAGCCCTTTTTATTATTGGAAGATTATGACAGAAGGGAGCAATCCTCCTCGCATCTGTGACACAATTCCACTTAGAGAGCAAAGGTATCCTTCAGAGACGTCCTCGTGCCGATGACACTTCCGGGAACCATGTAAGGCAGCAAGCAAGAGCCTATTCGCTTACCTTACGCAATGCAGGGAGGGACACACTGCAAAGGTGGTCAAAATGATTAAGGAGGAACTCAGCCTACTAAAAATGACATGTTGCAATGCCTAGTTTGAAGTGTTGGTAAGCGGATACTTGGAGCCAGGTATAAGGTTCTGAAGACGTCCTCAATCTCTTTGCCAAAAAAAATTAATGTTTTTATTTAGTCCAGTCCCACCAAGTGAGCTAAGTTGATGATGACAGAGGAAAAAAGCTTCCATTTTCGAAGGCAGTAGGAATTCGGAGAATAGTGGGTTCAGCAAACTTTGTGTAAAGGGCCAAACTGCAAACGTTCTTGGCTTTGTGTGCCACGGGATCTCTGCGGCAGACACTCAGCTCTGCCGTTATGGGGAAAGCAGTCATAGTCAAAAAGTAAAAGAAGAAAAAAAAAAAGGCAGAGCTGTGTTCCAGTAATACTTTATAAAGGCAGGTGACAGGCTGCATTTAGCTCACAAGCCGTACTTTCCTTACCCCTGGGATAAAACATACATGTCTCTCCAAAACAGACTGAAGATGCCAATCTTTAGATTCAATTGAAAATTATAGTGTTTCTTCATTCCCTGTATTTTTATTTATTTTTATTTCCATTCCCTGTATTTTTAAAACATGCTCAGCACTACCTACGATTCTTGTGTGCATCTTCACAATGTTCCAATAGCATGTTCCTTAAATCAATCCTTGAGATGCACTTCTCAAACTATCTACATAAGCTTAGACTCAATCAGGAAAATAAAGTCACTCTAAACATCCCAGGAATAAAGAAGTCAATACACGAATTCGGGCTTATATCAGGGTTGGAATATCTGGGAGAGTGGGATCAAGCAAGTCGACTCCAAACTGGAAAACACAAAAACAAAAAAACAATTAAAAAAAAAAAAAAGGTCACTACCAAAGAGCAGGGAAGCACGCACTGAATCCATCAGCCCATCACCATAGTGTGGGTGGTTATCAAAAGCACTACAGGAATTTTTCCAGTTTGCGAGAATCTATGAGCAACCTCTCAGCAACTGTGTCAGTCTGCATCACCAAAGCGTCTTGGTTCTCCATCACTCCCTGAAAAGCCACTGTGAGTCTCCTGCCTGCCCAACATCCAGCTGCAATCACCCCTGAACATAATCGCTTCTATTCCTTTCACCCGAAAAAAAGCTTATGTTACTCCCTTTGGCAAACTCTAACTCAGGACCGTATAGGGAAGGAGACTGGAAGGGATGTCATGCCCACCTGGCTTCTCAGAGATGTAGAAGAGATCTTAGAAGGGGAGGTAGTGATACGTATTGTACTTGACCATGGCTAAGCCACCACATTCCAGCCCTTTGTCAACGTGGCATCCATACCGTCTCCCTTTACCCATTTTTAACTTCCAAATAAACAACATAATGCTTCTGTTCTACTTGATGCAACGATTCCCTATCCACCGCAAACTCACTCAAGCTTGCCCCCCAGGCGGAGCCACCAAGTCCTGTTCGTTATTTTATCCATAAATCGTTGATGGCTGTCTTGCAGTTCAGTCACAATAGCTCTTTCCTACTGTGCAATTTAAAAACTGAAATACAGGTTTAACTCAATCCTTATATTACATAACCAAGAGAAGGACACATTTTATTGATATATACAGATATCCATATCAAAACTGGACGAAAAATGCCTTAACACAACCCTCATTTCTACAACTGGTCACATGACCGTTGCTAGCTCTTATACCCGTCTTCTTTTATTACTCATGGGGATCACATGAACCCAGAACACTCGAGTGGGATCATCATGCATTCTGAACACCAAGCTGGGATGTGCCACCCACCAGCCATCGTCAGGTGACCCGCGTGCAGTAGCCCAGCCTAGGTCTCTCCAGCTCCCGGGGCCCCAACAGACCCCAAGGTCTCACCCACTCTAGTGACCCACTTCTTGGCAACTGCCTGGCTCAAGCGAGGCAAACAGATCAGGGTTCGGCATACCAAGGAACGGAGTGGAACCCATGTTTTAACCTTTAAATCTGGTTCCTGGTCTTCTCAATGGGTACAAAATTTAGCTTCACCTTCAATTAATATCATCTTCTCTCTTCCGCTCTTCCTCTCTCTCTAAGATCTAGATTTTAGAGATAAGATCTTCATTCAAATTGCACCTAAAAGGCATGTATTAGCTCCCTGTGATCTAAGCCGGGTAGCTGATTATAGACTAGGGTTCGTGGATTTAGATTCTGCATGAACATATCTTGCTTTGTACCAAGGAAAAGCCTATTTCAGGACTTCAAAGTCTAACTCCCCTAGCCAGCCAGTTCTCAAATGTGTGCTGGTGGTCAAGGGCAAGGATAATATGCATGATGTTTCAGTGCAAGCCCTACCCCCATCCGTAAGAAGCCAATTGAGAAGCATTCTCCTTAATGACAGGTGTTTTAATGGGCAAAGGATAATGAGGTTTCTTTTTAAAAAGAGGAAAAAAACGGTCAAAATATTATCATCTGAATAATCTTTGCCAATAAAAGCCCCCAAAATATCCAGTTAGAATACCAGTTTCCAAAGCCTCTCTCAGTGGACTTGAGGACACGGGGAGGGGGAAGGTAAGCTGGGACGAAGCGAGAGAGTGGCGTGGACATATATACACTACCAAACGTAAAATAGACAGCTAGTGGGAAGCAGCCGCATAGCACAGGGAGATCAGCTCGGTGCTTTGTGATCACCTAGAGGCGAGGGATAGGGAGGGTGGGAGGGAGACGCAAGAGGGAGGAGATGTGGGGATATATGTATATACGTATACCGGATTCACTTTGTTATAAAGCAGAAACTAACACACCATTGTAAAGCAATTATACTCCAATCAAGAGGTTAAAAAATAAAAATCGTACTGGGGTACTAACCTGCCTACTGAAGAGTTAATTACCCAGGGAATGTATTTGTGTTTGACTTTCTTTTATTTGATTAGAATTCATATGCTCTGAAGTCGCATGTTAATTCACAGATTTTTGCCCAGTGGTAAAGGTAACCTCAAAAGTTGTAGTTTTATTGCCCTGTAGCATGTTAACCAGTTCTGAATCTATCCTAGCAATATTATTCCAACACACTGTTTTTCCCCTCAGAATGTCTATAAATACCAAATTCTTCAAAATGCTCTTCGCATCATCTTAACCCTCTTAGGGTTTCCATTATTAATGAGTAAATTCTTGACATGCATTCATTCTCTATTTGTGTGAGACCCCTGTTTTTAGCTCTTTAAAAATTATACTTTGACAGTACCTACATCATGAAGTTATTATGAGAATAAAATAATGCAAATAAAGTAATTAAGGCCCTGACATTTTAAGCAGTTAATGAATATTAGCTATTATTGTTAGCTATAATTAAATGCAGTTTGATGCACAGGAAATAAAAAATGTAGCATACTCCTAACTTGACCCAGAGATACCCATGCAGTTAAACAAAAATAAAGAGAATATTCATTTAATATTCAGCTCCACCTTGATTTCCCTTGGGACTTTTGACTCCTCTTGAATCTAGCCCAGTGAATTAAGCTTTTGAATTAATAGCCATTTTCATGGATGATGCCATACCTTATAATTACTGGGATCTGTAACTGTTGGGATCTGTAAGGGTATACAGAAGAATCTATCCCATAAAGAAAAAGAACTTCCCCACTTCACATGACCAATAGTAGATAATACAATTAAAATTAGGATTGAAGTAAAAAATCCCGCTTTGAGAGACCCAATTATTCTTCCTCATTTTATTTCCTTCAATTTTAATGGGTTATCCTCTGGATTTTTCCCCCGAAGTTTTTAATAGCTACGTTCTTCCTATCTTCCTTTGTCTGAGTTCAGAAAGAAACGAAAGGACAATAAAGGGAGAAGCATGACCAATTCCTCCAGTTTCACTATGATTTTCGTTGCTATTTATACTCAGATAACTTCCTCAGATTATAAATCCTCAAAAAGAGAACTCAATTTTAGTTTTTGTTTTTCGGATTTTTTTTTGTTTGTTTATCTGTTTTTTGGAACCTGGCATAGGAGTTAAATCAGCCTTGGCTCAAATAAGCTTTGGCTCAGAGGAACCAACTGAATTGAATAATTAAATACATGTTGAAACAACACTTCAAAAGTAATACATAACCTTTCCATACTGATGTCTAGAAAAGAATAAAAATCATCTGTAGAAATAAATACACGTACTGAGACACACAATTTCCACGTACAAGCACAGGGGAAGCAAATGGAACTGGGATTTACTCTGCACTGTACACAAAACCACAGAGCCTGGGTCATCAGATACTTTTTAAATAACTTCAAACACTGAAACACAATGCAGAAACCTACTGCACTCATTTTAAAAAAGCAAACAAAGGAATATAGGGACTTAAATCAAGATTAAACATTCAGCTGTTGTTCAGTTCCAGTGAACCAAAGAAGATCAAGTTGAATGTGAAAGAAAGTGAAGAAGACAAATAACACATGTAGTACTCAAGCGTTCCTTCTCTTTATGGAGCTTATTTGTGTGTCTAGACACGATCAGATGTTTTATATATAAATATATATATACACACACACACATATATACACACACACACACACCTATGTATACTTCAGATACATAACGTGTGTATGTATGCCTACCTGTTTCATATATATTCATACCAACACACATTTCTTAGCCTTTGAAATGAGAGAATGCCACTAAGCAAGTGGAGAAATCAGTGGAGGCGGCCCTCATTCAAGATTACTGTAGTCCCTGGCTACTCAAAGTGCGGTCGCAGGATCAGAAGCGTCAGCATCACCGGGGAGCTTGTTAGACATGCAGAGTCTCAGGCTCCACCCCACATCTCCTGAATCAGAAGCTAGATTTTAACCACGCTGCCTGGTGATTTGTATGTACAAATTCAAGTTTGAGAAGCAGTGGCCTAGATCCGTGCTACCCACGACAAGAGCTATTAGCTACCTGTCTATTCACCTGACATGTGATTAGTGAGACTGAGAAACTGCTTTTATTTTAATTATTAAAATGTGAATTTAAAAGCTAATACTTGATTCCATTACTGGAGTACTTCTAAACATGTTGGGAACAACTCAGATATACGAATCTAAAGACAGATCAAGTATTTCTGATGAAAATTTACTATCTGAATTGAGAAAGTGCTCTAAGTGTAAAATACACACCAGAGTTCAAAGACTTGGCATGAAAAAATGCGTGCAACATGCCATTGATAATTGTTTAGAATGATTACAGGTTAAAATTTCAGATATGCTGAGTTAAATTTAATACATTCTTAAAGCTCATGTGCTTCTCAACTTTCTAAAAATATGACTACTAGAAGATAGTGCCTCATGTATTATTTTTACTGGACAGTACTGCTTTAGAGCCACGGTTCTCCAATTATAAAATTACTGGTGCCTGGGTTCCCATCCCAGAGATTCTGGTGAAGTTGGTCTGGGATGAACCTGGGCATTAGGATTTTTCAACTCTCCTTGGTGATTCTACTGAGCCGCCAGGGTTGAGAACCACCGCCGCAAGGTTAATAACAGATTCATTAATCACAGCTGATACATAATGACCTCCTAAAGACCTTACATCTTTTAAGAGCTCCCATCATTCCTCAGCTCAAAGGTGGAACTGGAGAAGTAGTGCGTATTTCTTACCTAGAGGGCAAAAGCACCCCACTGATGTTATCAGGGCTGGAGGCTGGGTGATATTATTCTACTTCAACTCCAGGCAGAATCAAACATACCAAAACAGATGGAAATCGAGGTTTTCTCAGTGTCTCCAGAAACCCGTCCCCAGCAATGTCAGCAATTTGTTCCCATATCTGACGCAGTGGATCTCCAACTTCCGTATGTTTAACAGAATAACCCCTTGCGTAGTTTGTTTAAAAGCAGATTGCTGGGCCCGAGCAGGTCCTAGGAACGCTGTGGTAGGGTGACAAACCATCCTGGATTGCCTGGACTGTCCCGGTTTGGGTTTCAGCACCACATCCTGGGAACGGGTCAGTTCTGGGCAAACCAGGCCAGGGGGTCATCCCACCCCGGCGAAGTGCGTGTTTAACGAGCAGCCCAGGTGACCATCCTGGGCGCCAGGTGAGCACAGTTTGAGAACCACGCCTAGAAACACAAGTTCTTTAATACTTTCTAGTGACGTTCCTTCTGAATTAACCAAGCGCCCTAAGAAAGCAGCCACTGAAGTGACACAAATAGTTCAGCAAATAACCGACTGGAGAAATGTTCGAACCTAATTAAACATACCAGTAAATTGTTTAAAACTGTATGCAAGAACAGCTACAAAAAGGATCACCCTGGTAGCCTTGAAGGGAACTATTTCAATGTCAAGAATTCAGCAGATAGGATCTGGGGAGGCCAAGTAAGTGTGTGGCATGAGGTCATGTCAACCTCGAGTTTGATCACTGCTTCTGTCATTTGCTAGCTGTGTGGCTTTGGGGAAGTTCCTTGACCTCTCTGTGCCTCAATATTTTCATCTGTAACGATGAAATAATTTATCCCAACGCTGAAGCTTAGCCATCAGAGTAAAAAATAATGCATTACATCAGACTGATCCCAGTTGAGGGATAGTCTACAACATACCTGACCACTCCTCCTCCAAACTGTCAAGGTCTTGAAAAACAAGGAAAGCCTGAGAAACTGTCACAGCCAAGAGAAGCCCAAGGAGACAGGATGATCCGCTGTAATGTGGTCTCCTGGAAGGGATCCTGGAATAGAAAAAGGACACTAGGTAAAAACTAACAAAATTCAAATCAAGAATGAAAGTTAATATTAATGTACCAAAGTTGGTTTATTGCTTGTACAAATGCAGCAGGCTCATGTAAGACGTTAGTCATAGGGTAAACGGTGTGTGCAGTGTATGGGAATTCTCTTTATGGCTTTGCAACTTTTCTGTAGATCTCAAACTACTGTAATTTTAAAAGTTTATTACAAAAAATGCCTAGCATAGTAGTGCCCAGGTCAGAAGTACACAATTAACAAGAGTCATTACTATTACTGTGAACTGTAGATTACGGATGATACCGAAGCAAAGAACAGCATCCTCATCCAACATTTTCATGAGAAACCAGGAGCTTGAAAGCCTTGGAGATGAGGGTTGAGGGAGGAAAAGATGAGAGGGAAGACGAAGAGGCCATAAAGACTGTTTATTTCGTCTACAGCCAGTCCCAGGCCTGTAACTTCTGTCACGTGACCCTGCTGGTTTTCTCCCTGACGTTGTTCAGAGTTTGTAATTATTTTCTTCATTCAGTTGTTCTCAGTTCTGAGCCCAAACTCCCTTACCTCTCCACCACGGACTAGAACCAGAATCCTTTTATGTTTTCTTCTCCTAGCCTCCTTGTAGCTCCCCCGCCTCTCAAAAACATAAAAGCACGCAGGCAAAGAAACACAAACACCACTCCACTGACCAAGTAACCTCGCTTGGTGGGGAAGCCCTCAACATTTGAGTCCAGAGTTGCTAGGTTACATTTGCAAATAGAGGTGATTGAGCTTAAACAGAAAAACTTTAATATTTGCTTGTAGTATATTGTATCTTGTATTTTTGGGTTTTTTTTTTTTTTTTGCGGTACGCGGGCCTCTCACTGTCGTGGCCTCTCCCGTTGCGGAGCACAGGCTCCGGACGCGCAGGCTCAGCGGCCATGGCTCACGGGCCCAGCCGCTCCGCGGCATGTGGGATCTTCCCGGACCGGGGCACGAACCCGCGTCCCCTGCGTCGGCAGGCGGACTCCCAACCACTCTGCCACCAGGGAAGCCCTACCTCATGTTTTTGATTTAATTTAAGCTTCAGAAAAATTTTGTTGGTTAAGCAGGGCAGATGTTTTTACCTCCATTTGAGTGATATAAAAAATTTTAAAAAGAAAGGAAGCAACGGGGGGAGGGAGGGAAGAAGGAAGGAGAGAGGGAGAGAAGAAAGAAATTTAAAGTGACAACAAGATTCATACAGTTAATGTGTGCATCATTGTTTTAATCTACTGGGGCCGCCCTTACAAACCATCACAGACTAGGGGGCTTAAACAACAGAAATTGAGTTTCTTACAGTTGTAGAAGCCGCAAGTCCCAAACCAAGGGGCATCGGGGTTGGTTTCTGATAAAAGCTCTCTTCCTGGCGTGCAGATGACTGCCTTGCTGTGTTCTCACTTGGTGGAGAGGGAAAGTTCTGGTGTTTCTTCCTCTTCTTATAAGGACACCAGTCCTATCCAATTACCACCCCTCTCATATGACCTCACTTAACTTTAATTACCTCCTTAAAAAAAAAAAAACCCTTCTCCAAATGCAGTCACACCTGAGGCTAGGGCTTCAACATATGAATTTGGCAGGGGTGGGGGGGTGGGGAGGTGGAACCCAATTCAGTCCATAAAAGGAGGAGCTAACACTTCGAGAACCGGGAAGAAGTACCAATTAGACTAGAGGTAGCTAACTGTGGCCACGCCCATTCAGCCACATATTGCCCGCAGCTGCAGAGCCGAGTACTTTCCAGACAGAGACTAGGGCCCACAAAGCCCCAAATACTAACTCTCCCGCCCTTTACAGAAAAAGTGTGCCAACTCCTGGGTTAGACTGGTATATGATAGTTCGTCCCACCCACAAGATGACTCCACAGGTTGGTATTCTTGCCACTCCACTGGGAGCAGAAGTGACTTCCAGATTCACAGCCCGCAGGGAGGGAGCTCGAGAGAACTCAAACATGGGAATAGAACATTCAGAAAGGTATCCTTTCCAGGCCACCCCACCGCAGGGCCTAGGGCTTTCCTCTTAGACCTTGCAACTGTGGGTGGATGTCGGCCCTCAGCACAATGGCTTCCGACAACCCTCTCAGCCTTGCAGACCCTTTTTGTCACTCAGGCCCAAATGCCCCGCTGTCTCCAATCACACCCTATCAGTGTTTGCTGCAAGCTATTTTAGGCGCTCAGTTTCTTGCAATTTTACTTTGTTTCAGTTTATGTTTTGCACCGGGGCATGTGTTTTGTATGGTTAGGATTTACATAGAAAGCAGATCACTTGAATTAAGGGAGCCTTGCAATAATTATGGAGACCTTAAGGGGTTTCCAGGGATAATTTCAGGACTGTTAGTCCCAAATGCAGTTGTTGGTCCTTTTCGTTATTAGACAGTACGTTCCCTTTTCTTTTCAGCATCCGATATTGAACTCATGGTGCTTTCCTTATTGCATTGATTACAACTCAGGTTCCTTTTGATAGAGGCATTTGCCAATAGAAAACAGTTCCTAGATCCTCTTGGAATTAGCAGAGACATTCCCCAACTTACTTACTCAAGAATCCAGAGCCTTTCCATTAGGCCTATGGTAGAATTTAAGGAAGCAAAACTACAATTGGGATTAATTTTACTGTTGGCTAACTGATCTCATTATTATTTGACTTACTGATCTCCTGTCCACACAGACAAATTATTTGCATGTAGATTCCTGCTGCTTTAGTCTGTCCAGAATCAATTCCTCTGAGGAACATCCTCTCTCCCATTTCATGTGGTCCTAGGTGGGCTATCAGTTACAACCCTCGGAGCCCCCGCGAATCATATTACCCTGTTCTACCCCTCAACAGAGTCATTGATCCGAAAGAAAGTATGTGACCTGATAGGAGCTAATTACCCAGGATATTAAAGAAGTTGGGAGAGAGGCTGTCACACAGATGAACACCGGGCTGAGAGAGGGAGGCAGAGCCCCCAGATCCAGCCCTTCCTGAAGCCTTCCCCACCCCTGGACTTCCTAGGGATGTGAACCAATAAATTCCTTTTTCTGCTTGACTAATTCAAGTTGGGCTTCTCACTCAAAACCCCAAATGTCCTCACTGATATAACAGGCTTCCAGACAGATTTCTGAGTGTCCTCAGAAACATGCATCAGCAGCTTCCAGCGGGCACCAGGCACTGAGCTCTGGGATCCATGGGTCCTCATCTGAGCTGCAATCTTGGAACTCCCGGGCTATCCCTCTGCTAGGTTCGAGGGCTTTAGAAACGGAGAACCTATGGGACATGGGGTGCAACACAGTCCCTTGGATATATTTATGCCTTCTGTTATGCACAAAAGTGCATTCTGGACTTGCTTTCTTACGTTCTACTTCTCCCTGTCCTTTGGCCCTTCTTGGAGTGGAAGCGGGACAAAAATCCTTGCGCTGCTGACACTGATGGTATCAATCTCGGGAAAGAAGAGAAAACCAAGTAAGATCAGTGGACCCCCAACAATGATAATGCTGAATGGAGTGGGATGGCCAAAGTCTGGGGCCAGGTTTGGACCCCAATCCAACCAGTGGTCCCAAGCACCGCAGAGGTAACCGGGAAGGAGAAATAAAACCCACAGCCCACCACCAAGTGGCTGCAGAATTACCCCTTCAGTGAAGACACATGTTTTTCTCCTTTGTTTTCCACAAGATACCTTTCTAAACCCATCTAAACTCTGCCTCACTAGATTCTTTGTCACCTGAAGTGTTAGCTATGACTCAGAGTTTCCTGAGATAAACTCTACAACCTCCCTCCTCCCCCAGGAAAGTTCCTGACTGAGGCCCACCCACACCAGCCAAAACTCTGATCCAAGTGGCTGGGAGATACCTTAATGCCGTTTAAACTATGCACTTACATGTGTTTGCAGGTCATGATAAATAAGCACCCTCCTTTGTTGTCTCATTTCTTTGCAGTTTAACTTGGCTTCCTCTGTTTCTAACTGATGGGAACTAAAGTCAGTTTTTAAGATGCACAAGGAAGGAAAGCTCTTTGTGTTAAAGGCGGTCCGCCAAGGTGCTAATTCCATCTTTGGTAGGTTTTTCCCAGGACTGTGTTCCTTATCCAGGAATTTCCCTGAGCTTGGTGGTTCGCTAGTCCAAATTCCAGCTTTGAATAAATAAACCAGCTGAAGTGCTCCAATGCCTTAGGGACTAGCAGGGCAGCTTCTGAACTTCCATCGCCCCCCAGTGGCAGTTTCCTAAGTCTTTTTGTTAGTTACTCAAAAAGATTTATGTTAAGATTCTTCCCTCCAGAGCTGTTTAAAATTTTTTTTTAAAAAAATTCTCACACTGAAGATTATGAAATGTGTGTGTGGAGGTGTGTTAGTAATGTTGAGTTGATAACTTCTGGGTCACAGGGTCGTAGATTCATGCAATTGACAGATCTCACCAATCAGGATGCCCTTTGGAAAGAATTCCTACCTATCATAGCTGTAGAGTCCAATATTAAAGCGATTACCCCAAATGCGTTTTTGTTTTTAATTTAGAGGATCTAGATCAGGGTTTCCATTTTTCTGGTTCAATGAAATCACTGTCATTGACTATAATTTTTAAACTCATGCTACCCCTTTGTAAACTTTTCCACCATAAAATGTTTGGTAACATTGTCCGAGAAGGTGAGAAACCATTTAAAGCCAAAAAATATGAAGGTTTACAAGCCATGTATATAAAACTTTGTAAAAGCCAACATCAAACCCACACAAATAACTAGAAATTATCACTGTTAGGTTGTCCAAACCTGCAGACTAATACACAAAGTGGCAGAATCAAATGAATGGAAGTTCGTGATTTCAAACTCTAACCAAGTGAAACTCAGAAATAGGTGATAGAGTTGCCCCGAGTCATCATATCGAGATAGTTTAATGATACTGAAGAGTCTCCATGGTCAGTAGGAACTGATGGTGTAACACTGAATTCATCCCCCACCCGTCCGCTCACCTATCATCCCATCCCCTTGTCCATCCTCCCACCCATCCATTTAGACAGGTTTAGGAAGATATCCTGTGGAAAACAAAAGGGAAAAAAAGTGTTTCTTCACTGCAACAATAACTTTGCAGCCTCCTGGTAGCACGTTGTGGGCACCTCCATCCATCCGGCTGTACATTAGGTATGTGCCAGACATTGTGTGAGGTACCAAGGACAGAAGATGGGTAAGATGTACTACCCGCTTTCATGATTCTCAAAGCAAAAGAGACTTTTAAGATTTTCTCAGTATGGTCTCTATTCTAAGGCTTCATTCTCAGAGCAGGTGGAAATAACCAGTACCAAATCGCCAAGTCCAGAAAAGACTCTCAGCGGTTAGCATCAAGTGGGCCTAGAGACCTAGTTGGCCTTGATTGCATGGGGGTAGAGATGAGACCTCATTTGGCCACAGTCATTGAATGTTTTCTCTGAAAAACAAAACGTGGCCTATGTGGGCTTCCAAAAACACAAGCTATTTTGAGGGAGAGAGCAGCTATACCTATGAAACAGCCAAGGGACACTTTTATAACGTAACAAGATCACAGCCTCACGTTATATATAGTCAATGCTTTTTTGTGGCTGGTATTATTTCATCTCATTTTCGAGAAAAGGAGGAAGTGGAATTTAGGAAAGCAAGTCCAGACTCAAGAGGCTTACTTTCAACTCAGAAAGGGGAAGGTTCTTGCCTGCCTACCCACGATGGGGTTATTACTTCAGCTTATTTTTCAGATCCCAGTAAATTCTTTTGGTTCACCACCTGCTAGACCCTGCCTCCACACCCCTTTTCAATTAGAGGCCAGGCTTATAGTCCTTTAGATATAATACTGACCTGGTGCTAACCTCCTACACCCCAAGCATTCCCGCCACTCCTAAACCCAAAGTGGAAATGTGTGTCCTTCAGCTTTCTGTACTCAGATCTTGACTCCTTTCCGGCCAGAACATTCTCCTCCTCTGACCACCCCTCTCCCCTTACCTTTGGAGGATAAACTTCATCAAATCTCTTTTGCTCAAGTATCCCAAATCCTGGCGGTCTGGGGGCCTAATTATTAGTGTCAAACTCTATCTTTTCTCTCTTTTTTCCTGTCTAGCATAATATCTTGCACATAGGAGGTGCTCAATAATTTGTTAAAAGGAAGGGAAGGGGCAGTAGCGGGAGAGAAGGACGGAAGGAAGGGGGAAGGCCAGAAGGAAAAGAAAGGAGAGGTAGAGAAAAGAATTCTCTTACAAGGACCTGCTATCTCCCTAATTAACACCACCCACCAGTTAAATGCTCACTTGTCCTTAATGAATGCCCTCAGCACACTTTTGAAGTTTGTTTTCAGTGATGTGACTTTAAACAAATGTAATCTATTGGAGTTAATAGTTCACAGTGATAGTTTTCAGTGTTTTCCTGTGGTACTTTGGGGGCCAGACTGAGCTGTTCTCTGTTAAAATAAAATAATACCCCCCCACACACACAATTTTCAGGAAACCTTTAAATGGATAGAACATTCTTAAATTTAGCCCTTTTCCCACCACACAATTCTCATCTATATTGTCAAGTGTTCGCAGAGAGCAAAGCGTATGAACACAGAACAACAACACAAAATCCAAGGAAGTTCCCAGAAGTGGAAATTTCTTTTAAGTATTTAACCACTAGTATAATATGCAATCAATTGTTTCTAGTTCATGTGATACAATAAAATATATATTTCATGCTGTTTCCCATGGAGTAGTAGCCCATTTTCATTCTAGCAGTCACTTTTTGGTACTAGAATTTCCAGCACCATAGCAGACTCACCTGAGGATAAACATATCACACTGTAGGTGACCTTCAAACCGCATCAGTGCCACACAAGCCTTTCTCACCTCAGGGGGCTCAGTGCTCAGTGCTACAACCCTGCAAAAAGCAATGGAGTCAAGTATGAGGCCACTCTGAGCAATTACAAAGGCATTTTAAAAAATAAAGCAAGTATATTATTTTCATTGATAATTATTATTGAAATTATTCAGATAAAGCTAGGGGCTAATTATATTACGATTGTAAACAGTAGAATAGTCATACTCATCTCTTCTACTCCCTAATTATAAAGGTGAATTAATTTGGGGTAACTGAAAACTTTAGACAAAGGTTCCTGCTTCCACGTGAGAGAAGAAAGATAATCAATTTTCCTTCAAGAAGAGGTACTTTAAAGTAATGCTTCTGGAACTATCCATAGTGAAGGACTGGTTGTCTTGTTTTGTTTTTTTAATTTCTAATCAATTGCCCACCGATATTTTCGTAAAAACCAAAACCAAAAAATTACTAATGGAATGAAATAAAAAGCAAACGTACAAAATGTACGCCAAATTTCTTTATTCTCAGATTCATGAGAAAGAAAATTACTCTCTTAAACTGCTACAAAAAGTTTCTAAATGCTTACTCTCAATCTCTGTATTTCTTTCTACGGACAACACATAGGGTACTCGAAAGCCTTGCCATCCAAAGTGTGCTCCTTGGACCAGAAGCACTGCCATCACCTGGGTGCTTCTGAGAAATACAAAAGCAGATTCTCATGCCCCATCCAGAGTAAGCGAATCAGAATCTGCATTTTAACAGGATCCCTGAGGGATATGTACACCCAGTAAAGTATGAGAAGCAATGGTCTAAACTAGAAAATCAAAAGCAATTGTACAGATACACAGATACACACATATCACTTTCAGACCACAGAATGTTTTAGTATCAGCTCACCACATTTTGTACAATATTTAATACATTTGCCCTTAAGCAAAGTGTAAGCCTTTGTCAGCTAGGCCTGGACTTCCTACCGCCTGGGGCTCAAGATCTGATTCACTTGAATCTCCAGGTCCTCAGGAGATCCAGTTTCCCTAAGTTATATGGTGCTTCTCAGCAATCTATGCTCCCACGGTCACCTCTGCCTCTGGACTCCTCTTTCTACCTGTGCTGGTTCAGTTCACATTGACTCAGATGAACAAATCAACCCCTCTATCGTCTTCTACAGAAGCCCATTCACCAAAGCATTTGTTGATTTTGTTAAAACTCGGAATAAAAAGAGATAGACGGATATTTCTTGAACATGTTAAAAAAAAAACTGTATGCCAATCTAAAAAGTTAACCCAATGCTTAATGGATAAATAACACTAGACACATTCCCACAAAAATTAGGAATGTCCACAACCACTTCTAGTAGTTAGTATTTTGCTGCAAAGTCCTAACTTTTTTGCAATTAGCAGAAAAAAGAAATTACAGGCATTAGAGTTAGAAATGAAGAGGTAAAATTATTATTAGTTGAGATTATATGAAAGAATCCCTGGAAAATCCAAGATAAAGAAACAAAAAATAAGACTAACGAAAACACACGAATTCAAAACATTGCAAAACAGAAGTCGAATGTAGTCAACAGCTTTCATAAATATACCAATAATAAGTTTGAAGATATAAAAAAGGAAAAGATTTCCCTTACATTGCAAAACCAAAGTTTAAATACCAAGGAATAAACTCAACACTTTAAAATGATTTTAAGAAACACTTTAAAATTGCACTGAGGGACACAAAAGAAGACTTGAACATTTGGAGAGGGCACTGCACATTCATGTATAGGATGACACATTTTTCTAAAGACTTCTCGTTTTCCTGTATATATAAATTTAACATAATCCCAGTAAAATTACCATCCAGATTTTCCAAAAAAATACAAAAATAAAAAACTCGACCAGCCAACTCCAAATTTCATTCAGAAATATAAACAAGCAAAAGTATCAAGAAAAATTCTGAAAAAAGAAGAAGAATGAGAGAAGAATGACTTGCCAGATGGTCCCAGTACTTTAACATGATATTGGTGTGTTGTTCATGGACATAATAATGGCTCGGAGTAAAAAGCCCACAAACAGATCTGAGTATACATGGGAATTTCGTGTCTTAATAATGAGGTGATATCTCAAATCTCTGTATGTGTGTAGGGGGATATGGGGGGATGGTTTATTGAAAAAATAGTCCTGAGACAATTGAGTAACTGAAAAAAACAGGGGAGATTAGAGCTGTACTTTATTCCTTACACCAGAATAAATTTCAAATACATCCAGGGTTTAAAGTAAAAAGGCATAGCAGAGCAGCTCCCTCGCTGCCATCTATTGAAAGTCAGCCCTCGACACAAGGGTTTGTAAAAAAATAAATAAATAAAATAAAATAAAAATAAAATAAAGTAAAAAGGCAAAATTTTTATAAATTTGAAAAATCGTAGAAGAATTCATTTAGGACTTAAATGAAAGTAATTCTAACGACACCCCAACACCCAGAAACCATATAAGAAAAGACTGTGAAATTAAGGTGCATAAAAATTACTCAAAGCAAAATTCACCACAAACAAAAGAAAAATGACTGAGAAAATATTTCTAACTCATTGTTATGGATCGAATTGTGTGCTCCCCCTCCAAATTTGTACGTTGAGGTCCTAACCCAAATACGACTATATTTGGGGATAGGGTCTTCAGGGAGGTAACGAAAGTAAAATGAAGTCTTAGGGGCGTGGCCCTAAACTGACAGGACTGGTGTCCTCTCAGGAAAAGATACCAGAGAGCTCCCTCTCTCCACATGCATAGAGAAGAGGCCAAGAAAGCAGCTGTCTACAAGCCAGGAAGCCAGAAACCAACGCTGACGGCACCTTGATCTTGAACCTCTGACCTCGAGAGCAAAATAAATTTCTGTTGTTTAAGCCACTCGGTCTGTTTTATTCTGTTATGGCAGCCCAAGCAGACTCACACACTCATACTTCGGAAAAAGAGTTAATTTCCTTACTATGTAAATAGTTCCTACAAAATCAGTAACAAAAAGCAATACAATGTATTGATGAAGGTGTGAGGGAATGGGCTCTCTCATACATTCTGAGAGGGACTGGTACAACCACCTATGGAGGGTAATTTGGAAATGCCTACCAAAGATAAAAGCAACTTCCTCTTGAGCGAGTCATTTTGATTCTAGGTGTTTATTCCACAGATCTGCTCGCATGTGAGAAAAAATGTAAGTATTACAATATTATTCATTGCAGCATTGTTCGTAATGGGAATGCATTAGAAACCATTAAATTTTGTTCACTGTTAAGAGACCACTTACATAAATTATATTAATCTATACAATGGGACAGTGTACAACTGTTAAATAAAATCAAACTGGAATGCTTTATGTATCAATATGGAAAACCTCCAAGATATTTTAACTGAAGAAAACAAGGGTGAAAACTCTATGTGAAGTATGCTACCATTTGTGTAAAAAAAAAATGTAGGCAGGGAGAGAACAGATGTTATATTGCATCTAACAGTGTCTGATACACCGGAATAACCCCCAGTTAGCCTTTAAAGGGCAATTCACAGTGATGTTTGTACAACACTGTCAATGTACTTAATGCCACAAAATTGTACACTTAAAAACAGTTAAAATGGCTTTTTAAAAAGTCAATTCAGAGGTCATCTCCTCCAGAGTAAAGGCCATGGCTAAATACATTTTCTTAATCCTCCCACAGTAAGTTTATAGAGTTACGAAATAAATGAAATTATCTGAAGATGTGTCTGTCTCACTACCTAGAGTATTGGTGAGGCAGCAGGGAACATGTCCCACCCATCCCATGGCCTCCGAGACTGGCTCCATAACCAGCACATGGTAGAAGCTCAGGAAATGTTTTCCCTACAGATTTCAGACTCAAGACTGCAACGTCAGCTTATTGCTGAGTTTCCAGCCTGCAGGCCTGCCCTGCAAATTTAATACTCGGCACTGCTCACAGTTGTGTGAACCAATTCCTTAAAATAAATTTCTTGATATGTAGCTAGCTAGCTAGATCTCTTGTTGGTTCTGTTTCTTTGGAGAACCCTGATTTGGGGCAAAAGAGCACTCCTCAGATAACCTCATGCGTTAGGCTTCCTACTCACATGGCTGCCTCTGCTTCTGACGTAACATCAAGGAAAGTGCAACTGAAGAGGGGCAGAGTAACATATTTTAGCATTTTTGTTAACAATTTATTTCATACTTTATAATTCACAGTATATTTCTTTGGCTATAAAGCCTTATATTGCCATTGCTGGAGAGAGAGACAGACTGACTGAGAGAGAGAGAGAGAGAGAAAGAGAAAGAGAGAGAGAAGAAAAATCCAAACCTTTGCTATAATATTCTGATTATATCTTTTAAATATTTGTACCAATAACTCTGTATTTAGAGCCTGTATATCTTTGGTTTTTAATGCATAAGGAGACCAAGCAATAAAATAATATCACAAACATCTGTTCCTAGGATTCAAGAGTTAAAGTATGAATTTTAATATCCCCCACAGCATATTTCTTGGAAAACTGTGTCTGATGTGGTGGTGGTAGAGAATGGTTTGTCAACTTGTCTTTTGCGGCTTTAATTCTTCAATCCCACTTTACAGTGAATCCAAACCACTTAAGAGAGCCTCCCCCTCCTTCCCCTACAGCCACTCATAACTTACCTTCTTGATTTTCCTTCCATTTTTACTTTTCTTCTCTCCAATTTATTAATTCACAATGCTTACGATAACAAACAAAACTGCCGAAGAGGCAGGAATATATTTAGGTGAGCTAATCAAGCATTCCCTTCGGAGCAGGGAAACCCAACTAGTCCGAAGACTCTTTGGTAAGTACGGAATGATAGCAAAGGAGAACAAAAGCCGTGAAGGCTATCACCATTCATCCCTGTGGTTTGACCATCCAACCACACCAGATGACTTACGTTTCTTTATTTGTAACCAGCTCTCACTTCCCTGAGTTTCAGTTCTGTGCTCTGAACTGCTTCTTGGATTTCACTGTTGATAACCATTGTCATCACAACTGCAGTGTTTCGAACAATGAACTCATCTTGCCCCTAAACCCAGACATTTCTCAAAATCAGCAGCCATTTCTTTTACTGCCTCTCTTCTTGCCTTCTTTATCTTAATTTTCTCTTTATACGGCAAGTTGGTAGTTTCAGACGTAGCCTACCATGTTGTTGTTTCCCTTCAAAAGAAAAATTATGTTGCATGGTCCTTGGCTATGGTTTATACTTAAAAAGTGAAAGGCAAATCCAATACCAGCAGGAAATTTCATTAACATAACCCTATTATTGCTCCATTTCTCTTTAATTTTGGTAATTATTAGCAAACCGGATCCATTACCAATTATTTCCACAGGGGAGAAAGGATGAAATCTCTCACTCCTCTAGGCAAGTCTATCCTGATGTTTCCTGCCTGGGTGGCTGGTAACACGTTGCTCTGCACAGCTCCTCTCCGGAGCAACGTGCATTTCACCCGTTGTGACCAGTGGTACACTCCTGTCATTCTCAGTCCACCATGTCAAATCTGCTCACCCATAAAGGCCCACTTGTGGTAACAACTGGCCTAATAACTTAATTACAATAACATAATAGTAATAACAACAACAGTTTACTATTAAACACTAGCTTTTCCCCCCATTTCAGCTTCAGAATAACTGGGGTGAAAATAGATAACCAACAAGGACCTACTGTACAGCACAGGGAACTATACTCAATATCTTGTAATAATCTATAAGGGGAAAAAAATCTGAAAAAGAATACATAGACAGACAGATGAATCACTTTTCTGTACACCTGAAACTAACACAGCATTGTAAATCAACTATACTTCAATAAAAATTTTTTTAAGTAAAACAAAATAGGGTAAAAAGGAGGAGAATTAAGTTAAATTGTCCCAACATAGTTACTTAGTAACTACACACACACGTACATGTACATGTATATCTATATTATATACTGTCCAAGCTGAGGAGGAAGGAGCCCATGCTCTAGCTGCCAGGTATCAAGGACAGCAAGTTTCTGGCCTTTGGTTTGCCTAGAACAGGGTCTCTCAACCTTGGCACTATGGACATTTGGGCTGGATAATTCTGTGTTGTGAAAGCTGTCCTGTACATTTCAGGATGGTAAGCAGCATTCCTGTCCTTGATCCAGTAGATGACAATAGCAATCCCTACCTCCAGTGTGACAGCCAAAAATGGCTCCACACATTGCCAAATGCCTCCTGGATGGGATGGGAGTAACAAAATCCCACCCCCACCCCCACATGAGAACCACCGCTACACAGGGGAGCAAGCCCCTGCCCCCTATGAAACCTCATACATGATGGATCCCAAACAGAGTAAAAGGCTGGGCATCTCCCTGTCAGCGTTCATCAGAGGACAAGCTTCAGTTTTCTGAACTGGTCCCATAGCAGGCCTGTCAGTGCCCTCCCAGGCCCACTTGGCACATATCAAGGAGTGTTCAGTCTTAAATAAGTTCAGCTATAAATTAGAGAAACTTCTTCAAACAGTCATGCCCTGTGTACATCTGGAGATATGGAACTAGGGTTCAGGTAAGTTGAGAGTGACCCACAATAAAAGGCAGTTATCTATCACCAGTGAATTAAAATTAATTCATTTTTTTAGAGGTTTATGTTAAGAGACCCTGGTCTCATCAAAAAAATAAATAACACACACACACACACACACACACACACACACACAAACTTGGAACTGGCAATAATATATTCTCTGAAGTTATTACAATAGTATTAAAAATATTAAACAGAATGATAACCTCCAGTAATTTAATTTTACTGGCAACAAATCCCTTTGAAGAACAGTGGCATTTACTGTATTTCAAAGAGTGAGAGGCAGCCCTGGCCCTTGAGAGAGACATGATACAGACATGGTCCCTCTGCGTACCGATGCGGCGAGTCCTGGTGAACCCATGCAGACCCCGTGGAACACTGAGCTATAAGGACGCCCACTGGCTGTGTCTTAGGAACTTGCCTTCATGCATTCAGACCTTAGCAAAGACTGTGAAGGTCAAGGACAGCGCTGGCAGGGGGCCAAGTGAAGGTGTCCAGGCATAACTGGAGAGTGGTGAAGAGCGAAGTTGAGAAAAGCAAATTCTCCCTGTTGTCGGGTCAATAACTCTTCTTTTTAAAACCCTCCTATGATGTGGCACATATATACAATGGAATATTACTCAGCCTTAAAAAGAAATGAAATTGAGCTATTTGTAATGAGATGGATAGAACTAGAGTCTGTCATACAGAGTGAAGTAAGTCAGAAAGAAAAAGACAAATACCGTATGCTAACACATATATATGGAATTTAAGGGGGAAAAAAAATGTCATGAAGAACCTAGGGGTAAGACAGGAATAAAGACGCAGACCTACTGGAGAAAGGACTTGAGGATATGGGGAGGGGGAAGGGTGAGCTTTGACAGGGCGAGAGAGAGTCATGGACATATACACGCTAACAAACGTAGTAAGGTAGATAGCTAGGGGGAAGAAGCCGCAAGGCACAGGGATATTAGCTCGGTGCTTTGTGACAGCCTGGAGGGGTGGGATAGGGAGAGTGGGAGGGAGGGAGACGCAAGAGGGAAGACATATGGGAACATATGTATATGTATAACTGATTCACTTTGTTATAAAGCAGAAACTAACACACCATTGTAGAGCAATTATACCCCAATAAAGATGTTTAAAAAAAATAAAGAAAGAAAGAAAAAATAAAAAAATAAAACCCTCCTATGGCTTCACATCTCACTTAGAAGAAAATGCAACCCCCCCGCCGCCCCCAAGAAGCCGAGCACGCTCCAGTCCCCATATCCTCTCCTACGTTCTGCCGTCACTCACCCCGTGCAGGCCCCGCTGGCCTTCCCCTGCTCGTTCCAATCACAGGAAGCTCTCCTTTGCTGTTCCCATTGTCTGGACCACTCTTTGTCCTGACCTTTACACGGCTGGGTCCTTCTCATGAGTCAGGTCTCAGCTAAAATGTCCCCCCCTTAGAGAAGTCTTCCTGATGACCATATCTGAGGTTGTATCCAGGGTTCTCAATCTGCACTGTGCACACGGATCTCCTGGGGAGCCTGTTACAATGCAGACTTGGACTCAGTGGTGGGGGGATGGTGTTGAAGCTGTAATTCTGCATTTCTAACAAGCTCCCAGGAGATGCAAATCTGTTGCTTCATGGACCACACTTGGAGTAGCACCATCGCCCTTCAATCTCTGTCACACTACTTGGTTTTTCTTCATGGTGTTTCTCACACTTTGAAATTATTTGTTTGTGTACTGGATTGTTCATTGGTTGCTTGATCTATTTGTTTACTTAGAAGGTAAATTCCCTAAGAGCAAGGGCTTTGTGGAGCGCGTTCACCTGTGTGTTCTCAGCACTTAAGACCTGGCGCATCACAGATGCGCCACATGTACTGTTGAATGAATGATATTGTTCAAGATTCATCGACTCTTCTACCCTTTCAGTGCCTGCCTACTGACTGCTTCAGTGACTGACAGTGCTAGCCACTCAAATGCCAGCCCAGGAATTGCTAGCTGCAGGTCCAAGCTGAGATACGAAGTTTGTACTAAAATATCAATCTGCTGTCACTAAGCGCAACTTTAGTTGAGATGATGTATTTTTCATAGCAAGATTTTCTTGATGAAGGAAGCAGTGCCTTACTTTCCCTCTGGTCCAAGGTCCTCATCTCATGGCAGACTGGTAAGTGTGTGAACTAGACCCACTGGGGTGACACACTGTGAGTAGCACTAAAATAAGGGATAGAAAGCTTTAAAAATGTATTTTCTGATTTCAAATAACCATAGGTAGGTAGCATAAATAATATAATTTTAAATACACGATTACAAAATATTTTTGTCATGTACTGAAATAGAGTATTGTCTCAGAGACAAGGAACTGACCCCCTGTCTTTCCTCCTTAGCTATGCCCTCCCAGGCCACCTGCACTCCATCATAACCAAGAATTTTCCCACTTTTGCCCTGACAGAGTCATTCCCCTGCCACTTACACCACACTCCTGCACGTCCATGCCCACGCTCCTCCCCACATGGCCATGCCCCTCCTCTCTGCCTGGCCATACAGAGCTCATCTGGGTCACATTTGTCCTGCCACATCCATTTTCCTTCTTGGCCACACCTATATCCCATGCAAAGCTAGCTATGTTCTCCTGCTGACACCCTACCTTCTGTGTCACATCCTCATTCCCAGGCCACACTCTGTTCCCACACTCTGGCCATGCCACTCCTGAATGGGCCAAACCTTCTGTGCTTCTTCCACCCAGGGGCCTGATCCTGGCAAACCCTGGGGATGGGCTCCAGGGATCTAAGAAATTTTGACAGAGAACAGAGAATGGCAGGAGAGATGGGAATTAACAGTAGAAGAAAAAAAAGAATTATGGGAGAGAAGGGAGAATTCTGTGAGAGAGAATTGTGAAAGATGATCAAGTATTGTGACAATGGAAAATTGTGGGAGAAAATGGGGAATTGGGGAGAAAAAAGAATTGGAAGAGAAATGGGAAATTATTAGAAAGAACAGAAAACTGTGGATGAGCTGAATTGTGGGAGACAAGGGTAGTTGTGGGAAAGAAGAGACAATTGTGGGAGAGTTAGAGAATTGTGGGAAAAAGCAGAGGCTTGTGAGAGAAAGGGAAACTCTGGGGAAAAACAGAGAATTGTGGGATAGATTAGGAATTATGAGAAAAACAGGAAATTGTGGGAGAGAATTAGAGAACTGTTGGAAAGAACAGAGAATTGTGCATGAAAAGGGAATTGTGGAAGTGACAAGGAATTGTAGGAGTGATAGGGAAACTGGGGGGGGGCACTGGGACATTGTGAGAGAAAAAAGAATTGTGAGAAAGAAAAAAATAGACAATTGTGAGGAAGAACAAAAAATTATGGGAGAGAAGAGAGCATTATGGGAGAAGAAAGAATTGTACACAAGAGAATTGTGAGAGAAACAGAACTGGGAGGGGCAAGGGGAATTGTGAGAGAGAAGAGAATTGAGGAAGAAATGGAGAATTGTGGCAGGCACATGGAATTGTGGGAGAGAACAGAAAAGTGTGAGAGAGATCAGGAAGTATGGGAGAAACAGGGAATTGTGGGAGAGAAGGGGGATTGTGGGAGTGACAGAAAAAACAGACAATTGTGAGAACAAAGAAATGTGGAGAGAAGACAGTATTATGGTAGAAAGGGGAATTGTGAAAGTTAATGGGATTCTAGGGGAGAGAATAAATTGTGGGAGGTAAGGAGAATTGTGAAAACAACAGAGAATTTTAGGAAAGAACACAGAATTGTGGAAAAGACAAAAAATTAAGAGAGAAACAGAAATCTGAATGAGACAAGAGGAACTGTGGGAGATGGGGAATTGTGGGAGAAAAGGGAATTCTGGGATAGAACAGAGATTTGTGGGAGCCATGGGGGATTGTGGGACAGAGTAGAGAACTGTGGGACAAAACTGAGAATTGGGGGACACAAAGGGAATTCTGGGATAAAACAGAGAATTGTGGGAGAGATTAAGAATTATGGGAAAAAACAAAGAATTGTGGGAAAGATAGAGAATTGTGGGACAGAGTAGACAATTGTGGAAAAATAAGGAAATCCAGTGAATGCAGAGAATTGTGAAAGTGACAGGAACTGTGGGAGGCACTTGGGACCTTATGAGAGAAAAGGAAATTGTGAGAAGGGAAAAGCATACAATTGTGAGAGAGAATAAATAACTGTGGGAGAGAATAGAGTGTTATGGGAGAAGAAACTATTGTGATAAATGTGGTAATATGGGAGAGAAGAAAAACTGTGGGAGAAATGGAGAATTGTGGGAAAGAACAGAGAACTATGGGAGATGAGGAATTCTGTGAAAGAACGAAGAATTGTAGGAAAACAGAATTATGGGAGACACATGGAATTGTGGGAATGACAGGGAATTGTGGAAGAGAAGAGAGGATTGTGGGAGACCTGTGGAATTATGAGGGCAACCTGAGAATTGTGGGAGACGGGAACTGTAGGATAGAAAAGAGAATTGTGGGAAAAACAAGGAATTGTGGGAGTGACAGGGAATTGTGGGAGAGAATAGAAAATTGTGGGAGACACATGGAACTGTGGGAATGACAGGGAATTGTGGGAAAGAACAGAGAATTATGGGAGGCACATAGAACTGTGGGACTGACAGGGAATTGTGTGAGAGAACAGAGAATTATGGGAGGCCCATAGAACTGGGAATTGTGGGAAAGAACAGAGAATTATGGGAGGCACATAGAACTGTGGGACTGACAGGGAATTGTGGGAAAAAACAGAGAACTGTGGGAGAAAAAGGGAACTGTGGGAGACAGGCAGAATTGTGGGAGAGAGAGAATTGTGGGAGTGACAGAGAACTGTGGAAAAGAGAGAACTGAGAGAATATAGAGAACTGTGGGAGTGAACAGAGTATGATGGAGGAGCAAGAACTGCGAGAGATAATGGGGTACTGCAAAAGAGAATAAAGAATTATGAGAAAGACAGGAAATTTAGGAAACAGAATTGTGAGAGTGGAGAATTATGGGAAAGAATAGAGAATGGTTGGAGACACTGGGAATTCTGGGAGTGACAGGGAATTGTGGTTAAGAACAGAGAATTGTGGGAAAAACAAGGAGTTGTGGGAGAGATGAAAAATTGCAGTACAGAGTAGACAATTATGGGAAAAACAGGAAATTGAATGAGTGCAGACAATTTTGAAAGTGACAGGGGAATTGTTGGAGGCATTGGGGCACTGAGAAAGAACCATGACAAGGAAAAAATAGACAGTTGTGAGAGAAAATACGTTTTATGTGAGAACAATTGTCATAAATAATGAGGTAACGGGACAGAAAAAGAACTGTGGGAGAAATGGAGAATTGTGGGAAAGAACAGAGAATTGTGGGAGACACATGGACCTATGGGAGTGACAGGGAATTGTGGGAGAGAATAGAGAATTGTGGGAGACGCATGGAACTATGGGAGTGACAGGGAATTGTGGGAGAATGTGGAACTGTGGGAGTGACGGGGAATTGTGGGAGAGAATAGAGAATTGTGGGAGGCAAGGGGAACTATGGGAAAGACCAAAGAATTATGGGAGAGAATG
This sequence comes from Delphinapterus leucas, assembly GCF_059928025.1. Lineage (NCBI taxonomy): Eukaryota > Metazoa > Chordata > Mammalia > Artiodactyla > Monodontidae > Delphinapterus > Delphinapterus leucas. Next base: position 126,252,532 of record NC_143150.1, on the reverse strand, counting down.
GAGAGAAAGAGAATTGTGGGAGTGAATAGAGTATGATGGAAGAGCAAAAACTGTGAGAGGTGATGGGGTACTGCAAAAGAGAATAAAGAATTATGAGAAAGACAGGAAATTTAGGAAACAGAATTGAGGGAGAGTGGAGAATTGTGGGAGAGAATAGAGAATTGTTGGTGACAGTGGGAATTCTGGGAAAGAACAGAGAATTGTGGGGGACAGGAGGAATTCTGGGAGTGAGGGAATAATGGGAAAGAACAGAGAATTACGGGAGACACATGGATTTGTGGGAGGGACAGGGAATTACGGGAAAGAACAGAGAACTGTAGGAAAAAGAGAGAATTATGGGAGACAAGAGGACCTGTGGGAAAGGAGAATTACGGGAGACATGTGGAATTGTGGGAGTGACATGGAATTGTGGGAGAGAATAGAGAATTATAGGAGACATGTGGAATTATGGGAGAGATGGAGAACTCTGGGATAAAACAGAATTGTGGAATACATGTGGAATTGTGGGAGTGACACAGAACTGTGGGAAAGAACAGAGAATTGTGCATGAGACAGGGAATTGTGGGAACCACTTGCATTTCCATAAACTAATAATGAACTAGCAGCAAGAGAAATTAAGAAAACATTACCATTCACAACTGCAACATAAAGAATAAAATACCTAGGAATAAAGTCCCCAGGAAGTTGAAAGACCTGAACATTGAAAACTGGTTGGCCAAAAAGTTCATTCGGGTTTTGCTGTAAGCTGTTACAGAAAAACTGAACAAACTTTTTGGCCAACCGAATATATGATTTTTATTAAAGAAATCAAAGAAAACACAAATAAATGGAAGGATATTCTATGCTCATGGATTGGAAGGATTAATATTGTTAAAATGATCATACTAACCCAAAGCAATCTACACATTCAATGCAATCCATATCAAAATTCCAATGGCATTTCAGACTTCCCTGGCGGTCCAGTGGTTAAGACTCCACGCTTCCACTGCAGGGGGCACAGCTTCGATCCCTGGTAGGGGAAGTTCCGCATGCCATGTGGTGTGGCCAAAAACAAAGAGAAAAAAAATCCAATGGCATGTTTTCACAGAAATAGAACAAACAACCCTAAAATTTGTATGGAACCACAGAAGACCCCATATAGCCAAAGCAGTCTTGGGAAAAAAGAATAAAGCTGGAGGCACTACAGAGTCTGGTTTCAACTATATTACAAACCTACCATAATCAAAACAGTATGGTATTGGCATAAAAACAGACACATAGATCAATGGAATGGAATAGAGAGTCCAGAAATAAATCCATGCATACATGGCCAAATAATTTACAATAAAGGAGCCAAGAATACACAATGGGGAAAGGACAGTCTCTTCAATAAACGGTGTTGGGAAACTGCACAGCCACATGCAAAAGAATTGAACTGGACCACTATTATACACTATACACAAATATTAACTCAAAATGGATTAAAAACTTAAAAGTAAGACCTGAAACCATAAAACTCCTGCTAGGAAACTCCTACAAGTTTACAAGGCAGTAAACTCCTTGACATTGGTCTTGGAGATGATTTTTTGGATTTGGCAACAAAAGTAAAAATAAACAAGTAGGACTACATCAGACTCAAAAGCTTCTGCACAGCAAAGGAAACTATCAACAAAATGAAAAGGAAACCTACCGAAGGGGAGAAAATATTTGTAAATCATATATCTGATAAGGCATTAATATCCAAAATATATGAAGAACTCAATAGCAAAAAACAAACAATCCAACTAAAAAATAGGAAGAGGAACTGAGCAGATATTTTTCCAAAGAAGATGTATAGATAGCCAACAGGTACATAAAAATGTGCTCAAAATCTCTAATCATCAGGGAAATGCAAATAAACCCAGATGAGATATCACTTCACACCTGTTAGAATGACTACTACCAAAAAGACAAGAAATGAGGATGAGCGTGTGGAGACAAGGAAGCTCTCGTGCGCTGTTGGTGGAAATGTACACTGATGTAGCAACTAAAGAAAAAAGCATGAAGTTTCCTCAAAAAGTAAAAATAGAACTACCACGTGATCCAGCAATTCCACTTCTGGTTATTTATCCAAAGGAAATGAAAACACTAGCTTGAAAAGATATACACACCCCCACGTTCATTAAAACATTATTTACAATAGCCAAGACATGGAAGCAAACTAACTGCCTATCAATGGATGAATGGATAAAGAAGATGTGGTATTTGTATACAATGGAATATTATTCAGCCATAAAAAGAATGGAATCCTGTCATTTGTGACAACATGCAAAGACCTTGAGAGCACTATACTAAGTGAAATAAGTCAGACAGAGAAAGACAAATACCATGTGATCTCACTTATAGTAGAATCTTAAAAAAATGAACTCACAGATACAGAGAACAAATTAGTGGTGCCAGAGGCTGGGGGTTGGGGGCGGGGTGAAATGGGTGAAGGTGGTCAAAAGGTACAAACTTCCAGTTATAAAATAAGTAAGTCCTCAGGATGTCATATACAGCATGGCAACTGTCGTTAATGGTACTGTGTTGTATATTTGAAAGTCACTAGTTGAGTACATCTTAAAATTTCTCATCACAAGACAAAATTTTGTAACTAAGTGTGGCATGGATCTTAACTAGACTTATTGTGGTGATCATTTCCCAGTATATACATATATCAAATCATTATGTTGTACACCTGAAACTAATATAACATACATCAACTATATCTCAATTAAGAAAACAATTAAAACAACCCCTCCACCACAAAAACTGTGGGAAAGGAATTATGACAGAAGCAGAGAATTGTGGGAAAAGAGAATTGTGAGTGAGACAGGGAATTGAGGGAAAGAATAAAGAATTGTGGAAGGCATGGGGAATTCTGGGAAAGAACACAGAAATGTGGGAGACACAGGGAACTGTGAGAAAAAACCAGAATTGTGGGGGGGAGGGAACTGGGGAAGAAATGGGGGAATTGTGAAAGAGGTCAGAATATTATCAGAGAACAGAGAATTGTGAGAGAGAATGGAGAACTGTGGAAGAGATGGGGAATTATAGGAGAAATGGAATTATGGGAAAGGAGAATTGTGCAAGGGATGAGGAATTGTGAGAGCTCTGAGAACAAAAGCAACACTGTAAACGTAAGTAATTGCAGGTTTGGAAAGGAGACTAATTTTACCAGGACCAGTCATAAATTCTGTTTGTAACTCTAATTAGAGATTCAATTTTTTCTCTCTGCTAAACCCTGGGTCTGACAGCAGCAGTTCATATCACATTACCATGGATTGGCAAACCCGCATACACTGCCTCGTATATGTGCGTGTACACATACACTCACATACTCACACACATATACACACACACAAATGCACACATACACATACATAAAAATAAATACATACATGTCTTGGAAATTTCATACATGAGCAGAAATAAACCTAATAAAATGGATGGGAAATTTTTTAATATCCTAAAAAATAAAACAAAATGAAAAACTGATAGAAAATGAGAGAAAATGAGACTGCCAGTCTGGGAATCCGACATATGAGTAATAGAAGTTACTTAAAAGAGAGAATGAAGAAAGCGGAGGGGAGCAAGTTATTAAGAAAATTAATAATATAAGATAATAACCCTAACATGAAGGATATGAGTATCCAGAATGAATGGTCCCTTCAGGTGCCAAGCCAGTGAAAGCAAAGAGGTCTATATCAAGGCACATCTTTTCAGGCCACTGGAAGAAAGAGACGATGTTAAAAATATTGAGAAAGAAAAAAAAGAAATGACATCTGATTTCTCAACACCAACAGTGGGAACTAGAAGACAAAGAAGCAATCACTTAACAGTTCTGAAAGAAATGTCTCTAAACCTAGAATTATATATCCAAGCTAGCAGTCAAGTGGGAGGGTAAAACACAGACATTTTTTGATTTTCCAGACCTCAAAAACTGATGTGCTCCCAAAACAATGCAAAGAAGAATACATGGTATCCAAGAACCAGAGATCCAGCACAGGACAGGAAAAGGTTGACAGCAAGTCCCAGGAAGACAATGGGCAGAAGTCATTTCCAAACAGTCTAGAACTGAGCAGTGGCAGAGGTGAGGTGTTTATTCAAGAGTGAGGACCCAAGGGAAAAAAAAACCAAAAAAGGCAACATATAGAGTAGTTGATATATTTGAATGCATTGAGAGGAGATTTACAATGCTGACGGGTAATCATTTAAAACTAGACAAAGGGGGAAAACAAGGCAAGTATTAAATTCTAGTGGAAAAGTTACACAAGAAAAAATTTCATCACTGGTCATTACGAATATTTTTAGAGTCATAATAACATAAATACTAAACCGTGATTTATCCAAAATTGTTGATAACTATTGGCAGACGGGAGGAATGTGTTTGTGTGTGCATGTTGGTGTTAGCGTGTTACCTGGAATGTGGAGGGACAAACAAGACAAAACAATTCAGAGAGTGGAAATTGGGGTCGAAGGTGTCCTGCCAGTCTTCTCACCCACCTACCACTCTTCCTGTAACACCCGACGACGTTAGCAGCTCCTTCTCTATAAAGCATTCTTGTTACTTACACTTTCCTTTCCACCCACTTCCTGCACATCATCCTCACAGTAGTCACTTCTTCCTTTTTGGCCAGGAGTAGTCTGCACATACATATACTGACATGTAAGTATTGTTACTTGTTTGCATGCCTGTCTCTTCAATTACCAAAGGCTTTTGCCCTTTTGGTGCCATGTGACCCTTTGGAATCTGGTGAAGTCTGTATCTTCTCAGAATGATATTTTTACATGCATAAAATAAAATACAAGAAATTACAAAAGAAACCAATTACAGTCGCTCCTCGGTATCCGAGGGGGCCTGGCTCCAGAACCCACCACGGATCCCCAAATTCGAAGAAGCTCACGTCCATTGGCAACCCTCCATATCCGCGGTTCAACCAATCCCAGATGGTGTAGTACTGTAGCATTTACTGGGGGAAAACAAACAAACAAACAACCCTGCATATAAGTGGACATGTGCAGTTCAAGCCCGTGTTGTTCTAGGGTCTACTGTATGTTGAAGTATAGTTATCAACATATTTTAAAAAACAGATTAGGCTAGGTTCCCCCAGGAAATATACACCAATGTAACAGAGTTTTTTTAATGCTGTCTTGATCCAGTTTTGACGCTCTGGCTAGAGGCTGGTCAGTTCCCCGACTTCAGCATCTACGCTCACACCCCCCAATCACCTCCCTTTCTGGGATCTCACACTCGGGGCCACTATCCACCTGCCCTTATCACCCCAGGGCCAGGTACCAAACAACTGGGGACAGCCCCTATGCTCCAGAGCCTGCTGAAATTATTCCAATTAGCCAATTCTAAACGTGCTTGCCCTGCTTTGCCCATCCCTTCTTATGGAAACCATAATAAAGGCTCATGCCCACAGTCCCCCTCTCTTCCCCTGCCTCGTGATCAACCCCAGCGCCTCCACGTGTGGCGCCCCACAGTGTGGTGTGTCCTCCATCTCTTGGGATCTGTGAGTATAATAAACTACCTTTTTAATGGCAGTTCTTTCCCAATCTGTCGGCCTCACCAAACCTAAATAACAATTACACTTATTAAAAAGGCTGAGACTCCACAAGATTTGTGCATACAAATGTTCTCACGGGGCTTCCCTGGTGGCGCAGTGGTTGAGACTCTGCCTGCTAATGCAGGGAACACGGGTTCGAGCCCTGGTCTGGGAGGATCCCACATGCCGCGGAGCAACTAGGCCCGTGAGCCACAACTACTGAGCCTGCGCGTCTGGAGCCTGTGCTCCGCAACAAGAGAGGCCGTGACAGTGAGAGGCCCGCGCACCGCGATGAAGAGTGGCCCCCGCCTGCCACAATTAGAGAAAGCCCTCGCACAGAAACGAAGACCCAACACAGCAAAAATAAATTAATTAATTAATAAACTCCTACCCCCAACATCTTAAAAAAAAAAGGTTGTCATGAACAGCTTCGAGAGAGTGATAGAAAGACAGGGCAAAAGGAGAAATCGAACTGTGATGCAGTCACAGTGGAAGCCTCAGCTGACCCTAGGAGCAGCTCTGAAGCTGGGATGGCCCTTCTGAGTTGTCGCGCTTGAGGCTAGGGGCCTGGGCTTAGGTACCCTTGCAGAGACGACTCAGAGGCAGCAGCCTGTCCCCAGAGAGGGAATGTGATTTTGCTTGAAGCAGTTCTCTTAGGCAGAGGGCAGTTCCTGGAAAGAGACTTCACAGATCCACTACGGTGATACAGAAAGACATATGCTTCTTATTAACACTTTAAAAAACAAGATAAACTTACTTTAATTTCAAAGTAGTGATGAATAGTATTTTGAGACAGAAATAACAATCATATGTGACATTATTTCTCTGTGAGTGCTATCAGTGCCACATATAGCTAACACTACTAAGATTTGTTGCCTGCCTTCCTGAAGGAAAAAAAATGCTAAATTTCTGTTACAGGCAAGTGAAAATACAAACCTTCAAATCCACACACCCAGTTAAGAAGACCTGGGGAGCCGGGACCTTGTTTTGTTCATTTTTAGATCTCCAGAGTCGGCCACAGTTCTGCACACCTACTGATGTTTCTTGAGTCATTACTATAATTAAAACTGACGGGATACAATTTAAAAGACAGAAATTTTAAAACGAACTCTTCCAAAGCAACGCCTCCGCAGCCTAAAGCAGCTACAGCAGAGAGCGTCACTCTACGGTGAGTCTCTGGGCCAGCCGAAGCTTCTCTCTGCCCGCTCTGGCCAGGAGGGGCGGAGCCGGGGAGGGACACTCGCACTTATAGGCCGAGGAGGGAGAGGGCGGGGCCTGCTCCTCCGTGATTGACGGAAGCCCTTCCCTTTCAGCCCGCGTGCCCGCCTTCCACGCTCCCGGAAGTTCCGCCTTCGGAAGAGGAAGTAGCGGCACGCGAGAGAGCCTGCGGTGACCGGGGCAACCAGCGGTGACCGAGCGAGGGGAGGGTGGTGCCGGCGGGTCGCTGCCACTCCGCGCCGGAGTTGGCGGTTAGAGGCGGGGCCGGCAGCCCGGGACCGGAGTCAGGTGCGGAGGGGCGGGCTGGCTGAGGCCGTGGGGGTCTGAGATCCTGGGATTCGACGGTAGCACGCGCGGGGACCGTGCCAGGAAGACTCTGGCCGCGCCTTGCCCTCTACTGTCCTTTCCTTCCTTCCTCTAATCTTTTTTTCTACGCCATACCCTTCCTAGGCTCCCAGACCCTCGCTGAGCTCCAGGGCCGGGGGTCTAATCTGGACTCAGTGGGCTTCCTTTCTCCCATCGGATCACCACCTAGAACCCCCTTCTCCCCAACCCCGGGCCTACACCCCCTCGCTGTGACATGACTTCTCAGGGACCTCCTCACGTCACCGCCAAAATCCGCACACCCTTAGAAACGTGTCCCCAAAGGTGGTGTAGATTTCACACTAGTATTTCCCAAAATGGGTGATATGCTAAAGCTCCACTTCGAGGGCGAAGTGGCGTCCCTGCCCAGCACATTTCCATAAGGATGACGAGGAGAAGAAACAAGCGTTGGCCAGATTAAGAACACTAAGGGGGCTTCCTTGGTGGCGTAGTCGTTGAGAGTCCGCCTGCCGATGCAGGGGACGCGGGTTCGTGCCCCGGTCCGGGAAGATCCCACATGCCGGGGAGCGGCTGGGCCCGTGAGCCATGGCCGCTGAGCCTGCGCGTCCGGAGCCTGTGCTCCGCAACGGGAGAGGCCACAACAGTGAGAGGCTCGCGTAGCGGGGGGAAAAAAAAAACAAAAAACACTAAGGGAGTAGTTGGAGCCCAGGCATCAGCATTAATCTATCTCTTTGCTCTGGCACCTGTGAATTTAGAATTGCTTGGATTCAACACTGCGATTCCAACCATGGGTTTGTCTGTATCTACCCCTGCTGTTGCAGTTCAGACGTCAGATCATCAGACAGCAGCCCCGCCTTCGGGATGCCCAATGCATGAAGGGAAAATGAAAGGTAATCTACCATTTGTCTAGGAAATAAAAACGAGAATTCTCAAAAGAATCTTCAGGAGACAGTACAGCATGCTGGTGAGGCTCCTAGGCCTGGGAGTGAGGCGACCTGGGTTCACTCCTTAGGTTGTTACTTACAAGTATGTGACTGTAGACAAGTTACTTCTCTAAGTCTCTGCCCATCCTCCGTAAGCTGATATAATAATGATATTTCACAGGGCTGGTGTGATGATGGAGATAGTGCATGAGAGTGTAGGGATTCTTCCCATACATCAGCCCCCACCCCCAGAGTTTGCCATTGTCTACTTCAGCGGTTCTCCCCCCCTCACCCCGCAGGACACCTGGCAACGCCTGGAGGCATTTTTGCTTTGTCATAACTGAGATAAGAGGGTGCGTCTAATGAGTAGAAGCCAGGAGTTCTGCTAAACATCCTGCAATGCACAGTGCAGCCCTTAAAACAGAGGCCCCAAATGTCAAGAGTGCCCAGGCTGAGAAACCTTGGTCTAGATCTCGCTGTCTTTCTTTACCAAGACAGCTTTACTCCTCCATCCGTTGGAGTACTCTCTGTGTAAAAGTAAGGCACTGCCGGGACTTCCCTGGCAGTCCCAGTGGTTAAGACTTCGCCTTCCAATGCAGGGGGTGCGGGTTTGATCCCTGGTCGGGGAGCTAAGATCCCACATGCCTCACGGCCAAAAAACCAAAACGTAGGGCTTCCCTGGTGGCGCAGTGGTTGAGAGTCCGGCTACCGATGCAGGGGACACGGGTTCGTGTCCCGGTCCGGGAGGATCCCACGTACCCCGGAGCGGCTGCGCCCGTGAGCCATGGCCGCTGAGCCTGCGCGTCCGGAGCCTGTGCTCCGCGGCGGGAGAGGCCACAACAGTGAGAGGCCCGCATACTGCAAAAAAAAAAAAAAAAAAAAAAAAAACCAAAACATAAAACAGAAGCAATATTGTAACAAATTCAATAAAGACTTTAAAAATGGCCCACATCGGGCTTCCCTGGTGGCGCAGTAGTTGGGAGTCCGCCTGCCGATGCGGGGGACGCGGGTTCGTGCCCCGGTCCGGGAGGGTCCCGTGTGCCGCGGAGCGGCTGGGCCCGTGGGCCGTGGCCACTGGGCCTGCGCGTCCGGAGCCTGTGCTCCGCGGCGGGAGAGGCCGCAGCAGTGAGAGGCCCGCGTACAGCAAAAAAAAAAAAAAATGGTCCACATCAAAAAAAAAAAAAGTCATTGTATGATGGACTTGCTGTTCATTTTTTAAGTGCAAAGGGGAGAATGGCAATGCTTTCATTTTTAATCGGTCCACCTTCCGCTTTAGATTGTCCGTGTAAAAGTATGGCCTGAATTCACCTGACGTGTGACTTCTTGTTTCGAGACGTGAGGGCAGGAAGCAGTGTTGCATGCTTACTGAGTGCTGACACTCCCTCGTTATAACAGTTATAGCTTTTATAGCTGTTATATAACAGTTATAGCTGTTCATTCCCTCCGTCAGTCAGCAAGGATTTGCTCCCTGCCCACTCTGTGCCAGGCACTGATGGGTTCTGTGTGTTTGTTTTTGCACTGAGAGAACAGGAGTGTCCGAAACAGACAAAAATCCTTTGCCTAGTGGAGTTTACATTCTCATCCTCATAATCCTGCATGGTAGGTTTTCCCCCCGTTTTATACTTAAGGAAACTTTCAAGTCACACAGCTAGTAAATGGCAAAGCCAGCGAAAATTCTGGGACCTTGGATAAGGACCAGTCCAGTGCTCTTCTGGGGTTTCTTCATACAGGAAAGAATGGAGGCAGACTTGGACGAAACAGGTGTGTGCCTGCTCTGAGCATCCCCAGGAAATCACAGAGCCCTGTGTACGGTTTGATTTCATTCGCTGTGTATCCAGGAGAGCCGTCAGCTGAATTTGCATTAGGAAAGAATGTAGGTATCTGTAGGAGATCGAAGGGGCTAGTGGTTATATAATATGAAAAATGCAAACAGGATTTTCTCTGCAACACCCAGCTGGGACCAGTGACCCAGAGAAGGTTGGCACTTGGAATGGTGGCGAGGAGAGGAGATGGAACAAGTCTCCCTCTACCCCTCAGGAGACAGCTGTACAGGGTCCTAGGGAATGAGGGTCTGGGAGGAGAAGCAGAGGAAAGGAAGTGAAAGGAAACGTCTTTTTTCGCGTAGGGCACCCAGCATTCAGTGTATTCCTGGTGCCAGCTGCTGCCGCTTAAGATAAGGGTTCCTTTACACAAGCGCTGTCTTCCTGGGCCGTAGCTCTCCCAATGCCTGCCCCCCACCTCCTGAGTCTACACTGCCTTCCGGGTCCGCACACTCGCTTCCATCAGTACCCAGGATCCTTGGGCACTCACTACCCTGCCCGCTGCTGTTCTTGCAGGTGCAGAGCTTTCCTCGTAAGTGGCATCTGGATCCTACGTGGATTGTGGAACGTTTTCTTTCATGTGTGCCCTTGCTTGATAAACTTGCTATCTGCTGACAGGGAATAGAACCTCGGCCAAGTGCTAATTTTCTGTGCCCTGTTTTAGTCCTGGAGCAACGCACAAGCAGAGTGGCATTCTTTTCTCCAGTAGCCTTTCTGAAGGCTCCTCTGCTCATTTTTTATCTCCTGTCCCCAGTCCCTGAGAGGAGGCCTCAGTAATGAAAGCCTGGCCTCCTGTGTCCCGGTTGGGGTTGGATCTTGTCTGGAATTTGGGAACAGAAAGTCAGGGAGACCCAGTCACATGTGGCCCCCGGCCCCACGGAGGTTCCTCCGTAGCAGCTCACAGCAGCTACCTTCCACCCCTTACTAAAACCCTGGTGTGGGCAGTAGCTTCTCTTGCAAATGCTGAGGCTTTGGGGTTTATTTTTACTAGGGGAATGACACAGTAAGCCAATGGGTACCCCTTTCTCTTTCAAGGGGAAAGTAAATTTATCGAACCTTTTGCTGGTCTTTAGGATGTTAGAATGTTGACTAGCTTAGCTCTTGGCAGCTGTGAAGAGCGGCAACCTGGCTTTGCCTGTGCTGTGGGTCACTAGTCAAACATTCAGCTCTTTGGGCCCAGGATGAGAGAGGCAGATGTCCTGCCTTTGTGGTGACACCGTTTTTACCCTTCAACTATTTCAGGCGGTGCAGTGAGTGCCGAGCCATCTGACCCAACCTGTGGGAGCAAAACGGACTCTGTGCCTGCGCACCAAGAACGCGCGTACGAGTACGTGCAGTGTCCCGTCACTGGCGCGATGGCTGAGAATAAGGAGAACCTAGATCCTTCTAACCTGGTAATCCGCGCCCGGCCCCTCTTCCTAAGTTTTTATGCAGAGATGCTTTTACAGACTCCAGGACAAACTGCTAGGATTGATTCTTCTGTCCTTTTAAAACAAAGAAGTCTGATATTCCATCCACAGTGAAAATCTAGAATGTGTCACTAAGTGTAGTTTCAGAGAGCACCTGAGAAAGCAAAGGGCCATCCCGAAGCTCCAGAGTGGGCTGACCAGGAATAAGCCAGGCCAGAGGACATTGCCTTTTGGGATAGAGTTTTAGGAGGGCAGGAAATTCAGTTAGGAGCACAGCTAGAATTCAGAGAGGTGTTCGTGGTCTGGGGAAACCTCGTAGGCACGCTGCAAGATTGGGGCGCCTCTTAAGGCACACCTGGGTGCCAGCCTGTACGGCAGTGACAAGGGTGGTGCAGTGTCACGTGGCAGCCAGCAGTGGAATGCCATCGAGAAAGCAGTGGTATTCTGCTATATATCTGCTTATATCTGTCTATAAATACACACATACAAACACACATGTATATACATAGCCCCACCTTCTCTTTTCCAGGAGTTTGTAGCAGTTCCTGCCCATCATGGTATTAGTTTTTACTTTTTAATCCTTGAGGAGAAAGAGACCAAATTTTTAAGTACAGCGTGCATTTACCATTTATGAGAACTCAAAACAACGAGGAAAACCAGCCAGATGACCTGAGAGTCTGCAACTCTGATGTCGCTGGTCTAATAGGGAACCTGTGCTGTGTTCGTGATGCCTTGCTTTCTAGGAAGTAATTATATTGTTTCAACTTTATATCTCTAACCTTTTTTTAAAAAACCCACTTATTTTATTTAGATGCCACCACCTAATCAGACGCCGGCCCCCGATCAGCCGTTTGCACTGTCTACTGTGAGACAGGAGTCGTCTATTCCGAGGGCAGATTCAGATAAAAAGTGGGTTTATCCTTCCGAGCAGATGTTCTGGAATGCGATGTTAAGGAAAGGGTGAGTGAGTAAGCACATTACTGAGGGTATAAATTTGCTCATGAATCTAACCTCCTTCACGTTTAATTCTTAGATGAATTAAACGTGAAAGAGGTTGTTAATCCCCCAGACGTACAGTAAATATTGATAATAACTGATTTTTCAGACTCATCAGAATATAAGTGCAAGGCCAATGTGTTAGGATTCTCCAGAGAGACAGACCTAACAGGATGTGTATGTCTTTCTGTACATATAGAGAGATTTGTGATAAGGAATTGACTCACAGTCATGAAGGCTGAGAAGTCCTACAATCTGCTCGGCAGGCTGGAGACACAGGAGGGCCGATGTTTCAGTTCAAGTCCTAAGGCAGGAAAAAAACCGATGTCCCTGTTGGAAAGCAGGCAGGCAGAAGGAATTCCCTTTTACTGGCAGAGGCTCAGCCTCTTTGTTCTGTTTCAGTCTTCAGCTATTAGATCTGGGCACTCTCTGCCCATTTAAATGTTAATCTCATCGTAAAATTCACCCATCATAGCTAGTAATAGTTAAAAAAAAAAAAAAAAGGTAACACTACTATATAAAATACTTGGGAAGGGTAGGGAATCCGTGATGCTAATTGAAAAAGTGTCACCTTAAAAATAGATGGATCCTTGATTATTTGGGTAAATCTGATTTTTGGTGACTCGATGAATACATGGCATTTCTCAGTAATATTTGTCAAGTTTTACCAAAATGTTCTTTCCTAGGTGGACATGGAAGGATGAGGATATTAGTCAGAAAGACATGTATAATATCATTAGAATTCACAACCAGAACAATGAGCAGGCCTGGAAGGAAATTTTGAAGTGGGAAGCCCTTCACGCTGCGTAAGTCTGTTTGAAGTCTTAAAAAACATCCTTCCAGCATCTTCCTAATGTCATTGCCACTTTCTATGAAAAGAAATAGAGAAGCATTTTATTCAGACAGTGTGCTATTCTGATACAACATTTTAGGTAGTAGGCCTGTTCCAGAACACCCCGCTCAGCCATGTGAAATGGCAACTAGTTAATTATGCTCGTGGGTTCGTTGAGTCCCAAGTACAGAAAGGACAGAGCAGGGATGGCTCGTCTCTGCTCCCTGATGCATGGGGTCTCAGCCACCAAGACTCAGTGGTCAGGGGTGGCTTTGACAGCCGTGGGCTGGAATCCTCTGGTAAGTGATACCAGCTGTCGGCCGGGACACCTGCCCATGGCCTCTAAATGTGGCTGCTTTGGCTTCTTCACACCGTGGTGGCTGGGTTCCCAGAGCTAGAGTTCCAGAAAGCGGCAGGGAAGCTGCCTCTCCTTTGATGACCGCCTGCCCAGATTCAAGGGGAGGGGCCGTAGACTGCAGCTCTCAACAGGAGTGTCAGAGTCCACTGCAAGCAGAGCATGGGGGTTGGGAGATTCTAAAATGCTCTCTGCCCAAAGGGAGCTGGGAAAGACAGTTTTGTTTGTTCACTCAGCAGCGTTTATTGAATCCCCATTAGGAGCAGACATCACGAGGCATCTTTGCACATGGCCCTTTTTCTCAGGGAGACTAACCAAATGCAGTTGTGAGCTAGTGGCGATGGGCCATCAGTCTGTTCAGAGCCGCGGTCCTCATGCCTCAGCTTGCATCAGCATCACCTGAGGGTTTGTTCAAATACCGAGCGCTGGGCCTCACCCCTAGGGTTTGTGATTCAGTCAGTCTGGGGTGAGGCCCAAACTTAGCATTTCCAGAATGATGGCGGTTTGAGGGCTCCCCCTGGAGAAGCGTGGGGCGGGGGGTGGAGTCTCCACGGAGCCAGATTTTTATCATGGTCGGTGGCTAATATTTTTAATTCATGGCAAAATGCGAGTGATTAATTTCTTGGGTAAAATCCACTTAATGATTTTTAAGGTGCTCTGTTTGTTTTTTCATGCTTGGACTCTGCAGTTCATTCGTCACCCCCTGGCTGTCACTGGGCCACGCTTCCCCTCAGTTCCCCGGGGCGGGCAGGCGTCACCCTCCTGGCTGGCTCGTGACGGGGGCTCCGAGCGTCTGCAGCGACTCGTGCTGAAAGTGTGCTGTCCTTAAAGCCGAGAAGGGAAGGAGCTCGGCCAGTCCTCGCCTGGGGGCCGCCACACTCGGGGTGCTTTGCTCCCTCCCAGTTCATTAGAGAGACCCGTCCAGGCCGAAGCCTGTCTCAACAATGACAGCAGCTGCCAAGACAGGTGGCCTCCGGGAGTTCCCACTCCCTCCACAGGGGACACTGCTGTGTGCCTCGTGCTAGGCCTACCGTGAGCCCCCCAGTGCCGGGGCGCGGGCCGGCGGGCACCTAGGACGTCCAAGCCCAGGGTCTGCCCAGAGGCTGAGTGGACTGTCTAGGCAGAACCTTGCCCTCCGTCAGCTTGTATACAGTTACTTAAAGAGATGGTTCCAACACTATTACATTAGTTCCTAGGGAATCAGCCAGCATTTTTCTTTCCTCACGAAGGCTGTTTATTGGTTTCAAATGAGAGAAGAGTATAGGATTTTCGTATATTCATCTGAAAAAACCCCAGCTGCTCTTCATGAAAGCGAAGCGTGATGCCCGATGCCTCACACTTTTCTTCCACCCCATGTGGAAAGGCCCTGTTTCCTCACTCCTGCCAAGAGCAGTGCAGATGTATGGAGGGAAAGGGGGGGAGTAAAACGTACTTGATCCAGAAGTAAAGCACAGAATTTTTAACGAATAGGGATATTTCTTTGAATTCTTTCGAAGTTACCTTTCTCTGTAAATGTGATATTATGTAAAATGCCTACAGAAAAATGTGTATTATTGAGAAACTGCAACACCCTATTTTTCAAGGGAAAGAAAATATTTTAATAGACTTTTCTTCCTTGGGGATTTCTAGGGAGTGTCCTTGTGGTCCATCACTGATCCGGTTTGGAGGGAAAGCGAAAGAGTATTCACCAAGGGCAAGAATTCGTTCCTGGATGGGGTGAGTGTCAGTGCAGAAATGTTCTTTTCTGTTCCTCAGGTCAGGGTCTGCTTTCTCTTGGCAGCAAAACCAGACAGTGGAAGAACTGTGGTGCCGGCTTCCAGAACGTCATCAGCGTTCAGCTGTAGCCCTGTGCTCCCTCAAGGCGGCCGCTGGCGGGCAGATTGCTTAGGGTGCCGCGGGTTGCTTCCTGTCTAATTCTTATAGGATTGAACCAAGTCATCTTCTGTGTTCTCGCAGCTGTCCCCTCTCTCCTCCCGCGCTCCATCTCTGTCCGCCTGTGCAGTCAGCGCTCCTCTTGTAGTCGGGTTTGCAGCTCACACCCGCATTTCTGCAGGACCTCAGCTGACCTCCCAGGCCTGGGCGTCTTTCCCGCCGTTGACCTTATTCCCTTGCAGCAGATAAGCTGTCCTCTGATCGGGGCTCCTCCGGCCCTCCAGCCCCACCTGCCTTCAGCGCTGTGGACTGCTCTGACCTCCGAGTCTCACCTCCCCTTAGACGTGGACTCCGAGAGCAGGCCTCCCCAGGCGCGGCCTCACCGCCTTGCTCACCGCCTAAACCCGAGCTGAACACCCCACCAGCGTTTTAACCCCCGCCGCCATGTTTTCATTCCAGGTACGAGCTGCCTTTTGACAGGCACGACTGGATCGTCAACCGTTGCGGGACAGAAGTCAGATACGTCATTGACTACTACGATGGTGGCGAGGTCAACCACGACTACCAGTTCACCATCTTGGACGTCCGGCCGGCTCTGGATTCGCTCTCGGCCGTGTGGGACCGGGTGAAGGTCTCCTGGTGGCGCTGGACTTCCTAGCCACTGCTTTGTCAGACATGGGAATATATAAACTATTTTTTTTTCTGAGCAATACATTAAACTACTTTCCCCAAACTGAATTGCACTCCTGATATAATGGAAGTGTCAAGGGGGTCGTCACACCTTACATGTCACTTAGCAGAGGGCGCTCTGCACGTGCTCTTCTGAGCTCTGTTTCCACCTTGCAGTTGATACTGCATCATTTTAAGTTTTCTTCCCGTTTACGGAAGTGGGAAGCACTCCCTGTAGCATTGCCTGTGTATTGAATCTAGAAAAGTCTGAACAACCTCCGAGAAAGACCTTTGCTTACAATATGAAGAGAGCTGCTTTTTCCCTCCTGTTTTCTCTTAAATACTGACACGTAGATCTGAAAGCCCATGGGATGCTCAGGAGCTCTCACCTGGTCCAGTGTTTCAATTAAAAGGGTTCTGTTAACGCTTTTTAAAAAGTCACCAACATTTCTAAAGTCCCTGCAATATAGTAGTGACCCCTGAAGGAAACGCAGTCACACACTGGAAATGCGCTCAGCCAAACTGAGGTGTGTCTTGGCTCTACAAATTTTCGCTTATGTGAATTTTTCACACTGGACCTTGATCTAGAATAATTTCAGCTCCCCCATGACTTGATGATGCACGTGCACTGGAGTATGTGTTTTAACTTTTTAAATATCTTTGTTTTAATTCCAATTGTTCTGATATGTAACTCTGCCCCCCCGCAAGCGGGCCTCACTGTACTGGCATTTGACAACTTAATCCCACCCTTGAGTCCCATTCCTTCCCCTGCCTGAAGCCTTTCTCTGCTTGGCCTCATCTGAACCATGAAGGTCTGGCTGAAGTCGCAGTGCTGGGGACAGTCCCACTCTAAAACACGATTGTATTTTGTCCACTGTTGTTAGAATTCACAAGGAGAATGTTCTTCCCAGATGTTGAAGGGTTGCACCAACTCACTGTCTCCGTTCACATTTGTTTTTTTAAGGGAGCTCTAAGTTTGCCATTGAAATTCTTTATACCAGTAATCCATACACTGGTTGTTCAACTTATAGCAGCATGTTACAGATGACTGTTGGTTGTTGTTTTGGGTTTTTTTAAAAAGTGTTAATAATATTAACTCCTTTCATTTGAGTGCTGTAGTGTTAAATTAGTAGATGGACTTAGCAGTTTGGAGTGATTCATTTGGTATGAATTTCATTTGTTGTGTCTCTTTTGTGTGGAGTTTTAAAAATCCAACAACCCTAAACTCTTCTGCATTTCACAATACTTGTGTGTTTTCAAAGAAAATAAAGCTGATAGTTAACAGGTTTTGAAAATCTTTTAAGAGTAACTTTACACTTACTTCATCAGACAGATGAAATATTTCTGATCTGAGGAAAATAATTACTGTTGGCATGTGTTTTGGTCCTAAGTGTCACTGAGTAAGCATAGGTTAAGGCATTATTATGAGAAACCACGTGTTGTAACTGGAAACTGAAAATTGAGCCGCAGGCAGGGAATCACCCCTTTTATAGGGTTCTAGTATTTCTCGAGAAAAACCACCTCTAAAGTAAACTGTCAGGTGAACCCGATGACAAGATCACGTTTGTACACCATTACTCCACTCCGAGAGAAGACTAGAACCCTGGATATAAGAGCTGCTTGGTGTCCAAATTATACTTGATTGTATCCAGGGATCAATACTTCTCTGCTCTGATAGGAGATTTCATTTATAACTTGAAATCAGTTTGGATATTCTCCAGGGTTTTAAACTAAGTCTTCAGTCGTAGACTCTTCAGAATCAGAACAAACTACTGCATCTAAGGCTAAGCATTAGCAAACGAGGGGAGGGTTTAAACTGGGGCCGCAGGTTAAAATGCAGCAGTATGCCTAGTGGATAAAGAAAACGTGAGGGAGATGACTAGTATTCAGCCATAATAAGGAATAAGATCTTGCCATTTGCAACAGCATGGCAGGACCTTGAGAGCGTTATGCCACGTGGAATGTCAGACCCAGAAAGACAAATACCATATGATCTCCCTTATATGCGGAATCCCAAACGGCCACAAGCACCCAAAATCCAGAGCTCGTAGGTAGGACGTTGACATTGATGTTGGCGCTTGCCCGAGTGCGGGGCGAATCTCCAGTTACAAAGCAGATAAGTACAAAGTACAGCGTGGGGACTATAGTTAATAAAACCGTAGTGCATATTTGAAAGTTGCTAAGAGAGTAGATATTAAAGTCACCACAAGAAAGGAAAATTTCTAAGGTGACAGGTGTTAACGCCTTCTTGTGATGATCATTGTACAACATATACAGATATCGAACCATCATGTTGTACGCCTGAAATTATACGGCATTAATTATACCACAATTTTAGAAAAAGAAAAAAAGAACGAGTGTCCTGGAGGCAGACGGCTGGCTTAGAGCCACGACTCAGCCCTTCACTCATCTCAGTATCTCTGGGCCTCAGCTTTCTTGGCCATAAAAAGAATTAATAGAACTGACTGTTTTTGTTTGTTCACATGGCTATTACAAATACCATCAACTGGGTGGCTTATAAACAATAGAAATTCATTTCGTACCGTTCTGGAGGCTGGAAAGTCCAAGATCGAGGCACTGGCAGATCCGGCGTCTGGTAAGGAGGGCCGGCTTCCGGGTTCAGGGATGGCGTCTCCTTGTTTTGTTCCCGTGATGGAAGGGCGAGAGAGCTCGTTGAGGTCTCTTTTATAGGGTAACTAATCCCATTTCTGAGGGCTCCTCCCTCATGGCCTAATCACCTCCCAAACCACCTGAAAGCACTTAGGGCCTGCAGCTGGGAAAGGCTTAAAGAATGTCAGCCATCGCCTCATCATCACCAAGGGGGAAAAGGCATGGATGGGAAGAAAAGAAGTGCTGAGAAATAATACCCACCCTCTGACTCCTCCCAAGAAGAATCTGTCTAGAGGGGGGACGGCAGGGCCTCCTCCTGATGTGGAGGATTAGCAGGTACTCAGCTGCTTGCTCTAAGCGAGCTCACGTTATTTAAAATCGCTAAAGGGAAAGACAGGTAGCAGCAGTCTTTGACCTTCTAAAGAATATAAACACAACAGGGTGACATTTGGTTTACTTAATATGCCAGATCCACTCGACAAAAATAAAGATTATAATTAGGCCCTTGTGCTTCCTAATTTGAAATGTAGCTCATTGTGTCCTCAGGATCACAAAGGTATCCCCTCCATGGAAACTGAATATGTACCCAGATTCAAAATGGATTTACAACGTTATGTTTACTGCAAGTAAAATGTACCAACGATCATTTCGAAAGCAACGTATTCCTCCTTAAGGTGAAATTTTCAAAATTACATACTTTCTTAGATATATAGTATATTAAAGCAACATATCTCACTTCTCCACCCCCCCCAATAACAGAAATAACACATTTTATTGCTGCAATGGAGGGGAAGCCATAGTATCTTAAATAAAATTCTCTGCCATTTGTATATGTGGAAAACATCTAACTTCATGCTTCTGTACTCTACTCTCTTGCTTTGAAGAGAAAGCTGACGGCACTTTCTGCCAGGTTTTTAACACACACCACGTGGCAAGCATGCCACTGTTTTTGTGAAATCATAGCAGGTACTGGAAATTAAAGTTTCTAAGACAAGTTTCTTCTTGGGGAGCCTATATCGATTTGGGGGATGAGGCTTACACTTATAATTAGCTTTTACTTAATGCTTTAACAGATACATCGTCACATGTGACAGGGGCTGCAGAAACTATTCACGTTGAGTGGTATAACCTAGGAATTGTGAGAAGGGAGACGATTTCACAGTAACAGTGGAGTCCTGATGGATGATTAAAGGTTATCATTTTGGAGCTCTGTGCGGAATCGTCTTTTATACACATTGCTATTCCTTCTACATTTAGGATAAGTTAATGTGATGAGTTCCTGTGGCTCTTCAGTGGCTGGGTATGGAATAGTATCAGGATGCTTTTGGCTGCAAGGAAGAGAATCCCTGCTGGGACTCACCACCATAAGTGCAAGATTGGGCATGTGCCTGGTCGATTGCATCTCTCCCGATGACTTCCTTCCAAGCTCAATTTCAACCTCGTCTCAATGGGCTGATTTCTTTCATCATCATTAGATGGCTTCTAGTTGCTGCCTGAGCTTTCCGATCCTTATTTACGGCCAGTGGATATGAGGCGGGGTGGGAGGGGTAAGTCTCCCACAACCAATGGAAAATAAGTTTTCTCTTTAATCGATCTGGGCCAGTTTGGCATTAGGCCTGGGTCCTCACACCCCTCACCTTTTACATTCCCAGGAGAGGGCCTCGTGCTTAGATTAACCCAGACGAATCATTTGGAGAAAACTGCAGTGCCCACTAGAGAATTATATCACTAATTAATTTAAAAATCCCATCCTTAGTTGTCATTTCATTGAAGTATTTTTCCTTCACTCTCTTAGGTTGGCATTTCAAATCTGGAGGCGGTGGCTAGTGGAATGGAAGAAGAAAGTGTTGGGGTTCTTCATTTCTAGACTGATTCCCTGCATTGGCTAGGGGGTTTGAACAATCACTTTAGGTCTATAAGCCTCACTTTCCATAGACTCTCTTGAAGGTTCCTTTCTGACCAGAATTCTAGCTTTTATGTGGCCTATTTCTCTCACGTTCGATGGACTGGGTTATGCCATGTTTTATGCTGAAAAGTTTTAAGCTCAGGGAAAATAATGTGGTTTGAAAACCTACTTCAAACTACTTTTTACATAAAGTACATCAATGGATGCACTCTTTTTTTTTTAACATCTTTATCGGAGTATAATTGCTTTACAGTGGTGTGTTAGTTTCTGCTGTATAACAAAGTGAATCTGTTATACATATACATATATCCCCATATCTCTTCCCTCTTGCGTCTCCCTCCTTCCCACCCTCCCTATCCCACCCCTCCAGGCGGTCACAAAGCACCGAGCTGATCTCCCTGAGTGGATGCACTCTTAAAAGACTACATTTCAGATAATTCCTGGTTAACCAGTGCTTTCCTCTTCCTCTATAAAATGTGCTGGCTTAGAAACAACCCAAAAGTCCATCAACTGATGACTGGACAAATTGTCGTCCATCCATACAATGGAATCTTATTCAGCCATAAAAAGGAATGAAACACCGATATATGCTACAATGTGAATGAATGTGGATGAATCTTGAAAACATTATGCTAAGCAATACAAAGGGCCAAATATGGTATGATTCCATGTATAGAAATGTCTAGAATAGGTAAATCTATAGAGGCAGAAAGTAGATTAGTGGTTGCCACAGTTGGGGTGAGAGAGGAACGGGGAGTGACTGCTAATGGGTGTAGGGTTTTCTTTCAGGGGTGATGAAAATGTTCTAAAATTGATGGTTGCACAACTCAACTCTGTGACTAGATTGGAAACCACTGAATTGTACACTTTAAGGGTGTGAAGTGTCTGGTATATACTTATAGCTCAATAAATCTGCTTGCAGAAAAGGAAAACAATGTGCTGGCCGGTCCCTACAGCTAACAGATGCCCCTCTGCTCCTAGTAGCCGAGCAGTCAGTCTACCAAGAGTCAGTAACTTAATTAAGCAAAACGAAAGACGATGCATAAACCAAGTCTGTACATACTAAGGAGTGATTAAGAAGGGTTTAAAGGAGAATCACTAAAAATACTGCCATGAAACTGGAAAGCACTGGGGTAATCCTGTAAACATCCAGAATAATTCTTTGCTCACCGCTTCGCAGTGGTTTCTACACTTTGCTGCAAAGAAACTGGAAGCGGGATGTTAGACGATGGCTGTGGATGAGCTAAGAAGCGGGAGGTGGGCTGCTGGCCCTCCTGCACCCAGAGAAAGAAACAGCCTCGGCTCCACGCTGGAAGCTTAGCAAATGGTGTCCTTTTGTGCTTTCAGTTAAAACGTAAGGCAAACTCATTTTATGATTTCCTGTTTCATCTGACTTGAAAAAATATGTGACCACCTAGAGGGGTGGGATAGGGAGGGTGGGAGGGAGGGAGACGCAAGAGGGAATAGACATGGGGATATATGTATATGTATAACTGATTCACTTTGTTATAAAGCAGAAACTAACACACCATTGTAAAGCAATTATACTCCAATAAAGATGTAAAAAAAAAAATGACTCGATACTGTTCAGACAAAGTATTGCATTAGGGCAGCATTTTGGGTCTTGCTGCCTTTCCCCACTCCACCTCTCCCCATTCCGTGGTTTCCCCAGCTAGATGCTCTTCAAAATTGTGTGTAGATCAGAATCCCCTGGAGGGCTTGTTAAAATGCAGATTGCCTACCGCCAGGGGTCCTGATTCAGTAGGTCCCATGAGAATTGGCACTCCGAGAGCGAGCGTGCCCAGGAGATGCTGACGCTGCTGACCCTGGGGCCAGGGTTCCAGCTGCTGACCCTGGGGCCAGGGTTCGAGCTTCCCGTTCCTCCTGCATCCTTCAAATCCTCTGCCCTTCCACACGCCCCATCTTTGCGATGCATTTACAACTGCCATGTATTTACACAGCCGTGGGTCAAAGTTCCAAGTAGGAAATGTGAAAGCAAATGTTACGTGCAAGTGCCACTTGTCCAACGTTGCTTATTCCCAAGTCGTCCTTGAAGTTCTCCCACTCCCCTCAGTTCTAAATGTTGCAGAATTCCACCTTTGTCTTGTTTTAATAACGAAAACCTTTCCTTTGAAAGTTCATCTCACATCGCTTTGGTAGGTGACGATGGGGGCTGGGGAAGGTGACAATGGGGTGAAGACAGTGCCCACCCAACGGGGACACAGAAAACCCCTCTGATACTGGGTACTTCTTCTGTGTGAATCGTGGTCTCAAAAGGCAAATGCTTTCCTGGTGGCCGCTCCCCTGAGCTGCAGAGGTGTTCTGGGTTGTCTCTGCTGATTGAGTTTTCTTCACCATACTCGCTTGCAAGGGCGTAACGAAGTGCCACAAACAAGGTGGTTTGAACACCAGAAATGTATTCCCTCCCAGTTCTGGAAGCTACGAGTAAGATCAAGATGTTGACAGAGCTGTGCCCCCTCCGAAGGTGCTAGAAGGTCTGTTCTGGGCCTCTCTCCCAGGTTCTGGCAGTTCTTGGCTTGTGACAGCAGAACTCCAGTCTTCACAAGGCGTTCTCCCTGGGTATGCGTCTGTCTCTGCGTCCAAACTTCCCCCTTTTTATTAGGGCAACAGTCTTGCTAGATTAGGGCCCACCCTAATGACCTCATCTTAAGTTGATCGTCTGCAAAGACCCTCTTTCCAAATAAGGTCACTCACAGGTGCTGGGGGTTAGGACTTCAGCACCTTTTTGGTGATGGACACAATTCAACGCGTAACATTCATGTTTGCAGAATGGCTGTGAAAAACCTCACCAGTGCCAGGCCAGCTTGTCCCTCTGGCGTCTGCGCTCTGTCACTGCTGAATTGCTTCTTTGTTTGCACACTTTGCTCGGCAGTGACATTGCAAACCAGAACTGCCCTTGGTCCCTAGCAAGTCTTTGCCCTTCTGCCAAGCTCAGCTGCGCTCACGGCCACAATGGCATCCGCCCCTCCAGATGGGATAAGCAGCTGATGGCGGCCAGCTCACCTCCTGCGAAGCAACAGGAAGGAAAACCAACCAGGCGGCTCATCTGCCCTCAGGTGCCCCTCATGACTGAGTTTCCCAAGCAGATTCTGGACCCAGATCCTTGGTCTTTGACCAAGTAAAGTGATTTTACTTTAAGAAGACTCTGACCACTGAGTTGCCATGTTTCTTTCCTGCATGAATAAGCGTGTTTCTAATTCCTTCTCTAATTCATTTTACCCTTGTGGAGAAGAACACTCAGAATCCCAGACTTGGCATAAAGACGGTTTTAAGCTGAAGACATTTGAGATTCAACAGATGCAGAAAAAAGCCTTCCTGAGCTTCCCTTATCTGACTAAAAGCAACTTCTGGGAAATGACGCTACCATAAATCCCCTCTCTGGGGGAGTTTTATGGTCCTGATGGAGACAGAAAGACTGATCTTACCTGTATAGACAACCATTATCAAAAACTTTCTTATCTGTCTGCTCTCCTAAAAACCCGTTTGTTTTTCTTAAATAAACCTATTTGTTTTTCCCTTAGAAGCTGTTTCTCCCCACTCCCTTTTCCCTGCTAGGTTACGTCTATAAACCTTTAACTATTTAAGGACCCAGATAATTCTTCTGTTGGTTCCTGTATGCATATGAAATAAACCCTTTTCTCCTGTTAAAGCGTTTAACTGGTGATTAAACACCTACACCCTCTAAGCAAACGTGGGCATCTTGTTTGTAAGGAAACAAGAAACAGCTTTGCTCCCCCTAGTGGACAACGGGAGGTTCGGTCCAAACAGCAGGTCCGCACACTTGGATGGCCCGCCACCAAATCCTGGTCCTGCTACCTTCCAGCTATGCGACCTTGGGCAACCCATTTGAGTCTTTTGTGCCCCCTGGAAAATGAGAATAGTCATGGTTCCAGTCTACCGCTTGTGGGGGATGAAATGAGTTAATGTGAGTGAAACTTAGACCGAGCAGGTGTCGTCAATAAACGTTAGCTCATCGTACCTGCATTTCGCAGCCGAGGGCCCCAATTTATTTTTTCTAAAGTGATCTCACATGGGACACCAATTATACTGCCAGTTGTTGAATACGTGTTGTATGGCTGCCGCAACTCCAGGTATTTTCTCACTTAACCTTCAGAACAATCCTGGGAGTTGGGTGTTATTATGCTTCGACTACTCTGAGAAAATGGAGAATTAGCCACTTAAAGTAACTGGTACCCAGCTAATGAATGATAAAGCCGGTAGTCAAGCTGTGTTCTCTCTGACCCTGAAGCCCACACTTTGAAACGTCACTGTTTCTTCAATCATCAAATACTTATTGAGCGCCAGCCAGGAACCATGGAAATACACACCTGCTTCTCACGTTTACTATTAACGTTTAAATCTTAGGAGTGAAAAGGTTATGCATCACAGGCCACCCGCCCGCCCACAGTGTCTCCGTGCTTGCCATCAGCTTCTCCCCAGGCTGTCTCCTCCTTTCTCTAAAAACCTTTTTATCTGGAAAATAAAGTCCTACCTTCGTACTTGCCAGACGGTGGGCGGCCTTGTACTTTTTCTCCACTGCGTGGTAAACTGCTCGATCGTATTTATACACATACGTTCAGCCAACATTTATCAAACACCAACTCTATGTCCGGTCTCTGCCAAGTCCTGAGGACGTAGTCCCCAGCGTCACGGACAGAGTGGGAATGACCTACAGATAAAAATGTACGGCCGTACCCATAATGCACAGCGACGCTTGTTAACATGGCCACCTGCGCCAAATGCCGGAGTAAGCGGCGATTCAGCGTGTTTGTGGGAGGGGAGGAGTCAAGCTAGTTTTACAAGAAAATTAGCATTTGACTGAATAGGAAAAACAAGGAAGAGCATTCGAGGCCCTTGGGACAGAGGCAGGAAAGCGTGTCCTGTCCGTGGGAATGGGGAGTTTTCTGCACGTGGCCAGAGTATACGGGGAGAGATGAGATGCAGACGGCAGATCGAGACCAGATTGTGGAGCGTCTTGACGTCATCACGAAGGATGTGGACCTTGTCCTGTAGGCCAGAGGGAAAAGCTGGCCCCGATGTTTTTTAAGCAGGGACAAGCCTACGACAAAATGAGTCAACAAGCCTGGGATCCCAGGGAGGCTGCAGGTGAGACTCCCTGGACGGAGAGGTGGGTAGGGGCTGGAGACCACGTGGCTCCACGTGGAAGTCGAGGCTGCAGTCGGTCGTTCAGGGCTGTTGAGGCACCGTGGGGCGTTCAGTGTAGATGTCAAGCAGGCTGTTGGGGACCTAGTGGCTAGCAAGGCTGCAGACCAGGGTGGCCACACTTAGCAAATAGATGCTCAGTTCAACTGGAATGTCAGATAAACAGCAAATCCTTTTGCAATATTTGTGTGTCCCATGCAATATCTGGGACAACGAATCTTTTAAAAGTATAAGTATATCCCAAATGGTACCCGAGATACACTAAATTAAGATTAGTCATTTACCTGACATTCCAGTTGAACTGGGCTTCCTGTATCTTATCCGGCGACCCTACCTGAGAGGTACCAAGGTGGCGCACTCTGGATCCTGGCCCCTTTCCCTACCATGCCAGGATGTGGAGCTTTTATTACTAAACCTGGGATGGCCCAGGCAGACTGGGATGAGTCTGAGTTGCTCACTCAAGTCTGAACAGATGTTGCTCAAATTGAATTGAGAGAATTTTCCGACCCTTCTGAAACCTGCGGGGGCCTTCGGCTGGGGCTGGTGCTCTGTGCACCGTGAGGAACCGCAGACCACGCCAGGCCAGGGGTCCGCACCCCAGAGACCACTGTCTGCAGCTCCACGTCTTCACGACGTCATCCGCCGCCTTGACCGTGCCAATGAATTCCAACCTTCATTGGAACTTTCCTGTGGTTTGGATTTTCTTCTCGAGAAGAATATTTGCTACTGATTTAGTCCTGTTTTAAAATTCTGTCCGGTCGAGATGTTGTCCTGTTTTCATCTCTGTGTGACTCTTCCTCAGTCATTTCCTTTCTTCTCAGTTCGCTTGAGTCCACCTCCTGCAGTTTGCTTATCAGAGAGACATACACCACAGGCCTGGACCCGGTCCTGGCATCTCCTTAGATTTAATCCCAATGCTGTTTCTCTGCCAAGCAGATGTGTATTAAAATGTGCATAAGAAAAGCAGCAAGCTGGGCTTTTTTAGAAATTTCTTCAATTTGCACGAACTCCATTGGTAGATTTTTTTTTCTATAAAAACCCACAACAAACGTATGTTAATAGCTTCTTAGATCAAGACAGATTCCTATTTGGCCATTTCTGCCATCATTCTGCCCCACTGGCAGAGACACAAAAACGGTGATTGAGTATTCAAAGATGCAGAGACATCTGTGGCACGTTGGAGCTTTTTTCTTTTCTTTTTTTCTTTTGCGGTACGCGGGCCTATCACTGCTGTGGCCTCTCCCGTTGCGGAGCACAGGCTCCGGACGCGCAGGCTCAGCGGCCATGGCTCACCGGCCCAGCCGCTCCGCGGCATGTGGGATCCTCCCGGACCGGGGCACGAACCCGTGTCCCCTGCATCGGCAGGTGGACTCTCAACCACTGCGCTACCAGGGAAGCCCCTGGAGCTTTTTTCTTGATTGTAGGATCTCTTTGCTCCCAGGAATGAGTGACTTCAACAGCCTGTTAAATGGTTCTGTCCAAATTGAAAGAGTTTGGTTTTTTTTTGTCTTGTCAGGTATTATAACGTTTACAAGGTGTTAGAAATGACTCCAATTTCGACTCAGGTCTTTGGGGCTTGTGTGTGTGTTTTAAAACAGCTTATTTTCAGGCACAGAAGACAAACGTATGGACACCAAGGGGGGAAGGGGGGGGTGGGATGAATTGGGAGATTGGGATCGACATATATACACTATTGATACTATGTATAAAATAGATAACTAAGGAGAACCTACTGTACAGCTCAGGGAATTCTACTCAGTGCTCTGTGGTGACTTAAACGGGGAGGAAATCCAAGAAAAGGGGATATACGTATATGTATAGCTGATTCACTTTGCTGTACGGTAGAAACTAACAACATTGTAAAGCAATTATACTCCAATAAAAATTAATTTAAAGAAACAGCTTACTTTCAATGTGATAAAGGCATCTGAGAAACAAGCTTTCACTCGCTAAGCTAAAGTTAGGGCCACTGGGCTTAAACCATCTAAAGAGAAAGGGAGAGTGAATATTGTTCATTACATGTACGTACATGGGCATAAACAGGCACAGCACACACACACACACACACACACACACACCACAATTTAATTATATAAAAAATATTTCGAGCCATGTTTTCTGGACTATTCTTGATCTATTAATAGATAGACATACTTTACCTTTTGTGACACAGACGTCAGCCTCAGGGCCATCTGACCTGGCAGTTTTCGAAACAGGACTATTAGGGCAAGAACCTGGTCGGGGGGGGGGTCCCATATATCAGGCAGTTGAGTCCAGAAAGGAGACAGAGAACTGGGCAGACTGGTGTCAAATTCAAAGCCAAGAAAACACAGAGTCAGCGGGAGGAGAAAGAGAAGAAGTGGCACAGGAGAGCAACCTGTGGTCCACAGTCAGACAGCGTTTGCTCTGGGTCTTGTTGGCAACTTTGGGCTGCGTGTGGGCAGCCAGGAGGAACCAGAGGCCGGCAGGCGAATCCCTCCCGAGTTCCTGCCAGTGGCAGAAGTGCTGGACCCAGTGACAGAGCTTGAAGATATCCTTATCATTCCCCCGATAAGAGGCATCAGATAGCATTTTTAGACTTCATTATTTCAGCCCGGAAGCAAAAGGAGCATCTAAGGCCTATAGTGCAGATGTAATTTACAAGGATTGTGTTGGGCAACACCTGTCCAGCAGGTGGGAAACCTGAGTTCCCATCCTGGAGCAAACCACTTCCTCATCGACAATTGAGTTTCAAATGAGTGACAATCAGCCTTCACTTGCTTCAGTGTCACCGGTTACGTCCCCAAGCCACCTGATATTTTTTACTAGCTCTTTAGCTGTGTATGTATAGTACTGCCAGTATCTATTACACTTGGACTTGGGGATAGGGAAGTGTACGTTTGGAATGGGGAGCGAGTTCATTCACTAGATTTAATGCCAGGGAACGAAGGCTTTGCTTAACTTTTTATTCATTATGGCACAAGTAAGAAATTTAGGAAACACCACTGAAAATGTCATCGCCAATATGAAAATTAAGAGTAGCATGTTTTATATTAAAAAAACCATCTTTTTCTATAATACACATTCCCTTATGAAGTGAAAAAAAATTTTCATAAAATACTGAAGCGAATTGCCACCTGCTGGCCAAAAATTGTTTTGCAGCTGAAAAACTTCAAATTTACTACCGCACTGTGGTAGGAACACTTTACACTACACATAAAATTACCAAAGAAAACATTTCCTCAGCCTTTGGCACAATGTAAATACAGAGCTTAATCTTTTTCCAAATATGACTTACTTCACAAAGCACTGCATATAATTTGGTTAATACTGATTACGGGGCAAAAGGAAAAACCATGTTCTGTAACTTGAATACTCTCTTTTGACCCTCAAACACTTTATAGTTGGATTCCAGTTTGCAGTTTTGAAAAATACATAAAAATCGTACATTATAAATATATATTATATATGGTCTATATAAAATTGAATTTGACCTAAAATGGGAAGGACAACTTCTTAATTATTCTTTCTTTGTCAGGCACGGCCTTTCTCTCTGAATTCTTTCTGAACAGATTCTAAAAATATATTCCATAATGTACCAAATTTAATATTTTCCCTAAAACATATTCAATATGAAAAGGCATTCAGTGACTATATTTTTCGTATCTCACTACTAGAGAAAAATATGGCTTCTCATATTCTGTTTTATTTTGTTTTGTTAGTGTTTCCCTCAGGCATCGAAGGAAGGGCTGTCCCCAGTTAACAAGCTATGGCCAAAGCACAGAAACCTGCTTGTGCGTATTCTAGAACACTCTATAGAATCTCATTACTTAGAATAAGTGATTTAAAAATGTGTTCCTTCTGTTTTCTGTGAATATAACATATAGGATTATCATACATAATCTGTTACAGAATATACAAGAGTCAAAACTGAAGACACATAAATACAATTAAGCTATACCAAAGCAAGAGTTGTATCTTATACAGAGCCAATGTGAATAGCTTTTAGATTGGATATTAGCATCCACTTCTGGTTTTGTTTTTTCTGAAGGCTGGCTATGCAATAGAATCTTATTATAAATGGCCAGGGTCCTAGTGCTCTATATCTTTAAGTGAACTGACTTTTCTCGTGTTATTTTTTTTTTTAAAGTGTAAAAGAAGAAAAACAAGTAAGTGCCCAATTGTCCAACACCCACTTTTTCCCCTACTGAGTGGAAGAAGGCTGTTTGGGACGTGAGGGCTGAGCATGGAGGGCTCATCTCATACCAGCGTTTCCGGGAGGGCATCGGGGTTGTCGGTGGATAAGAGCTCCCAGATCTGCCACCGCTCCCTCTGCCAGTCGAGCCAGCTGGGTTCCCCCAAGGTCTTACTGTTCCGATCGCTGGCGGGACTGGGGTAGGCGCTGCTCGCTTTCTGCTGGGCGGCCTGACGCTCTCGCTCGGCTCTTTGGATTCCCTCTTCCAAAGCTGTTCCCGAGCCTCCTTCTGGCCTCTGAGGCCTCCACAGCGGCGGCTCCGCGGGCTGCTGGGCCGATGCTAGGGCCTGCTTCCCTGGACCAGGATATGGAGGAGGAGGCCTCTTGTCGCGCCTGGCACCCTCTGCAGGTCTCTGGTGCAGAGGCTTGGCTCTCCTCTGCAGCCAGGCCGCCTCCGGCTCGCGCTCCGCGAGGTCTTCGGTCCAGCACGGCTCCGGCCTTGGCCTTGGCGCGCGCCTCCCGCCCCCGCCGCCCTTGATGGGGGGCGTGCTGCAGACGCGGGCCACGGGGGCGTGCGCCCTGCACTCGGCGATGGTGCTCGTGGTCTGAGTCCTGCCACTGACCTGCGCACTGCTGTCCAGTTCCATGGGGCTCCCCTGCCACCGGGGCCAATTTGGGGACAGGTTCCCTTGCGAAAGAGAACACGGCCCCGGTCGGAGGGAGCTGCTTTCAAAAATGTCTCCGTAGGAACCTGGGAGCCGGAGAGAAGGGCGAGAAATGGAATTGGTTTGTAGAACCCCTGTCGGGATGCCCTGTTATCTCCTTCCTACTGCCAATTTCAAAAACTGAAGAAGCGCCGACACGCTTAGTTGTTGTTGCCTAAAGTAAAAGACCTCCTAGTAAGAGACATGTGCAGTGCTTTTTGATTACTGGCACAATTCGTGAAGCAGCTCCAACGACAGATGCCTGGACTCCGACAGGTTAGCTGTCAAATGCAACCGGATAGTCCTTGGCCCTAAGTTATGTTTTAGGAAAGCCCCCTTCTGCGTGGTTATGAAAACTTTTCTGAACCTAGAAGGTGAAAGGAACATTCCCTTCCTGTTCAGTGCAACTTGCAATCCAGAGGAGACACAAACGTTTCCATGTTTCTATTGTGTCAATTAAAGCTGTAGGAATAATGAAATGAATCAAAAGTGCCTCATTTGGTGCCAGAAGATAATGAAGACAGCAGCCGCTGTGTACGTTCCACCACCTCCACTGTGGGAGAGACCGGCTCGTTGTTCACCAAATCGTCCCCTTTCCCTACTGGATGACATTTCCCAGCCTCCGTTGCAGTTAGGAGGGCCACATAAATGAGGTCTGGCTAACACATGTGCAGAGGTGTGATGTGAGCCATTTCTAGGCCTGGTCTAATAAAAAACTGAACAAACAAACAAACAAAAACCCAAATGCACTCCTAGTCTTTCCTGCTTGCTCCCTTCCTTTAACTTCTAGCCCAGGATGGAAAAACCACGGAAGACTCCAGCCTCTGAGGATGGGGGAGCCACTGGCTAGATGGAACTTGAGCCCCTGAATGACTCTGTGGAACAGAGCACTCCCACCCTTAATCGTCCTGCACAATCCACAGTGGACTGGGCGGTGAGGGAGAAATCAACCTGTGAGAGGTTAAGCCACTGACATTTAGGGGGTGTTTCTTACAGCAGTTAGCCTTCCCTAACTGATACAACTTTCCTCAGGAAATTGAAAGGAGAGCAAAACAGTGCATTTCACAAGCAAACGAGGGGTTCCTGGGGCCTATGTCCCCAGGCTGCCTTTTTCCTATGGATTTGCACTGTCCTCTCATTTCTTTTTAGCAGGCAGGGAAAGAGAGCAGATCATTTTGGGGAGAGAGGGGCATATGAGCATTTATACAGGGACAGATCAGAGTTGAAACAGCGAAGGAAAGCAGAGGAGAATATCGTGGAATACTTTATCCTTGGGGGGAAAGGCAGTAAAGCACTTCATGGGATACAATGAGATGTAGTTAGATAATGGATCAGTAGTCAAACTGGATTAGAGGCCATTAAATTAAAAATGTACCACGCTTTAAAACTGTAATATGGGAGGTGTTACAAAACAATGAGAAAGGGAACATATACACACATGTACACACACATATACATACATACACACACATTTGGGAGAAACAATAAAACAAAACAATTTACACACTTCATGCAATATATTAACATGTATTCCAGATGGGTTAAAGAATTAAGGGTTAAAATAATGGAATACTATGAAAGGGAAAAGTGCATAGATGACTGACTCTCCAATGCTTAAGTAAAAGTAAAGATTAATTTTGTGAAATAATTCACAACAAGAGAGAGTGATAGACTTACTTATATAAAACATTGAAAAAATTTCAGATATCCAAAAAGGGGAAAAAACTGCAAGGGATAATAATATCAGTGGCAAACAAAGGGGACAAAGGGTTAACGTCTTTATGATAGGAAGAGTTTGTAAGAAGCAATTTTAAAAACACTAGCATACACAAATAGCCAATGACATAACTGATAATCAGTGGGGGAAATTCAGCTGATCAACAGAAAAATGAAAAAATACTGGTGAGAAAGAAAGGCAAATGAAAATAATACAATTTTGCTCTTTAAGGAAGCCAAAATGCAAACGCAGTGATGTGCAATACGAATG